>NC_136069.1:554315312-554915312 GCF_964261635.1 Lissotriton helveticus | reverse complement strand
AACTGGATCAAGAACTGCTGAGAAATAAGCTATTGGCTTTCTCAGTTTTCCATGTCTTTGAATAAGAACTCTTAATGCACAACCTTCCCTTTCACTGCAATACAGCTCAAACTCCTTCTCATAATCTGGCATTCCCAATGCCGGAGCTTCACACAAACTTCTTTTTAGCTGTTCTAAAGCTTCTAACTCAATTTCTGTTAGGGTACTTGGGTCTTTTATGTCTGCTTTTGTTAGTCTCTGCAAATGTTTTGCAATTACTGAAAATCCACGAATCCATTGACGACAATAACCAACCATTCCTAGAAACATTCTGACTTGTCTCTGTGTTTTTGGAGGTTGCATTCCCTGAATCATTTTTATTCTCTCAATTGTTACTTGCCTGATTCCTTTCGCAATTCTGTGACCAAGATATTTTACTTCTTGTTTGCAAAACTGTAATTTTGCAGGTGACACTTTATGTCCCTCATCTGCCAGATGATTCAAAAGAGTAATGGTATCTGTCACACAGTTATCTCGTGTTTTTGCAGCTACAAGGGCATCATCTATATACTGCACTAATGTTGATTTTCCAGGTAAATCTAGATTTTCCAAAGATTTCTTTAGCAACTGATTAAAAATAGATGGACTCTCTGTATACCCTTGAGGGATACGACACCATGCTAGGATACGCTCTTGGAACCTGAACGCAAACATTTGCTGGCTTTCTGGATGCAATGGAACAGTAAAGAATGCATTACAAAGATCTATAACTGTATACCATTTTGCATTATGCGGAATCTGATATAGAATTACCGCTGGGTTTGGTACAACTGGGCAACATGGAACAACTATTGGATTAACCTTTCTCAGGTCTTGAACAATCCTGAAAGTTTCGTTTGGCTTTTTAATTCCCATAATCGGTGAATTACATGGACTGCTTTCAATTTCTTTTAGAACACCTTGTTTTATGAATTTGTCAATTACAGGTATAACACCTTCAATAACATCTGCTTTCTTCTTATACTGAGGAATGTTTGGAAAATCTACTCCTTGTTTCACTGTTATTTTTACTGGGTCCACATTTTTCATCAAGCCCATTTCATCTCCTGTCAAATCCCAAATTATAGCATTCACTTTCTCTTTTAATTCTTCTGGTAGATTATTTTTATCAAATGCAGGAAATAATTTACTTTCCTCTGCTTCAACCATTAACATTGTTAACCTGTAAAGCCCATCTTCCTCTTGAGTTTGAAGCTCAATACCATCCGGTGAGCAATATATTTTACAATTCATCTTACAAAGAATATCCCTCCCTAACAGGTTTACAGGACTGCTGTTACAGACTACAAATCCATGCTTGTCTTTAAATTTGCCAATTTCAACTTCAACTGGTTCTGTTAAATCTGTTTTAATTTGTTGATTAGCTACGCCAACTACTTGGATAGTGTCACCAGAGAGAGGCAGGGTTTCTATTTCCACTGATCTAACAGTAGAACGGGTAGCACGTGTGTCAACAAGAAAAGTGATTTCTACATCATTCACTTTACCATTTACAAATGAACCAGATTGGTCTACCTCAAGAGTGGCTCCAAGCACACACTCTTCCTCCTCTCTCAGGCACCGTCATAAGTAATCCTCAGAATCACTCCCTCCATTTTCTTTCATCCAATATTGTTGAGAAACATTTGACACATTCACTCTTTGCGGTCTGTTTACCTGTTCACCTCCGCAGAATCCTGTTTCTGTACTGTATCTCTGCACATTCACACAGTTTGGAAGTGGCGGTTGTGGAATTTGACAATGCTGATTCACTACCTGTCACTGTAGCTGTTGCTGCTGATTTATCTCATTCTGCATCTGTGACGCATTTTTTAAATTTCTGGGCGGATTCTTACATTCGCGCTTCCAGTGTCCAATTTTGCCGCAATTAAAACATGGGAGTTTCTGCTTTAACTCTTCAATATTCCCTATCAATTTTTGCTTATTAAAGTTACCTTTAAATTTACCTTGATTCTGATGAACATTTTTATTTTCTAATGTTGCTATCTATTGTTCAGCCACTTTTACCTGTGCCCACTTAGCCTTTTCTTTTAGCTTCTTTTGTTTAGCATCTATTTCATCACTGCAGTATTTTGCTTTTCTCAAAATGTCATCAACTGAAAGTGATTGCCAGCCAACTATTCCAGATCTAATCATTTCACCAATTTCAGGTCTTAAGCCATAAACAAACCTGTATATGAAGTGGCTCATATCCTTCTCACTCAATTTTTCAGTAATCTTTCATAGAATGAATGTACTGATTCTTTTGGCTCTTGATTTGTTCTGTCTATTTTAACCCAATCCACTTCTTTTGGGGAATCTTGTTTTTCAACCATACAATTACTTTATCATACAGATTCATAACATCTGGTGAAGGAGCACCTGTTATTCTATCTCGATCAGGTTCTTCTTTGGGCCAATCAGTAGAGATTTTGCATTCTGTCCAAAGATCCGATGGGACAACAATGTCAAAGAATCCATCAAGATCAATCCAGAGAACTTTTGAGACCTTAACAAATCTGTCTACCTGTCGATACCATTCCACAGGCTTTTCTCTCAGTCGAGGGAAATCATTTGTGAACAATAAAATGTCCTATCTTGTCCATGGAACATGCACATATCCACCTCCTGCTATTTCTCTCATTGGGAACTGATTTACTACTTCTCCTCTTTCTCTTCTTTCTTCCTCTCTTTTATTTGTCCATTTTACTCTCCATTTACTTAATTCACCAAGGGCCAGATGTAGGTAAATCTATTTTACCGACACTTAAATACCGAATTTTACCGATTCGGTATTTAAGAGTCGGTAAAATAGATGTACCGAGATGTAGGTAAATCCAGATGTGGATTTACCGATTCTTTAAAAGTCGGTATTTACCGATTCGTTAAATACCGACCTGTAATGCTCCATTCATTCCTATGGGCTTTGAAGCCCATAGGAATGAATGGGGCATTACAGGTCGGTATTTACTGATCGGTAAATACAGATTTTTGGCAAGGGTGCAGGGGGTGTCACTTTGACACCCTCTAGCACCCCCAAAAAAGGTTCGGGGGCCATATGGCAGGCATACCTGCCCTAAGGGCAGGTCTGCCTGTCATATGGCACAGGTGTGCATGCACACATTTGCATGCTCACCTGAATCGGTATTTCACCATCAAATTGAATTTGATGGTAAAATACCGATTTCTTAGGCCTTGTGGGACTCATCAGAGTCCCACCTACATATCGATTTTACAGAATCTGTAATTTTACCGTTCTGTAAATTTACCGACCGGTATATTTACAGATTCTGTAAAATTACAGATCGGTAAATTACAGAACGGTAAAATTACCGATTCTGCCCCCTACATCTCAAATTCCTTTTACCGGTCGGTAACGGCCGAATTCGGCCGTTACCGACCGGTAAAACCCTACCTACATCTGGCCCCTAATCTTTTGAGAAACACAATCAATTCTTTTATATGAATTATTCTACCTGTGGTATTCAGATTCTCAATGTCTTTTTTGGTGAAATCCATTCTGTAATTCTTACCCAAATTTTTCTGTCGACTCAAATCAACTTCTAGTTCAGCAGCTATTTCCTCTAATCGGTCATACTTGGTTTTCGTTTTCCATTGTATGCTTTAACAGATAACCAATAATTCATCATCCTGATATAGCTTTAAATTGTCAGGTCCAATTGTGCCAAATCTGCTTTTAGTTTTGCAACATCAAGTAATTTAAATTCTGGGGTTTTGGGGGTATGCGTTAAATCTATTTTATTAATGCTCTTTTCTGGGGTATCAGAATCAGATTCTGCACCAGTTGGAGTTTTACTTTTTACTTGTGAAACTTTGGTTAAAAGTTAAATCGGGCATCATTGTTTTCTCTCTGTGAATTTCTGATAAATCTGAGTAAAATTTTTCAGCCACTTTCTGAATTTCCGCATTTAATGGAACAGTTAAAGCTGAATGTCTAACTTCCCTTTGATCAAATACTGGAAGAACAGGTCCAATCGTTACTGGTACTGTTACTGCTTCCATGCTTTTAGTTAAGTGCTGTATTAATTCATCTTTCGATCGAAAATATTCTGAGGTATTTGGGGGTATATTACCAACAACTAGCGATCATTTTTGTCTCTAACTTGTTTAGAGACAAAAATTATCGCCGCACATCGGCGATTTTTATCGCAGATAAACCTTGCTATTAGCAAGGTTTATCGCAAATGCGATAAAAAACGGCCGCAATGCATGAATATCGCTGAAAAGTCAGCGATATTCATGCATTATCGAGCAAATGCTCTTAGCCATGTTATCCACCTCCCATTGGATAACATGGTGAAGAACTGCTCAGGGCAGGTGTTAGCTTTTGGAGATATTCGCGCTTAGCGCGAATATCTCCAAAAGTTGGTAATAGGAGATAGCGATGTTAGCGACTGTTTCCAGTCGCTAACATCTTGGCACGCCCACTTTGCATGTCATTAGTGATAAATATCACTGACATGCAAAGCGGGGCCCAAGATGGTCGCTATCTCCTATTAGCTGTCATTAACTGGTGTTAGCGACAGCTTGGTAATAGGGAGATAATTTTATCTCCGCTTTCTTGGCTTTTAAAGCCAAAAAAGCGGAGATAAACCCCTTGATAATATACCCCTTGGTGTTTCCTCACATCTTTCTGTTCTCATTACATTTCTTGGGATTTCATTTCTCTGAACTGCAGTTTCAGGATAATTTCTATTTTCTTCTGATATACTAGAATTAGTTCTTCTTTCTACTCTTTCTGGAGTTTTTGTATTATTCTGATTTAATCTGGGTGGTGTTTCATCAATAATTTCTCTAGGAGGAGCACTTGGAGAAGTTCCTGGAGGAATTCTCGGGGAAGTCCATGAACAAACTGGCTGATAAGGTGGCGGTTTCAGTTTCGTAATATAAATTTCTTCTAAAACCGCATCTTCTAAATCATTGTCTTCAGCATTATTATTTCTCTTTTGGGCACTCTTTTGACCAGTAGGCTCACCAAATCTTGCTGGATACAGACCATCACACATGTCTGCACGTCTCCATTGACACATTCTATCCTCATGAGTTTCCCTATTTATGTCCAATCTAGTGCCTCTTGTTACACCTCTGTTTTCTCGTTCTAATTCAAACATCTCATCCTCCCATTCAGCTAAAGCTTCAAATTGAGTAGGTCTAGGCTTCAGTACAAGAGTCATCATTTTTTCTGTTAAGTTTTTCAAAACCTTAATGTTAAATGACCCATCTTCCGGCCATGCTAATAGACCATCATTTTTGGTATATTCCATCCAATTCTCGATCCAAGGGCAAGTATGATAACCATATTCACCTAACATATAAGCTGCGGGTGTTTTGTACTTATGAATCAATTTTCCACCTCGCGTTTCAATTTTCTTGTCAGTTTAAATACATTTTTCAATTTCTGCAACCATGAAAGCTTCTTTTCCTCTTTCATGTAATAATAATTCATTTTCTAAAACAATTCCGCTTGCTTAAGAAAAAATCAACCAATCCGTGCACGAAACTCACCAACAAGCCAATCAGGTATAGCTACGTCGCTATTCTGCTGAACCAATAGAATTACTGCTTTACAGGATAAGCCAATCAGCTGTGAGCTTGCCTAGTCACATGAATACTGTGACGTATGCTAGCCAATAACAGCGCAACACCAGTGACGTATACTGCCGCTGCAGCTTCGGACAGAGAAGCTCTGCTCCGTAAACTCACCCCTCCTTTACAAAATATTTTCAAAGCGCCATTTTTTACAATTCTTTTCAATGGAATTCAGTTAGTCACTACATACAAACAAACCATTTGTCTGTTTTGCTAAAATAAAGTGACAGCTTTTTCAGTCATTCAAGTATTCTTTAGCGTGAAATAGACGACGCTATTCTCATAGAATATTCAATCGTTGATAAAGTAAGGCTACTCTACCCTTCTAGCAAGTAATAACAATCTCGTTTCCCTCTGAATGCACATAAAGTGACAATTCAAAGTTACACTCGATTGTATATTACAAAATCATTCACGCACATTTAAACGGAAGAAACCCTAAGCATACATTCATGAATCTTGGTAGGACTTTAACCAACCATAGAAATCCTCACTCACCAGCAAGAATAGACGACGCTTCCTTACCCTTCACTCAAGCTTGGATAAATTCTATTACTCTTTTCACAGTGGGTTTTTTAAACAGGACAGGTATCCCTATACTCGAAAGCTACAATTTCATAGACAATCCTCACTATGCATTCTACCTTGCACACCTAAAATCCCTAAACTTGTGCTGTACGTCCACAACACTAGTGATATATGACAATACCACTATTTTGAAACAGAACAAATGAACTGTGCAACTTCACCTGTTACACTACACTTATGCCGGCAAACCAGGAATTTTCACACTGCTGGAAAAAACCTTTCGACTACATATAACAACTGGACAAACTTAACATGTTTTAGTCATCAATCCTATGTAATTACCATGTAGCATGTCCGTTACCATAGTAACCGTAACTCTGCTACCAAGTTATTGATCCAGCGCCCCTAATGAAAAACTGTCTCACCAACGCTACCAATCTCCACAATACTCACCATTAATCATGAATCACTTACCAAGGCCCATAAACCATCGAGACAATTTTTGAGCGACTGAATCATGTGACCTAATTAATCAGAACTATTCACTAAACTATTTACACATTTATATACAACTGCAGTATAACGTTTCTTACCATGGTTTTAAAACATTTATCATTTTAATTAAGTCACTAAGGCAAATGAATCAACTAATGGTAACAAGACCATGAATAAACAAGACCAGCTTGTCGTTTCAAAATCTTATTACTTTATTATTCAAAGAAAAAGCATTTTCGATTAAATCTTTATTTTATTAGCAAAATATAAGCAGCATTTATTGAGAAAAAGGCATATTAGACTGACATTTCAAAGATTACTCGGTTAGCATGAATTAAAGCAAAATAAACAGTTTTCCATACCCTAAGTTCTACTTCCCTGTCTAAAACTCGCTCCACCTAAAAGAAGAGTCATTAAAGACTGCTGTCCTTACGTGCGCCAAAGAGTCCAACAGCACGTCACGCCCTTCAGGAACAGGAAAGCGAGAAGTGCCCTCCTGCCCATGGGGCTAGGTTTTATACCTTTCTAACTAGCTAATCTACACTAAAAAGTAGACTTTTCTTTGCCATCCAGGATCCCCATTGGCTGACTGATGTCAGCTCATGTCGAGTCATCACGTTTCCACACCAAAATCGAGCCTTTTCTTTGACCCTATTGTCCAATATTTTCATGACTTTTGACTTCCTTCAAAATGAAACATTTCACGAGTTACAGTTCGTAACTTCCTTAGCTTGGCAAACTTGCCGCTTCCTGTCCTTGAATCTGTCTCTCCGAGAGCACGTTTAGCACTGTTCATTTTATTTATTTTTCTGACAAACGTCAATGTGGTAAAACTTTCCACTTCTTGTGCAAGGCTCTTCACGACAGGATTCCAAACACCAACTCTACAGGCCTTAGGCCTCGTTTTCGAAAACTGTTACACAAAACATTAATTTATTAGAGAATTGAGACCCATTCTGTTACCCACCCCCTTTGCTAATTATTAACCCATTATTTATGTTACCTAGCTGTGCACACAAAGCTACATTTTATATCTACCTTCTTCTTCAGGAACTGCTGGAACTCTTTTATGCGTTTTTGTCACAAAAAGACATAACATAAGCACACAAATTAATTAAACAGCCGCATTTAAAACTGACAAAGACAATGGACAAGGTTAATTTATTATTTTCCACGTACTTGCAGTTGCAACATAGAGCACAAAAGTTAGTCCCTCATGTTGTGTAAATGCATTTTAAAACTAGGTTGGTAAATACTTTTCATCACAAACTTGTTAATACGGTTACAATATTATGGAAGTTTAACTTTGCGAGTCAGAACAAAATTTCATTCTGCATCTCGCTCCATCAGTGTCATCCAGAATTAACCTAACAGAATATTCCTTGAACAGAAGTGTACAGTAATCAATGCATCAACCATTGAATTAGAGGGGTGTCGTACTTGACCAACATTTAACACTACGTTACTACAATGAAGGAAGGACAACAATTTCCAGACAATTAATAATCAATTTCTATATTCAAATACATATTTTTAAAATAATGATTTCATATAAGGCTGTCATAGATACAACAAACATAAAACATGACTTAGTGAACGAAGTGACATAAAGTGCTACAGTGAATGCTACAGAACACTGCAACAATTCAACAAAATGATGTGTAAGAATGAATGTCCATCCTTTTTATCATATAGTTCAAAAACAACCCTCTATCTCCATTAGTTTCAATTTCAGGATGATTTGACTAAGGACATCGACTGATCAAAATATTGTCGAAGTTTCGACCACAGGTGTATGTGCTAATGAGTATACATCAAGGCGGGTCTTCTTCAGGACTGGTATAAGTATTGCAGACAATCTATATAGAAAAAAAGAGTCTCACATAAGTACAGTGTGTATTATGTGAATAAAATAATGTAAGGGGGGTATCTATGCAACTCATTAAGCCAGTATTAAAATCAGAGGACCTCCTCCATCCAGGTATAGAGTCCACACTGAGGGGTCAATAAAGATTCAGAAAACAGGTCATCTTGTACCACCAAAAAAATCATTCTTTAGGGCGAATCGGTGCAATATCTTATTGAGTGGAAAATACCTTGTTACCATTTAATCATGAAGCCCACTGGGTAAGGATGCTCACCAATAGGTCTGAGGGACAAACATCAATTGGTCCTCACATGTAAATTCCCAAATTGTTAGTGACTGGACAAAATGCTAACACACATCCATATTATTTTCCGGAGTAAGTTCTAAAAGTTAAAATGATGGGGATGGTGCGAATAGTGCCTTATCTGAATTGTCTCAGTGTAATTAATGCAAACATATTATGGTGCGTTAGCAATGACACCTGTCTGGAAAAGTACTGGCTAAACAGAAGACGGCAGCTGCATAGCATTCACTTCAAGCTAGAAAAAAAAAACTTGCATACTCAGCCCAAATTGCAAGCAAAAAAGTATTTTTTTCCTTCTCTACAGATACAAGCTCCAGGGGTTAGAAATACTAGCTTCAATAAAGTGTGGCGTGATTTAAAAGAGCCAGCAAAGTGCAAATTAAATGCTCTAGAATCATTTTGTATCTTGTGTGCCATAGTCTGCACAGGTCAGTGCTGGCACGTATCTGCAGGAGTCTATTTAACTCTTTGATTGGGAGAATCATAAGCCTTGCGTGGAGGATGTTTTTGAGCGTTGTCTCTTTAAGGCACTACTCAGGCATGGCTGGAAGGAGTTTTCCCTATACGAGTTTAGTGAGGGCTTGACGTTGCATATAGGTTCTACCTTGTTTTTATTATCTCTCTGCCTGGACAGCAGCCTTACTTGTTTTACAATGCAATGTTTAGTGTCTCTGGGTGGACTGGGGTGTTTTAGATTTTTGCATTCCTTAATCAAGTAATCTGACATGGGGATCTTTCAAGCATGTAAATAAATTGTTCAGGATGTTTTCCAAAGTGTTAAGGGCTCTATGGTAGTATCAGACAATGTCAGCCATAGTCTCAAAGGATTGTTTGCTCAAGCCAAGCTGTAAGCACTGTGGTGAGTTTCAGGTGTCTGAAGGTATTAAAAATATGTGCGTATAGTAAGACCTCTGACCTCCTGGTCAGAGACCTGCTCTCCCCACTCCTAAGTGCCACTGCTCCAGCACTGTGCCCTGGCCGCCGCTGCCCAGGTAGGTTTTGAGGCCCTCTGCCACCCGCAGGCTCCTGCCTGTGCCTCTTCCCGGGTGGTCCAGTGGGAGACCCTTGCTCTTCTGCTGGCTGCTGCTGTCTCTGTCTGTCTTTGTGCCACTTTGCTGTCTGTCTGTGTGTCTGTGTTTGTGCCACTTTGCCATTTTATTGTGTTTTTTCTGTCTCTCTTGCGCCAGTGTCTGTTTTTGTGCCCCTTTCTGTGTCTTCTGTCTCTCTTTTGCCATTGTCTGCCTTGTGCCTTTTTCTGTTCTTCGGTCTCTCTTGTGCCCATTTTCTGCCTCTGTGCCCTTCCCACTGCTGCTGCCCCTGTGGCCCCTCCCCCTGCCGGTTCCCACTTCCCACCTCCCAGCCATGCTTCCCTCCCCCTCCCCTACTTTATGGCGGCCGCTGCGAGGGAGTGTGAGCAATACCTCTGACCTCCTGGTCAGGGACCTGCTCTCCCCCTGCAGCTCCACTCCTAAGTGCCACCGCTCCGGCACTGTGCTCTGGGCGCTGCTGCCCATGTAGGTGTTGAGGTCCTCTGCCACCCACAGGCTCCTGCCTGCACCTCATCCCTGGTGGTCCAGTGGGAGAGCCTTGCTCTTCTGCTGGGCGCTGTTGTCTCTGTCTGTCTTTGAGCCACTTTGCTGTCTCTCTGTGTGCCTGTGTCTGTCATTGTGCCACTTTGCCGTTTCATTTTTTTTTCTGTCTCTCTTGCACCCATGTCTGTCTTTGTGCCCCTTTCTGTGTTTCCTGTCTCTCTTGTGCCCTTGTCTGCCTTGCGCCTTTTTCTGTTCTTATGTCTATCTTGTGCCCATTTTATACCTCTGTGCCCATCTGTACCCGTCCGCGACCTGACCATGACCAGCACCAGGAACTCTGGATCTACGCCCCCCCAAACTACAACTCCGTGGCCCTCCTCGCACTCAACCCCGGAAGAAACAACAACTGCCAGAGATCGACACCGAATAACACCCACGGCCAGTTCTCCTGCCTACACAGCCGACAATCCTTCACCATCAACAGCCCCCCACAACCGCTAAACCCATGCCGGACTCCCGAACCACTGAAGCCCTGACATACATCCTCCTCAATGTGCGCTCCCTCCACAGACATGCCACAGAGATCTGGGACCTGCTCGACACCCTCTCGCTAGATGTCGCTTTCTTCACGGAAACATGGATCAATGCCACCTCCTCCCTGACATCATCAGACGCTCCGCCACTATGCACACCTTCAGGACGAGCCTCAAGACCTGGCTCTTTGACTGGTCCGGAGCTGCACCCCCCCTCCAGTGCCTTGAGACCCTCACAGGTAGGTAGCGTGCTTTATGAAACCCTGATTCATTGACTGATTGATAGACGCTGCATAGTGCCTTCTCCAAAGTGGCCACAAAAGCACTAGGGAAAGCAAGTTGACCATGACAGATGGTTGGTATGAGTTTAGCTCTTATTAGCCTCCGCATTGCTTCAGCAGATGGGCTATGCATTCTTATATGGAGTTTATAAAAAGCCTATGTGATTGCCTTTCTCTTTTCCTCCATATGGGAGATGTGAAATTGTGGCTTTCCATTGGCTCCAAACCATACACCCAAGTAGTTGTACTGAAGAGCACTTCCTATTTTTAGGTTTCCTAGTCTCCATTGCAGATTGTGCTTGTTAGAGTATTGGCCACATATGGCAACCTTTGTCTTAGTGCAATTCACTACCAGCTTTTTCTTGGCTATTCACACTTAGAGCATGCAGGCCTTTATGCATTTCCACCATGGTGTGGTCCATTAGGATCATATGTTCTGCAAACTGCACTAAAAATAAGTGTACCCAGTCTATTTTGGGCACTAGCAGATTTTCAGCTTTTAGGTATTGACTTAGCAGTGTACAGGTTGAAGAGCATGGGCATAAGGACAAATCCTTGTTTTAGCCTTGGTCCTTACAGATTTGTTGGTTTCCATCTCTTTTGTAAGTTTAATTTTCAACCAGATTTGAGAAAAGAGTACAATAATTGCATCTAGCAGTTTCTTGGGAATTCCTCAGCTACACAGTTTATTTAAAAAAATATGCTGGCCCACACCATTAAATGAAGTGGTGAAGTCGGTGAAGCATGTGAAGAGAGAGGGATTTTTAGGCTGTTTAGCCTACTCCACAAATTATGCTAGAGCCACGATGTTGTCAGTGGTGGAGGCCCCCTTTCCTGAATCCTTATTGATAGACTGACCCAGATTTCAAGATCTTGAATTAGTGCACGAGCTAAAGCCTTTGCGTCAATGTCCAACAGTGCAATCATTCTGTAATTAGCTGGGTCTGTATTGTCACCTTTTTTGTACATTTATTGGAGGATTGAACCTCACCAAGAAGCTGTGACTGTTGCAAGGCAATGCTGGTAAAGTGGGTTGAGCAAAGATGCCCAGAATGCATAGTCCTCCTTGACAAGAGCTCCTGGTAGCTTATTTGGTCTTAAATTCTTCAGGATTTTGATAACCCGGCTATTAACCCCTTGAGTCATGGTTGGTGCAGGACTGGTCACATGCAAGTCCTTGGTTTTAAGATATGATTGGTGAGACACAAAACTTTCCTGTGACGCAAGTTGAGTGGGACCACTAGCTCTGGTGGGGCATTTTCAGTACAATGCTTTGACATTCATAACCGAGGACTCAGCGGTTACACCATTGAGTTTGTCTTGGGTGTAACCGTTCAGGTTATAAATAAGCTGCAAGAACTCTATCTAATTACATTATTGCTGAAGGTTGAAAACATGGAGTCATTCTCATTCCTGATGCTGTCTTTTATTGTACAATGTGAGCCTGTTGTGGGACTTCTGACTGTGGCTATTTTGTTATTGTGCTCTCCATTTTTGGGATAATTAAATTGCCTAATGGCCTTTATCAGGTTCTCTCACTTGATTTCACGTCCTTACTTTATCTTTGTTGAAAATGGCTCTCATTTGAGTGGACCAATGTGGCTTAGGGGGTGTTTTTCCTTGCAGTGATTGGTGCAAGGCTATTGCTGTTTACAGCAGTGTGAAAAAATGGAAGCTCTGGAGCTATTGTGGTTCTCCTTTGTCCATTTAGATTTCCAAGCATCGAGGCTTGTTGTATTTATTTTGCACCATTAGACTCTTGTTAGTGATTTGTAAATTTCTTCCTCAGTGGGAAATCCCAAGACATTAATTTTGTGGGTGCTGAGTGATTGTAAAGATAGTGTGGCAGTTAGTGCTACCTGGTTTGCTACTGCTAATCCAGCAGTTGGCATGAAAAGACTTTGCTCAGGAGCATATAGTCCAAGGTTGAAACGTTGTTGAAAGGCATTTATACCATAGTATGTTCATCCTTGGCAGACTTCATTTGATGAGTGTTAAGGAACGCATTTAGTATGCGATTGCTGTCAGCACATACCCCCATAATGCGATAGTTGAAATCCTCTGAAATGATTATTTGAAAAGAGGGGTAGATGTAGCTCAGTTCTTAGAGGGTATCTACAAGTTTTCCCATTTTTGATAGCCTCAGAGTGTCTTTGCTGTTATAATATATGCTTATTAGCAATCTGGGTACATTATGCCAATTCATCTTCAGGCCACCTAATGACACAACTTGGACCAGATCTGTAGTCAATTAGATTTTTATAATTGTTATAGCTAAGAGCGTCTGCTGAAGAGGTTGGTCATCTTAGCTGGCTGATAAATGTCCGCAAAGCACGGTATTAATAGCTGGGATATAGAACAAGCTTCCAGCAAGCATAATAGTTCTCCTCCTTGTAGTAATAATTTTTTTAGTGATTGAGGTATGTGCCCAAAAATGTAGGGCCTCATTACGATGGCAGTCGGACACAACGCAGTGGGAGTGGGACTGCCCGACAAGTAGTCGGCGGTCCCACCCACCATATTTTGATACAACTGCTGTGTAGGCAGTAAGAAACATGCCATTTTCTATTGCAACTATTTATATGAGCCGGTGTAGAAAAAGACATGTTTTTAAACATCCATGCAATGCACTTTGTGGCAGGCACCACGTGGTGCCTGGCACACGGAGCGTGGATTTTTGGGGGGCACCAAATGTGCGCACCAGGCCACTGAGAGGTGACCCAAGGGTGATGGGGGCCCTGCTTGGTGCCTCTAAAGTCCCTTTCCATCTGACTTTATATCACGGTGGGACCTCCATGTAAAGGATGAGGGAAAGGAACATCGTAATCCCTACAGCTGTGCCTGTGTTGTAGGGATTATAGCCCGACCACCAGCACAATGGGCTTCTTGAGCCTGTCAGAGATAGTTGTCTTTCCCTCTGCCCTTCGACCACGGGTATTCTAATTGGGTAGTCGAAACACTGCCCTGAATGTCAGGCGGACAGCCACAGACAGCCTGTCATTGGCGGTCTTCCCGACATCGTAAGGAGGGCCTTAGCTCCTGTGCCAAAACTTCAGCTGCCTGGCAGAGATGGTATAATTTCATCCAACTTTGGCATTGCCTTCCTGAAATCTTCAATCTGCAATTACATTATTGCAGTCCTCTAAAAGTGCATAATAAAAGCAATTTTCTCATTCAAGCAGTTTAGAGTTATGGCTCTGAGCAATATCATTATTTGGGGGTTAGGCAACTATATACCTATATACTCTGAATAACTGACCAAATGTCAGACAATAGACAATGCCTGTGTCTTTTGGCTGCCCACTCCACACTGTCACTTCCAAATAATTTGGAATAATTCCAGGGAGATTATGTTCTTTGTCAGAAACACAATACATACCTTTCCCCCTGAAACTAGCTTGAGTCTGATGATCTATGCTGCATGACTGCACATTTCAGAAAACACCTTTAGATGTTCTCACCTCCCTTCTAGGAAACCCTACTGAAAATTACCTGAAAGTAATTTTATCGCATCACATCCCCTTCCATTCCTTTGGACAACAGTGGGACGTAGGCCCTATACTTGAGACTTATGGAGGCTCTTGTCAATTTCCAAAAACTGTTTGAAAAGTAAAACTGCCCTATGAATGTTTGTAACTGTAACAGGTCATCTTTTAATTCGAAGATAACATCACACTGAACTCCTGAGATACTCTCACTTATCAAACAACTTTGCAAATGACGGATCCTGTTGAATAGTAACTAGCACAATTCCTAAGAATTCCAGCTATGTCATAGGTCTCACACACTTCCCTTGGGTCAAATGTACACAAATCTGGGTATCATCATCTTGAAATACTCAACAAATCTGTCATGTTTTAATATTCCAGTCTTGCCCAAATAAAGGAAGTCATCTAGACAGTGTGCACACCATGCAACACTCTATCCATACACAGGACAGATCGAGAGACGACCAGGAAGCAGGAAAAATGCCAATTGGGTGCCTGCCTTCACCAGTCATGTCCGCAAATCTTCAGTCCTCACCAGTTTATATTTAAATATTTAAAGAGTTAATTCAAGATTAAGTAAATAGTTATTTGCATTATTTTATTCTGTTCTATATTTAAAATAAACATATCAAATTATTGTACAATATTTTTAACTTAAAAATCTATATAAATAAAAATGTAACTGTTCGTTTGTTCAAAATCTCAAATCTCCGAAAGTTCTTCACCGATTGCTTTGATATTTAGACACAACTTTGCATTTGAATATGCGAGTGTTTTTATAAACACAACGTTGGATTCGAATACGCGTGTGTCAAATGCGCACGTGTTTTTAATCGAAAGTACAAACAGACACATAAAAATGTCAATGTGCGTTTGATAAAAATGTTAAATCTACGAAAGTTCTTCACCAAGTGATTTGAAATTTTGACACAACGTTGAATTTGAAAAGCGCGTGTTTATATATACACAATGTTAGAATACGCGCGTGTCAAATACGCGCATGTTTTTAATCTAAAGGACGAACAGACCCCATCGATTGGGTTGCTGCGCAATAACTAAAATAGACACATAGAGATAATAGCCTACATATATTAGGATGGACAGTTGGTGTCAGGATGGCAGACCAGGAAGTGGATGGAGGGAGGGGGAGGAGTTGGTTCACTTTGCAACATTAAGAAAGGACGAATAGAGGCAATAGTCTAAATAGATTAGGATAGACAGTTGGTGTCATGATGGCAGACCGGGAAGTGCGTGGAGGGAGGGGGGAGGAGTTGGTTCAATTCCAACATTAGCACGTAAGACCGGGAAGTGGGTGGAGGGGGGGGAGGAGTTGGTTCACTTGGCAACTTTAAGAAAGGACGCATGGAGACAATAGTCTACATATATTAGGATGGACAGCTGATATCAGGATGGCAGACTGGGAAGTAAGTGGAGGGAGGGGGAGGAGTTGATTCACTTTGCAACATTAGCGCATGTTTATATATACACAACGTTGGATTCGAATACTCGCGTGTCCATAACGCGAGTGTTTTTAATCAAAAGGCCGAACAGGCCCTATCGATTTGGTTGCTGTGCAACAAATACAAGGGACGCATATAGAAAATAGTCTACATATATTAGGATGGACAGTTGGTATCAGGATGGCAGACTGGGAAGTGGGTGGAGGGAGGGGGAGGAGTTGGTTTACTTTGCAACATTAGCGCGTGTTTATATATACACAACGTTGGATTCGAATACACGTGTCCAATGCGCGCGTGTTTTTAATCAAAAGGCCGAACAGGCTCTATCGATTTGGTTGCTGCGCAACAAATACAAGGGACGGATATAGACAATAGTCTACATATATTAGGATGGACAGTTGGTGTCAGGATGGCAGACCGGGAAGTGGGTGGAGGGAGGGGGGAGGAGTTAGTTCACTTTGCAACCCGAACAGACCCTATCGATTTGGTTGCTGCGCAAAAATACAAGGGACATATATAGACAATAGTCTACATATATTAGGATGGACAAAAACATCTTGTATAGCCACAAGCATTGTGAAATTAAACATATTAGAAACGTGCGCTTACTCTTTTCTTTCTCTTCCATTTAACCAGACTGAGCCACAGCAACGCGTGGCCGGGTACAGCTAGTATTATTATAAATGTATTGTAAAGTTAGATAAACTTTTTTAATGTTCCTGTACTTTACCATCGGGGGATCTCCACATTGACTATGCAGTTTTCCTATGGTAATATATAGTAACTTATGGAGAAAAGTAAAAAAGTGTATTTAACTTAAAAAAATAATATTAGTAAATATATATTTATGCTAAATAAGAATGTAAATAATTGGTTATAATTATTTTAAATTTAGACCGATTTAAAAAAACACTAAGGCACTAGTAACAGAATTTTGAATTCAAAGTTTAAGTTATTTAAATATATTTAATTAAATATATATATATATATATATATATATATATATATATATATATATATAGCTATATATATATATATATATATATATATATATATATATATATATATATGTATATATATATATATATATATATATATATATATATATATATATCTATATATATATATTTTACAAGGTTTTAATAATACAATACATTCAGACATAAAAGAAAAAATATATTTTTTATTCCACATTAACAGGCATTAACACTGATGTATAGTTGTAATCTGAAAGAATGTTACTATAATGTATCAATTCAAAAAAGGTAAACATATTTCATAATCAAATATTTCAAATGCTCGTATTTGTAGCTATTTAAACTAGTTTAATTTAACATTGTTTCCTTTTGGGTATTCTTTTAAGTCCCTACCATTAATATTTTATTTGCGAGAGTGTTGCCGTGTAAGTGGTTAGCTGACCTTGCTCCAGTTCAGAGACAGTGAGGGAGTAATTTGCTAGATAGTGTTTTGCATCCCATTCTGGCCGTAGTAACTTTAGAAGTCTAGTTCATAAATAGCACTGGGCTTTCTCATTTGTTGTACAGGTATATTTCTCTCTCTAAATCCCATCTTAAGTCTCGCAAAACCCCTCCCATTTAGTAGTAAGCTTTTCCTTTTTTCTGGCCACTCACCATGGTCCCTTCCACATTTGCTCCAATGGGGCTGATTACCATGTCGGTCGGAAAGCCTCCGAATGGCATTCGGATTTTCGTAACCCGTGTCAGAACCTATTTTTCCGACTGACTCTGAAACATTTACGACCGACCGATTACAATGGAAAGGTAACCGCTCAGTCTTTCCGACTTGGTTTCGTCTGGCATTCGGATACTTCAAGTCAGTTGGAGCCGAATCTTAGAGGTCTGTGGACCGCATTACTGACTGTCGTATTATGATTTAGGATTCCGATAGCCTTTCCGAATTGGTCCATCTGACATGAAACGGCTGTCGGAACCTGAATTTGGGGTCTTGTAGCAGACCCCCCTTCACCCAGAGTCCTCCGGTGGGGCAGGTGGGGGAACCCATTGGACCCGTCTTTACAACCATGCACAGTGTGGCAGGCACCATGGTGACCCGCTACAAGTTGCAAGGTTTTCTGCAACCATCACTTTTTGTAATGGGATCCGGTTTTGTCAGTCGGAACACAGCCACCTATTGAAATCAAAGGGAGCCCAACTGAACGGTGTTCAGAAACATCGTAAGCAGTCAGTCAAACTCCCTGAACCAGACTCTATCAGAAACAATTCCGACAAGGTGTCGGTCAGAATGTTTTACGACCAGCATCGTAATGAGGCCCTAAGGGTCCGATTATGGTCCCATTTGGTAGGGCTCTGAATCCCGAATCTGATTCGGAACCCTTGTTGCTGACCAAATTGTACCCAGTTCCAAACGACCGATTATAGAGGCCTGGAAAACCATTAGGGCTGTCCGAATCTGTTCTGAGAGGCATTCATACAGGTTTTGCCTTTCCAAGCTGATTCATACATCTCTACGGACACGGTTTCTGAACGAACGAATACGATGACAGATTCAGGCAACCATTCTGATTCAGTTTTCCTGGAATGAAACATCTGTCAGACTGGGTCCTTGGGGCCTGTAGCAGCCCCCCCTCACCTGGGGACCTCTGAATCGGGCCTGTGGGGGTTTCAAAGAGACCCCCTTTCCTACCAAGCACAGTGTGGCAGGCACCAAGGGATGCCTGCCACAGGGTGCACGATTTTCCCCAGCCACCCCTTTCTTCAATGGTAGCCTCTGTTCTCTTTTGGAACACAGGCTCCCATTGAAGTCAATGGGAGTCTAACCAAATCGTATCAGGAAGCATTGGGAGGCATCCAAAGCGCTCGGTAGGCCTCCCCCGATCCAAGTCGCTCAAAAAGCATTCCAGAACTGATTAGGTTGAAATGCTTTCTGAATAGGATTGTAATCGACCTCTTGGTCGTAAACTTACATGTGTGAGGATCTGCCCATAGAAAAGTTAGTAGAGGTGGAGTTAGATATTTTCCCTCCTAGATTTGAGAGTAGCATTTTGTAGTACTTTAGTATTATTAATTTAGTACAACTAAAACTCTACAAATATAACTTGTGAAAAGGTTCCTACTCCGTAAAATTCCTCATTTCTGTACATAAATGGTTAATGGTGAAGTCTTTTAGCATAAGCACCATGTCAAAATGCTGATGGAATTCACATTAGTTCATCAGTCTGTCGCAGTATGGCAGGATTGATGTGCATGCAAAAATATCAGGCCTCCGTGTTTACATCCAAGGTTAATATTACTCAAAGAGCTTTTTCAATGTAAGGACTTTTTCTAAGTACCAATACAATACAAAGAATCCAGTGCCCATTTGACCTACCTGTCAGTACTGTGCAAACAAAAGCTCTGAAAACCACACGCCAGGATCATGGATCGCCTTTCAAATAGATGTATCTGGCGTCACAAACAGAGACAATGGAAAATCAGGGAAGAGGAAATATTCTTGGGCGGTGTCAGCAACACCTTACACACCTGCAGCAAGCATTAGCCATCATAAGACATTTCTCCCACCTGAAGATTTTATTTCTTCAGACTCTTGTGTTTGCATTTTTATCATGTGACACTACTTTAAAGCAATGGATTGCTGCTCAGGGTAATTGTGAGAATACAATAACAGAGGCTGGTGCTGCTTACATATGATGCTGAGAAAGGTGCTTCTTTGTTTAGAATATTAACAGAAGAGAAATTCCTTGAAATGATAAGTCTTCTAAGTTCCTTCTACAAAGAAAAAAGATGATTTTCCAATCTGCATTGGTATAGATATCCAGATATAGAACATGTAGCTTGAGAAGGCTTGCATTCTTGTGTGACTACACTTCATTGTATGAAGCCTTGCAGTATTGCTGATGTAAGTGTTATGTAGGCCACTGGTGGCTGTAATATTACTTAAGAGCAATTGCAACAAGCAGACATCAAGTGTGTTGAAGAAAGGGTGCACATATTGAAGGTAATTCTAATGAGGAGATGAAGTGAGAAGAGTTCCTTAAGTTTAGGAGAAATCTTGTTAAATGTTTACATTCTCTTGTTTTTTTGTTGTTGTACAGATGAAGAGAGAATGAACTTCTGCGAAGGGGCACAGTAGAATTCTAGGGCACTGGCTAGTAGAATGTTTTCTCTGTTCAAGGTTAAAATTGTCAGTCCTTTGATAGTTGTTCTGGAGCTGGCTTTACGAGTTATGATATGATTTGGCTCAGTACAAATAGTGTGAGAGTTTCAGCTTGTGCCTTCTTGGAAAGTTGAGTTTTGGAGAGTGAAACATGTGTCAATATAGAAGCCAGATGGTTTTGTTCTGTCTGATAGTTGTGAAGTAAGTCTTTTGAGACTCACTGTTAAGTATAATTCTTGTACTTATGATTGTTGGCTGTCATTGGTGGCTTCTAACAGAGAGTCTGTTGAGGTCACTGCCCTCCAGATATACTTTTATCCTTCAATGGTAATGTAATAATCTTTCATAATGTTAATATCTTTGTTGGATGAGTAATTCAAGCTAAACTGGGTATCAATTGTGATTTGATTGCTTTAGATGCCTATGTCACGATTATTCTTAGGAGTTCCATGTAGACATTCCCCCTACTGTGTAGGTAGAAAATTAGGATACGCCGTATGCCCTGAAAGGTTTGGTCAAATCCCAAGGACTTCGTCCTCATTTACTAGGCACAAATGCAGTGAAAGATCATTTTCTAGAACTAAATGGGTAGCAGGACCTAATTATTGATGGTATTAAATGCAGCCAACATTTTTAAAAGGATAGTGGAACATGAAAACTTGTGCCAGACTGCTGAACACAATGCTCAGAAGTCTGGTGCAAGCTATTACCCATGTAAAAGATAGATATCACTGTTCTGAATTGTTCCATGATGCTTGATTGGTAGTGCTGAAGGAGGGTGTTTCTTCTAATTTCATCATGAATTTGGTGGGTCCAACCTTCCAAATGATATTATCCAGGACCAATAAAAAGTTGTTCATTGTGATGGGGTGACCAAAGTAAGGATAATTTAACAAAACTCAGTTTGATTTGGATGGAATTAGGGAAATAACCTTTTTATAAGGGTCTCATTTAGTATGTTAATAAGAGGCCTGACCGTTTTGAAAGTCGTAGAAATCATTAATAATGTGGGAACAATTTCATTGTTACAAGATGTGGGCTTCAGAGAGATGATGAATTGGGTGGCTTTGAAAAACATGGTAATAAAGTGCCTCTAACTGAATATAATATGGGGTAGTTGAAGTGGGATATTGTTTGGTGTCAATGTTCCAGCTCAGTGTTTTATACTCTTTCAGAGTATATTCTTTATAAAGTGACATTTTAGGTGTGTTGTGCAATAGAGGGGTCTGTAATGGATTTGATACTGTGTTTGATGTTTGAAGGAAGTTTTGCTTCTAATATAAACTGTGTTAATAATATTTGTGTGAAGGGCAGAATTGGCTTCAGTGGTGAGGTTTTTTCATGTTGTGTCAACTTTTAGAGCTTCAAGAAATGTACCCTTTCTTCTTTAATCTCTGGATGTCATTGTTGCTTTCAGCCAGCTCTTTTGAGTTACGGAGTGCTATGGGTTTGGGATTAGATGAGCAGGTCTTTGGTGTCTTTACATTTACCTACCACATTTAATGGAGCTAAATGAGCAGGTTATTCAATGTCTGTGAATTTGTTTGAGGTCACTACTAGTGTATGCTAGTGTGTTCAGACTCTCTTGAAATCATTGATTGAAAAGTCAACTAAAGAGCGGATTTCCTGTTTTACTTGTTTCTTGATGTTCCCATTGGGAAGTCCCAATGCAAGTGGGTGACACAGGGTATGGTGTATTCACTCCAGGCCTCGGGCAGTGGTGGATGACAGCTATAGTCAACATGGATAAACAGATGAAGTCCAGACTGTTATATTGTCTCTCAATATGGACTACGATGGGTTATATAATATTCGCAGTGTCTGGTAAGTCAGTAGAAATAAGACAGAACGTCTGAAGAAAGGACCAGACCAGACCTCAAGGAAATTAAAGCTTCCTAGCATGTCATGAAATTAGGCAGTACAACCCTCCCCCCTCCAAAGGGCAAAGTAAAAAAGTTGGATGTAATGGAAAATGTCTGCATAATCATTGATGGTCAAATAAATGTTGTTATAGTAGTCTCTCAATACCACCCCAGTTTTCCCTATATGGCATGTCCTTTACTAGAACAACTCAGTAGAACCAAGGAAGATAAAACCATATTCTGACTAAAGCTGCAGTACTGTGACACGCTGATGGACAGATAAGCAAAAATAAATCTTGCTAAATTACAAGTGTATCAAACTAAAGTTGCACTCACCTGGACTTTCGGACGATGTCTGCTATGCCCAATGTTCACTCTTCTGGTTGTTTTTATAGAAAAGATTAAATTAACGCCCCAAGATAATGCATAAAGCCATCCATGGAATGCCCCTGATTAATTTTAAAAAACAAATAGCATCATCTTACATAACTTTTGAAGGTACTGTGTAGCTGGTTCATTTGACCGGGAAGCGAGTCTCAAACAAGTATGATCTCAACTTCTTCAGTGCTCAAACCACTGCGAAGGCTTCTTTTTCAATTCTACTCCAGCTCTGTTCCACAGGAAGCAACCGCCTACTGATATAGGCTGCCAGTTCATTTAGGTCGTTTTCATTCAACTGTTAGAGCACAGCCTCTATACTATGCTCGGACGCCTCAACTTGGACAAGGAATACCTTAGAAAAGTCAGGGGCCTCGAGCATTGGTGCTGTGCGCATTGCCTCCTTCGAGGTTTCAAAAGCATTCTGGCACACCTCTGTCCATATTAGTTTCTTCAACTCCATCATCTCTGTTAAGGGGGCCACAATAGTGCCCTACTCGTTTAGAATTCCTGTTTAGTAACCGGTGAGGACTAAGAAAGTTCTCTTGTCAGTCTGGGTCTTGGGAGGTTCCCAAGCCAAGATGATCAGAACTTTGGCCTGGAGGGCTGTACCGTGCTGCCATCGACCTTGTGGCCGCAGTAAACCACAAATCCCTGCCCTATCTGGCACTTACTGGACTTGAGAGGGAGGTCTGCCTTCTGCAGGGACTAAAACACTTTCTGGAGTCCGAATAGGTGGGCTTCCCAGCTGGAGCTGAAGGCCACAATGTTTCAGAGGTAAGCTGCACACTAAGCCTCCATCCCAGCTACTGCCTAGCTGCCCAACCTCTAGATGGTGGCAGGAGCTCCCTCATTTAAGGCAATCTGCCAGTACCCTGATGCCAAGTCAAACAGTCTCAAGACCTTGGCAGCTCCTAATCCATTGATGAGCTCATTAGCTTTGGGATAGGGTGAACATTAGTCTTAGTGAATGAGTTGAGCCCTAAACACTCCATACAGAATCAGAGATCTGCTGTGGCATCCGGCGGGCCAGACCTAGGTATCAAAACCACTGAACTGCACCAAGGGCTCAACATCTTAGAGACCTCCTCCTTGATGCTGGCTGTCATTTTGTCAAGCAGCCTGTAGAAATGCTATTTTTGACAGGAATACTGCACCTTGTGTCTATGTTGTAGGAACACCAAGTGGTGAGCACTGTGTAAAGTGAGAAGATTGAGCGGAACTGCCCTGTAAGTGGTGACAGTCCCTTTGTTGCTCAGGGTTCAGGGTAGGTGAGAGGACAATTCCACAGTCCCTTCTTGCTCTTTGGAAGATAAAACTTCAGCCGGAGTCTCACTCTCTTCTTTTAACCCATTATCCATCACCAAGAACATTTTCAATTTAGAACTCTCAGAGTGGGGCTTGAGAGAGTTCACATGGAGGAACCTTAAAAGGTTCCTGGGTGTCCCAAGGTCCCAAGGTCCACAAAATAGGTGACCTTACATCTCCACTCCATGAACACATACAGCCCGGTCCACCGGTCTTTCAAGGTCCAGGATTCCACAGGCTTCCAGACCCACAATGTTTAGCCAAGTTGATACTTCCACAGAGTGGACTTCAGATCAAATTAGTGATTCATCATCTCCTTGGTGGCTCCCAGGTTCACAATGAGTTCTTTCCAGAAATGCTTCATCAGAGACCTGACAGTCAACATTTAGGTCAGTACATCTTGAGGGGGTTTATTGGAAGCTTACGTCCACCCCTCTTTGACAACACTAACAGCTTCAGCCACAGGATTGTAAAACAGAAGTTCAAAGGGACTGAACCCCACTATCTTCTGAGGTATTACCATGTAGGCAAAAAGAAGGCATTGAACTTACTTCACATAGTTTCTGGTAGGCTCATAATTATACCCTTCAGGGTCATGGTAAACATTTGAACAAGTCCATTTGTTTGTGGGTGGAATGGTGCAGAGAAATTTAGGTTACCCCATTCAACACACATGGACTTCAACTAGGCAGGAATGAAGTTGGTAACTTGGTCTGGCATAACCTCTTTGGGGAAGCCCACTCGGGTAAATATCCATATCAGTGACTGTTGGGTCACAGCAACACAGTCATCATTCCCAGAGGTGCCACGTGGCATGATCCAACAAAACCAGAACAAACCTGTTGCCCAACAATATCTATTTCCACCCTCTCAAAGAGTATTCCCAATATGGGGGAGGATACAAGGTGGCCTTTTGCGTTGCCCATGCTTTTCCTTCTGTCTTGATATGTGGGACAGTTCCTGTAGAAGGCATCTCACAGAATTTTCATCTGGGCCAATAAAAGTGGTTGAACATCCTTGCAAAAGGTTTGGCTGCCACAGGTGTGCTCTCAGGGGTATGTCATGAGTCAGAGCCAGTCAGAAAGGTACTGTAGCATGAATGAATGAAAAATGTATTGTTCAGTTAAAACAACGTTATACAATTCTTCTTACATTTCTTACATTATTAAGACTACATAATTAAAAGAAACTTTTCATCAGTGTATACAACTAAATATAAAGAAAAACATCCTTATTGTCCACAGTTAAGCAATTTCTTCTCCACTATTTCTATAAACTTCAAAAGTCTACTCGTAAATTGCAAGCTTTCTCCTTGTAAACTGGCTATGACTGCTTGTTGGCATGTTCGTATAATTTGACTATTAAAGTCTGACCTTAACAGCCTCCTACGTTCCTCTATTAGTGCAGGGCAGCTACAGATGATATGACAAATGTCTTCCCTCTTGTAATAACAGATGCGACACACCCTCTCACTACTCATCAATTTCCATGTAGGGGAGTCTCCAAGAAATTGGCTATTTCCAAATCGAAGATTCATCAGCTTCAGCTTTGCCCTTTGGCTATTTGAATCTCCTAAATATCTTTGGGGTTTTAGCTTACCGTATGAACCAATAACTGTCCATGCATGGGATCTCTTTGCCAGTAATGCTTTATCCCATAAAGACAACAATTTTTGCTGCACCCATTTATAACTTTATTAAAAGCCACCTGTGAAAGAGGTAAGGCCCATAGTTGTTCCGCATTGAACGTTTCTATCGCCAGTTTGAAATATTCATGGGCCTGCTTATGTTTATTATCGCATATTGCCTCCCAAACCACTGTAATTTAATATTATTATCCATTCTAATTTTGTGGCAGAATTTTAAATAAGCTCCTAAGCTATTTAGGTTCTGTTGTTTAAGTCCGAACTCAAGTCGGATTTGTGCCGGTGAAGAATGTCGCGGAAGATTAAACAAGCATTGGTAGGTCCCTGTCACTAGCTTATCTATGGTGTTGTCAGCACAAACTCTTAAGGTCTCTACTCCATATGCAAGAGTTGGCACATGTTTAACTGACATAATTTGTAATAGTTGGTTAAGAGGAAGCCCTTTTAAGTTATTCTGAAGTTTGGCAAATGCAGCAATTAATGAGTTGTTTCTTCTCTGTAGTGCAGCACACTGATTTTTACCCGTGCCCCTAGCATCTATTAGAAAACCCAGATATCTATATTCAGTTACACATTCTAATACAGTCCCCTCCATTCTCAATTTTGGTCTTACAGCCAACCCTCTAGTCACCAGCATTGTTTTTGTCTCATTTAAGTTAATCTTTAGGCCATGAGTGGAGGCTTACTGTGCACTTTCATTGATTATTGTCTGCAGACCCTTGGTATAGCTTATTAAAACAATATCATCGACATGAAGTAAATGTGAAACATTAAAACCTGCAATAGTTGGAGAGTGAGAATTAATTTCACTAAGCCTTGATGAAATCACAGCTAAATACAAGTTAAATAAGGTTGGGGCCAAAACACACCCCTGCTTCAGCCCGTCCCTTATCACCATTTGGACAAAACTGTGCCTCGGCCCAACCTTACTCTCGTCCAAGTATTAGTATATAGCAATTGTATCGCTCGCAACAAACTCGGTGAGATTCCCATTTTCGGTAACTTGTTCCAAAGAATATTTCTGTGCACTGTGTCAAAAGCTGAGCTAAAATCAATAAAACATAAGTAAAGGTTCATCTTACAGCTTCTGGTTCTGGTACTGCAGCACTGGGGACCACAAACACTGATTTCTTCAGGCTCAGGCACCTAAGGCTCAATATGCTGGATATTTTTCTGCAAATAGTTCAAGCTGCCAGGGCATCGGACTGCCCCTGTAGGCCCTCAAGACTAGAGCACTCTCTCTGCTCTTTGCAGAACTCTACCTGGGATGGCCTTCTTCAGTTTGCCAGCTGCGCAAATCAGATTGGTCCCTCAGGGCAACAAGTTTTCCTCTATAGTTTTCGGAGCATCAGGCTCAGTGCCCTCCTAGACTGTGGGAATCTCAGCGGTGGGTTTCGTATGCCCCCTGCTCTTTCTCTTGTTGGCAGGTACCCGGACCACTTTTCCAGACTTCAAGTCCTGTTGACTTCCAACTCAAGCTGCTATGGCCCGTGTGTTCAAACACACCGATTCAGGCAACGCTAACAGCTCCAGAAGGGACCAGAGTGCTTTCTATTTTCAGACAATGTGGTCCATGTCATTACCAAGAAGACAATCCACAGGCATGGCTGGACTCGACCTCACAGCTACCTTTAAGGAGCCTGAGGACCCCACCCCCCTAATCAATGGAACTAGAGCCACAGTACAGTGACTTTTGAGGTTGTCAGCCACTACAACCTGGAGGAAAACTTTGGGGTTTATCTGATCGGAGGACACCAGATGACACCTGAAAGTAGTCATACTGGGTCCTGTGTCTTGCAGAGCCTCCGCCTGCTACCCATTGATGGTTACCCACTGCCTGTACTTTTTAGTATTATTAGGCATATAGGGCTTTTACACCATCTACCTGTCACCCTCAGACACTAGGGTAACCTCTTAACTTCCACCCACACTAACTTGAGTAACCTCCTCCCTAAGCACTAAACTGGACATCCCTGGTGTCAGACCACCAGTGGGGGTGCTGTTGCCTCTTAGTGCAGTTGGCGCCCCACTTGACAAATGTGTACCATTAGTACTTATATCATTTGGGGAAAAGCACCTTTAGCATTTCTTCTCAGGAAACCACTCTTATTCTGGTCAAGTTGGGATTGGAATCCTTCCCATGAGAATTGTTTGGGGGCCTTTTGAGAACTCTGTTTTTATATATATATCTCCTCCTCTTTATTCTGGTGGGGACACACCCCACTCTTTGGTGATCCCCCCAAACACCTTCTTGTGGACCCTAATTTAGAATCAACAATGTGTTGGCAGAGCACTGAAAAACAATGACTGAAGACATGCCCTCTGAGAATAAGATTGTACAGCTCATCATAGTCACTCACATTACTGCCCTTCACTCTATCCTCCAGTGCCTTCTTGGAGAAAGCTATGAAATCCATCCAGAACTGACCTGAGAGCTTTTAACTGTCCCTAAACTTCAATCTCTACTTTACAGAGGTAAGACCTTATTTTCTGACAAGAGATTCCTTCATGATGGGCACTTCACCCTGTTACAGTTCTGCAGTGAATCCCTCTCTAATTAGACTTATGCATTGAGAGGCTGGCTCCCCAAACCTCCTAAGGCACCCTGTTTTATTTCTAGAGGTACTTTATATGCCTTGTCAGGGGGATCCCAGATGGGGGCCGAGTGCCACGTACCCGGGGGCTTGGCACTCGCCTGAGGAGAAAAAAAAAGGTCCAGCCACTGCGAGGTTAATAAACTCCTCACGCCCTCTCCTCTGAGGAAAGCGTCAATGGGGATGACCAATCACGGCTGCGAGAGGTGTGGAAAAGGGACCTCTCATGAGAAGACAGGGCGAACGCGAAAGTAGGAAAAGACTGAGACCGAGGAACCGAGGATGCCAAAGCAGAAGACTCCAGAAAGCAGAAACTCCCTGCCGAGCTGGAGAAGGGATCCCCAAGGACCGACCACACAGCCAACGCTGCCACAAAAGAACAGGAGACGAGGAGCGAGGACTGGTGGATACCCCCGGGGACAAGAGCTTACCACACTGGCGGTGAGTAGACGATCACCTGGGAACTAAAAGGGGGAAAGGGGAGGGGCAGTTCAGTCGGGGTAGACGTCGGTTAGTAATCGAACAGCCCCAGGTGGTTTACTGTTGGAGCTGTGACAGAATAGCTCCTTGTATATTTAAAGTCAGTCTTTCATTTTATGTCTCGGGAACCTTTCGGGCTGATTGCTCTTTTGCCTTTGATTTTGCTTTAAGATTCCTCGTTAGCAATGGAGCAACATACATTTTCAACCCAGGCCTTTCCCCATCGTTACAACCCTGACATGCCCTCCTCCCTGAACAGCGCACAGAAACGCTAGTAGTCTTGATAGTTTTCTTTTCCTTTTCATTCCGCAACCTTTTTCATTCACCTCTGCACGCCCCCCCTCATTTGTCCCACCGTTGTTTCGTACTGTACAGCACTGTCAACACCAGGAAAGGTGAAGGTATCACAAAAAGAGCACTATAGACCAGAGTACTTACCGCCACTTATTTCTTGTCTTCCCTCTGAGTATCCTGGGGAACCACCACCGGTGAGAAGGAATCTAGGACCGGAAGGCAGATGTTCTCTGCTTGTGCGTCCAGCCATTTCTTCATCCTGATAAACTGTAGCCAGAGATCAAGACCCCAACAGCCCAATAACTGTTCCTCATTTTCCACCTACCTATACCGAATACTTCAATAAAAATCTGGTCACAATTGCTCACCTATACGGCCTCCTAGCTTTCATTTCCAACTATCTCTCCGACATGCTTCAAACCACTAGTCTATGTCACCCCCACAACAAGGTTAGCCACCAGATCCTTGGGAATGTGCATTCTCCAATCTCCAATGGACACAAGATTATTGTTGTCACCATTAGTGTTAAACTCTGAGAGTTGTGTGACTTTTAGATTCAGCCCTTTCTGACTCATATAATAAGCCAGCAGAATTGTCTTCTCCTCCAGAGCAAGTTTCCTTTCCTATAAGACCCTATGTGCAGCAGCTTCCTCTCTGGCTGACTCTGCCTTTTTCTCATCCAAGTTAATTTTTGCAGCAGCATCTTCTTTGACTGGCTCCATTTTGAGCTTGGCAAGCTACAGTTGAAACTCCCTCTTAGCTCTCCTGTCATCCATTTCCTCAGAGGACAAGTCACATAAGGAGATACTGCTGTCTGCTCTGGATCAGCAGGAGACCTCACTCCTGTGGGTCCTCCTCTCTCGTCTGGGGCCACGGTCAGGAGAGTTTCATTCTCCTCTTCCATTTCCACCTCCTCCACTGCCATATCCTCACTCTCCTCCTGCTCTCATACTGTAGTTTACAGCTAGTGGGATTATTCTCAGGCCCTGTGGGTTTTCTGGGGCTCCTCCTTCCTTGGGTTCCTGGTTGATGGCATCCTCCTATCCCTGCAAGATACTGCCAGCTCAGCCACAGTATAGCTTTCCAGGTTGCTGACATCCATCTCCGTGCTTGCAGGCGTGAGGTACAGTTTTACAGATGAGGTAGGAATTCACCTTTGAGAAAAGGAAAAAATTGCCAATCAAGGAGAGTAAAACAAATGGAGGCTAAATTTGATGTCAGATTATTTATATGAGATTTTACGATTTACACAAATCACTGAGTGACACTGAACAAACACAAGTACTGGATCTCACTGCTGAACACAAATGTAACAAATTGGGGGGCATATTATCAAGGACCGGTGTTAAAATTATCGCTGTTTTATCGGTAGGAAACTGCCGATAAAACGGCGATAATGGGCTTGATAATACGCCCTTGTTAATTCCCATAGTAGCCCATGTTCTTGTGTTAACATGGTCTTCTATGGGAATTAACAAGGGCGTATTATCAAGCCCATTATCGCCGTTTTATCTGCAGTTTCCTGCCGATAAAACGGCGATAATTTTAACACCGGTCCTTGATAATATGCCCCTGGGTTACTAAAAGTTCCACTCAACAACCACAATCCTTGCCAGAGTGAACAACAGAAGGAATAAAATGAACCTGTGCTTTACCCCCTGGTAAGCAGTCAGGATTACCGTAGAGGTAATGTTTAAAGTTGCACACAAACAGTAATAAAGTGCAAAATCAACACAAGAAAACTCCCAAACCAATTAAAAAAGATTGGGTACATTTTAATAAACAAAATGATATGAACACAACTAAAATTCGATCAATTGAACTGGGGATATTCAATCTTAAAGATTTTAGTGAAAGTAGTATCTAAAAGCACAAACTGCCACTTGCGGTCATCTGGTCGTGTTAGACTATGGGGAAAATCATACGTTCAGGCCGACCACGATGGAGCTTGTGTCAGACACAGGGACCAGCTTAGTCCTGCTGAAAGTTACCTTCCAAGTCTGACGTGTAGCGTGTCCTTCGTTTTGAAGGGGGATGTAATGAGGAGGCTGAGTATCACAAATGGTTGCCACTCTGTGGTTTCAAGGCTGTGGTGTGGCAGCTCCTCTGCTACAGCAGTGAAAAGGGGGAAAATAAAATGAAAATAACAAGGTTATTATCATTTCATTCTTGTTTGCTGTGGGCTAGGTTAGGGCGGGGCAGGGCTAGTGGCTCAGGGTGGGAGGAGGAGTGGACTGTGCACACTAAGTGCGCACGAATGCTAGGCTGGCTGTTTCAGCCACCCAAGCAATCATGCACACTTTGCATATCCCCCACCAGTCTGAAATGGACAGCCTTTTGGGGAATATGTACAGCCTCCCTGTCCCGATCTGAGCACCGATTCACGGCTCTTAGACCAATCACAACACTGCATTGCAGCATTGTGATTGGCCCAGGGGAGCCTGTGTGCAAAGTTCTTCCTGCAGCTTCTTCCAGACTGGAGTCAGGAAGAATAGAGAAGCGGAGGAGCGACGCGGCTGTCAGAAAAGGTGAGTTTAAAAAAATAAATATTTTCAACCCCACCGATCCCTACCCCTGTTCCCTACCAGTCACCACTGTGTGGTTCAGTGGCCAAACAGCTGACTCTGGATCGCGGGGCTCACAGTTTGATCCCAGGCAGCAGCTCAGCTAAGCATTATGTGACTCTGGGCAATAGCTCACTCAATCACCCTGAAGCCCCCAGCGCCTTGCAACTTTAATGGGTGATATGTTCGCGCTTTACAAATATGGATTACTATTATTATAGAAGGGGTGTCATGGACAGTCATTGCTGTAGCATAAAGAGATGGCTGGGTGTCGCTGACAGTCCTTGTTATAGCTTCGCATTGGAGGTCGTCACAGACTGTCGCTGCTATTGTGCGAAGAGCATGTCTTGAGTTGCAAACTGTCCTTGTTAGTGTAAAGAACAGGTGTCACCCAATAATTTGAATTGGAGGTCATTGCAGGTAGCAGAAAAATGGCATGAAGAGGCTTTTTTTCAGTAACAAGAAGCCCCGAATTCCTGATTTTCACATTTTCTTTAGGAGCCATGCCCTCTGATGCCTCTGATGCCACGCAAGGGTCCAGGACCTGGGAATGTACCTTTTGGGGATTAGGGACTATCAAAAATAAAGGTTGCGGTGGCTGGGAGAGTTGACGCAATCTGCCTTATGAGTATAGTCAAACATTCTAGGTCTTATTATATCAATGTTCAAATGTTACTAATTCAAACCTTTTGGGTGTATGGGAGAATCCTGGCGCTCATGTGACAATACGCTCAAAAATATATACACAAACTCCTTATTCTCTTGGGTGCTTACAATGTCAATGGGAGAAGAGAACACCCTACTTCTCACTGCGCAATCCTAGGATTGAACATAATATTACAACAATGATTGCAGCACACCACTTATCACAACAATAATACTCATTTCACAAAAGAACATAGGACAGTTAATTGGGCTCTTTAAGATTTCTTTCTTTTCTTTTATTCTTTCAAACTCCAATCCCCTTTTGTCATGCCAACGCGTTTTGCCGATGTATACACAAACCAACCGGCTTCATCAGGGCTGGAAATGATACAAGAAGCGCTTTTACAAAAACATTCCTGTCCAAAGCGCTACATTTACAAACATAGAACCCCTCATGTTCAGTGGTATTTGGTTAACTGGCTGTGCTTAGGTGGTTTCTGTGGATAAGGCATTTAGATGTGCATATACCATTAAGGATGTTACTGGATAGGGTTGGTGGATTATATTTGTTGTTATCTAAAGAGTTGTGGTCTTCATGGAAAGTGATAGAGGTCCTGGCTTTTTTATGCCAGAATGAGAGATGTGTTTGTATTTCTCAGCCTTTGCTTTTGATGTCTTGATGGCGGACGGCTGTTGTGAGGAAGGAGAAACAGGCACAGGGATGAAGGATTTCATCATGCCTATTGGACTTTTGATACGTTGATAGGGAGTCCCGTGTGAGCAAACAGAAGGAGACGCGACGGATGGGAACCCATGCACAAAGATGGCCGCAAAGCTTTCAATGCTCCACCGGCTGCCTCCAGTCCTTATACATCTTGCTGCCCTGTGAAGCCTGAGCTGTCAGGGAACCCACCGCGCCCCCTCCCCATGGGGCTACAACCTCCGCTTGCGGTAGCGCACCTGCTTCCTTACAGAGACAGGGATTCTATATTGCAACGTGCCCACATGACAGGCAGTTTCCTTATTGAGAATGCCACAAATTGCAATGTGACCAGATGATACCATTGCTGTTGGTGCCAGTCTGCAGTACATGTTGCCCTTCTCTGCCTGACTGATGGTGATCTTTGAGAACCTTGCCTTGTTCTTTGATGACTATGCACAAGTTTGAGAGTAGTGCTGGAGAAAGGAACCAGCTGCCCTGCTAGAAGGATGGCAGATGATGGGCACCCCTGGAGGCCCTTCGTGGCTCAGGTAGAACAAGAACAAACGGCTGCACTTGAAACAGCAAACACTTTCTTTCCACACTGGCACGATCATCCTCCAGTGATCACAATACAAACTAAGGGAGATTCAGTGTTGCAGATAATCCCTTGACCGCAGATGATTGTGAGGAGGAATGGAGGGCAATTCTACAAGAGAGATGACATGTTGAGAATCTGTCGGCACTGGATTGTGGTTTTCTCCCTGATACTGCCAGAGAGACTCTTCTAGTATCAGTGCCTAAATCGTCTCGAGACGCACTTGATGCAACGTCATGCAGACTGCTCTCTATGCTTAATTTGTACTATAAGATTCTAAGCAAGGTGCTAACCAATCATCTGTTGCCTCATCTAAAATGCTTATTACACTTTCAACAAAACTGCTTCATCCCCCAGCGCAATACCTCATATAGCACCAGGAGACTATCACGGGTGGTTGACACAATCATGCAGTCCAATTACTCGTACATGAGTTTGTCAACATATTTAAAGTTTTCGAGACCTTATACAGGGGATACCTGAGGACTGTCATGCAAAAAATTAACTTGGGTGTGGGATGGAACAAATGCATTGCACTATTCGATTTGAGCACACAGAAGCATTCATGATTCATTCCCCATGGAAAAATGCAGAGCTGGCCTCTCTCCCCACTTCTATTTGCCATTGCCCTGAAGTCATTTTTCAGTGTACTCCAGAACAAAGGACTGGGGAGGAGCATGTCAATGTCAATGTCAAATGCTTTTATATAGCGCACTTATCACCAAAAGAGGTCTCAAGGCGCTTTGCAGAGGAAAGGCACCAGCCTACCTGAGCGGAGAAACGTCGAGGGGGAGTCTTTATTTGGGAAAGAGCCACGTTTTTAAACTCTTACGAAACTCCAGATGGTTGGAGAGAGACAGGAGATGTGTTGGCAACTTATTCCAAAGTTGAGTGGCCACATAAGAAAAGGACCGACATCCATTCCTGGACATCCGGACTCTAGGCTGGGATAACAAGAACTTCGAGCTAGAGCGAAGAGCTCTAGATGGGGTATACCAGACTAGTTTTTTAGCTAAATATGAAGGTCGAATACCATGAAGGAGTTTATGGGTTAAACTCAAGATTTTAAATTGGCATCTTTGGCACACAGGTAGCCAGTGCAGCTTTTTGAGGCTGGGTTTGGAGGCAGACGTAGGAGGCAATCCCAGCACTAGTCTCGCAGCCGTATTCTGGAGGGTTTGCAGCTTGGTCAGCAGACTCTCAGTTATGGAAGCAAACATCGCATTTCCATAATCAAGCCTTCTGACTATCAATCCCTGAACCAAAGGATTTCTGGTTTCGGGTGGAAGCCATTTAAAGATTTTTCGCAATTGCCGTAGTATTCCGAAACAAGTTTTGGATACTTGATTAACATGTGGTTTCATAGAAAGAGCACTGTCAGGCATGATGCCTAAATCTCGTACGACTTCTTTAGGTTCAGGGCAAGGTCCTAGGTCATGAGGCCACCAATCCTGAGACCATATAGTCTTGGCCTTACCAAATAACAGAATTTCGGTCTTACTGCAGTTGAGTTGAAGTCTGTTTTACACTCATCCAATTATTGATATGAACCATGCATTGTTTAAATCTGGTGCAGGTTTCCAGAAATTTGGGACTGCAGGTGATAAGCACCTGCGTATCGTCTGCGAAAAACACTATGGTAAAGCCGTAGGATTTTATGATGTTAGCCAGGGGAGAGAGATAAAGATTAAATAATAAAGGGCTGAGGATCGACCCCTGTGGAACCCCCACAGAAAGAGGGATATTAACAGATGCGTGGGAGTTCATCTTGACATAGGAATGGCGGTCCTTGAGATAATCCACGAACCAAGCCAGGGCATTGCCTCTGACACCAATCTCCCACAACCGATGTTTAAAAATGCTGTGGGAGATGGTGTCGAAGGCAGCAGAAAGGTCCAATAAGACCAGAATGGCAGATTCGCCTCTATCTCAATCACTGCGGTTTCCGTGCCATGGGCGGCACGAAACCCTGACTGCGAAGGATCAAGAAGTGCATGTGTTTCAATGTAAGAAGAAACATGTTTATTGACTAAGTATTCAAGGACCTTCCCGAAGTAAGGCAGTAGAGATATGGGTCTATAATTAGACAAGATGGAAGGCTCACTGTTGGGCTTTTTGAGGATCGGATGACCTGAGCCAGCTTCCAACTGCTGGGAAAGGAAGCACTCTCAAAGGAGGTATTAAATATATTGGTCAAACTATCGACTAACAACGGGAATATCTCGCTGCACTTACGTGGAAACAGTGAATCTGTAGGAGATCCTGATTTAATTTTTTGGAGTGCCAATAGCACTTCTGCTGAGGAGGTGGGCTCAAATTCTGTCATGGAAGGAGATTCAGTGGTTTCAAAGGTGGACTCGAGACAAGATGAAGCCACCCCAATTAAGGCCACTTTTTGATGGGAGGGTGGGAACGAGGAATAGATTACCTGAATTTTAATGTGAAAATATGTGGACAATGAGTTCACCCACTCCAAGGTGGGAGCGAATACTGATTGCTCCACCTGTGGGGTGGTGAACTCCCTAAGTATTTTATACAATTCTTTACTGGATTGGGAGGCCTTATTTATTCTTTGCGTGATATAGGGCGATTTGGCTGCTTTTATGTGTTTTAGATAGTTAGAATGGGATCATTTGTAATTCTTGCGGTTTTCCGGCGTTCTAAACTTCCGCCATAGCCTCTCCGCCGATCTGTGAGAAGATTTCCTTACAGGAGTTAGAGGCAGCCTCTATTCTCCCAGCAAGATAAACTTTTTTCCAAGGCGAATGTCCCGCTGATATGCCTTGACCGCTGTCTTGTAGAGCAGTTTTGCCTTAGGATCGTATTGGGTGCGCCAAGCTCTTTCTGCCGCCTTGCAGGACTGTCGGGCGGATGACAATGCCGTAGTCTAGTGTTGAGATAGAGAGCAGTAAAAAATTTGGTGTCCGTGGTCGTATTAGTATTGCTCAGTTCCAGAGGGCTTTCAAGCACAAGTTCCTCGGAACCCCCACTGAATGAAGAAGAAACAGCTATCCTGGCAGATTCATTCCTAAAAGGGATAGCAGTGGGACAGACTACCCGGGTTTCTGATGGATTAAACGAGTTTAAAGAGAGCAATTCCTACCGGTTGTAGCAAATCATGATTAATATACACAGGCCGCTTAGGCTCCTCGAAAGTAATGAGAAACTTACCAGGGGGTTAGGGCAACGGGCGGCGTCCTGGCATGGACGAGCGCAGACGGGCTTGCCTTTGGCGCGCCGCTGTGCGCGTCTGCGCTGGGAAGTGAAATAAGTAGGGAAGAGGGCGGGGCAGCTCTGATGACGCTGCTGGTGTGCCGGTGCTTCCTGTCCCTCCGCACAATCGGCACAAGCCGTGGCGGAACGGGGACCAGCACAAGAGGAACAAACGGGTAAGAGATGTAGCGGTCGTAGTCACCGCACTCACACTTTAAAACACAAAGAAATTGATGAAAATGTAAAGAGACGCAGATTAAAACAACTTATTGGCCCTTAAATAAAATTGCATATTCAGAAGGAATTAGTATCCCCGAACCCTCACAGTGTACAATGCAGGTTCAGCGCACAGCAAGGTTGCCAATCTCACTGCGCGCGTCCACGCTGGGAAGTGAAATGAGTAGGGAAGAGGGCGGGGCAGCTCTGATGACGATGCTGGTGTGCCGGTGCTTCCTGTCCCTCCACACAATCGGCACAAGCCGTGGTGGAACGGGGACCAGCACAAGAGGAACAAATGGGTAAGAGATGTAGCGGTCGTAGTCACCGCACATACACTTTAAAACACTAAGGGACGTGAGCATATAATCTCCTAGTAAGCGGATGATATGCCGCTATTTCCTCTGGTCTGTGCACCAACTGGAAGCATGCAGAAAACGTCCAAATGCCCCCTTAGGTGGTTACGTGAGTGGGAGCGCAGTTGCAGTGGCCTGGCAGATGGCTTGTGGGATGGAACACTTGGGAACTGGGAGAATTTTCCGAACCACAAAGACAGGGAACCCACGTGGCGCTCTTGATTGGGTGAATCTAGGTTCAGCCTGAAAGCCAAAACTTCTGGACATTGGTCTACGATGCTGGAAATTAACGATATGTAAGCACTGAAGAGACATATGTACACATTGTACGCGCCGATGATTCCCATGGTAGGGCTGCCCACATTGAGAGGGGATGAATTCACAGCCGGGACAACAACTGAGGGGTCGACCCTCTTGATGAAGGAGACTAGAGGGCAAAGGCAAGGCAACACTAGCTGACAGGGTCGGATTGGGATCAGAATTTGGCCAGGGCACTGACGAATAAAGTAGCCCACATTCGGGGGGCGTGGCCCACATACCGAGGCCTTGGCCCACATTCGCAGGGCGTGGCCCACAGTCGAGGGCGTGCCCTTTCATGAAACACACAAGGAATGTAATTGGGAGGATATTGTTCTTGGGAAGGACACAGGGCCAAGGTGACAATTTCCTACAAGCTAAGCACCTGAAAAACAGCCAGGCCCCTTTCTATTACCAAATTATTCCCAGCCCTCCAGCGCAGGAGCACTTGAAAACAGTGAGGCCCCTTTCTCTTAAAAAATTATTCCCCAGCTCTCCAGCGCAGGAGCACCTGAAAACAGCGAGGTCCCTTTCTATTAAAAATTGATTCCCCAGCCCTCCAGCACAGGAGCATCTGAAAACAGCGAAGCCCACTTCTATTACAAAGTTATTCCCCAGCCCTCCAGCGCAGGAGCACCTGATAACAGCGAGGCCCCTTTCTCTTAAAAAATTATTCCCCAGCCCTCCAGCGCAGGAGCACCTAAAAAACAGCGAGACCCCTTTCTCTTAAAAAATGATTCCCCAGCCCTCCAGTGCAGGAGCACCTGAAAAACAGCGAGTCCCCTTCCTATTAAAAAATTATTCCCCAGCCCTCCAGCACAGGAGCACCTGAAAAACAGCAAGGCCCCAGCTATTTGTAAATTACTCAACCCTACCCAGACCTTCACTGCCTCAGGGCAATGGCGTGGCAGGGGAGGGGCTAAAGCAAAAACACAGCTTCTGGGCCATTCATGGGGGTGGGGAGGCTAAGGTGAAGATGGTGCGAGTTCCCCACATCACCTGGCCCCCATAGTGAGACCCAGTCTTCCTCGCCCACTATGCTCAGAATGAGAAGGGCTGTGGGTGAGGACTAATGAAAGCACTGTTTCTGGGCTGAGTGGCACCAGGGGGGGCCAAAGGGAAAATGGCTCATAGGCCTGAGCAACACCTGGCCCCCTGGGAGGCCGATTCTTGCACGGAATCACCCCTCCCCAGCCCACCATCAGCATGATTGCTTTGCAGGGCAAGGGGTCAAGGAGAGGCCACAGCTGATCATCGCTGAACGGCCGGCCGCACAGCGAAGCTGCTTTCCTCTTCCTGTCAGTGCTCCCTGTGGACTGGTAAAGGGGGAAAAAAATGGCCACAGAGTGCACTGAGACACCAGCCCTTCGGCCCATACCTGAGTGCCTGCAGTGCCAATCCACCCCTGCTAGCTGCATAGTGGTTGGACGGACCTGCAACAATAATCAAAACTGAGAAGGGGGGCGCTCCCCCACACTTGTCTATTTTATAGAACAATGGTCCTTAGGAGGAAAGTATAAAACAACAACACATAACATATAGACCTGGATGGGTACTATAACATCTTCGATGTCCAGCCGGACAAAGAATTTGATGTGCAAATGAGAACAACAAATACTTTGATGGTGAAAGAAGGAACAATACAAGGGGACGCAATCCTGCACTCGATATGCAAGTAAAAAGAGCGAAAAAAACATTAAGCATGAAACATAAAGAATAACAGGCACAATTTGGAGCGTTGGAAGCATGAGCTTGTTATACAATGAAGCAAGCTTAGTCATTTATAGTGATCACATTAAACATACACAATGAAAACCAGTGGTACTATTTAATATGTCGACGACGTTTCTATCCCAAGCTCATTAATTATAGGGATCATCATCAGGACTACAGAACTGAATTGCCTGGTGTTAACCACAGTGCCTTATGGAACGGATTGTAGGGTTCCTGGGAGTGGTAGCAATGAGTGCGGTGATGTTCACTTAGTCAATAGTCAAAGAGGAACATAACGTGATAACCTCTATTGCGCGTCTTGGATCAGCGCGAGGATCCGACAGTGGGGAGACAGCCATAATCGGCCAATAGCTCCTAGCGGCTTGTGGTTAGCTGGCGGCTTGACACCTGTAGTCCTAGTGCGGTGGCAGGAACTCAGGTCCGTAGTTACTTTTCGGGTTCCTTTGTTTGTTTAAAATAAACTATACCCCCCCACTTGGCAGGATGGCTTGTGAAGAGTACCCTTCCGGCTACAGTCACATGCGAGAGGTTGAGTAAGTTGCACTCTTGCTATTGCAGTGTGTCTCCCTGGGCACAGGTTAATTGGTGCTGTAACTCCAGCCAATCTTGACACAGAAAAGAATACTCCACGTTTTTCTTTCATTTCCAATGTTCTTGTATTTTACATGTTTATTTCTCCAATTCATTTCTACACATGGATTACTTCATAAACTGTAAAAACTTCATTTCCCATTATGCATCATGTTTGCCACATAATAGTTTTCCTCCCAATGCATTTCGGCAACAAATGCCTTCATCAGGCGAGTATCTGCAAATAATACAATAATAGTTCGAGTAAACTGCAGTGATTCTTAACCTCAAATACAACCACCACCATGGTTAGTGTGTGACGGTACGTGGTATTCAAATTGAAAATTTCGATATGACCATGCTGCAAAGTTGATGTAAAAGCTGTGAGCCAAAACGTAATAACAATGTTAACTTCTATTACTGGACGCGGAAATTACAGTGCGTTGTGTGATGCGGAGTGCCATTCTCAGTTGCGAGTCAACTATGTGCAGCTGTGTTAGAAGTGCAAACGCAATGTAATACACTGGTTTTACAAGTGTAATACACTGCTCGGGTATGCATTATAGGCATGCTCTGGTGGATAGATTTTTAGTGTTCAGATTTCTCGTATACTCAATCTGAAATATGAACGCTCTATGTGTTACCAGTGATTCGAATCGGCTTACCGATTCTCGAGGATGCGGTCTCTTCACGTGAGGCTGCTATCGCGTTGCCTGCATCGTTGTGGTTAGTACGTCTTTGACTAGTGAACTAGGGGTCGTCTGTAAAGAACCCACTAGTAACGGTGTGTAAAAAGATATCCATGTCTTAATCTTCTATGTTACTTCGAGACCTTCACAAGGTGGCAAAATATTTGACAAAGACGTGCTCTGTCAAGAAAAACAAACTCTTTCAGTAACACCGAAGACGAACGCCGTGTATAAATGGACCAGTATTAAAGGGACAGTGTGTAAAGGAACCATACTTTGTGCGCTCGGGGTCTCAATAAAGATTAACAATCATTTTTAAATGGATGTGGAGTGTGACTCATGCAGCTATTGTAGGCTATATGATAGCGAATGCCTATTATAACATCATATACAAAGATGCAAAAACATAAAATTTGCAAATAAAAGATCCTAATCAATTGATACATAATTGTACTCTGCCAGGAAGTCCAAATCAATCATAATATAGACAGTCTCTTATGTTATAAGTAACATGCAAATTTAGTCCTGTCATTCATCCCATTGGGTCTTAAACTGTTCAAATGATAAATCTTGTAGTTTTCCCTCCTTAATAGCATAGTTTTGTTGTCGCTTCCTTCTTTTTGTCTATTGTTTCCAATATGCATGCTCTCAATTGGCTGATGTGATGTTTGGCCTCTATAAAATGGGTTGCCACTACAGATTAAGTTGATTGAGTTCTTATGTTACTTTTGTGTTCATTCAGCCTTATTTTTAGTTTACGTTCTGTTTGGCCGATGTATGCTTTTCCACACGGGCATTTAAGCACATAAATAATGTTGGATGTGTTGCATGTGACATTGACCTGTAGTTTTTTTTTATGACCTTTCATAGGATGTGTAATATATCCTCCGCTTATAATATTGCTGCAATTGTTGCAGTTCCAGCATGGCTTCGTTCCGTTGTACGTTTGTGTTCCTGTGGGAAGTTTTGTTGGTTTTATGATTTTACCTAAATTCTTTGCTCGTGTGTACGCAAATATAAGTTCTTGATCAAAAATGTTTCTGAAATCTGGTTCCATTTTGAGTAGCGTCCAATGCTTTTTGATGATTCTATTATAATGCCGACTCATGGTGGAATTCTTGCTTACACATGTGATGATTTCTTTCTGCAAGGGTTTGTGGGTTTGTAATAGTTCTGACCTTGTTTTTTTGTTGGCTCTATCAGATGCTTGTGTGAGTGTACTATATGGATATCCTCTGTCTTTGAAACGTTGGAGCATGTTTTTCATTTGGTGGGTCCCCTTTTCTGGGTCTGAGACGATTCTTTTGACTCTTAATAATTGGTAGTATAGGATTTCGGCCGTTACCGACCGGTCTTTAAGAATTGGCATGTAGGGGGCATATTTTACAGATTCGGTAAATTTACCGAATCGGTAAATTTACCGAATCGGTAAAATACCGAATCGGTATTTTTACCGATTCGGAAACTTTCAGATGTAGGTGGGACTCTTCAGAGTCCCAAAGGCCCTACAAATTCGGTATTTTACCACCCAATCCAATTGGGTGTTAAAATACCGAAGTCAGGTGTGCATGCACATGTGTGCATGCACACCTAGCCATGTGACAGACAGACATGCCCTTAGGGCATGTCTGTGTGCCACATGGCGCACATGCCTATTTTTGGGGTGCCAGAGGGTGTCAAAGTGACACCCCCTGCACCCTTGCAGAATTCGGTATTTACCGAATCGGAATTACCGATTCGGTATTTCCCATTGATTCCTACGAATCGGTAAATACCTAATATTACCGAATCGGTATTTCCACATCTGGAAATACCTACATCTCCCCCCTTCCTATTTACCGATTCATAAATACCGAATCGGTAAAATTCGGTATTTATGAATCGGTAAATACAGCTTACCTACATCTAGCCCTTAGTCTCTAAATTTGGGTTTCAAAAGGTTCTTTTGTTCCTCTCCAAATGATGAATATGTCGTCTATGAAGCGTAGGTAAGTTATCAAGTTGTTCTTCCATTCATCTGTGTTCAAAATATGTTGTTCTTCATATTCATTCATATACATATTGGCATACGTGGGCACTGCACAATTCCCCATTGATGTTTCACTCTTCTGCAGAAACCAGTTGTCCTGCCACTTAAAGTAGCTGTGCATCAGCGTAAATTCGAGTAGTTCCATCAGGAAAATGTGCATGTCTTCTTCATATTCGGAGTTGAGTAAAGCTTTCTCTACTGCCTCTATCCCTTCCTGATGAGGTATTGATGTATAGAGAGATTTCACATCAATGGTGCATAGTACATAGTTTTGTCTGTATTTATTGTATAAGGACGATTTTGTAAACATGGACAAAACAAAAATTCTATGCTTCGGGAAGAGAAATACGAAGTGCAATTGGTACTTGGGCCAAACCATACTAAATATTGTAAATGAATACAAATACCTTGGAATATGACTTACACATTTTTTGAAGTGGGGTATGCACCTTGAGGTACAGAAAAAAAAGCACAACTGGCGGTATATGAGCTGAATAGATTCAATCCTAGATATGGAGATATGTCCCATAAACCTCAATTGACGGCTTTTAAAGAAATGATTCCCCCACAACTCCAGTACGGTTCAGAAATGTTTTTTATTGATGGTAAAAGCTCCTGGGATAAAGAGGAAGGGAAAAGTTTAAAATCTTTATTGTCCCTCCCAAACACGTCAATGATCCAGGCAATTAGACTGGAATCGGCCCTGACAGCGTGGAATGTTCAGGTGCAACAGTTTACTCCGATTTTAGAATCGTTAGGGTCTTGGGGAGGTCACAAAGGTATCTCAATGGAGTATGAAAGAAATTCAAATTACTGAGCTAAAATGGGCTAAAACCATAAGAAGTAAACTCAAGTCCATTTGTGACCATCTGAAGGTGAAAATAGATCCGAAGACATTACAAATCAATGTAATGAAGAGTGTACTTAAAATTCAAGGAAAAGAATTGTCTATAGCAATAGACCGGGAGCATCTGAGTAAGAAAGACTCTGTAAAATGTATGAGCAATAGCGTGAGAAAGACATAAGCTATCCTTACCTAGACATATTACCGAATCGATGGTTAAGAATGGAAGTTCTAAGGACAAGAATTGGTATTAACACGGCTGTAACAAATAGTGCAATAAAATCCGGCCTAATGCAACCTGATGGTAAATTGTTGTGTAAGATGGGGATGAAATTTAACATTCTACACATTTATTGGATTGTTGAAAAATGTTAAATTTACGTAAATTATTTATTTGCCCGATCTTTTTAAAGTATGATGTAAAATCGCACGCTTGCAAGCATGGGAGCTTTTTGCTGATATGGAAAATCTAGATAAGGCGATAGCCATTTGGAAATATATGCCGGGTGTATATAAGTTCCCTACTTCATTAGAGGCTTGAGTGTAGAAAAGTGTATCGCAATTTAAAATGAAATATTACTGTTTTTTAAAATTGTTAAGAATGAAGTTTTAAGGATAATATGATTTTTAATGTTAGGAATAAGATCTTATAATGTGTAAACCTTTTTAAATGACAATGTATGAGTTGTGGTTTAAGGACCAAATGGTCTAAATAAACTTTATGTTTGAACTGGAACTATATGCTGCAAACTAATCACTGGATGAGCAAGCACTGTCTTAAGCTCAATTTGGAGAAAACCGAGATAGAGATCTTTTGTAACCTCCAACCTAGTTGGGATGGTTTATGGTGGCATATTGAGATAGGAGAATGACCAAAACCAGTAGAAAAAGAAAAATATCCAGGTTTACTGATTGATAACAAGCTAGAGTACTCACAGAAAATAAATGCTATTGTCTCTGCTACCTTTTATCTTATCAAGAAACTGAAGAACGTTATACCGTACATTCCTATTAATTCTAGGAACATGCGTATGACTGCACTTGTGCTATCAAATCTAGATTACTGCAATGGGTTGTATCAGAATATGCAGAAACAACATCTAAAAAAGCTGAATATGGTACAAAAAGCAGCCACAGCACTCCTATTAAATCTGCCTAAACACGAATCAGTCTCTAAAGAAATTCGGAAACTCCACTGGCTAGCAAGTCGCATCAAGATTAAGACGCTATGCTTAGCCTATAAAGCCTTGAATACCATGGGACCCATATTCCTAAAAAGTATTTTCTATTGGTATTCTGGTAGACAGCTACGTTCTATTGGCACTAACTTTATGATGGTTCCTAGGATATGCACCTGCAGTTGGGAGGGCGGAAGCATTGGTTATGGCATGGCCAAATTACGGAATATGCTTCCAATATATATTAGGTCAGCAAGTTCAATTGCCTCATTCAGAAACAGTCTTAAAACTTGGCTGTTCCAGAACTAGCTCATGATCTCTGGGGCTTACTTTTAGTTTCAGCACCAAGACACCTCCGGGTATTCGTGCACTCAATAAGTTAAATTAACATTAACATTTACATTAACTTGCAGCAAATCCACTGCACTTACAACGGCCAATCACCAACAAGAAACCCACATGTACCTAACATCATCTGAAGGGATACAGAGGAGTCTTTCCATATGACATGATTTCACAACCTTGAGGAGGGGGCTGTGCTTATCCTGAGATGGTATTTGGTAAACTCTCCTCAACCCATCAGGACCTCAAGGCGCCTCTGTTGTGGCTTCTGTTCCTGATCTGTGGTGTTTGCAGTGTCAGGGCCAGACTCCAGTGCCTGCTTGTGTGTTTAATTGATGGGGCACTCACTCCTTTTTCTGAAGCATCTCCTTTTCCAGGTTGAATTGCCATGGAATGGAACCTCTTGAATTGAGAAACATTTCTGGTAACGGCTTCATGTGCCCTTTGTGTCCTACCTCTGAACAATCACCATGGGATAACATTCAAACAGAAGTCTGAATTTGCTCCCTGGTAATTGATATTTCATGAGTACCTGGTCACCTACTTTTGGGTCTTAGTCTTTTGCCCATCAATATCTGCTGACTCGAGCATTTGTCAGTTGTCATTTCCTGAGCACTTGATGGTCATCCATGGGAGATGGGGTCCAACCTTGGTGAAGCTGGAACAAATTCATCACCACCTGTCCCATGCTGAGTTGACCCAGAGCTTGTCCAGAGGTTGTGTGCGGGGTCGGTCGATATTTTTGTATTAAGCAATAGATATGCCACCTAGTTTGCTTGTGCTATCCTAATGACTTTGTTTAGCGTTCTCGGCAATTTTTCCAGCTCCCCAAAGTCTTGAGACCATCAAAATGTGACTCTTTTGTGCTTCATGTGTAGATACTAGAGGTAGGTCGCTGCATCTTGACTTTGAAACAGTGGGCCATTGTCTGTCCTGATTTGTTGCAAGAGACCGTGAGCAGCCATATGTATTTGGGAAGCACTTCATGGGCTTCCTACACATTGATTATCTTTACTTCTGAGTGCTTTGAATAATCATCTATGAAGATGAAGGTGTATCTAACATCTGGGAGGAATCTAAAGTCCAAAACGTGCACACCCATGGTTGCTAAGGCCGTTGTTCTGTGATGACTTGGGGGCGGTCCGGTGCTCTTCCTGCTTGACACGATGGGCCGGACCATACAGTCATCTTAACTAGTTCATCCATGAGAGGGGACCATACCTTGCTGCGGAGACTGCTTTTCATCTTGGGCATCTCTTGGTGGCCCACATCGGTCAGCTGCACTACCTGGGGGTGATAACTTGTTGACCTTGCAAGAGGCAGCCACCCAGACCTGCAGTCAGTTCTTGTCACACCTGAAAGAGAGAGTCAAGAATACATTGAGCCTATGATGTTTGCCATGATCCATTGGCTTTAAACTGGAGCCAGTGAACCATCTTAACAGCTTCTAGAGCTTGCAGTAGACACTCATCTTTGAGTGTGGGATGACATATGGACTCCACTGACATGGCTAGGGGGCAAGATTGGTTTGTGTTCTGTTTCATGGGACTCTTCTGTGGTTGCTGTTCTTGGAGAGCATGACAGATAGTCAGTGAGGTTGTTCGCTTTTGGGCTATACTCCACTTGGCAGTCATAATAAAGCAGTTGAGGCATCAATTTTTTGATGCAAGGAGGTGTCTTTGATACTAATCTGCAAAACAATGGAATTGAGGCTGTTTGATCTGTTGTGACTATAAATTGGTGGATATATGAGGAAATGTGGAAATGCTGACACCCCCAGTGTATCGTAATTGCTTCTTTTTTGATTTGTGAGTGTTGCTGTTCCATCGGGGTCAGGGATTGGCTCACTTACACTACAGGTGCCCATTCTCCACATTCTTGCTGTTGTTTCAAGACAGCTCCTAGCCCACTTAGGCTGGCATCCACAGCTATGATGGTCTCCTGTAATGGGTGAAAGTAGCTAGTGTGGTATCAGTGTAGAGGGAGCATCTTTGGTTGGTTGGAATTATACTCCATGTTCACCACAAGTCCAAGTGGCTGACAATTTGGTGAGAACACATAGTGGTTGTGTCAGAGTAGTTTAATAAATCAGCCACAGTAGTTCACCATCCCTAGGAAGCTTCTCACATTTGAGATGCTGGATTGCGAGGATGCTTCCTTTATGTTTTGAAGTTTGTTGGGGTCTGGGTCTAAAAGGTTATCCAAAGAAGTTCATTTGTTGTTTCAGGGACTCCTTGGTGTAGTGTGAATTCTGACTCTTGTATTCACTGTAGGATGTGTCTCAGTCTTACATTATGTACCTTCACAGACTTGGCATGAACCAGGATATGATCACTTACATTTACAACAATTGGCAGCCCCATAAGCATCTCTTGTATAGTGTTTTGAAATACTTCTGTGGTTCTTGATATCCAAAAACGGTGTCTCTTATATTGTTACAATCTGACATGAGTAAAAAATGTCATGATATACTGGAACTCCTCAGCCAAGGTAAGTTGGTGGTAGCGGACAGCACGTCTACCTTGTAGAACCAGATGGCAACACTCAGCTCCCCAATAGATTCATTGATGGTGAGGGTCAAGTGTTGTTCCCTCTATATTGCAGCATTAGGAAGCCTCATTTCCATTCCTTATGCATATCTCCCCCGGCTGCTTGGGCTTCCTTGTGACAACAATGGGTGACACCCAAGGAGTGTTGCCTGATACTTTGTCAATGATTCTGTATGCTTCAACCTTCTCCAATCCTTTTCTACTAGTGGCCACAGATGGAATGCAATGCATCGCTGCCAAAGTACCACTGGTCGAATGTACTGATTGATATGCAGATTGACAACAGTTCCTTTCATGCAACATATGCTTTGGAACACTTTGCTGAATTCGGTTAGGATATGTGGGAGTTCGTCTGTGCGTACTCCGAGTGCAAAACTGATGATGCCTAGAGCTTCCACTGTGTGACAGCTGAGTAGCATGCCTTGGCTTCCTTGTACAATGTATACTTGAGAATTCACAGTTACTGACCCATGTGTGACTGGTGCTTTGAACATGCCCAATATGGGTTTTTTCTGTCCATATACAAATACTCGGACAGTGGCTCTCTGGAGAATTCTGTGATGGTTTATGAGTGTTAACAGTTCAGCAGACATGATGTCAATAGAGGCACCTGTGTATATTATGGCTGTCAGTGGTTGCATTCCTACAAGCATCTGACATTTTGGTAACTGCCACCGTAACCTCGCAGATGGGCTGATAGTAAAGACTGAGTGGATGGTGTACTTTGTGACTTCATGATCATCCATGTCATCGGTTTCTTCTGTGGCTCGGTAAGGCATTGACCATTGTACGTAGCTTCTGGCCTTTACCTGACCAGCAGACTCTGGGAAAGTGATTGTTCATCCCATGTCCTGCACATTCCTTGCTTTTTGCAGGGCAGTCAGCTGGGCAATGGACTGTTCCTCCACAGTGTCAACAGGCATGTGGTGCCTCAGGGGCTTCCTTGGACCTCTCTGACCCTTGTCAGTCATGATAGCATTGATTAGCTCTGCTTTGACTGTTAGTTGTAGCGCCTCCTGCCTCCTCCATGTGTGAGGCATGGGCCTTCAATAGGTCTTTGGAGTGACTCATGGCCAGGATATCAATCAGAGACTTCCTTACTCTTGTATAATGTTTTCCCGTAGTTTTGTTGATGCACAGTCCTGGATAATCTGCCCTTGCATCTCTTCATTTTCATCTGCAAATGCACGTGTGCTGGCAAGTTTCTTCTATCTGGTGTAGATTATATCAATTGATTTGTCTGGGCTCTGTCTGGCTTGCTGGAATATAAATCATTCTTAGCTCTGATTAACCATTGGTTCAAAATAGGCATTGAGGGCAGCTATGAGTATCACATATGTCTTGGGGTTGATTCTATACATGTTTTGGAGATTCTATGTATGCTTTTCCTTTCTAGGAACAGAAGGAACACCCACTAACCATCATCAGCAAATAATGTCACTTCAAAGTAAAGTTTGAGACCTTCCACCCAGTCTCGCCACTTGGGCAGCTGCAAGAAGAGAGCTCTGTTAATAATGAATGGTTCTGTGGTTCAGTAGTAGTGCTGAGAAGTTATTGGTGGCACTGTGAGAGTGGAGCAGTGGTGGCATGGTGCTGTCATGAAATGCCTCTTTGTAAAACCCTGTGGCAGAGTCTGACTCTGAGGTGACTTGGGCGACTTGGGGCAGCTTATCATTGGCTACAGTCGGCTGTAGCGGCCGGCATTGCCTAGACACATGTGGCTGACCCCAGGCACTAGAAATGGGTGGGGTGTGAATAAACAGAATTCCCCTGCCTAGGACCATGGTGCAGTTCTCTCTGGAATATCACTTCTGCTGGTTGGTAGGTTAGGTATCTAGTCCATGTGTTGTCACCTTCGTGTGGGTGGGCTGTGTGTGGCCCCCCTTGCAGCTCTAAAGCCTTCAGCAAGGTATTTGGCCCACCCACAAGCAGTCAGAGTGACACTTCACTACACACAAGAACGGATAGGGGTGTGGCAGCCTCACACACATGGGACACAAGCTCAACCAGAGCTGAACAGGAAGCGTGAGTCCACCACATATGGAGGTGCAGAAAGAGGTGAGTCCCATAAAGGCGCAACGTGATTTCTGCCTTCCCTCGTCACCAATATAATGTCGCCACTTCCTTAGTGCAGAGGCTGATGCCAAGTGGGCCTAGAAATATGGACTCAGGACACTCCTTTAGTCTGCTATATGAGCCCTGGTGCAGGTGTCCTCACTGACCTACCTCCTGGCCACTTTCCTCTTTTACTTGCTGCCCACTTGACCACAAAGATGATCTACTGCACCAGCAATGGTGGGTGAGCATGTAAACTTTCCCCCATCCTGCTTGATCATTTAGTTCTGAGGGTATCTCAGTTTCATCACTGGTAAACACGTCAGGCCCATTAATACGAGCACAGTTACAGCTCATTTTGAGACAGCATTCTCTGTCAGCCAGGTGCACCCTGCTAACTCTCACAATACCGGGACAATTTTTTCCTTCTACTCAATTTTTTCTCTAATATTAGTTGCCATTTTCCGTGAAATAGGTTTTATGCCCAGTTCCTTTACAGGTGCAATTTTTATCAAAGTGACATTGAATTAGGCAGAAAACGTACACCTACACAACCTCGTGAAATGGGCCACCCACTTAACTTGGAAGCACTCAAGAGAAAAACTATTTTTTACTTGATCTGTTGCCTTCAGCTAATTTTGAATTGTGTGACACAGGCACATGACTTTCTATCTGTATTATTTTTCTCAACTGTTATTACATTTTGTACCCAGCATTAAAGCACCTATGACATCTACAATACTTTATAAATAGCAAATCATAACATTAAATCACAAGTAATTGTTAGTAGACAATGATTTGCAATTTATTTTTGAAAATGGAGTACACTAAGCAAAGCCACTTCACAAGGGTAAAAAACAATTATAATAAGCAATTATAAAAGCATTATATCAAAAAAGAAAAGCAATTTCCATCCAGATATTTAGCATTGAGCAACAAACGCAATTAGGATAACAGCAGGGATACATTTTCTTTCAGCAAAAGAAAGAACATAGTGGTATCATTGTTGACAGGGTTTGAAATGTAAAGAACAAACTACACCACCCACGCATACTTTTCTAAGGAAGAAACACTTTTAAGAAGATAATATTTTCTTCATTTATATTTTGTGAACCATGCCAATTATATACTCCTTTAACTAATTCGTAGGAAAGGATTATTATCATAACATCTTAAATTAGGATGTGTTTTGTGTTCATTGATGGAAAAAGCAGCTCCCTCCCTTCTATTGAGGAAGAGATGCATTATAGGACCGATTGAACTGTTCCTCAATCCCTCCTTTATGCCATTGCACGAAGACAATTAAGGTTGAAGAATAAACATAGGAAGTCCCATACACAAAACCTAATAGGTGAAGTATTCTACTTTGTTTTATGAATTGGTGCGGACGGGAAATGTCATGTACCATAATTCTTTCTCTGTCTCTGTCTCTCTCTCTCTTGTTCTCGCTCTTTCTCCCTCTCTCTCTCTCTCTCTCTATGCCATACTCCCTCACCCCCTCACTCCGACTCTCTCCCTTACACTCTCCCTCCCTTTTCCCATCTCTCTTTTTTCTCTTTCCCTTTCTCTGAACCTTTTTCTCTTTCTTGTTCTGCTCTCCCTCATGCTCTTTCTCTCTCTGTTCCTTACAGTGGTAGAAGTGGGCGGGATGGGAAGGGCACGGCGTACCCCTACTTTTTAAATTTAACTTAGTCTGTTCCCCTACTTTTTTATTTTAAAAATGTGTCCCAGGACTGCAGGGATGGTCTGAATGTAAAAAGTATTGTGTGATGGTCAAGCCCTGTGTGATGCAGATTGAGGAAGGCCTCTGAAGTCGTTACAACCTCCTCCCTCTTCCCCTCTGTATCTGGGGCCAGGAGCCTGCCCACCAACACTGTAGGAGAAGTGTTTCACTTTAAGAGTATCAATCAGCAACGAAAACAGCTTCCTATGGTGGCCCTGCTGCTGCAGTTATTTATGCCTCATTTAGTAACGAGGCCCCCTGCCTGCCCCCACTGTGAACAATACAATGGTCACATCAGGATGCCTTTTCGGCACCACCCTTGACCTCATCTGCTCTTTATTTTGGGGCTCACCCAGACTGATGATACCACAAGGAAAGGAAGAGAACTCCAGGTGTGGAATTTGTGACAGACTGTGCCCAAACCGTGGTGCTTTTCAAAATAAGCATTTGCAATGCAGTAGGTCTCGCATTTGGCGAACTTTTAAGCTCTTGGCATTGTTAATGACAATGCCTTTTATTTGTCTGTTTTCAAAACCAGCACAGTTAAAGGTTTGTCATTTACAATGCCAGTGGCTCAAAGTCTCGCAAATGCAAGACCTATTTAACTGTTAATGCTTGTTTATATTTGTGAAGAGGAAACTTTGACAAACTTGTATACTGAGTACTGTTTAGTAAATTCGAAGTTATAAAAGCACATGCAAAGAAAATCACAATATACAAGTAAAAACAGTAAACAAAGCAATAATTTAAAATGTACAGAGAACACGAGGGGTTCCCATACAAATTATTATGATCTCTTTCGAAATGCACCGACTCTTATAAACCTACTCATGAAACAATGTACAAAATCTGCCCTGAAAAAAACAATTACAGACACATGATTAGCGGTTATTGAACTGAACTGCCTCACTGCACTTCTATTAATTACAAATAGTGTCACTGGGACCCGGTTAGAAGCATTAATGCAGTCGTTAACGGCAAAGAAATAGGTTTAAAAGGTGACAAAAAAGAGCCTAAGAGGAATGAATGTTGTCCAACGGATTTTGGAATAGGCTGGAAACAAAATGGAGAACATCTAGGTTTACTGGAGCTACACGTTAGAATTAGGATCTATTAGTCTATATTGATTTTAATTATTATTTGTGTTTAACAAGCACAAATTACATTCTTAATTACATACATTCTTTATTTTATACATTTTGTATTTATCGTATGTACTATAATACACAATAAACAACATATAGGATGTAAATGGATCCAGTTTAAACCATTTCATAACTGTTCAAGTATAACCATTCATAACTGTTCAAGCAGAATTTTCACCACAGGCAGCCACCTGACCACAAACTAACAATTTAAAGCTTAACAAAGGTTGTTTCTAAACAAGTTCTGACAATTCCCATAACTACTGTATGAAATAATAACGTATTTGTTTAATGTGGTGACCACTCTGCCATGGCATACAGCACACAAGGTCTGACTGTCACCCTGCCCCAGGAAACCCACACAAAGTAGTGAGCCATCAGCCACACATAGGGTGAATTACAAGAGTCTTTCAAGCCTAGCCTACAAAGCAACTCAGAGTCATTCCCTTCTACCTCGCTGAATGGGTAGTGGCTTCGAACACCGCTATTCGTTCCATGAAATCAGCTAACCATTATCCTCTCACCGCGAGAAACACTATCTTGCCCTCCTATATGCTCCCTCAAAGTTCTAACTCTTTCGACTACTCAGAACTCATCCATGGAAATAAATATCTTCCAAATCACATCAGGGGCACGCTCTTCCTTATGTAATTCAAATAAATAAATAGCTCACCTCACTCAAGCGAGGCCTAACTCAACTTTCAACCTCCCACCACAAGCCCAGTCCTTAAATGTAACTATGTATATATAGTATGTAACAGTAAGTGAGTTATCATTATTCGTATGCATGGACGTGAAATGCTACAATGCCTCAAACTTTTTTTTTTTACTACTATCAGCTATGCAAATAACTATCTTTAGATTTAAAGCTGAATAAAGTGAAAACCCTATACAAAAATAAACACACAACCGCCCTTGCCAAAGCCAGCCGGGGAAGCGCAAAACAACCACTGGCTTTGAAGCTGGCATCCCACAAGTGTATTTAAAGTAAGTGGCTGGCATTATTAAAGCGAAATCGCGCATGGCACGCTGCTGCAAATACAAACAAGAAGGGTAACATTTCTATGCACTCTGACGTTCCTGCTTCAGCAAGACAGGAATTAAGTAAATACTGTATCCAACCTCTTAATGAAAGGTAGAGTGCAGGGACACATGAAAGAGGGGCAGTCTGGGTGGTAGGTAACAACAGGAGACAAGGAGGTACTAAGGAGGGACTAATAAGCCTATTAACAAATCAAAGCCCAAAATTTACAAAGGACAGTCACAAACGCCAATACAAAATAGGGGTGGAGAGTGGACGCAGCTTCAAATCTTTACCTCAATACAGTATGTATTGAAGAGACAGCACAAGCTCCTCCTAGCCAAAATCTAAAATAACTGTAGAAAACATGTAATATCTTATCAGCTGATGTCCTTATTTTATTTTATAAAATGTGTAATGCTGCTCTGTCTGTGTTCAGGGGGGATGTGGTCTTTCCAAAAATACTCTTTACCTTTTTAAAGGAAATGAAATAAAAAGCAGCCCTAGGTGTCTAGTTCAGTGACACTCCACCACCTGAGCCACTTGTGTACCCCACCCAGGGTGGGACTGTAAAAACAAACAGGCCCAGGCACCAAAGCAGGACTGGCGTAATGGGCATCGGGTGGGAGGCAGGAGGCTGGAGGGGTGAGAGACTGGTTTTATTACTGGGGGCTGCAAAACCAGCCCTCAGTAAAAAAACAGCAGGACTGTCCAGCACCATGACTCACTTCTCACTCTCCAAAATTGAGTCACATCCAGATGTTTATAACTGGGAACAATTGGGTTGTAGCTGAAGGCAGTGCAAGTTTATCTCAGTGGGGCAGAAAGGTGTTCGGGGGGAAGCTGTAGCACTATGGCCAGAGCTACGAAATATGAAACTGGGGAACCAGGATCAGGCTTCATGACCAGACTACTCTCCTGAGGGAGCACATTCCCCTACTAGACAATAGAAGGCCTCGATAGGCCATAGAAGCCCTATCTCTTTGCACCACCCTTCTAATGGCCAGGGTGGGCTAACCTTGAAGCCCTGTCCACCACAAGCCATACTGAAGCTCACTTCCAATCTTGCAGGCAGGCCTACGAAGCAGCACACCCTAGAAAAACAGAGACTTTGTCACTGAGGTCACAGGACACTTGAGGCCACCGTCTCACCCATTGTTGCCCCCATTGGATTTGTTCCAGCAGTAGTAGTAAAACTCACCAGGGATCGACAATGCATGATTTGCACGCACATTAAAACTAAGGGGCACATTTACGAGGACCATGCATCACTTTTGCACCACGGAATGTGGTAAATGCATGACACAAATCATATTTAGGAAGAGACTCATAGCAACTTGACATGGCTTTGAATGGTTTCATAAATATGGAGTAATGCAACAAATCGACGTTTTGCCTTCCTCTGCACAAGGGACGCGTTGTGGTGGGTGTTCCCATACAACTCCCGTGGTTTTTGATGCATTCCTAGATTTAGAAGGACTTGTAAACCTGGGAATGTATCAAAATCTTACGCTTCCCCATGGGAGGCAAAACAAGGAGAAATATCTTTATTTCTCCCTGTTTTTTTTCTCTTTCTATATGTGCAGCACACTTAGAGAGTGGAAAAACCTCTCAGGATTGTTTGTGTGCAGGAAGGTGCCCCTTCCTGCACAAAAACAATAATGCATGCAACAGGGTGCCTGCATTCGCGCTAGGCTAACAAAACAGCGCCAGTGCTGTCAGAAAAGACAGAAAGGGACTATATTGCCACCATTCCCGTACATATGCCTCTAAGTGTGCAAACTTCACAGTGTCTCTACTTCTTGCAGAAGCACTTTTAACATGCTTTGGGTCCACTGCAATTATGCAGAAATGGAGTACAAGATTATGTAGCAGTGCTGACTAAATTATGCAGCAAAGAAAGGCTGCAGCGTAATGTGTGGTACATTTTCAGATACTTTAATATGTTGACTTTTCTACACATACTAACAGTCTCTGCAAAGCTTTGACCTCATTAATACCAGTTTAACATAGAAGTGCAGCAGTGACAACGGTGACCAGTCAACCTTTGTAAAGGGCCTTCTACTTCACAGCAACACAAATCACGTGTTTTGATCCGTTTGAGCTAGTTAGAACCATCGGATTATGCAATGGATGATGTATTATGTGTCAAATATGGCAGAGCTATAATTATGTGGAAAACATAGGATATTTTGCCATTCATGTTTGAGCTCCCTCATGCAGTCTCTGTTGGGTGGTATTTCTAGACACCAACAGTGCTTGTGGAGAGACAAAGGATGAAGTTGTCTAATAGTGATTGCAGAGGATATTAGTCTGAAGGGGAGAACATAACATTGAGATAATCCGAGGTCCACTACCTATTTCTGACACTACCACTGTTTGAGTCTCATAATTTCAGAATTGATACATTTGCAATTCTCATTGCTAACTAACTTGAGTAGTGATTTTACAAACTACTAATATAATAATTGTTTCTCATTCATCTGATACTGCTAATAGCATCTGCAAAACCAACAGGTCTGGGTTGTTTTAGATGTATATATTCATTTTTTAGTGGTTTTTCTAGATACAATACAAGGAAACCAGGAGGTAACTAATGCTGGCTTCATGACATGTTGCATGAAGCACATAAAAACTGTAGGACTACAATTTTGCATTGACAGAGGGGCACAGAATGATGTAATCAACAGTACTCCCCAACACGTCGGGCCTCCTGTCAAAGAATGTGAACCCAAATTTTATGTTCAGTAACGGATAAAAAAAGGTAGAAGTGCTGATGAAAGAAACTGAATGGCTCGGAGCCAATTTGGCTCTGGTTCCACTTATAAGCGTATTTGGGACATTCTGTGATTGAAAATGTATCCCACATTGTAAATGTATTTTAATGTCATTAACGCATATATTAAACCTCAAATAAACATGTATCCATTGGTTGTATTAAATAACATTTGTTATAAGCTGAAACTGGTCAGTGAAATGCCAAACAGACACAAAATTGGTAGTTTTTTCTCTTTTTAGCCACATCTCTGACTCCACCCACTGACCCAATCCTCCGTTATTCGCGCCTCCTGATGCTCCGCCCACAGTTCTCCTACTTTTTTCCCCCACTTCGACCACTGGTTCCTAGCTCTATAGTCCTCTCCCATTTCTCTGGGCCTATTTCTCTACATAGTGCTAGTTTCTGCCCCTCTCGCTTTCTCTTTTTGCTTGCTTCTGTGATATCACACTCACTCCACTTAGGCACGCACATGGAGACTGTCCTCAGTGTGAACTGGACTCTGGTTGAATTTAAGTAAAGACATTTAGGCAGCCGCGGCTGCTGCAGATAAGAGGGGTGGGGTGGTGGGGGGGATTTCGAGAGGCGACCACGAGGGAAAATTAAATGAATAATTAATTTTCCCTCGTGGCTGTCTCTTGAAATCACACCACCCGGCCCCACCGCCTCACCGCTCTTACCAGCAGCAGCCGCAGCTGCATTTAGGTCCTCATTATGAATAATGGTTGCATTTATCAAACATGATAAATAAGTATACCATGGAGTACGTTATGTATCGAATGTGATAAATACCGTATTACGAGTTGTTGGGGATTAGCATTAAGATTTTGGTGTTTAAAAATCCACTAACATCTGCATTACACTGTAAAAACTGACGGCTTTCCATCATAAAAATTCGTCTGGTAAGACCTACCAACACTTAATCAAGGTTGAGTTATTGAATGCATCTGCTAATTATCGGATGAGTTCAGTACTGAACAGCTCATAATTCCAACCCATGTATATACAGGCATTTATGCACGGGTAGGGATTAACCACCCAACTCGTAATCAGGCCCTGAGCCTGAAATAAAAAACCTTCAATTTGTTATTTGCTCTTGTGAAGCAGTGCTTTGCCAGGTTGCTACACTGGAGGTCGAAAACAGCAAGTGACGCTAGAGAAACATTCTAGTTTGGATTTTTGAAGGCTCATGAGTTGAGTGTGGCAGTAGTGCAAGTGAGTGCTAATTTCTCTAGTGGATTTGTGTAATTGGAGTCCAGTGGAAGCACATCACTGGAGAGGTATAGGCTAAAAAGTGATGCCAAGCAAAAGAAATGAAGTGACACTATGAAAAATTAGACGGTTCATACTACTGGGCTCTAGGATTCTTGGATACAGTGCAAAGATCACTGATGCGGTTTATGACAAAGTATATGTGCAATTCAACATTCAGCAGACAATCTGTTTGGTTTTAAAAAAAATAACATCTGTATGCCAGTTTTTAATTGTGATTGTATGCTCTTACTGCAATCCGTGCTTATTTTAGATATTAAATAAGGAACTGCTTCATTGTTTCATTATCCAGTCCTTGGTACACTGAACTCCTCAGTGCTGAGTTGTATTTGATTTTGAGTTTCTTCCGTCCAGTGTAACCACATTAAGTTACACGCCCTTTGCACAAGTCATAACCCAATGTGTTTCAAAACACATTTTACACCAGTAAGCAGCGGTAATTTCTCTTAGGGCATGTCTGTGACATAAACTTGCATGCCTCAAACTAGATAATGTGGATAGAAACTGTGAAATGTTGCATAACGATTTACAGATGAAAAGGATTATTGTGATTCAGTTTTCAATTTTTAACAGCATTTGCATCACTTGCCAAGTGCAAAAAATGACATTTCCTCTTATTGGCGAAAATGAAAATGTACATTTTGCATGGGTCAGTCTGAAGCCTTAGTAGAGTTTTAAAGATGGGCTACACTCTTTTTTTTCATTTCAAAAGAATTTTATTGTTATAAAGAAGCAAATGAAGATATAGAATACAAGTATAAGTGATACAGTTGATAACAGATAAAAAGCAATCAGAAGCTGAAATTCAAAAATGAGTCGTAGCAAATACATCCATAAACAAAAGTAGTCTGCCAAAGACAGAAAAATGAATTAATTAAGATAAAGTAAGTAGCTTAGGTAGAGTCCACAATCAAGAGTATCACTATCAGTTGGTATAATCAGGGGAAGAGAGGAAAGGAAAGAAGAAAGAAGAAAGAAAGAGAAAAAGAGGGAAAAGATGGAAAAAGGAGAGAAGACAGAGAAGGAGGAGAAGAAAGAAGGAGAGAAGGATTTCCAACGAACTCACCCGACAAACAAGACGCCATTCAACTAGACAAATCGAAGGGATATTGGTCAACCAACCCCTTTGATGACAAATCCATATAGTTATCCAGAGCATTCCAAACCCCACTAGCAATAGATGGAGAAAGGTGAGCATGATCGACTGAGGTATGAGCACTTCGTAAAAAGGAAACCCAAGCCCACCAAAGTATGATAAGAAACAGAGGAAAAGGATTTCCATTCCATAAGAATTACTTTCACTGCAATAGTCAATAGGAGATCCAACAGCTGTAATTCCATGGGTTCCAAGGGGAGAGGGACTGGGGCAGCTAATAGAATTAATGGGAAAGAGAGTGGGAACTTAATACCAAAGATGAGCATGAGGTGTTTGTGAATGAGGTCCCAAAAGGGTTGGAGTAAGGAGCATTCAAAAAACATATGCGGAAAGTCACCTGTCAATAAGCCACAGCTCAAACATAGGTTATCTTCTTTGAGATTGAGCGAGTGTAAACGAACAGGAGTCCAATGAAGAAGGTTGACGGCGAAAAATTTAGATTGCATTAACGATGGGGCGATTTTATTGCGAAGAGAAAGTTTACCAATCATCTGCCAGGTGTCTGAAGAAATATGGTCAGTAACACCATGATCAAAATGGTGCAACCATTTTTGTTGAGCAACCGTATGAGTAGGTAATGAAACAGTTGATAAAAATTTATAGATTTTAGAGGCTACATGACCAGATTTAGTCCATATTTGAAAGAGAGTAATCGTAGGAGAAGTAGGATGAAGACGCACCTTAGCAAGTGCTACTTTGATTTTGAGAAAAGTATAAAAATCCAGATTAGTTAAAGAATGTTGTTGAGCTAAGGAGGAAAAAGGTAGTGGCTCATTATTAGAACCATAAAGATGTTTAACAAGCGAGATCCCCTTAGCAGCCCAATAGGATATCAGAGAAGGATCAATATTAATTTTAATTTTAGAATTCCGCCAAATAGACGACCACCTAGATTTGTGAAGTGGAATCGCCACTTTCTTGTCTACCTTTCGGACCGCAGCAAGAGTATCTAGAATAATAGAGCGGGAGAACGGGATGGACAAGGTAGACGCAGTGCAAAAGGAAGCAGTCGGTAACGGAGAAGCCAATTCCTGCTCTATTAACAACCAGGAAGGAACATGAATAGGGGGATAAGAGAACCATAGAGCACCTTGTGACGCCAAAAAGGCAGTTTGGTATTTTTCCCAATCAGGAAGATTGCATCCTCCCATATCATAAGGCTTCCGCAAGAATTTATAGGCAATTCTAGCGCGTTTATCATTCCATAAAAATTTAGAAGTCAGAACATCAATTTCATGAAAGAAGGAATCCGATAACTGTACCGGGAGCATAGAGGATACAAAATTAATAATAGCTGTTATCATCATTTTGAGGGTCTGAAGGCGACCCCACCAGGAAATGTGTTTCGGAGACCAAGTGTCCAAAAGACGCCGTACTTTAAGAATAGTCTGGGTTTCATTATAGGCAATTCTAGCATATAAGGTAGAGCAAAAATAGATACCCAAGTATTTTAATTGCTTAGACTGCCATTTAAAACCAGCAGAGCCCATATGCGTAGAGAAACAGTAGGCATTCAAGGGGAACATCTCAGTCTTATGCTTATTTAAGGTGTACCCTGAGACCTTCGAAAAAAGGGAAATCTTATCCGAGATAGCAGGGATAGCTAAGGCAATATCATCTGAGAAAATAAGGACATCATCCGCGTACGCAGCAGTTTTAATACGATGAGGACCAAAAGAAAAACCTTTAATGTCTGGGTGTAGCTCAATCAATCTGAGGAGAGGGTCAATGGACAATAAAAACAAAAGTGGAGATAAAGGACAACCCTGTCTGGTGCCCTGACGAAGATTAAAAAAGGACGACGTAGCACCGTTAACTCTTATGTTAGCTCTAGGTTGAGAGTATAGGGACATGACCATATTAATAAAGGAGTCACCAAGATTATGTGCACACAAGACAGCACGAAGAAAAGGCCAAGAAACCTTGTCAAAGGCCTTTTCAGCATCAAGAGCCAAGGCCGCGGCTGGGAGATGAGAACGTTTAGCTGATCCGAGAATGTGGCAAAAAGTACGTATATTATCACGCTCAAGACGGCCCTTTACAAAACCCGTTTGAGAGGGATGTACCAGTTTAGGAATGAAGGATTCTAATCTCTTGGCTAAGATTTTAGCAAAAATCTTAGCCTCCATGTTAAGAAGGGAAATAGGACGGAAGTTTTTTGGATCTGAATGATCCTTTCCCTCTTTTGGAATCACTACAATGGTAGCATCAGCCGCCGTGCCAGAAACAGACCCATCCTTAATAAAAGCGTCAAAGACAGATTGAATCTTGGGAACAATCACAGGAAGAAAAGTTTTATAAAACAGAATAGGGTAGCCATCAGGCCCTGGAGCTTTTCCAGAACGAGTGGCTTTAATTGCGGTAATAATTTCTTCAGGAGTAATCGGACCATTAAAAAAATTGCTATCTTCCACGGATACCTACTTCACCGGGACAGATTTCAAGAAGTCCTGACACTGCTCAAAAGAGGCCTGATTAGAAGGGGTATATAAGTTATTGTAGAAATCACGAAAGACTTCAAGAATTTCCCCAGTCTGAAATTTTTTAGACCCAAGGTGATCATTAATAGAGGAGATTTGAGAAGACTTAAAGGAGGAATCCTGAAATTTTAATGTAGCCGCGAGAATCTTCCCAGCTCGATTTTTTAACAATAGCCTTTTGGATTTCTGAGCCTGAACCCCAATATGGGCTCTTTTGGTAACTATAGTATTATATGCGTACTTCAATTGCTTGATTAACTGTAGGCAAGATTTATCCTTAGAATGTCTAAAGGTAGATTCCAGATTTTTTATTTCAGTTGCTAGATCTGTAAGTTCTTTTTTAATAGCAGCATTCCTTTTTGACATACATTTAATAACCTGGCCACGGAAAGTACATTTAAACGAATCCCAGAGGACAATTGGGGAAGAAACGGAGCCATCATTCTCAAGGAAAAAGGTTTCGATTGCACTAGAGAACTCATCAATCTGGGCATTATCATGCAAAATTTCTGTATTTAATCTCCAGCGAGCTCTTGATTTAGGAGCAAAGGACAACAATGTAAAAGTAACCGCGGCATGATCAGAAATCAGAATAGGATGAATAAGCGGAGAGGAGGAAGACGAAACAAGAGAGGAGTGAACCAATAAATAATCAATACGAGAAAAGGTAGAATGAGGTGAAGAAAAGAAGGAAAAATCACTACTAGTGGGGTTGTGAAGACGCCATACATCCTGAAGATGAGTTAGGGAACACATGTTAAGCATTTGTTTATGGGATTTTGGAGGGCGAAATTGAAAAGCTGAATTCCTATCTAGAATGGGATCCATTGGTAAATTAAAATCCCCACCAACGATAAGATTTCCAGAATGAGGTGTGTCATTCAATTTTTTGGTAACCGTTTTCCAAAAGGACGGATCATCCTTGTTAGGGGTGTAAATATTCATAACCTAAAGATCAGTATTACCATCAGACAACTTAGGTAATAACCAAAGACCCTCAGTATCGTGATCAGAAGAGACTATGGATAAACCTGAATTTTTTAAAATTAAAGTAATGATCCCATTTCTTTTGCCACAAGCATTGGAACAGACAACATCTGAAACCATTCCTTCTTCAGGAATAGCGCCTCTCTGGTAGAGACCTTTGTTTCCTGAAAAAGGACTAGATCTGAAGAGAGAGATTTGCAATAATCTAAGATTTTTGATCTTTTCACTGGATGATTTAAACCCTTAACATTAAGGGACAATATAGACATATATATAAAAAAAAACAGAATCCATAGATGAAAAACAGAAAACAACCAGCACGAATACAAGCATCCAGATATCAAACATTAACGTCGAAGAGGGAGAATCCATGGGGGAAATCCGAAAAAAGAAAAGAGACAAGAGAGGAGAAAAAAGAAGAGAGAAAAGAACCAGCAGGGGAGGTCTGAGAAAGACCAAATTCATACTAGGGGGAACGTGGGAAGGCGAGCAAGGGGACCGTCACGAGGAGTAATTACAATCGATATCAACAGCCCCAATAAAGTACATAACTGATTATACTTAATTAGGAGAAAGGAAAATCTGAAATATGAACTAATATCATTAGAGTATTACAAAAACAATTCATCATGTAAGTCTATAAAGTCAACACGCATATACCAAGTTAATACACAGGTAGCATATAAAGTATACCATAAAAGAGTGGAATAGGTAGAAGAGAGAAAGACATCTAATAGAATAAATGCAATAGCAATTCTAAGTTATATATATCTTATTATAAACAAAGAAAACACCAAAAACATCATAAAAGTAAACGAAGAGTAAATAGAACGAAGGCGAAGCAATCATCATAAATATCAGGAAAGAATAAGTAGAAGAAAATATACTTCTCAAGAAGACTATAGGGTGCAGTATAAAGAAAAGAAATGAGACATAATAGAGAAAGGCACCAAAAAGGTGGTCAATATAACAATAAATGAAGCACCATGCTAGATAAATACAAGAAACCACTATATAATGAAGATGAATATGCAAAAACTAAAGATAAGTAATTAATTAACTGTCCTTAAATATATAGAACTTGTTATATTAATTTGATTTGAAAATGCAGGAACATGTCAAATATATATTAATAGAAAGTAGGATAACAGGAGACTATTAAGTGCAATATAAATAGAATAGCTTAGACCTAGTAGAGAGAGGCAATTGATCATAATAGGTAAGCAACCAATCAATGAAACTATCATGAGATAGATATATAAACTAATTATACAATAATTAGAATTTAACACTAGATATATAGGTGTAATTAATAAGCATCTATGAAGCCATTTATATAACCAATCTATAAAACAATACAGTTAATAATGAATGGTGTAGACACTAAAGACCAAACAACATGAGAGAAGCGTCAGGCGAAAGGACTTCGTAAACATACGACAATAGAAGTAACATTAATTGGGGTTAAAGGAAAAAGAAGATCAAAAGAGGGAAATAAGACCAAGTCTGACACACAAAAGAGAAGGCAATAAAAGAAGCCATAAAATGAGATAATAGAAGAACCGAAACCTGACACGGGCAAAGATCAAACAAAGAGAAAAACAGGTAAGCACTAAAAGAACAATCAGGATTAAGGGCAACATAGAAAAAAGCAATACCACAAAAAAGTTAGAAGAGACATAAGGAAGATATACCGAAGATAATGGTAGACTACATCATAGAAATATAAAAAGAGAGCAGATAAGGAAAAGAAGAAAACACACCGTACAACTAGCTGACAACTGCATACATAAAATAGCAAAAGAACACCAACAACAGTGGACAATAAGACCACTACGCAGATCTAAAAAAGATAAACCTAATAGATCTGGAAAAGAGAAAACTCATTGCAGATATATGAAACCACCTCAGGTGCCAGAGGAGCCAGGATCAAGCGAAGCCTCCATTTGAAGTTCCATCTGCAGCTCCATTTGATTGTCCAAAAAAGAGGCCAAATCAGCAGGTTCATCGAACATTCTGGAACGACCTTTGAAGGTAATGCGGAATTTTGAAGGACAAGAGAAGGAAAAGGGGATATTCATCTCAGAGAGACGTTTCCGGAGATTAAGAAAGCCTTTCCTCCTTATCCTCTGGCAAAGTCCTGAGAAATTGAAATGCGATGGCCTTTCTAGGAAACAGCTTTAACCTTCCGCATATGAGCCAAAATTTGTTCCGTATGTTGGTGACGCAGTGGCTTAAAAACTATCGCTCTTGGTTGCGTGGCAGATTTGGAACGAAAGGTGGGGACACGATGTGCCCGTTCCAGCTCAAAGTCTTTTTGGAAAGAAATTTGCAGCGTAGAAGGAATCCATTGGTATAAAAAATCAATCATAGAAAGCGCTTCTTTCTCAACTTCTTCAGGAAGGCCAAAAATGCGCAGGTTGGATCTGCGGTTACGATCCTCTTGCTCAGTGAGATCCCTCCGCAATGCCGCCATTGAGCGCTCTAATTGGCAAAGAGATCTAGATTGCTTTTGCATAGTATCTTCTGCACCACTAATACGTGTTTCCATGGCTGAAACACGAAGGAAGAGAGCCTTAAGGTCATTTCTGATGGCTGACACCTCCACTTGCAGCAAATCTGTGTTAGTCTTGGTAGACTGCGCAATGTCATGAACATCATTCAGACGCGTCAGAATAGTCTCGAGAGTGGAATGGGTGTCCTTTTGAGAAGACTCAGGTGTAGGAGATAATTGTTTGGACCTCTTAAGAGAGGTTTTGGAGTCCTTTGCGTCTTTTGCATTCGGTGACAAGCCCATATTCACAGCCATAGAGCTCACAGTCACAGAAGAGAAAAAATAAAACCACTTCAGGTAAGTGAGGCCAGCAAAAGTCCAGAGGAATTAGGAGGTGCTCACACGAAATGTGAATAAATAACTGGGCAAAAATAACAGAGCGCACTCTCAGCAAACAAAGCAGAGCAATATATAATGGCGGACTTACATGGGGAAAAAAGAGGAAACTCAACACACCTATGATATGCTCCTGCATATAGTAGTAGAACACTTTCATAAATCAGAAGCCGAGAGGTAATATAGCACTGAGCAGCTGAAGCACGTCACAAAAGCAGTGAAAGCCCAATGCATACCTGGCAAGTTTGTAACAGTAGCGCTGCCGTCTCAGGAGAAATTCCGATCTCCGTCATCAAAGGGATTCAAGATGGCGGCCACTCGTGAAAATACTGAGCGTCACTTAAAAACGATAAAATGCAGAGAGCAGCAGCTCGAAGAGAAAGGAAAATGCCCTCAAACTGCACACGGCGACTTCATAAACCTGGGAGAGGCTTTCCACGAAGATGGGGCACCTGGAAAACGCTGAAAAACCTCTGACGGACCCTGTTCGCCTTAGAGCTCAAGCGCAAACCGCCATCTCAAAGCGGCGCGCAAGCCACGCCCCCCCCGATGGGCTACACTCTTTAATTGTAATGGATATCCCATGGATATATTACAAGTGGCATAGGCCATAATACCCTTGTATTATGAGACTCGGGCCAGTACTTTGCATTCCACCGCTGATGTTCGCCAAACTCTAGTTAAGATTGTAGTCAGAAAATTGCATCTGCACAAGTGCAATCTGGATTTTTGAGACACTATATGGTACAGAGATGGCTCTTACTGCAGCCCTGATGAGCTGTTGACAAATGATATAGTAGCAATCCTCCCGTTGGACCTCCAGCTCGGAACTATATCAAATACTGTTCAATGTCTTTCATGCCACTCACTTCACTTGCAAGTCTTCCTTCTTGCACCACCTTGCAATTGGGTACGTTTGTTTCTGAAATGTGGTGCACGATAAAAAAATAGCAAAACGTCTTAAAAAACTCCAAACATATTAACTTGTTATTAAAACATCACTGTAAATAGTAGGTTTTCCTTGATCCCTGGCATTCAAACCTGTAACCTATAACTCAACACTGTTTAAGACATGAAGGCTCATCTCACTGAGCTATTATTCTGGCATGGTGATCAACGTTTCACACCATGTGAAAGAGTTAAGCAGGACAGAGAGTCTGTGTATAAAGTTGCTCTACTTTGTTCAATAAGGCAAGTACTCACATTAATGTTTAACCTTTGTGCTTAAGGCACATCACTGACAGGTAAAATAACGTCAGTTGTGTGTCTAAAAAAAGCCTCCCCCTAAAATTAAGAGTCTCTCCTCCCAAACTGCTACAAAGATTGTGGGAGAGGATGTGTGTGGCATTACTGCCCGAGCTGCCGACTTTGGAACTGCAAAACCAGACTCAGTAGTGGCTGCTACCGATCAGGAGTGGTGAGGTGAAGGCAGGGTTGCGGGAAGGAAATGAAAAAAAATATATATTTACCTAGGCTGTCCGGCCGCTTCCTCTCCTCTGTCCTCTTCTTCCTGTCTCTGCTGGCAGCAAGAAGCAGCAGGAAGAACCGGGGCTCCCAGGCTCCCCATAGCCAATTACAACGCTGTAATGCAGTGTTGTGATTGATCTGAGCACAATGGTTCCTCACCAGGCTGGGTAATGCAGCCTGGAGAGAAAGACGCAAAGTGCGCAGGACTGCTTGGCGGGCCTGGAAGGGCTGGCCAAGCAGGTTTTTGCACTTAAGGAGTGCAAACCACTCTCTCCCTGCTCTGCCAGCCTTGCCCTATCCCGGGAGCCACTGACTTCAATCAGAAAAATAAAATTATAATAACGATACATTATTATATATTTTTTTTCCTTTTTAGCAGTGGGGCTACACACCTCAACATTAACGGAGAAGCCGCCACATACCAAATTCCCATCTGGCGTCGGCTCAACATCCTGTGATTCTGAGCAACCCACTTAACCTCCCTGCAGCTAAAAAAAAAGTAATGTGTCCTGGTGTAATGTAACTGGTGCTCATGTAAAGCACTCGAATATATGATGTTGCTTAGCATACCATTACTCCGCAGGTATTTACTTCGAAGTTTTTACTTCGCAAATACCTTTACTATGCATGATTTTAGTGTGCATGCTTTTACTTCGCAAATATATAAAAATACATTAAAAATATTTTTACTTTGCAGTAAATTATTACGCATACCGTTACAGCGCGTTATTTCTACTTTAAAACAAAAAATGATTCATAGTAGTAACCTATCCCCTGGCATGCACCCTGAACCCTAAAAATACCCCCTACAACCCAAAACTGTATCTCACCCTGACCCCTAAAAATATCCCAGTACCCCAAAACCTAAACGCACCATTAACCCTAAAATTGCCCCTACACCCCAAAACCTTAACCCACCCTGACACCTAAAATTACCCAGCACCCCAAAACCTAAATGCACCCTGAACCCCAAAAATATCCTAGCACCCCAAAACCTAAATGCACCCTGAACCCTCAAAATACCCCATTCACTCCAAAAACCTAACCAACCCTGATTCCTAAAATTACCCCAGCACCCCAAAACCTAAATGCACCCTGAACCCCCAAAATACCCCACCACTCCAAAATCTTAAACGCACCCTGAACCCTCAACCCTAAAAATACCCCATGATACCCCATGCACCCCAAAACCCTAACCTACCCTGACAATTAAATTTACCCCAGCACCCCAAATATTAAATGCTCCCTGAACCCCAAAAATACCCTAACACCCCAAAACCTTAAATGCACCCTGAACTCCAAAATTACCCCCTACACCCCAAAACCCTAACCCACCCTGACACCAAAAATACCCCAGCACCCCAAAACCTAAACCCACCTTGAACCCCACAAATACCCCTGCACCCCAAAACCTTAAATGCACTCTGAACTCTAAAAATACCCCCTAAAACCCTAGCCAACCCTGACCCCTAAAATTACCATAGCATCGCAAAACCTAAATGCTCCCTGAACCCTAAAAATACCCCAGCACCCCAAAACCTTAAATGCATTCTCAACCCTAAATATACCCCCATACACCCCAAAACCCTAACCTACCCTGACAGCTAAAATATGCGTAGTAATGGTAATACGAAGTTACTGCCTAGTAAAGGTAGAATACCAAAGCACTGAAATACCTTCGGGTCGAATTTGTACTGTAAAAAAACTGCAAAAAAAAGGGTGCAAGGTATGATATTAGTTGAGACCATGTGGAATCTGATCAGAACATTTAGGGGCATATTAGCAAGAACTTCGTTAAAATTATCGCCGTTTTAGAGGAGGAAACTGCCGCTAAAACGTCAATAATGGGCCTGCTAATATGTGTTATAGAATTCCAATAGAATGACATTTAACGGACTCCATTTTGTATTCATGGCAGCCATTTTGACTGATACATGCTGCCTCGTGTCGACCATGTGTTTTGTCCTATCTTCCTGTCCATGGCACTTGAATCTGCCCAGCAACAGGCTATTCTTAGCGTCCCCTACTTTGCCGCTGACCGTTAGGGTTCACATCTGGTAGTGATTAGCTCTAGATTGGAATGTGTTTGTCAAGCCCCCAAGACTGTTAACTCCTCCCACTGATCGATTGTGCCTCTCGATATTACCTTATATGACATAAAATGGGCTCTTGTGCTTTGTACCGCCTGCTTTTGAGCCCCTGTGTGGGTATAAATATACCATGCTATCTTAGCTCGGTGTGCTACTTCTTGCAATGCCGAAGGGTACTGTTTGAACTGTAGCACCACCTCATGAGGTGTAATAAATGTTATGTTTTCTATTTCCATTTTCTGTGCCAACTTCTTTCTATTTGGTCTGAGGACTTCGTGCAGAGAAGGGCGAACCCCTTGCACTAGCGGGTCTGGCTGAGGCCTGTACGACAAATTGGAGCCCGACACGTGGGGCTCATTGGCGACTCGGATGCCCAAAGGATTGGTTGTGACGAAGGTTTGGAACCTCGCTGAGGACGCTATCGCTGCCAGAAAAGACCCGAGTCTTGGCACCCGAGGCGTTTCTTCCCTTCTTTCCGATCTGACCATCCAGGAGGCGCCGGTCTTCGACTGAGATCTCTTCTGTTGGTTCGCCTTGCAGTGACCGTTTTGTCGAATTTAGAACTTGGCAGTTGGAATCTGGACACCCTATGATTGGTAAGAGCCGTTTTGCGGCACCTCTCATGGGTTTTTGGAAGCCCTTGTATGGTAAGGTAGTTTTAGGAACACTTACTGTGGCATATTTTTATTTGGAGAAGACTAGTCTAATTTGTATTTGGAATTTGGTATATATATGTGTTGCAACCCATATAGGCAGGCAATGTGAAGATTTTTCTTCAACTATTTGATTTGAACGGCGCAACGTACTAAAGGTACTTTAAGTGCAACTTTTTTTATAATACTGCATATTTTGCATTATTTCTGGCATGCCTGTTTTTAGCGCACTTCGAAGGTTGTGTTGCTTTTGTAATGGTACCAGTCTACGACTTGAGGAATCGCAGCCGTCTCCCCCAGAGGGGACGCCTAATAGAGTTATTTATGTGAAATTTGGTCTTTCTGCCATAATGTACAGCACGTTGTGGCATAAATATACCAAAAAGGATCCTGAGTTACAGTGGCCACTGAATGGGTCATTTGATGCACGGAAGGTTGAGTATGTGGAGCGATGTATGTTTGAGCGAAGGTATAGACGTGATATGTTTGAATGCGTGCGTATGTGGGAGAAAGAAGTACGACAAGAGAAACGTGAACAAGCGTTGATTGAGAAAGAACAGCGAAAGAATGTGTATGAGGAAGCGCTGGAGTTGAGAAACAAAGAAGTGAAAGAGTTAAAAGAGAGAGAGGAGAAAGAACACAGGTTGCAGGTATCTGGCCAATATCCTGCCCGACAGCCTCTCTATCCTGTCCTTAATAAACCGCAAGATGATTTTTTGTTACTAGATCGACCTCCACCTCCGTATGCCGTTCTGTCCGCTCCGGCCGAAGGCGACGAGGATTCTGACACAGAGCAACAAAAAGCGCGGGACACTCGATCCATGTTGACTACTGAGCGTGCGTCCGAGGTCAGACAAGCTGCTCGTAAAGCATTATGTAGTGCTGATCCTGCTTCCAATCTTTTAGCAAGTATACAGGGATGGTTGGAAAAGGAGCAGCTATATTCCACTGCGACATTTGCTGCAGAAGTTGTAGAATTTTTTCGAAAATTCTCTCCAATAATAGAACCTGATGATGTAGCAGCTGATTGTAAATCCATGCGTGATGGTCTTTTTCTTTTCTCTCAGGTGCCTGACACGGTTAGACGGTTGGTTAAATTACGAAATGATGCCGTTCACTTGAAGGAGCAGAAAAAGGATACGGACGAAGCTGCGGAATGTCGCAGTCTCCTATCTTCGGAACAGATAAGATAATGCCAGTCGAAATGAGGCCTATGCGGGAAGCCGCACCCTTGTATGTTCCTCCTAAAGGAGCGGGTGACGATGATGATAAAAATTCTGTTAATGCTAGAGGATATTACATTTATAATTGGGTGTACACTCCTTGGAATAGAGCAGATGTAATGGCGCTTAAAGCAGCGTTACCCAAATCGCGTAAAAATCCAGCCGCCTTCTATGAGGAAGTTGAAGGCGCTATAAATTCCTGTACTATGACCCTATTTGATATAGATTTATTTTTCGGTTTAATCTTACCACCAGACATGTGGCGGACTGTTCGCAAAATTGATGATCAAGTAACTCTTGGTGCCGATTGGAAGGTTTTAGAACGACTGGATTTAGAAAGAGAGCCCGCCCAAAAGCCACATCGGTTGATATTAGATCTCCCGCAGCCATTTTAACTAAGCTTAAGACAGTTATTCCCCCTAAAAAGCTAGATTGGACTGTTTTAGCATTGTGTAAACAAAAGGTAGACAAATCGGTTTCTGATTTCTTTACACGCTTTGAGGAAGCTTTCCATGATTTTAGCGGTCAGTCTTTGACGGATGATACAGGCAGACATCTGTTTGTTGATAAGTATTTATTTATTTATTTATTGAAGTTTTGTATAGCGCTAGCTGGACCCGGAGGTATCAGAGCGCTTCACAGCATGTACAAATTGTGTGCAAACAATATCTGAACAGAAAATAGGAGCAAAGAAGAAAATACAGACAAAGCATCTTTGGTTAAATAAATCTGCGTCAGAATGACAACAGTACCGGAGCGTGATTCCCGGTGGTGGGATATCAATATAAGCATTCTTCAGTCCATTCTGGGTTCCTCTTTACGGTCGAGAGCGCTCTAGGAAGAGGGCTTTTAGAAGTGTCTTGAATTTCGGGAAGGAGGGGGTCAGTCTGATGTGGGGAGGGATGGAGTTCCAAATTTTGGGCGCATTACCCGCAAAGGTTTTCGTTCCGGTTTTTTGTTTCCGAGCTCTTAGTGGGATGAGTAGAAGCGTGTTGGAGCTTCTGAGGTTCCTGGACTGACCGGCCCTTTTGAGTTTGGCGGCCAGATATTACGGTTTGCCTGTGTGCAGGGCTTTATGGGTGAGACAGGCTGTGCGAAAGCTGGCTCGTTGGTCAATAGGAAGCCACTTCAGTTCCCTAAGTGCCGGAGAGATGTGCTCAAACTTTTTCGTTCCTGTGACCATTCTTGCTGCTGCATTGAGGGTCGTGGACAGGGGACCTAAGTGAGAACTTGCTGAACCGGTCAAGGTTGCGATTCCATAATCGATTCTGGAAAGCTCCAACGCCTGTGTGGCCTGTTTGAGATCTTTAGGTGGTAGGAAGGGTTTTATTCTGTGCAGGAGCTTCAGGTTTAGGAATGCGGATTTTGCGACTTTTGAGATGTGTTTTTTCATGTCCAGTTTGGAGTCGAGGGTAATCCCTAGGGATTTCACAGAGTCCGTTGGCGTGAGAGCCCCGTTAAGGGCGTCTAAGGCTTTGAGCCATTCTTCGATTTGCGGGTTTTTGTCTCTGTTTGAGATGAGTAGAACTTCTGTTTTCCCTTGGTTGAGTTTGAGGTTGTTCATTGAGAGCCATTGCTGGACCTCTTTGAGCGTGGCGTTTAGTCTGTGGATGTCTTCAATCGATGTGGTTTCCAGGTAGAGTTGTGTATCATTTGCGTAGAGGTGGAAGGGAATGTTAGATTTCCTTAGAAGTGTGGTAAGGGGTTCCATATATACGTTGAAGAGTTGAGGAGAGAGAACTGATCCTTGAGGGACTCCTCTACTGACGGGCCGGGGGTCGGACTCGAAATTGTTGATTTTTATTCTTTGTGAGCGGTTGTGAAAGAAGGAGGAGAACCATTTAAGTACCGTCCTTTCAATGCCCGCTCGCTCTTGGAGGGCTTTGAGGAGCAGGGAGTGGTCAACTGTATCGAACGCGGCTGATAGGTCAAGTAGGATGAGAAGGCTGCATTGGTCCGAGTCTAGGGACATGTGAAGATCGTCTAGGACGTTTAAGATTGCGGTTTCGGTGCTGCATCCCTTTCTGAATCCAGATTGGTGAGGGGCAAGTAGATTGATATTCTCTAGGTGTTGGGTTAACTGAGGGAGAACACATCTTTCGAGAATTTTAGATAGGAGCGGAAGGTTGGACACCGGTCTGAAGTTGTTCATGTCCTCAATGTCCAGACCAGGTTTTTTTAGTAACGGCGTGACTTGGCCTACTTTGAGGCAGTCAGGAATGAGTCCCGTACTGAGTGAACTATTGATTATCTTGCACCAGATTGGGGCTAGGGTGAGCTTCATGTCTTTCATCAGGTTCGAGGATAGCTGGTCTAGAGAGTGGGATGAGGGTTTAGCGGCGGCTATCAGCTTGATTATCTCAACTTCCTGGAGTGGGCGGAATGAGGACCAAAGTGTAGGAGGACTCACTAGAGGATTGCTTAATCCTGCTAGTGTCGAGGTCCCCGTATGTTACGAATCTGTTGCCAGGGATAGCTAGCCGCTTAAAAGCCAGTGAAAGTTCCTGGACTACATCCTCTCCAGAATCTGTTTGGACGATGGCTCAATATTATGAGCATCAAGAATTGGAATCGAAAGGTAGCGAAGAAAAGAAATCCAAAGATTTGAAAACGAAAATTATGTTAGCCCAAGTCTATGGTCCGCCCTCTAGAGGCTATGATAGAGGCTACGATAGGAGTTGCGATAGAGGCGGATGTGGATCTTTCAATACCCCCTATACTCGTACGAATTTGTCTATCAATCAATGTGCGTGTTGTAAGAAGTTTGGTCATTGGATGGCTGATTGCCCAGTATTGCGTGCCCAACAGAATTCTCGAGGGCGGGGAAAAATGAGAAATCGTTCAGGTTTTTCAGGGCCTAGGGGAAATACGAATGATCGTGCTCGATTTGATACTAATGTACGAGTGCAGAATGGACAAAACACTTTTGATAGACGAAATCAGTATCAAATGTCTGATTATGTCCAGCCTGACCTTTACGATTCTGCTCATGCATAGGATTGCCTAGGATGGGGTAAGGAATCAGTTGAAGTTCCAGTAGATCAGACGGGTCCCTATGTTATAGCTCATGTTTTGGGTTCTAATGATCGGTTTCTGGTTGATACAGGAGCTACTCGTAGCGCTTTGTCTAAACAATTGGTTCCGAGGGCTCCCCTGTCTGGCGTAACTATTACTTCGATAGGTTTCGATGGAACACCTTCCCTTAGCCCATTGTCACAACCACTTGCATTCCATGTCGATAAATTTAGTGCTCCATGTCCATTTTTGCTTTCCCCAAACACTTCAGATAATATTGTGGGTCTAGATATGCTGAATGTTGGACCCGGTCCTTTGGTCAGGTTTACCCCGTGACTTTTTGCTTTTTCCTAGCCTGTTTTTGGAACCTGGATTGGTGATTGTAGGCCTCTGCGCACTTTTTCACTGTGGTACAGTGTAAAGTGCGTGTGCTTTCTGTGTATGGATGGTGAGTGACCGCCCCCCCATAGGAATGAATGGGGAATATGTATGCCCATGGTAGATTCCTGATGCATGGGGAGTGCAGGGGCGAGTTTGATATGTATGAACTCGTGAGAATGAATGCTGCAGAATGGTGTATGCGGCATGGCTGTGTGTAGTCTAGAAGCGCCACTTTTAGAAGTTGGCATAATTGTGTAGTGAGTCTGCTAGCACGTGATTGGCTGATGGGCCTGGCCCAGGCATGCCTGGGCCTGTTGGTAGATGGACTGTCTGGAGGAGGGGGGCTGAGTCAAGCCGTAGATGAAAGGCCCCCCATCTGCTGTTAGGGGGGAGTGGAAAGAGCTCTGGTGGTGCCAGGCTGTGTCTGTCGGCCCACCCTGGATGACTCTCCCTCCCGATGGCCCCCTGTCACCTCTGACCTGAGGCTGACAGGCGAGGGAAACCAGATACTCCCAGAGCTTAGGGCTCGCCTACACAAAGACTTCTAAAGACTTCAAAGCTTTTTCTGTGGATAAGAAGGGGCTCTGCCCCTTCCAAAATGTTCTTCTTTCTCTGGCGTTGAATCGACCAGGGGTGGGTGCTGCCCAGCTCCTGGATGCCTGGACTCCTGGGGGACCCCTCTGCCCTGCCTGGGCTGAGGAGGGGACTTGGCTTTACCCCTGGGAGGCTCTGGGACCGTGGCAGCATGGAGAGGCTGCCTTTTCCTGTTGAGAGCGCTTTCTCTGGACTTCCTAGCGCTTAGGAGCGCTTTTATGCTCACTTATAGCGCTGGACGCGCTGAGGCTCCTTGCCCGTATTTATTTAATTATTTACGAGTGCCCACCTCGATCTGCCGCGGAGAAAACAACCACGAAGGGGCCGCGACCGGATTGGCCGGGACCCGAGGAGAGCCGTGCTCTGATTGGTCCTTGGACGGGAGCCTGGTCCAGGAGCCGCGCTGTGGTTGGCTGACTCCTGGAAGCTGCGTGACGTGGTGGGGAGCCGAAGAGGAGGAAGGACGCATGGTGGCCGGGAGAGGGCTGTTCCCGCTTCCCCCTGCCTGGGGAGAAGCTCTGGGTTGTCGTTGCCGGTCTCCCGTGTGGAGAGGGAGACCGGAGATTCCCCCGCCGCCAGTGGAAGCCGTCACATCGAGGCCGGCGGGAGGAGCTGCCGTCTGGAGGAGCAGGCGGGGCTCCGGCGGCAGGAGCAGAGAGCCCCCGCGTGCAGCCGCCGCCTCAGGAGACCGGTGAGTGGGGTGCGGGCGTTTGACCGGCCCTAAGACGCTGGTGTATGCAGGGCGGCCCCCGATGGCAGTGGGCCGCCCCAACGTCGCGCAGAGCCTGTAGAGGCTCCCACAACCCGGGGGCAGTATTTGTGCCAGAGTCCCCCGTGAGGGACTCCAACGGAGCGAGGATGCTTTGGGCGGCCCCGCTTGGCAGAGGGCCGCCCCGACGATCGCGGGGCATATTACTTGGAGCCCTGTGAGAGGCTCGTGCCCGCATGTTGTTTGGTGAGCCTGTTGAGGCTCAGGAGGGCGTTTTCGTGACTCGAGTCCCCCGTGAGGGACTCCAACTGCCCTAAGTCGTGTTCAGAGCCTGTTGAGGCTCTTGGGGGCCATGTTAGATAAGTAGGGGCGTTGGGGCATATTGTCGGTGCCCGTCCCCTCCTGCCTGGGAGAAGCTCGTGTCCAGGGAGGCTCCAGGGGGCATGTTGCTTTAGAGCCAGTGTGGCTCCAACGTTTGACCTGTGTTGGTCAGGGCCTGTGTGGCTCCAACGTGCGCAGTGTTTGTTTTAGAGCCTGTGTGGCTCAGGTGGCGCAGATTTGTTCTAGGGGCTACTGAGAGCCCTGCCACAGCTTCTGGTACACAGTTGCCCAGCACTTCGTGGGCAGCTGCCACGTTTAGGCTTTTTGTACTTTGAGACTGGCGCTGCATGGCAGCGCACCCTGACACTGAGACTCAGGGCGTCTGAGCCCCAACAAGGCCAGTTGGCCTAGGGACTGCCACAGGTGGTGGCTTATGTGAGTCTTTGCGCAATGATATGGTTATTGCACCTCTGAATGTGTTCTCTTGCATCATGTGTTATTCCTGCACCTCTGAATGTTTTTAGACATCATGTGATTCTTGCGCTATTGTATTGCTCTGGCACCTCTGAATGTTTTTATGCATTATGTGTCTTTCTTTTCCTGCGCTGCACCTCTGAATGTTTAGTCATCATGTGTCTTCTTGCGCTGCACCCCTGAATGTATTTTATTGCATCATGTGCCTTATTCTTAACCCCGCTGAATGTGTTTCATACATCATGGGTAATGTGTTCTTTCTTAGACCCCTAAATGCTGTGTGATACTTAGGTGGTTGTTCTTTTTAGTACAGGTGGTCCTAGTGAGGTCCTGGTCCCCTGCGTGACAGTCTCCCAAGGAGTTTAGGGTTGCGTAGGTGGTACTTACCTGTTCCCAGTAGTTACTGGATGTGATCTATAACTGTTACTTTGTGTTACAGTGAAGTTTATATACTTTTATTCTAATTTCTGACAAGTATTTCTATATCTGCAAAGTGTTGATTCAGACAGTGGCCCATGTGGCCCTGTCTTGTAAATAATCCCTTGTGAATATTGCCGTGCCAGTTGGCACAATGTACATGGGTGATTTCTATCTGATATGTTTTGACAATACAAAAGTTATTTTAATATAACCTTGTGTGGAGTCTCTTTTGTGGTGTGCCTAGTATGTTGTTGCTGTCGTGCGCTGACGCAAATGCTTTACACATCGCCTCCGAGTTTAGCCTAGACTGCCCGCGCCATGCTACCTAGAGGGCGAGCAGGGGTTATCTTGGCGTGTGACTTCCTTGCCCTGACTGGAATGGTGGTTTCTGCCTGGCTTTGGCATCAGCCTTAGCCTACCAGAAATAGCCGGTTTCCAACACTGAAGTATTTCAGAGCCACAATACGATGTTCCCCTGAAGGAGTGTGTGTCATTTTGAATGACAATCATTCCGAGCCTGAAAGAGTTTGTCTTTTTAAAGAAGATATTGCATTGGCTTCACTTCCTAAAACTTTGTGGGCTACCTCAGACACCGATGTGGGTCAAATGGTTATCCCACCAGTACAGATTAGTGTCAAGGAGGGAGCTGTGTTACCTCGCTTGCCACAATATAGGATTTCACAGGAGGGTGAAGAAGCACTCATACGAATTGTACATGATCTCTTCCAAGTTGGGGTTGTTGAGGAAGTTCCATTTAATGTTTGCAACAGCCCGATTCTTCCAATACTGAAAAGAGACACTGACACACGAGTCTACAGATTCATCATAGACTTGAGAGAGGTAAACAAGATTGTCGTACCGCAGTATCCTGTGGTTTCTGACATCACAACGCTTCTTACTTTGGTTCCCCCGACTGCTACTATATGTTCGGTAATAGACTTGAAGAATGCTTTCTTTTCGATCCCTATTCATCCTGACAGCCGATACCTGTTCGGTTTTACTTTGAATAATCAATCGTATAGATTTTGTAGAGTTCCTCAAGGCTATACTGAGAGTCCGAGTATTTACAGTCAAGCATTGAAAAGAAAACTCGATTCTTTTGCATTGCCCGAAAGTGTAGCTCTCATACAATATGTCGATGACATCTTGCTGGCAGCCGACACCCCAGAACAGTGTGAAAAGTGTACTCTGTCTTTGCTTTCTTTTCTTGCTTCACATCATCACAAAGTGTCGGGAAAGAAGGTGCAATATTGTAGACCAAAAGTAACCTACTTAGGTCACCTTTTGTCTAAGGAGAAACGTGCATTGACATCAGATTGTATACAAGCAATTTTAGACACGCCAGTACCTACCATACAGAAAGGAGTACGTGCATTTCTGGGTCTTACTTCCTTTTGCAGGCAATGGATTTTGGGGTTTTCATACATTGTTAAGCCTTTGTTAGCACTTTTGACGAAAGACACTCCCGTACCCCTTCCAATGACAGATAAATGTGAAAATGCTTTTCGACAGTTACTACAAGCCCTTTGTTCAGCACCAGTGTTAGGTACACCAGATTACACAAAGCTTTTTACACTTTACGTGCACGAGAAAGATGGATGTGCATTGTCAGTTTTAGTCCGGTTACATTGCGATAAGCAACGTCCTTGTGCTCATTTTTCAGCAGTTCTTGATCCTTTTGCTAGAGCATTACCTGGGTGTTTTCGCTCAGTTGCAGCAACAGCTGTGTCAATACAACAGAGTGAGGAAATAGTTTTGTCACATAAGCTGCTAGTGTTGGTACCCCATGCGGTTGATACCCTTTTGAATCAAACAAAGACGCAGCACTTAACTAGCGCTCGTCTGACAGGATATGAACTGACATTGCTAGCTCCTCACATTACATTGAAGAGATGTGCAACTTTGAACCCAGCTACTTTGTTGCCGTATCCGGTGACTCAGCCTCAGTCACAAGAAACGCATGATTGTATATTCCTGACTGAGGAACAGACAAAGGTTCGCATTGATTTGCAAGATACGCCCCTTCCAGATGTGGATGGTGAATTGTGGGTTGATGAGTCTTGTTTGAAATTACCATATGGTACGACCTCAGCCGCATATGCAATCTCCACGCATGAAACAATAGTGGAGACAGCTCGTATACCACAGAAATTGGCCCAAGCAGCTGAATTGATAGCTTTGACACGAGCATGTGAGCTTAGTACTGATTTGTGCGTGAACATTTACACAGATAGCCGCTATGCTTTTGGAGTAGCGCATGATTTTGGCCTACTCTGGAAGGAAAGAGGCTTTCTTACATCTCACGGAATGCAAATAATGCACAGAGAATTAGTGCATATTCTTTTGATTGCATTAACATGCCCAAAGAAAGTAGCCATAGTGAAGTGTAGTGCGCACAAGAAAGTGACAGACAAGATTGGACAAGGTAATGCCTTTGCAGACCACGTTGCACGTGAAACTGCGACGCAAAGAAACACTACTCCCATGTATGTAGTGAAGTCACAAGCTGAGAGATGGCATGATGCTAGGCAAGAAGTATGAGAGATACAGAGGACAGCCTCTGATAAAGAACGTGAACAGTGGTCTAAAGAAGGAGAGTTAGATGATGAAGGTTGTTGGAGGAATGAGCAGATGGATAAATGGAATCTACCTATAGCTTTCGTACAACCTATGGTTCAGATGGCACATGGGCTAGGACATGTTGAAGCTTCCGCAATAACGAAAATGCTTACGCAAGTTTGGGAGCATCCAGAAATTGCTAGCACAGCTAAGAGAGTAGTACAGTCTTGCTTGATCTGTTTACAATATAATCCTGGAAAAGGAACGTGAGTTCCATCTGGAGGTTTGCCAACACCAACTGCACCTTTTGAAGTCTTGCAAATGGATTACATCCAACTTGAGCGTTGTAATAACTTAAAGTATGTTCTAGTGGTGGTTTGTGCCTTCAGTAAATGGATTGAGGCGTACCCCACAAAGGACAATACTGCTATTACTACCACTAAGGTGCTACTGAAGGAATTCTTCCCGAGGTTTGGTGTTTGCAGACTCTTATGGAATGATAACGGACCTCATTTTGTTGGGGAAATTATCAAGTATGTGGAATTAGGAATTACACAGAAGTTCCATGCAGTGTTCCATCCACAATCAGCAGGATTGGTGGAAAGGTATAATGATACTCTGAAGCTGAAAATTGCGAAAATTCAAGCTTCTACACACTTGACCTGGCTAGATGCGTTGCCATTGGCATTGTTGTCCATCAGATCAGTACCACATTCTAGAACGGGTCTCACCCCGTACGAAGTGGTATTCGGACGGCCTATGAATATTTGGGGAGTTCCAAAACTGAGTTCTGTGTATGATGTACCTTGTATCTTGATGAATGACTATTTGGCACAGTTAACCGACAGTTTGGTTTCTATTCATCAACAGGTTCAAGAAGCACTTCCTGACAGATCTACAGGTGAAGGTCATGAACTCCGTCCTCGCGACCTTGTGATGGTTAAGGTGTTCGAGAGGTGAAGCAGCTTGGAGCCGAGATGGCGTGGACCAGAACAGGTGATCCTTGCCACGAGAACAGCGGTTCGAGTCACCAACAAGAAAAACTGGGTGCATAGTATCCATTGTCGGAAGGTATCGTCAACCTTGGTGGAACCTGCTGTGCTGACTGATCATCGAGAGATCTTGACCACGGAGAAAGGCCCTGCTGTATCACCTGAAAAATCTGCAGAGTTCTTCCCGGACCAGACGATTCCTGGAGCAACGCGATACAACTTGAGACCGAGGAAAGAGTCTACAGTTTTTTGAGAGAGACAGTTTGAGCAACCGCCGTGGGTAGTGGAAACGGAATGCCGATATGACAAGGGAGGGGGATCAGCCCTGCGTAGTATAGTGACACCTGTCTTGATCTGCGGTGAAGAAAACAACGTCTACCCACGGGAGAAGAGCTCCTACGATCATTTTGTTTTTGTTGTTTTTGCTTTTAAGAGAAAGTTGATTTTGTTGCTATGATGACCACTAAGAAAAAGATATTAGGAGTTATAGGTGTTTTTGCTGCTCTGACAATTATAGCAGTGATCACCTGGTCTATTGAAATGATGGCTCCTGCTCATGAGTTTTTGGTGGTTCCTACTACTCCAGTCCCAGAAGAGCACCAGCAGTGTGGAGTGGTGTGGCTCACTGGTTAGAGGCGGCAGACCCGGGAGCAGAGGACGGCCCGTGACCAGGGTTCAATTCCCGACGCGGCAGGGTCTTGGACCAGCATCAGTGGACTTGATAATTCTCGCCTCGGTGCCTACTCTAACTAGGTATCACACTCAGCAACTCTGGGCATTAGCTTGCCTCATCTCCACAACGGCCCCCCACATACGCCGGGGATGCCTGGTTTCACCTTGGAGATACCCAGTAGGGACCATCTCACAGGGAAAGACAGGACGAATACCCCAGCGGTCTATAGCGCAGGGATACTTCTTCGGGAGTCGATTCTAGCGCATTAGAAACCCACAATTAATTAATTTCACTCTTCCATATCATGAGCAGAAGCATCGAGAATCTTATCTTAATAATACGTTTGTCCAGATGCTTCACCATAATGCTACAAATACCTCTAATTGTTGGATATGTGGTATGCTTCCAGCACATCAAAAGAAAGGTAGAACACCTTTTATTCCACTTCCTTTTTCGCATAATGGTTGTTGTCGAGCCTGGTACACTCTTTTGTTTGCTACTAGAAAACCTACAGTAGGTGGACTCCTTTTTCGTCTGAATAAAGAGTGTTATCAAGACATATATGGGTTACAACAAAGATACCAGTGCACATCCCTTCTAGTTACTATTATCCAATTGGCAACAAGCCACAAGAGTTCACTGTTTTCACTCTCCCCGTTGTCCTCAAACAGACAAGTACAATGTTTGTTAATGTTCAGTTTCCATTTATTGTTGATTCGTCCCTTTTGCCACACTGTCACAGCCGACGCGCGTTTCGCCCTCCGCTGGCTTTTTCAAGGCCAGAATGTAATGTAGTGAGCAGAATTTAACGTCAATCAATCACATGTATGAGTCCAAATTGCCAGAATCAAAGAGTCGTAGAGCTTGTCGAACAATAAACCTTTAAGCCTTAAGCTTGGTGTACCATAGAGTTGTCAGTCCACCGTGTAAAAATTGGTGGTCCATTCATGTGTCACTATACGAATTACTGAGCGCTATCTGGAGTCTTGATAAGTTCCATCGCCATAGCGCATTTCTTTGGCGTTCGTGTGGAGTACTTTTTTCGCAATCACCTTCCCAGAATCCACCATTCGTTGTTGTTGATAAGACATATATGGGTATTCTCAAGCAAATGGAACTATATGGTAATGGGAGGAATACCGACTAGACAATGCTTCTACGCCATATGTTTTCACCCATACGAGAGACTTTACCACAAGCAGACTTATGTGTACAAAGTACTGGACGGATCCCAGTTGGCATTAGTGATTGTGTTACTGTATTAAATATAGATGGAATAAACGACAGCTCATTTTTGGCCTCACATAACACATATCTAGTATGTGGAAGTCATGGATATCATAGACTACCAGTAGGGTGGTCAGGTGCATGTTATGTTTCTTTTCTATTGCCTCCTGTTTTCCTGGCAGCTGCTTCATATCACGGCGATTTTAAACTGTTTAGAAATATTTCAATAAATCGCTATAAGAGGACAATAGGAATTGATGAAGTGGATCAAACAGACACTAGTCTGCAGCAATATGTTGATTTTTATTTGGGCCTGTTTCCTTTTGTGGGTTCTGCATTAAATAGCAGAAAAGTGCGACGATTGACTAGAGTTGTGGAAGCTGTCACTAATCGAACTGCTATAGCTCTTGGAAATATTACTGAGGAGTTACAAATTGCTAGGATTGTAGCTCTCCAAAATAGGATGGTGTTAGATGTTATGTTAGCAGATAGAGGAGGTGCATGTAAAGTTATCGGTAGTAGTTGCTGTGTTTTCATCCCTGATAATTCGCCCTCAGTGTATGATGCAATTCTTAAACTGCATAAGATAGCTGCAGAGATTCATACTAAAAATGGCACCTGGACTTTTGCTGGTTGGTTTTGGGCTCTAGTTTCTGCTTGGGGTTGGAAATTACTGACTATTCTCTGTATTGCAATTGCAGTGATTTTCACCTGTTGTATGTGTATCCACTGTGGCCCAATGCTATGTTCTATGTGCATAACTGCTTGTATACCATCCAAGAAGAATACTGTTAAAGCACAACACATGTTAGATAAAGAAGTAACTGATATGATGCGTATAGATATACGGGGTGAATGTTTAGATAATCCCAAAAGAGCGTATGTCTTTAGCTAATGCTAAAAGGGTCGTCTGTTGTAATTTAACAGCGATTAGATTGAGCATTAGCAAAAGACATCTTAGTTCTAGCCGTTATCTTGACATTTAACGGACTCCGTTTTGTATTCATGGCAGCCATTTTGACTGCTACATGCTGCCTCGTGTCGACCATGTGTTTTGTCCTATATTCTTGTACATGGCACTTGAATCTGCCCAGCAACAGGCTATTCTTAGCGTCCCCTACTTTGCCGCTGACCGTTAGGTTTCACATCTGGTAGTGATTAGCTCTAGATTGGAATGTGTTTGTCAAGCCCCCAAGACTGTTAGCTCCTCCCACTGATCGATTGTGCCTCCTTATATCTACATAAAATGTGCTCTTGTGCTTTGTACCGCCTTCTTCTTCAACAAGCAGGTGCCTAGTCACACAGAAAACGTGACACGCACACAAACCAACACACACGTATTGTATGTTGATTTCTTGTGTAGAATTGTATCCAGCTCCAATGCTATTTCAGAGCCGTAAAGGTCTTATGATAGTGGAATAATGGGACCAGGAGAGGGCCGCAAAACGGACCTTTGCAATGGGGGGATGTATGACATTACAACGCATGCTTTTACATCGCATGCTTTTACAACGCGAGTTTTAAAACGCATACCATTACAACCCATAGTGCTTTGGGGCGCTGGATAGTGAATAGTTTAATTTACTATTCCAACTCCAGTCCCCGTGGATAGTGTCGGGCGTAGACCAGTATCCAGGCAGAAACCAGACTCCTCAGAAGTGCAGACAGTGTCAATCCCCTTCCCCAAGATAGCCCTTCCCCGGTGATTAAAGAAACACAAGGGGACGGCTTTCTATCTTAGAAAAAGAGAGAGACCAAAACCATAGGTCTAAATGTAGTTCAGTCAGAGAACCAGACTTCACTTCAGCACAGCTCCCTGCAGAAGGTAGAAAGACAAGAAACACAAAAGAAATAAGTAACATTCAATCATGAAAGACTTCTAACTTGCTTACTAGTTATTATAGGAGGAATATGCTGTCACGCTCTAACCTGACCTTTGAGAGTCAACAAAATTATAAGGTTTCCAAATAGCACCAGAAACAAAATGATACGAACCAAGCAGGAGTCTTTAGGTCTCTCTATATAAAATGAACAGGAAGGCCAAGGAGTTCCAGGAAGGCTTCCTTTTCCCTTATATCGCCGGGACTGTATCCAGGTAAAGAAAAAGGTAAGAAATATCCTCGTGGGAGAATAGGTACTGAACCAAGAAGTACTGTCTTTTTAAATCAGGAAAAACGCGACCTCACGTTCTCAGGAATTCACCATGTGGAAATTGTTTGTTATCGAAACGCTACCTCGCGTTTCCAAAAAATAATAAAGCGGCCAATGGTTCTTTGAATAGAAACACTTCCTCGCGTTTCCAAAGGATACGTAAATCGGAACAGTTTATTAAGTGCAGACGCGTCCTCGCGCTGCACTAATCCAACTGCAGGAAAACAAAGTTTGTTTCGCGTAAGCGCGTCCTTGTGCGACACGAATCTTCAGGGCAAGAGTCACTGAGGTGAAGGAGGGTGGAGCGGGAACGAGGTGTGGATCACGGCGTCCAGGCTCAAGAAAGTTATTGTGCAAACAAAGAAAGCAGCCAGCTCTAACGCCGGACGGCGAAATGCAGCGAGCCGCTAAGAATCGAGGAGGGTTCAGGAGAGAGCAGGAATGAATCGCCCAGGCGAACGATCACAGAAACCAGGGTAGGTTCAAGGCACAAACACGGAACACGCCTATGGAGTGAAGCGAGGAAAACCAAGCGCCGCCATCTTGGTGGGGGAGGTATATGAGCCTCCCCTCATCGTCTCTGATTGGCCCATAGACACCCGGTATCTCCCTGTACTTTCGCCCCATACCAGGGCATTCTGGGAGATGTAGTGCAAGTAGCGCGTTACAGCATATTCCTGCCTGTAGCTACACTCAGGATAGGGGAAAGGAGACCTACGGCCTACTGATCCTAACAGATAGTAGGAAGGTGTTGGACAGTAAATTAAACCTATTCCCTATCCTAGAGCACCCCCCAGAGCAATGCGTTGTAATGGTTTGCGTTGTAAAAGTTGCGTCGTAAAGGCACTGCGTGGTAAAAGTTGCGTTGTAAAGGTTGTATACCCAATGGGGTGGTCAGCTCTAAAATGATTGGGTAGTGGATTGACAACCTAAAAGCCAGGATATCTCCCGGGTGATAGGGTGCTCTACAAATCTGCATAACATAATAATAAGTCTGGCAAGGAAGGTGGCAATAGAGGAAGTGAAGTAGGGACCTGTTACTAACAATGCAGCCTCCTTGATATACAAATGCATTAAAAGCAATGCAATCCACTGTCATATTTTTTAATACTAGAATATGACACAGCAAGGTTTGCCACATCACTCCAGGTAGAGAAAACGTTGCCCTGGGATTTCTGTCTGCAAATTATTTCTATTGGAGACATTTATACAATTTAGGAAAAACAATATCTACAAAACCCGGAAAACACTTAGGGGCATATTATCAAGCTTGGGTGATACAATTATCACTGCTTTATCGGCAGAAAACTGCCGATAAAGCCGCGATAATGGCCTTGATAATATGCTCTATGAAATTCCAATCGAAGCCCATGTTAGATGTGAAGACATCTAACATGGGCTTCGATTGGAATTCCATAGAGCATATTATCAAGCCCATTATCGCTGCTTTATCGGCAGTTTTTACCGTTAAAGCGGCGATAATGTTATTGCCCAGGCTTGATAATATGCCCCTTAGGCCCCCATAACAAGTGGGCTCTTAACGTCAATTTCTGCAGAAACAGGAGTTTTCTTTCCAAGCGTCGTTATGATGCATGCAGCTTGTAAAGTTGCACAAGATACACTGTGCACAAATTAACCAGCTCAAAGTCATTGGACTGCGTTGATGAAAAAATGTTGTCCATAATTTGTGAACAACATGCTAAAATTAGTAAAGTAATTACAAAAAGGGGGTGGTGATGGACAGAGTATCTGAGTTAATCAGAACACTTCTACCCAGTCAACAGATCAGGGCTTGATCCATCACCGTTTTTTAGCTCACTGCACCATCCCAGTTCAGAACCTGGCTATATGCAAATTAGTCTGTCCCTGGCCCAGTGCATCATGGGAACAGGGCAGACCAAACTACCAAGCCAATTCTTCACTGGAAAGGAAACAAGCTTCCGGGGACCGGTTTCTGGCATTACAGCCGTCTTCGGCCCGGCTTGCTTGAATCCTGATGGTGCAATGAGCAAGGGACTCATGTCTGAGCATACCCTTCCACACTCATGGTGGCCAAAATAATTACAAAAAGGGGGTGGTGATGGACAGAGTATCTGAGTTAATCAGAACACTTCTACCAAGTCAACAGATCAGGGCTTGATCCATCACCGTTTTTTAGCTCACTGCACCATCCCAGTTCAGAACCTGGCTATATGCAAATTAGTCTGTCCCTGGCCCAGTGCATCATGGGAACAGGGCAGACCAAACTACCAAGCCAATTCTTCACTGGAAAGGAAACAAGCTTCCGGGGACCGGTTTCTGGCATTACAGCCATCTTCGGCCCGGCTTGCTTGAATCCTGATGGTGCAATGAGCAAGGGACTCATGTCTGAGAATACCCTTCCACACTCATGGTGGCCAAAATAATTACAAAAATGCCAGAAACCGGTCCCCGGAAGCTTGTTTCCTTCCCAGTGTAAGAATTGGCTTTTGTAGTCTGGTCTGCCCTGTTCCCATGATGCACTGGGCCAGGGACAGACTAATTTGCATACAGCCAGGTTCTGAAACTGGGATGGTGCAATAAGCTAAAAAACGGTGTTGGATTTAGCCCTGATCTCTTGACTGGGTGAGAGTACTCTGCTTAATTCAGAGACTCTGTCCATCACCACCCCTTGTTGTAAATAATTGTGTCCACCCTAAGCGTGGAAGGGTATACTCAGATGTGAGTCCCTTGCTCATTGCACCATCAGGATTCAAGCAAGCCGGTCCGAAGACGGCTGTAATGCCAGAAACCGGTCACCGGAAGCTTGTTTCCTTCCCAGTGTAAGAATTGGCTTTTGTAGTCTGGTCTGCCCTGTTCCCATGATGCACTGGGCCAGGGACAGACTAATTTGCATACAGCCAGGTTCTGAAACTGGGATGGTGCAATGAGCTAAAAAACGGTGTTGGATCTAGCCCTGATCTCTTGACTGGGTGAGAGTACTCTGCTTAATTCAGAGACTCTGTCCATCACCACCCCTTGTTGTAAATAATTGTGTCCACGCTAAGCGTGGAAGGGTATACTCAGATGTTAGTCCCTTGCTCATTGCACCATCAGGATTCAAGCAAGCCGGGCCGAAGACGGCTGTAATGCCAGAAACCGGTCCCCGGAAGCTTGTTTCCTTCCCAGTGTAAGAATTGGCTTTTGTAGTCTGGTCTGCCCTGTTCCCATGATGCACTGGGCCAGGGACAGACTAATTTGCATACAGCCAGGTTCTGAAACTGGGATGGTGCAATGAGCTAAAAAACGGTGTTGGATCTAGCCCTGATCTCTTGACTGGGTGAGAGTACTCTGCTTAATTCAGAGACTCTGTCCATCACCACCCCTTGTTGTAAATAATTGTGTCCACCCTAAGCGTGGAAGGGTATACTCAGATGTGAGTCCCTTGCTCATTGCACCATCAGGATTCAAGCCAGCCGGGCCGAAGACGGCTGTAATGCCATAAACCGGTCCCCGGAAGCTTGTTTCCTTCCCAGTGTAAGAATTGGCTTTTGTAGTCTGGTCTGCCCTGTTCCCATGATGCACTGGGCCAGGTACAGACTAATTTGCATACAGCCAGGTTCTGAAACTGGGATGGTGCAATAAGCTAAAAAACGGTGTTGGATCTAGCCCTGATCTCTTGACTGGGTGAGAGTACTCTGCTTAATTCAGAGACTCTGTCCATCACCACCCCTTGTTGTAAATAATTGTGTCCACCCTAAGCGTGGAAGGGTATACTCAGATGTGAGTCCCTTGCTCATTGCACCATCAGGATTCAAGCAAGCCGGGCCGAAGACGGCTGTAATGCCAGAAACCGGTCCCCGGAAGCTTGTTTCCTTCCCAGTGTAAGAATTGGCTTTTGTAGTCTGGTCTGCCCTGTTCCCATGATGCACTGGGCCAGGGACAGACTAATTTGCATACAGCCAGGTTCTGAAACTGGGATGGTGCAATGAGCTAAAAAACGGTGTTGGATCTAGCCCTGATCTCTTGACTGGGTGAGAGTACTCTGCTTAATTCAGAGACTCTGTCCATCACCAACCCTTGTTGTAAATAATTGTGTCCACGCTAAGCGTGGAAGGGTATACTCAGATGTGAGTCCCTTGCTCATTGCACCATCAGGATTCAAGCAAGCCGGGCCGAAGACGGCTGTAATGCCAGAAACCGGTCCCCGGAAGCTTGTTTCCTTCCCAGTGTAAGAATTGGCTTTTGTAGTCTGGTCTGCCCTGTTCCCATGATGCACTGGGCCAGGGACAGACTAATTTGCATACAGCCAGGTTCTGAAACTGGGATGGTGCAATGAGCTAAAAAACGGTGTTGGATCTAGCCCTGATCTCTTGACTGGGTGAGAGTTCTCTGCTTAATTCAGAGACTCTGTCCATCACCACCCCTTGTTGTAAATAATTGTGTCCACCCTAAGCGTGGAAGGGTATACTCAGATGTGAGTCCCTTGCTCATTGCACCATCAGGATTCAAGCAAGCCGGGCCGAAGACGGCTGTAATGCCAGAAACCGGTCCCCGGAAGCTTGTTTCCTTCCCAGTGTAAGAATTGGCTTTTGTAGTCTGGTCTGCCCTGTTCCCATGATGCACTGGGCCAGGGACAGACTAATTTGCATACAGCCAGGTTCTGAAACTGGGATGGTGCAATGAGCTAAAAAACGTGTTGGATCTAGCCCTGATCTCTTGACTGGGTGAGAGTACTCTGCTTAATTCAGAGACTCTGTCCATCACCACCCCTTGTTGTAAATAATTGTGTCCACCCTAAGCGTGGAAGGGTATACTCAGATGTGAGTCCCTTGCTCATTGCACCATCAGGATTCAAGCAAGCCGGGCCGAAGACGGCTGTAATGCCAGAAACCGGTCCCCGGAAGCTTGTTTCCTTCCCAGTGTAAGAATTGGCTTTTGTAGTCTGGTCTGCCCTGTTCCCATGATGCACTGGGCCAGGGACAGACTAACTTGCATACAGCCAGGTTCTGAAACTGGGATGGTGCAATGAGCTAAAAAACGGTGTTGGATCTAGCCCTGATCTCTTGACTGGGTGAGAGTACTCTGCTTAATTCAGAGACTCTGTCCATCACCACCCCTTGTTGTAAATAATTGTGTCCACCCTAAGCGTGGAAGGGTATACTCAGATGTGAGTCCCTTGCTCATTGCACCATCAGGATTCAAGCAAGCCCGGCCGAAGACGGCTGTAATGCCAGAAACCGGTCCCCGGAAGCTTGTTTCCTTCCCAGTGTAAGAATTGGCTTTTGTAGTCTGGTCTGCCCTGTTCCCATGATGCACTGGGCCAGGGACAGACTAATTTGCATACAGCCAGGTTCTGAAACTGGGATGGTGCAATGAGCTAAAAAACGGTGTTGGATCTAGCCCTGATCTCTTGACTGGGTGAGAGTACTCTGCTTAATTCAGAGACTCTGTCCATCACCACCCCTTGTTGTAAATATTTGTGTCCACCCTAAGCGTGGAAGGGTATACTCAGATGTGAGTCCCTTGCTCATTGCACCATCAGGATTCAAGCAAGCCGGGCCGAAGACGGTTGTAATGCCAGAAACCGGTCCCCGGAAGCTTGTTTCCTTCCCAGTGTAAGAATTGGCTTTTGTAGTCTGGTCTGCCCTGTTCCCATGATGCACTGGGCCAGGGACAGACTAATTTGCATACAGCCAGGTTCTGAAACTGGGATGGTGCAATAAGCTAAAAACGGTGTTGGATCTAGCCCTGATCTCTTGACTGGGTGAGAGTACTCTGCTTAATTCAGAGATTCTGTCCATCACCACCCCTTGTTGTAAATAATTGTGTCCACCCTAAGCGTGGAAGGGTATACTCAGATGTGAGTCCCTTGCTCATTGCACCATCAGGATTCAAGCAAGCCGGGCCGAAGACGGCTGTAATGCCAGAAACCGGTCCCCGGAAGCTTGTTTCCTTCCCAGTGTAAGAATTGGCTTTTGTAGTCTGATCTGCCCTGTTCCCATGATGCACTGGGCCAGGGACAGACTAATTTGCATACAGCTAGGTTCTGAAACTGGGATGGTGCAATGAGCTAAAAAACGGTGTTGGATCTAGCCCTGATCTCTTGACTGGGTGAGAGTACTCTGCTTAATTCAGAGACTCTGTCCATCACCACCCCTTGTTGTAAATAATTGTGTCCACCCTAAGCGTGGAAGGGTATACTCAGATGTGAGTCCCTTGCTCATTGCACCATCAGGATTCAAGCAAGCCGGGCCGAAGACGGCTGTAATGCCAGAAACCGGTCCCCGGAAGCTTGTTTCCTTCCCAGTGTAAGAATTGGCTTTTGTAGTCTGGTCTGCCCTGTTCCCATGATGCACTGGGCCAGGGACAGACTAATTTGCATACAGCCAGGTTCTGAAACTGGGATGGTGCAATGAGCTAAAAAACGGTGTTGGATCTAGCCCTGATCTCTTGACTGGGTGAGAGTACTCTGCTTAATTCAGAGACTCTGTCCATCACCACCCCTTGTTGTAAATAATTGTGTCCACCCTAAGCGTGGAAGGGTATACTCAGATGTGAGTCCCTTGCTCATTGCACCATCAGGATTCAAGCAAGCCGGGCCGAAGACGGCTGTAATGCCAGAAACCGCTCCCCGGAAGCTTGTTTCCTTCCCAGTGTAAGAATTGGCTTTTGTAGTCTGGTCTGCCCTGTTCCCATGATGCACTGGGCCAGGGACAGACTAATTTGCATACAGCCAGGTTCTGAAACTGGGATGGTGCAATGAGTTAAAAAACGGTGTTGGATCTAGCCCTGATCTCTTGACTGGGTGAGAGTACTCTGCTTAATTCAGAGACTCTGTCCATCACCACCCCTTGTTGTAAATAATTGTGTCCACCCTAAGCGTGGAAGGGTATACTCAGATGTGAGTCCCTTGCTCATTGCACCATCAGGATTCAAGCAAGCCGGGCCGAAGACGGCTGTAATGCCAGAAACCGGTCCCCGGAAGCTTGTTTCCTTCCCAGTGTAAGAATTGGCTTTTGTAGTCTGGTCTGCCCTGTTCCCATGATGCACTGGGCCAGGGACAGACTAATTTGCATACAGCCAGGTTCTGAAACTGGGATGGTGCAATGAGCTAAAAAACGGTGTTGGATCTAGCCCTGATCTCTTGACTGGGTGAGAGTACTCTGCTTAATTCAGAGACTCTGTCCATCACCACCCCTTGTTGTAAATAATTGTGTCCACCCTAAGCGTGGAAGGGTATACTCAGATGTGAGTCCCTTGCTCATTGCACCATCAGGATTCAAGCAAGCCGGGCCGAAGACGGCTGTAATGCCAGAAACCGGTCCCCGGAAGCTTGTTTCCTTCCCAGTGTAAGAATTAGCTTTTGTAGTCTGGTCTGCCCTGTTCCCATGATGCACTGGGCCAGGGACAGACTAATTTGCATACAGCCAGGTTCTGAAACTGGGATGGTGCAATGAGCTAAAAAACGGTGTTGGATCTAGCCCTGATCTCTTGACTGGGTGAGAGTACTCTGCTTAATTCAGAGACTCTGTCCATCACCACCCCTTGTTGTAAATAATTGTGTCCACCCTAAGCGTGGAAGGGTATACTCAGATGTGAGTCCCTTGCTCATTGCACCATCAGGATTCAAGCAAGCCGGGCCGAAGACGGCTGTAATGCCAGAAACCGGTCCCCGGAAGCTTGTTTCCTTCCCAGTGTAAGAATTGGCTTTTGTAGTCTGATCTGCCCTGTTCCCATGATGCACTGGGCCAGGGACAGACTAATTTGCATACAGCTAGGTTCTGAAACTGGGATGGTGCAATGAGCTAAAAAACGGTGTTGGATCTAGCCCTGATCTCTTGACTGGGTGAGAGTACTCTGCTTAATTCAGAGACTCTGTCCATCACCACCCCTTGTTGTAAATAATTGTGTCCACCCTAAGCGTGGAAGGGTATACTCAGATGTGAGTCCCTTGCTCATTGCACCATCAGGATTCAAGCAAGCCGGGCCGAAGACGGCTGTAATGCCAGAAACCGGTCCCCGGAAGCTTGTTTCCTTCCCAGTGTAAGAATTGGCTTTTGTAGTCTGGTCTGCCCTGTTCCCATGATGCACTGGGCCAGGGACATACTAATTTGCATACAGCCAGGTTCTGAAACTGGGATGGTGCAATGAGCTAAAAAACGGTGTTGGATCTAGCCCTGATCTCTTGACTGGGTGAGAGTACTCTGCTTAATTCAGAGACTCTGTCCATCACCACCCCTTGTTGTAAATAATTGTGTCCACCCTAAGCGTGGAAGGGTATACTCAGATGTGAGTCCCTTGCTCATTGCACCATCAGGATTCAAGCAAGCCGGGCCGAAGACGGCTGTAATGCCAGAAACCGCTCCCCGGAAGCTTGTTTCCTTCCCAGTGTAAGAATTGGCTTTTGTAGTCTGGTCTGCCCTGTTCCCATGATGCACTGGGCCAGGGACTGACTAATTTGCATACAGCCAGGTTCTGAAACTGGGATGGTGCAATGAGCTAAAAAACGGTGTTGGATCTAGCCCTGATCTCTTGACTGGGTGAGAGTACTCTGCTTAATTCAGAGACTCTGTCCATCACCACCCCTTGTTGTAAATAATTGTGTCCACCCTAAGCGTGGAAGGGTATACTCAGATGTGAGTCCCTTGCTCATTGCACCATCAGGATTCAAGCAAGCCGGGCCGAAGACGGCTGTAATGCCAGAAACCGGTCCCCGGAAGCTTGTTTCCTTCCCAGTGTAAGAATTGGCTTTTGTAGTCTGGTCTGCCCTGTTCCCATGATGCACTGGGCCAGGGACAGACTAATTTGCATACAGCCAGGTTCTGAAACTGGGATGGTGCAATGAGCTAAAAAACGGTGTTGGATCTAGCCCTGATCTCTTGACTGGGTGAGAGTACTCTGCTTAATTCAGAGACTCTGTCCATCACCACCCCTTGTTGTAAATAATTGTGTCCACCCTAAGCGTGGAAGGGTATACTCAGATGTGAGTCCCTTGCTCATTGCACCATCAGGATTCAAGCAAGCCGGGCCGAAGACGGCTGTAATGCCAGAAACCGGTCCCCGGAAGCTTGTTTCCTTCCCAGTGTAAGAATTGGCTTTTGTAGTCTGGTCTGCCCTGTTCCCATGATGTACTGGGCCAGGGACAGACTAATTTGCATACAGCCAGGTTCTGAAACTGGGATGGTGCAATGAGCTAAAAAACGGTGTTGGATCTAGCCCTGATCTCTTGACTGGGTGAGAGTACTCTGCTTAATTCAGAGACTCTGTCCATCACCACCCCTTGTTGTAAATAATTGTGTCCACCCTAAGCGTGGAAGGGTATACTCAGATGTGAGTCCCTTGCTCATTGCACCATCAGGATTCAAGCAAGCCGGGCCGAAGACGGCTGTAATGCCAGAAACCGGTCCCCGGAAGCTTGTTTCCTTCCCAGTGTAAGAATTGGCTTTTGTAGTCTGGTCTGCCCTGTTCCCATGATGCACTGGGCCAGGGACAGACTAATTTGCATACAGCCAGGTTCTGAAACTGGGATGGTGCAATGAGCTAAAAAACGGTGTTGGATCTAGCCCTGATCTCTTGACTGGGTGAGAGTACTCTGCTTAATTCAGAGACTCTGTCCATCACCACCCCTTGTTGTAAATATTTGTGTCCACCCTAAGCGTGGAAGGGTATACTCAGATGTGAGTCCCTTGCTCATTGCACCATCAGGATTCAAGCCAGCCGGGCCGAAGACGGCTGTAATGCCAGAAACCGGTCCCCGGAAGCTTGTTTCCTTCCCAGTGTAAGAATTGGCTTTTGTAGTCTGGTCTGCCCTGTTCCCATGATGCACTGGGCCAGGTACAGACTAATTTGCATACAGCCAGGTTCTGAAACTGGGATGGTGCAATGAGCTAAAAAACGGTGTTGGATCTAGCCCTGATCTCTTGACTGGGTGAGAGTACTCTGCTTAATTCAGAGACTCTGTCCATCACCACCCCTTGTTGTAAATAATTGTGTCCACCCTAAGCGTGGAAGGGTATACTCAGATGTGAGTCCCTTGCTCATTGCACCATCAGGATTCAAGCAAGCCGGGCCGAAGACGGCTGTAATGCCAGAAACCGGTCCCCGGAAGCTTGTTTCCTTCCCAGTGTAAGAATTGGCTTTTGTAGTCTGGTCTGCCCTGTTCCCATGATGCACTGGGCCAGGGACAGACTAATTTGCATACAGCCAGGTTCTGAAACTGGGATGGTGCAATGAGCTAAAAAACGGTGTTGGATCTAGCCCTGATCTCTTGACTGGGTGAGAGTACTCTGCTTAATTCAGAGACTCTGTCCATCACCACCCCTTGTTGTAAATATTTGTGTCCACCCTAAGCGTGGAAGGGTATACTCAGATGTGAGTCCCTTGCTCATTGCACCATCAGGATTCAAGCAAGCCCGGCCGAAGACGGCAGTAATGGCAGAAACCGGTCCCCGGAAGCTTCTTTCCTTCCCAGTGTAAGAATTGGCTTTTGTAGTCTGGTCTGCCCTGTTCCCATGATGCACTGGGCCAGGGACAGACTAATTTGCATACAGCCAGGTTCTGAAACTGGGATGGTGCAATGAGCTAAAAAACGGTGTTGGATCTAGCCCTGATCTCTTGACTGGGTGAGAGTACTCTGCTTAATTCAGAGACTCTGTCCATCACCACCCCTTGTTGTAAATAATTGTGTCCACCCTAAGCGTGGAAGGGTATACTCAGATGTGAGTCCCTTGCTCATTGCACCATCAGGATTCAAGCAAGCCGGGCCGAAGACGGCTGTAATGCCAGAAACCGCTCACCGGAAGCTTGTTTCCTTCCCAGTGTAAGAATTGGCTTTTGTAGTCTGGTCTGCCCTGTTCCCATGATGCACTGGGCCAGGGACAGACTAATTTGCATACAGCCAGGTTCTGAAACTGGGATGGTGCAATGAGCTAAAAAACGTGTTGGATCTAGCCCTGATCTCTTGACTGGGTGAGAGTACTCTGCTTAATTCAGAGACTCTGTCCATCACCACCCCTTGTTGTAAATAATTGTGTCCACCCTAAGCGTGGAAGGGTATACTCAGATGTGAGTCCCTTGCTCATTGCACCATCAGGATTCAAGCAAGCCGGGCCGAAGACGGCTGTAATGCCAGAAACCGGTCCCCGGAAGCTTGTTTCCTTCCCAGTGTAAGAATTGGCTTTTGTAGTCTGGTCTGCCCTGTTCCCATGATGCACTGGGCCAGGGACAGACTAACTTGCATACAGCCAGGTTCTGAAACTGGGATGGTGCAATGAGCTAAAAAACGGTGTTGGATCTAGCCCTGATCTCTTGACTGGGTGAGAGTACTCTGCTTAATTCAGAGACTCTGTCCATCACCACCCCTTGTTGTAAATAATTGTGTCCACCCTAAGCGTGGAAGGGTATACTCAGATGTGAGTCCCTTGCTCATTGCACCATCAGGATTCAAGCAAGCCCGGCCGAAGACGGCTGTAATGCCAGAAACCGGTCCCCGGAAGCTTGTTTCCTTCCCAGTGTAAGAATTGGCTTTTGTAGTCTGGTCTGCCCTGTTCCCATGATGCACTGGGCCAGGGACAGACTAATTTGCATACAGCCAGGTTCTGAAACTGGGATGGTGCAATGAGCTAAAAAACGGTGTTGGATCTAGCCCTGATCTCTTGACTGGGTGAGAGTACTCTGCTTAATTCAGAGACTCTGTCCATCACCACCCCTTGTTGTAAATATTTGTGTCCACCCTAAGCGTGGAAGGGTATACTCAGATGTGAGTCCCTTGCTCATTGCACCATCAGGATTCAAGCAAGCCGGGCCGAAGACGGTTGTAATGCCAGAAACCGGTCCCCGGAAGCTTGTTTCCTTCCCAGTGTAAGAATTGGCTTTTGTAGTCTGGTCTGCCCTGTTCCCATGATGCACTGGGCCAGGGACAGACTAATTTGCATACAGCCAGGTTCTGAAACTGGGATGGTGCAATAAGCTAAAAACGGTGTTGGATCTAGCCCTGATCTCTTGACTGGGTGAGAGTACTCTGCTTAATTCAGAGATTCTGTCCATCACCACCCCTTGTTGTAAATAATTGTGTCCACCCTAAGCGTGGAAGGGTATACTCAGATGTGAGTCCCTTGCTCATTGCACCATCAGGATTCAAGCAAGCCGGGCCGAAGACGGCTGTAATGCCAGAAACCGGTCCCCGGAAGCTTGTTTCCTTCCCAGTGTAAGAATTGGCTTTTGTAGTCTGATCTGCCCTGTTCCCATGATGCACTGGGCCAGGGACAGACTAATTTGCATACAGCTAGGTTCTGAAACTGGGATGGTGCAATGAGCTAAAAAACGGTGTTGGATCTAGCCCTGATCTCTTGACTGGGTGAGAGTACTCTGCTTAATTCAGAGACTCTGTCCATCACCACCCCTTGTTGTAAATAATTGTGTCCACCCTAAGCGTGGAAGGGTATACTCAGATGTGAGTCCCTTGCTCATTGCACCATCAGGATTCAAGCAAGCCGGGCCGAAGACGGCTGTAATGCCAGAAACTGGTCCCCGGAAGCTTGTTTCCTTCCCAGTGTAAGAATTGGCTTTTGTAGTCTGGTCTGCCCTGTTCCCATGATGCACTGGGCCAGGGACAGACTAATTTGCATACAGCCAGGTTCTGAAACTGGGATGGTGCAATGAGCTAAAAAACGGTGTTGGATCTAGCCCTGATCTCTTGACTGGGTGAGAGTACTCTGCTTAATTCAGAGACTCTGTCCATCACCACCCCTTGTTGTAAATAATTGTGTCCACCCTAAGCGTGGAAGGGTATACTCAGATGTGAGTCCCTTGCTCATTGCACCATCAGGATTCAAGCAAGCCGGGCCGAAGACGGCTGTAATGCCAGAAACCGCTCCCCGGAAGCTTGTTTCCTTCCCAGTGTAAGAATTGGCTTTTGTAGTCTGGTCTGCCCTGTTCCCATGATGCACTGGGCCAGGGACAGACTAATTTGCATACAGCCAGGTTCTGAAACTGGGATGGTGCAATGAGTTAAAAAACGGTGTTGGATCTAGCCCTGATCTCTTGACTGGGTGAGAGTACTCTGCTTAATTCAGAGACTCTGTCCATCACCACCCCTTGTTGTAAATAATTGTGTCCACCCTAAGCGTGGAAGGGTATACTCAGATGTGAGTCCCTTGCTCATTGCACCATCAGGATTCAAGCAAGCCGGGCCGAAGACGGCTGTAATGCCAGAAACCGGTCCCCGGAAGCTTGTTTCCTTCCCAGTGTAAGAATTGGCTTTTGTAGTCTGGTCTGCCCTGTTCCCATGATGCACTGGGCCAGGGACAGACTAATTTGCATACAGCCAGGTTCTGAAACTGGGATGGTGCAATGAGCTAAAAAACGGTGTTAGATCTAGCCCTGATCTCTTGACTGGGTGAGAGTACTCTGCTTAATTCAGAGACTCTGTCCATCACCACCCCTTGTTGTAAATAATTGTGTCCACCCTAAGCGTGGAAGGGTATACTCAGATGTGAGTCCCTTGCTCATTGCACCATCAGGATTCAAGCAAGCCGGGCCGAAGACGGCTGTAATGCCAGAAACCGGTCCCCGGAAGCTTGTTTCCTTCCCAGTGTAAGAATTAGCTTTTGTAGTCTGGTCTGCCCTGTTCCCATGATGCACTGGGCCAGGGACAGACTAATTTGCATACAGCCAGGTTCTGAAACTGGGATGGTGCAATGAGCTAAAAAACGGTGTTGGATCTAGCCCTGATCTCTTGACTGGGTGAGAGTACTCTGCTTAATTCAGAGACTCTGTCCATCACCACCCCTTGTTGTAAATAATTGTGTCCACCCTAAGCGTGGAAGGGTATACTCAGATGTGAGTCCCTTGCTCATTGCACCATCAGGATTCAAGCAAGCCGGGCCGAAGACGGCTGTAATGCCAGAAACCGGTCCCCGGAAGCTTGTTTCCTTCCCAGTGTAAGAATTGGCTTTTGTAGTCTGATCTGCCCTGTTCCCATGATGCACTGGGCCAGGGACAGACTAATTTGCATACAGCTAGGTTCTGAAACTGGGATGGTGCAATGAGCTAAAAAACGGTGTTGGATCTAGCCCTGATCTCTTGACTGGGTGAGAGTACTCTGCTTAATTCAGAGACTCTGTCCATCACCACCCCTTGTTGTAAATAATTGTGTCCACCCTAAGCGTGGAAGGGTATACTCAGATGTGAGTCCCTTGCTCATTGCACCATCAGGATTCAAGCAAGCCGGGCCGAAGACGGCTGTAATGCCAGAAACCGGTCCCCGGAAGCTTGTTTCCTTCCCAGTGTAAGAATTGGCTTTTGTAGTCTGGTCTGCCCTGTTCCCATGATGCACTGGGCCAGGGACAGACTAATTTGCATACAGCCAGGTTCTGAAACTGGGATGGTGCAATGAGCTAAAAAACGGTGTTGGATCTAGCCCTGATCTCTTGACTGGGTGAGAGTACTCTGCTTAATTCAGAGACTCTGTCCATCACCACCCCTTGTTGTAAATAATTGTGTCCACCCTAAGCGTGGAAGGGTATACTCAGATGTGAGTCCCTTGCTCATTGCACCATCAGGATTCAAGCAAGCCGGGCCGAAGACGGCTGTAATGCCAGAAACCGCTCCCCGGAAGCTTGTTTCCTTCCCAGTGTAAGAATTGGCTTTTGTAGTCTGGTCTGCCCTGTTCCCATGATGCACTGGGCCAGGGACTGACTAATTTGCATACAGCCAGGTTCTGAAACTGGGATGGTGCAATGAGCTAAAAAACGGTGTTGGATCTAGCCCTGATCTCTTGACTGGGTGAGAGTACTCTGCTTAATTCAGAGACTCTGTCCATCACCACCCCTTGTTGTAAATAATTGTGTCCACCCTAAGCGTGGAAGGGTATACTCAGATGTGAGTCCCTTGCTCATTGCACCATCAGGATTCAAGCAAGCCGGGCCGAAGACGGCTGTAATGCCAGAAACCGGTCCCCGGAAGCTTGTTTCCTTCCCAGTGTAAGAATTGGCTTTTGTAGTCTGGTCTGCCCTGTTCCCATGATGCACTGGGCCAGGGACAGACTAATTTGCATACAGCCAGGTTCTGAAACTGGGATGGTGCAATGAGCTAAAAAACGGTGTTGGATCTAGCCCTGATCTCTTGACTGGGTGAGAGTACTCTGCTTAATTCAGAGACTCTGTCCATCACCACCCCTTGTTGTAAATAATTGTGTCCACCCTAAGCGTGGAAGGGTATACTCAGATGTGAGTCCCTTGCTCATTGCACCATCAGGATTCAAGCAAGCCGGGCCGAAGACGGCTGTAATGCCAGAAACCGGTCCCCGGAAGCTTGTTTCCTTCCCAGTGTAAGAATTGGCTTTTGTAGTCTGGTCTGCCCTGTTCCCATGATGTACTGGGCCAGGGACAGACTAATTTGCATACAGCCAGGTTCTGAAACTGGGATGGTGCAATGAGCTAAAAAACGGTGTTGGATCTAGCCCTGATCTCTTGACTGGGTGAGAGTACTCTGCTTAATTCAGAGACTCTGTCCATCACCACCCCTTGTTGTAAATAATTGTGTCCACCCTAAGCGTGGAAGGGTATACTCAGATGTGAGTCCCTTGCTCATTGCACCATCAGGATTCAAGCAAGCCGGGCCGAAGACGGCTGTAATGCCAGAAACCGGTCCCCGGAAGCTTGTTTCCTTCCCAGTGTAAGAATTGGCTTTTGTAGTCTGGTCTGCCCTGTTCCCATGATGCACTGGGCCAGGGACAGACTAATTTGCATACAGCCAGGTTCTGAAACTGGGATGGTGCAATGAGCTAAAAAACGGTGTTGGATCTAGCCCTGATCTCTTGACTGGGTGAGAGTACTCTGCTTAATTCAGAGACTCTGTCCATCACCACCCCTTGTTGTAAATATTTGTGTCCACCCTAAGCGTGGAAGGGTATACTCAGATGTGAGTCCCTTGCTCATTGCACCATCAGGATTCAAGCAAGACGGCTGTAATGCCAGAAACCGGTCCCCGGAAGCTTGTTTCCTTCCCAGTGTAAGAATTGGCTTTTGTAGTCTGGTCTGCCCTGTTCCCATGATGCACTGGGCCAGGGACAGACTAATTTGCATACAGCCAGGTTCTGAAACTGGGATGGTGCAATAAGCTAAAAAACGGTGTTGGATCTAGCCCTGATCTCTTGACTGGGTGAGAGTACTCTGCTTAATTCAGAGACTCTGTCCATCACCACCCCTTGTTGTAAATAATTGTGTCCACCCTAAGCGTGGAAGGGTATACTCAGATGTGAGTCCCTTGCTCATTGCACCATCAGGATTCAAGCAAGCCGGGCCGAAGACGGCTGTAATGCCAGAAACCGGTCCCCGGAAGCTTGTTTCCTTCCCAGTGTAAGAATTTGCTTTTGTAGTCTGGTCTGCCCTGTTCCCATGATGCACTGGGCCAGGCACAGACTAATTTGCATACAGCCAGGTTCTGAAACTGGGATGGTGCAATGAGCTAAAAAACGGTGTTGGTTCTAGCCCTGATCTCTTGACTGGGTGAGAGTACTCTGCTTAATTCAGAGACTCTGTCCATCACCACCCCTTGTTGTAAATATTTGTGTCCACCCTCAGCGTGGAAGGGTATACTCAGATGTGAGTCCCTTGCTCATTGCACCATCAGGATTCAAGCAAGCCCGGCCGAAGACGGCTGTAATGCCAGAAACCGGTCCCCGGAAGCTTGTTTCCTTCCCAGTGTAAGAATTGGCTTTTGTAGTCTGGTCTGCCCTGTTCCCATGATGCACTGGGCCAGGGACAGACTAATTTGCATACAGCCAGGTTCTGAAACTGGGATGGTGCAATGAGCTAAAAAACGGTGTTGGATCTAGCCCTGATCTCTTGACTGGGTGAGAGTACTCTGCTTAATTCAGAGACTCTGTCCATCACCACCCCTTGTTGTAAATAATTGTGTCCACCCTAAGCGTGGAAGGGTATACTCAGATGTGAGTCCCTTGCTCATTGCACCATCAGGATTCAAGCAAGCCGGCTGTAATGCCAGAAACCGGTCCCCGGAAGCTTGTTTCCTTCCCAGTGTAAGAATTGGCTTTTGTAGTCTGGTCTGCCCTGTTCCCATGATGCACTGGGCCAGGGACAGACTAATTTGCATACAGCCAGGTTCTGAAACTGGGATGGTGCAATGAGCTAAAAAACGGTGTTGGATCTAGCCCTGATCTCTTGACTGGGTGAGAGTACTCTGCTTAATTCAGAGACTCTGTCCATCACCACCCCTTGTTGTAAATAATTGTGTCCACCCTAAGCGTGGAAGGGTATACTCAGATGTGAGTCCCTTGCTCATTGCACCATCAGGATTCAAGCAAGCCGGGCCGAAGACGGCTGTAATGCCAGAAACCGGTCCCCGGAAGCTTGTTTCCTTCCCAGTGTAAGAATTGGCTTTTGTAGTCTGGTCTGCCCTGTTCCCATGATGTACTGGGCCAGGGACAGACTAATTTGCATACAGCCAGGTTCTGAAACTGGGATGGTGCAATGAGCTAAAAAACGGTGTTGGATCTAGCCCTGATCTCTTGACTGGGTGAGAGTACTCTGCTTAATTCAGAGACTCTGTCCATCACCACCCCTTGTTGTAAATATTTGTGTCCACCCTAAGCGTGGAAGGGTATACTCAGATGTGAGTCCCTTGCTCATTGCACCATCAGGATTCAAGCAAGCCCGGCCGAAGACGGCAGTAATGGCAGAAACCGGTCCCCGGAAGCTTGTTTCCTTCCCAGTGTAAGAATTGGCTTTTGTAGCCTGGTCTGCCCTGTTCCCATGATGCACTGGGCCAGGGACAGACTAATTTGCATACAGCCAGGTTCTGAAACTGGGATGGTGCAATGAGCTAAAAAACGGTGTTGGATCTAGCCCTGATCTCTTGACTGGGTGAGAGTACTCTGCTTAATTCAGAGACTCTGTCCATCACCACCCCTTGTTGTAAATAATTGTGTCCACCCTAAGCGTGGAAGGGTATACTCAGATGTGAGTCCCTTGCTCATTGCACCATCAGGATTCAAGCAAGCCGGGCCGAAGACGGCTGTAATGCCAGAAACCGCTCACCGGAAGCTTGTTTCCTTCCCAGTGTAAGAATTGGCTTTTGTAGTCTGGTCTGCCCTGTTCCCATGATGCACTGGGCCAGGGACTGACTAATTTGCATACAGCCAGGTTCTGAAACTGGGATGGTGCAATGAGCTAAAAAACGGTGTTGGATCTAGCCCTGATCTCTTGACTGGGTGAGAGTACTCTGCTTAATTCAGAGACTCTGTCAATCACCACCCCTTGTTGTAAATAATTGTGTCCACCCTAAGCGTGGAAGGGTATACTCAGATGTGAGTCCCTTGCTCATTGCACCATCAGGATTCAAGCAAGCCGGGCCGAAGACGGCTGTAATGCCAGAAACCGGTCCCCGGAAGCTTGTTTCCTTCCCAGTGTAAGAATTGGCTTTTGTAGTCTGGTCTGCCCTGTTCCCATGATGCACTGGGCCAGGGACAGACTAATTTGCATACAGCCAGGTTCTGAAACTGGGATGGTGCAATGAGCTAAAAAACGGTGTTGGATCTAGCCCTGATCTCTTGACTGGGTGAGAGTACTCTGCTTAATTCAGAGACTCTGTCCATCACCACCCCTTGTTGTAAATAATTGTGTCCACCCTAAGCGTGGAAGGGTATACTCAGATGTGAGTCCCTTGCTCATTGCACCATCAGGATTCAAGCAAGCCGGGCCGAAGACGGCTGTAGTGCCAGAAACCGCTCCCCGGAAGCTTGTTTCCTTCCCAGTGTAAGAATTGGCTTTTGTAGTCTGGTCTGCCCTGTTCCCATGATGCACTGGGCCAGGGACAGACTAATTTGCATACAGCCAGGTTCTGAAACTGGGATGGTGCAATGAGCTAAAAAACGGTGTTGGATCTAGCCCTGATCTCTTGACTGGGTGAGAGTACTCTGCTTAATTCAGAGACTCTGTCCATCACCACCCCTTGTTGTAAATAATTGTGTCCACCCTAAGCGTGGAAGGGTATACTCAGATGTGAGTCCCTTGCTCATTGCACCATCAGGATTCAAGCAAGCCGGGCCGAAGACGGCTGTAATGCCAGAAACCGGTCCCCGGAAGCTTGTTTCCTTCCCAGTGTAAGAATTGGCTTTTGTAGTCTGGTCTGCCCTGTTCCCATGATGCACTGGGCCAGGGACAGACTAATTTGCATACAGCCAGGTTCTGAAACTGGGATGGTGCAATGAGCTAAAAAACGGTGTTGGATCTAGCCCTGATCTCTTGACTGGGTGAGAGTACTCTGCTTAATTCATAGACTCTGTCCATCACCACCCCTTGTTGTAAATAATTGTGTCCACCCTAAGCGTGGAAGGGTATACTCAGATGTGAGTCCCTTGCTCATTGCACCATCAGGATTCAAGCAAGCCGGGCCGAAGACGGCTGTAATGCCAGAAACCGGTCCCCGGAAGCTTGTTTCCATCCCAGTGTAAGAATTGGCTTTTGTAGTCTGGTCTGCCCTGTTCCCATGATGCACTGGGCCAGGGACAGACTAATTTGCATACAGCCAGGTTCTGAAACTGGGATGGTGCAATGAGCTAAAAAACGGTGTTGGATCTAGCCCTGATCTCTTGACTGGGTGAGAGTATTCTGCTTAATTCAGAGACTCTGTCCATCACCACCCCTTGTTGTAAATAATTGTGTCCACCCTAAGCGTGGAAGGGTATACTCAGATGTGAGTCCCTTGCTCATTGCACCATCAGGATTCAAGCAAGCCGGGCCGAAGACGGCTGTAATGCCAGAAACCGGTCCCCGGAAGCTTGTTTCCTTCCCAGTGTAAGAATTGGCTTTTGTAGTCTGGTCTGCCCTGTTCCCATGATGCACTGGGCCAGGGACAGACTAATTTGCATACAGCCAGGTTCTGAAACTGGGATGGTGCAATGAGCTAAAAAACGGTGTTGGATCTAGCCCTGATCTCTTGACTGGGTGAGAGTACTCTGCTTAATTCAGAGACTCTGTCCATCACCACCCCTTGTTGTAAATAATTGTGTCCACCCTAAGCGTGGAAGGGTATACTCAGATGTGAGTCCCTTGCTCATTGCACCATCAGGATTCAAGCAAGCCGGGCCGAAGACGGCTGTAATGCCAGAAACCGCTCCCCGGAAGCTTGTTTCCTTCCCAGTGTAAGAATTGGCTTTTGTAGTCTGGTCTGCCCTGTTCCCATGATGCACTGGGCCAGGGACAGACTAATTTGCATACAGCCAGGTTCTGAAACTGGGATGGTGCAATGAGCTAAAAAACGGTGTTGGATCTAGCCCTGATCTCTTGACTGGGTGAGAGTACTCTGCTTAATTCAGAGACTCTGTCCATCACCACCCCTTGTTGTAAATAATTGTGTCCACCCTAAGCGTGGAAGGGTATACTCAGATGTGAGTCCCTTGCTCATTGCACCATCAGGATTCAAGCAAGCCGGGCCGAAGACGGCTGTAATGCCAGAAACCGGTCCCCGGAAGCTTGTTTCCTTCCCAGTGTAAGAATTGGCTTTTGTAGTCTGGTCTGCCCTGTTCCCATGATGCACTGGGCCAGGGACAGACTAATTTGCATACAGCCAGGTTCTGAAACTGGGATGGTGCAATGAGCTAAAAAACGGTGTTGGATCTAGCCCTGATCTCTTGACTGGGTGAGAGTACTCTGCTTAATTCAGAGACTCTGTCCATCACCACCCCTTGTTGTAAATAATTGTGTCCACCCTAAGCATGGAAGGGTATACTCAGATGTGAGTCCCTTGCTCATTGCACCATCAGGATTCAAGCAAGCCGGGCCGAAGACGGCTGTAATGCCAGAAACCGGTCCCCGGAAGCTTGTTTCCATCCCAGTGTAAGAATTGGCTTTTGTAGTCTGGTCTGCCCTGTTCCCATGATGCACTGGGCCAGGGACAGACTAATTTGCATACAGCCAGATTCTGAAACTGGGATGGTGCAATGAGCTAAAAAACGGTGTTGGATCTAGCCCTGATCTCTTGACTGGGTGAGAGTACTCTGCTTAATTCAGAGACTCTGTCCATCACCACCCCTTGTTGTAAATATTTGTGTCCACCCTAAGCGTGGAAGGGTATACTCAGATGTGAGTCCCTTGCTCATTGCACCATCAGGATTCAAGCAAGCCAGGCCGAAGACGGCTGTAATGCCAGAAACCGGTCCCCGGAAGCTTGTTTCCTTCCCAGTGTAAGAATTGGCTTTTGTAGTCTGGTCTGCCCTGTTCCCATGATGCACTGGGCCAGGGACAGACTAATTTGCATACAGCCAGGTTCTGAAACTGGGATGGTGCAATGAGCTAAAAAACGGTGTTGGATCTAGCCCTGATCTCTTGACTGGGTGAGAGTACTCTGCTTAATTCAGAGACTCTGTCCATCACCACCCCTTGTTGTAAATAATTGTGTCCACCCTAAGCGTGGAAGGGTATACTCAGATGTGAGTCCCTTGCTCATTGCACCATCAGGATTCAAGCAAGCCGGGCCGAAGACGGCTGCAATGCCAGAAACCGCTCCCCGGAAGCTTGTTTCCTTCCCAGTGTAAGAATTGGCTTTTGTAGTCTGGTCTGCCCTGTTCCCATGATGCACTGGGCCAGGGACAGACTAATTTGCATACAGCCAGGTTCTGAAACTGGGATGGTGCAATGAGCTAAAAAACGGTGTTGGATCTAGCCCTGATCTCTTGACTGGGTGAGAGTACTCTGCTTAATTCAGAGACTCTGTCCATCACCACCCCTTGTTGTAAATAATTGTGTCCACCCTAAGCGTGGAAGGGTATACTCAGATGTGAGTCCCTTGCTCATTGCACCATCAGGATTCAAGCAAGCTGGGCCGAAGACGGCTGTAATGCCAGAAACCGGTCCCCGGAAGCTTGTTTCCTTCCCAGTGTAAGAATTGGCTTTTGTAGTCTGGTCTGCCCTGTTCCCATGATGCACTGGGCCAGGGACAGACTAATTTGCATACAGCCAGGTTCTGAAACTGGGATGGTGCAATGAGCTACAAAACGGTGTTGGATCTAGCCCTGATCTCTTGACTGGGTGAGAGTACTCTGCTTAATTCAGAGACTCTGTCAATCACCACCCCTTGTTGTAAATAATTGTGTCCACCCTAAGCGTGGAAGGGTATACTCAGATGTGAGTCCCTTGCTCATTGCACCATCAGGATTCAAGCAAGCCGGGCCGAAGACGGCTGTAATGCCAGAAACCGGTCCCCGGAAGCTTGTTTCCTTCTCAGTGTAAGAATTGGCTTTTGTAGTCTGGTCTGCCCTGTTCCCATGATGCACTGGGCCAGGGACAGACTAATTTGCATACAGCCAGGTTCTGAAACTGGGATGGTGCAATGAGCTAAAAAACGGTGTTGGATCTAGCCCTGATCTCTTGACTGGGTGAGAGTACTCTGCTTAATTCAGAGACTCTGTCCATCACCACCCCTTGTTGTAAATAATTGTGTCCACCCTAAGCGTGGAAGGGTATACTCAGATGTGAGTCCCTTGCTCATTGCACCATCAGGATTCAAGCAAGCCGGGCCGAAGACGGCTGTAGTGCCAGAAACCGCTCCCCGGAAGCTTGTTTCCTTCCCAGTGTAAGAATTGGCTTTTGTAGTCTGGTCTGCCCTGTTCCCATGATGCACTGGGCCAGGGACAGACTAATTTGCATACAGCCAGGTTCTGAAACTGGGATGGTGCAATGAGCTAAAAAACGGTGTTGGATCTAGCCCTGATCTCTTGACTGGGTGAGAGTACTCTGCTTAATTCAGAGACTCTGTCCATCACCACCCCTTGTTGTAAATAATTGTGTCCACCCTAAGCGTGGAAGGGTATACTCAGATGTGAGTCCCTTGCTCATTGCACCATCAGGATTCAAGCAAGCCGGGCCGAAGACGGCTGTAATGCCAGAAACCGGTCCCCGGAAGCTTGTTTCCTTCCCAGTGTAAGAATTGGCTTTTGTAGTCTGGTCTGCCCTGTTCCCATGATGCACTGGGCCAGGGACAGACTAATTTGCATACAGCCAGGTTCTGAAACTGGGATGGTGCAATGAGCTAAAAAACGGTGTTGGATCTAGCCCTGATCTCTTGACTGGGTGAGAGTACTCTGCTTAATTCATAGACTCTGTCCATCACCACCCCTTGTTGTAAATAATTGTGTCCACCCTAAGCGTGGAAGGGTATACTCAGATGTGAGTCCCTTGCTCATTGCACCATCAGGATTCAAGCAAGCCGGGCCGAAGACGGCTGTAATGCCAGAAACCGGTCCCCGGAAGCTTGTTTCCATCCCAGTGTAAGAATTGGCTTTTGTAGTCTGGTCTGCCCTGTTCCCATGATGCACTGGGCCAGGGACAGACTAATTTGCATACAGCCAGGTTCTGAAACTGGGATGGTGCAATGAGCTAAAAAACGGTGTTGGATCTAGCCCTGATCTCTTGACTGGGTGAGAGTATTCTGCTTAATTCAGAGACTCTGTCCATCACCACCCCTTGTTGTAAATAATTGTGTCCACCCTAAGCGTGGAAGGGTATACTCAGATGTGAGTCCCTTGCTCATTGCACCATCAGGATTCAAGCAAGCCGGGCCGAAGACGGCTGTAATGCCAGAAACCGGTCCCCGGAAGCTTGTTTCCTTCCCAGTGTAAGAATTGGCTTTTGTAGTCTGGTCTGCCCTGTTCCCATGATGCACTGGGCCAGGGACAGACTAATTTGCATACAGCCAGGTTCTGAAACTGGGATGGTGCAATGAGCTAAAAAACGGTGTTGGATCTAGCCCTGATCTCTTGACTGGGTGAGAGTACTCTGCTTAATTCAGAGACTCTGTCCATCACCACCCCTTGTTGTAAATAATTGTGTCCACCCTAAGCGTGGAAGGGTATACTCAGATGTGAGTCCCTTGCTCATTGCACCATCAGGATTCAAGCAAGCCGGGCCGAAGACGGCTGTAATGCCAGAAACCGCTCCCCGGAAGCTTGTTTCCTTCCCAGTGTAAGAATTGGCTTTTGTAGTCTGGTCTGCCCTGTTCCCATGATGCACTGGGCCAGGGACAGACTAATTTGCATACAGCCAGGTTCTGAAACTGGGATGGTGCAATGAGCTAAAAAACGGTGTTGGATCTAGCCCTGATCTCTTGACTGGGTGAGAGTACTCTGCTTAATTCAGAGACTCTGTCCATCACCACCCCTTGTTGTAAATAATTGTGTCCACCCTAAGCGTGGAAGGGTATACTCAGATGTGAGTCCCTTGCTCATTGCACCATCAGGATTCAAGCAAGCCGGGCCGAAGACGGCTGTAATGCCAGAAACCGGTCCCCGGAAGCTTGTTTCCTTCCCAGTGTAAGAATTGGCTTTTGTAGTCTGGTCTGCCCTGTTCCCATGATGCACTGGGCCAGGGACAGACTAATTTGCATACAGCCAGGTTCTGAAACTGGGATGGTGCAATGAGCTAAAAAACGGTGTTGGATCTAGCCCTGATCTCTTGACTGGGTGAGAGTACTCTGCTTAATTCAGAGACTCTGTCCATCACCACCCCTTGTTGTAAATAATTGTGTCCACCCTAAGCATGGAAGGGTATACTCAGATGTGAGTCCCTTGCTCATTGCACCATCAGGATTCAAGCAAGCCGGGCCGAAGACGGCTGTAATGCCAGAAACCGGTCCCCGGAAGCTTGTTTCCATCCCAGTGTAAGAATTGGCTTTTGTAGTCTGGTCTGCCCTGTTCCCATGATGCACTGGGCCAGGGACAGACTAATTTGCATACAGCCAGGTTCTGAAACTGGGATGGTGCAATGAGCTAAAAAACGGTGTTGGATCTAGCCCTGATCTCTTGACTGGGTGAGAGTACTCTGCTTAATTCAGAGACTCTGTCCATCACCACCCCTTGTTGTAAATATTTGTGTCCACCCTAAGCGTGGAAGGGTATACTCAGATGTGAGTCCCTTGCTCATTGCACCATCAGGATTCAAGCAAGCCAGGCCGAAGACGGCTGTAATGCCAGAAACCGGTCCCCGGAAGCTTGTTTCCTTCCCAGTGTAAGAATTGGCTTTTGTAGTCTGGTCTGCCCTGTTCCCATGATGCACTGGGCCAGGGACAGACTAATTTGCATACAGCCAGGTTCTGAAACTGGGATGGTGCAATGAGCTAAAAAACGGTGTTGGATCTAGCCCTGATCTCTTGACTGGGTGAGAGTACTCTGCTTAATTCAGAGACTCTGTCCATCACCACCCCTTGTTGTAAATAATTGTGTCCACCCTAAGCGTGGAAGGGTATACTCAGATGTGAGTCCCTTGCTCATTGCACCATCAGGATTCAAGCAAGCCGGGCCGAAGACGGCTGTAATGCCAGAAACCGCTCCCCGGAAGCTTGTTTCCTTCCCAGTGTAAGAATTGGCTTTTGTAGTCTGGTCTGCCCTGTTCCCATGATGCACTGGGCCAGGGACAGACTAATTTACATACAGCCAGGTTCTGAAACTGGGATGGTGCAATGAGCTAAAAAACGGTGTTGGATCTAGCCCTGATCTCTTGACTGGGTGAGAGTACTCTGCTTAATTCAGAGACTCTGTCCATCACCACCCCTTGTTGTAAATAATTGTGTCCACCCTAAGCGTGGAAGGGTATACTCAGATGTGAGTCCCTTGCTCATTGCACCATCAGGATTCAAGCAAGCCGGGCCGAAGACGGCTGTAATGCCAGAAACCGGTCCCCGGAAGCTTGTTTCCTTCCCAGTGTAAGAATTGGCTTTTGTAGTCTGGTCTGCCCTGTTCCCATGATGCACTGGGCCAGGGACAGACTAATTTGCATACAGCCAGGTTCTGAAACTGGGATGGTGCAATGAGCTAAAAAACGGTGTTGGATCTAGCCCTGATCTCTTGACTGGGTGAGAGTACTCTGCTTAATTCAGAGACTCTGTCCATCACCACCCCTTGTTGTAAATAATTGTGTCCACCCTAAGCGTGGAAGGGTATACTCAGATGTGAGTCCCTTGCTCATTGCACCATCAGGATTCAAGCAAGCCGGGCCGAAGACGGCTGTAATGCCAGAAACCGGTCACCGGAAGCTTGTTTCCATCCCAGTGTAAGAATTGGCTTTTGTAGTCTGGTCTGCCCTGTTCCCATGATGCACTGGGCCAGGGACAGACTAATTTGCATACAGCCAGGTTCTGAAACTGGGATGGTGCAATGAGCTAAAAAACGGTGTTGGATCTAGCCCTGATCTCTTGACTGGGTGAGAGTACTCTGCTTAATTCAGAGACTCTGTCCATCACCACCCCTTGTTGTAAATATTTGTGTCCACCCTAAGCGTGGAAGGGTATACTCAGATGTGAGTCCCTTGCACATTGCACCATCAGGATTCAAGCAAGCCAGGCCGAAGACGGCTGTGATGCCAGAAACCGGTCCCCGGAAGCTTGTTTCCTTCCCAGTGTAAGAATTGGCTTTTGTAGTCTGGTCTGCCCTGTTCCCATGATGCACTGGGCCAGGGACAGACTAATTTGCATACAGCCAGGTTCTGAAACTGGGATGGTGCAATGAGCTAAAAAACGGTGTTGGATCTAGCCCTGATCTCTTGACTGGGTGAGAGTACTCTGCTTAATTCAGAGACTCTGTCCATCACCACCCCTTGTTGTAAATAATTGTGTCCACCCTAAGCGTGGAAGTGTATACTCAGATGTGAGTCCCTTGCTCATTGCACCATCAGGATTCAAGCAAGCCGGGCCGAAGACGGCTGTAATGCCAGAAACCGGTCCCCGGAAGCTTGTTTCCTTCCCAGTGTAAGAATTGGCTTTTGTAGTCTGGTCTGCCCTGTTCCCATGATGCACTGGGCCAGGGACAGACTAATTTGCATACAGCCAGGTTCTGAAACTGGGATGGTGCAATGAGCTAAAAAACGGTGTTGGATCTAGCCCTGATCTCTTGACTGGGTGAGAGTACTCTGCTTAATTCAGAGACTCTGTCCATCACCACCCCTTGTTGTAAATATTTGTGTCCACCCTAAGCGTGGAAGGGTATACTCAGATGTGAGTCCCTTGCACATTGCACCATCAGGATTCAAGCAAGCCAGGCCGAAGACGGCTGTGATGCCAGAAACCGGTCCCCGGAAGCTTGTTTCCTTCCCAGTGTAAGAATTGGCTTTTGTAGTCTGGTCTGCCCTGTTCCCATGATGCACTGGGCCAGGGACAGACTAATTTGCATACAGCCAGGTTCTGAAACTGGGATGGTGCAATGAGCTAAAAAACGGTGTTGGATCTAGCCCTGATCTCTTGACTGGGTGAGAGTACTCTGCTTAATTCAGAGACTCTGTCCATCACCACCCCTTGTTGTAAATATTTGTGTCCACCCTAAGCGTGGAAGGGTATACTCAGATGTGAGTCCCTTGCACATTGCACCATCAGGATTCAAGCAAGCCAGGCCGAAGACGGCTGTGATGCCAGAAACCGGTCCCCGGAAGCTTGTTTCCTTCCCAGTGTAAGAATTGGCTTTTGTAGTCTGGTCTGCCCTGTTCCCATGATGCACTGGGCCAGGGACAGACTAATTTGCATACAGCCAGGTTCTGAAACTGGGATGGTGCAATGAGCTAAAAAACGGTGTTGGATCTAGCCCTGATCTCTTGACTGGGTGAGAGTACTCTGCTTAATTCAGAGACTCTGTCCATCACCACCCCTTGTTGTAAATAATTGTGTCCACCCTAAGCGTGGAAGGGTATACTCAGATGTGAGTCCCTTGCTCATTGCACCATCAGGATTCAAGCAAGCCGGGCCGAAGACGGCTGTAATGCCAGAAACCGGTCCCCGGAAGCTTGTTTCCTTCCCAGTGTAAGAATTGGCTTTTGTAGTCTGGTCTGCCCTGTTCCCATGATGCACTGGGCCAGGGACAGACTAATTTGCATACAGCCAGGTTCTGAAACTGGGATGGTGCAATGAGCTAAAAAACGGTGTTGGATCTAGCCCTGATCTCTTGACTGGGTGAGAGTACTCTGCTTAATTCAGAGACTCTGTCCATCACCACCCCTTGTTGTAAATAATTGTGTCCACCCTAAGCGTGGAAGGGTATACTCAGATGTGAGTCCCTTGCTCATTGCACCATCAGGATTCAAGCAAGCCGGGCCGAAGACGGCTGTAATGCCAGAAACCGGTCCCCGGAAGCTTGTTTCCATCCCAGTGTAAGAATTGGCTTTTGTAGTCTGGACTGCCCTGTTCCCATGATGCACTGGGCCAGGGACAGACTAATTTGCATACAGCCAGGTTCTGAAACTGGGATGGTGCAATGAGCTAAAAAACGGTGTTGGATCTAGCCCTGATCTCTTGACTGGGTGAGAGTACTCTGCTTAATTCAGAGACTCTGTCCATCACCACCCCTTGTTGTAAATATTTGTGTCCACCCTAAGCGTGGAAGGGTATACTCAGATGTGAGTCCCTTGCTCATTGCACCATCAGGATTCAAGCAAGCCAGGCCGAAGACGGCTGTAATGCCAGAAACCGGTCCCCGGAAGCTTGTTTCCTTCCCAGTGTAAGAATTGGCTTTTGTAGTCTGGTCTGCCCTGTTCCCATGATGCACTGGGCCAGGGACAGACTAATTTGCATACAGCCAGGTTCTGAAACTGGGATGGTGCAATGAGCTAAAAAACGGTGTTGGATCTAGCCCTGATCTCTTGACTGGGTGAGAGTACTCTGCTTAATTCAGAGACTCTGTCCATCACCACCCCTTGTTGTAAATAATTGTGTCCACCCTAAGCGTGGAAGGGTATACTCAGATGTGAGTCCCTTGCTCATTGCACCATCAGGATTCAAGCAAGCCGGGCCGAAGACGGCTGTAATGCCAGAAACCGCTCCCCGGAAGCTTGTTTCCTTCCCAGTGTAAGAATTGGCTTTTGTAGTCTGGTCTGCCCTGTTCCCATGATGCACTGGGCCAGGGACAGACTAATTTGCATACAGCCAGGTTCTGAAACTGGGATGGTGCAATGAGCTAAAAAACAGTGTTGGATCTAGCCCTGATCTCTTGACTGGGTGAGAGTACTCTGCTTAATTCAGAGACTCTGTCCATCACCACCCCTTGTTGTAAATAATTGTGTCCACCCTAAGCGTGGAAGGGTATACTCAGATGTGAGTCCCTTGCTCATTGCACCATCAGGATTCAAGCAAGCCGGGCCGAAGACGGCTGTAATGCCAGAAACCGCTCCCCGGAAGCTTGTTTCCTTCCCAGTGTAAGAATTGGCTTTTGTAGTCTGGTCTGCCCTGTTCCCATGATGCACTGGGCCAGGGACAGACTAATTTGCATACAGCCAGGTTCTGAAACTGGGATGGTGCAATGAGCTAAAAAACGGTGTTGGATCTAGCCCTGATCTCTTGACTGGGTGAGAGTACTCTGCTTAATTCAGAGACTCTGTCCATCACCACCCCTTGTTGTAAATAATTGTGTCCACCCTAAGCGTGGAAGGGTATACTCAGATGTGAGTCCCTTGCTCATTGCACCATCAGGATTCAAGCAAGCCGGGCCGAAGACGGCTGTAATGCCAGAAACCGGTCCCCGGAAGCTTGTTTCCTTCCCAGTGTAAGAATTGGCTTTTGTAGTCTGGTCTGCCCTGTTCCCATGATGCACTGGGCCAGGGACAGACTAATTTGCATACAGCCAGGTTCTGAAACTGGGATGGTGCAATGAGCTAAAAAACGGTGTTGGATCTAGCCCTGATCTCTTGACTGGGTGAGAGTACTCTGCTTAATTCAGAGACTCTGTCCATCACCACCCCTTGTTGTAAATAATTGTGTCCACCCTAAGCGTGGAAGGGTATACTCAGATGTGAGTCCCTTGCTCATTGCACCATCAGGATTCAAGCAAGCCGGGCCGAAGACGGCTGTAATGCCAGAAACCGGTCCCCGGAAGCTTGTTTCCTTCCCAGTGTAAGAATTGGCTTTTGTAGTCTGGTCTGCCCTGTTCCCCATGATGCACTGGGCCAGGGACAGACTAATTTGCATACAGCCAGGTTCTGAAACTGGGATTGTGCAATGAGCTAAAAAACGGTGTTGGATCTAGCCCTGATCTCTTGACTGGGTGAGAGTACTCTGCTTAATTCAGAGACTCTGTCCATCACCACCCCTTGTTGTAAATAATTGTGTCCACCCTAAGCGTGGAAGGGTTTACTCAGATGTGAGTCCCTTGCTCATTGCACCATCAGGATTCAAGCAAGCCGGGCCGAAGACGGCTGTAATGCCAGAAACCGGTCCCCGGAAGCTTGTTTCCTTCCCAGTGTAAGAATTGGCTTTTGTAGTCTGGTCTGCCCTGTTCCCATGATGCACTGGGCCAGGGACAGACTAATTTGCATACAGCCAGGTTCTGAAACTGGGATGGTGCAATGAGCTAAAAAACGGTGTTGGATCTAGCCCTGATCTCTTGACTGGGTGAGAGTACTCTGCTTAATTCAGAGACTCTGTCCATCACCACCCCTTGTTGTAAATAATTGTGTCCACCCTAAGCGTGGAAGGGTATACTCAGATGTGAGTCCCTTGCTCATTGCACCATCAGGATTCAAGCAAGCCGGGCCGAAGACGGCTGTAATGCCAGAAACCGGTCCCCGGAAGCTTGTTTCCTTCCCAGTGTAAGAATTGGCTTTTGTAGTCTGGTCTGCCCTGTTCCCATGATGCACTGGGCCAGGGACAGACTAATTTGCATACAGCCAGGTTCTGAAACTGGGATGGTGCAATGAGCTAAAAAACGGTGTTGGATCTAGCCCTGATCTCTTGACTGGGTGAGAGTACTCTGCTTAATTCAGAGACTCTGTCCATCACCACCCCTCGTTGTAAATAATTGTGTCCACCCTAAGCGTGGAAGGGTATACTCAGATGTGAGTCCCTTGCTCATTGCACCATCAGGATTCAAGCAAGCCGGGCCGAAGACGGCTGTAATGCCAGAAACCGGTCCCCGGAAGCTTGTTTCCTTCCCAGTGTAAGAATTGGCTTTTGTAGTCTGGTCTGCCCTGTTCCCATGATGCACTGGGCCAGGGACAGACTAATTTGCATACAGCCAGGTTCTGAAACTGGGATGGTGCAATGAGCTAAAAACCGGTGTTGGATCTAGCCCTGATCTCTTGACTGGGTGAGAGTACTCTGCTTAATTCAGAGACTCTGTCCATCACCACCCCTTGTTGTAAATAAAATTAGTAAAGTAACAGCGATACATCTGCATGTTGTTCACCATTCTATAAAAAATTATAAGGGATTATTTGCAATTTTGTTTCACAAGATTAATGAACCCATGACATATGTAATTTTGTATGTTACTGCACCAGCAATATCGTCACGCATGTAGTTTGGATCTTATCACTTAAACCCACTACTTGGTACCATGGTTTTAGGAACAAGCCAGGAATATGTTTTTTTGTTTCGTTACTTCTGCTTTCAAATGAATGAACGTTTTGCATTTGATGAGATGAAAAAAGGAAGGCCAAGTATATTATTTGTACGTTTTTACTGATTTTAATATATATTATGTATGATAGTTACTCTTCTTTGCAAATCTATTCTATGTGATTTCTCAGCTAGATGGTTAAAAGCAAAATACTAAAGCTACGGTAGCTAATTTTATTTCACGGTGATCAGTTATCATCATTCTCTGAGGCCCATCGTGAGGTACAACAGGGGTCCCATAGATATATGTTATCGCAGTCCTGCTAAATGCTTCTGCCGCGTCTGGCCCACTCTAATCACGAAGCTCCTAATTCCATTTGTCAAATCCAAACCCTCCAAATAGATATTATATGAACATTTTCCATGATTGCATTTAAGAAGCAAATACTAGTAGACCATTAAATAAATCTATAAAGAACTAGCTTGGATTGCACTGATGCTAATTGAAACATATAATACATTTTAACTTAAGAATTACGAAAATATGCATAAAAACGACCTGAACGCAGGCGTTGTCCAAGGATCATTTCATTGTGGACTACGCTATCGTCTTCCCTTAAGCAGGAGTTACTCACTTATGCAGGTGTTACTCATTTATGCAGGTGTTATGTACACAGAACTAAGCTATTCAAGTTTCCAATTTCCCTTATCATGTCAAAATATCAAAGTGATAACAGCAATCTGACAGAAGGGGAGCACCTGCAGCCTACTTCACGTTTGCCTTTTGTTGAGGTTTTTTTTTCAACCTCAAAATGGGAGACCACACAAACTCTGCATATTCGGCGCCTATGTCACCTCAGTCATGCTTATTACAACATGTATATCAGAGGGTCCACACCAAAGTTCTACGCATGATACATCCTACATGAGTCCCCTAAGACAACCTGAAACTATGTGTGTCTGGAAAGGTCATCCCCCAAGGTGGTCAAAGAGGGACGCCGACGTGAAGTACCGACGGAAAGGTAGGGAACGATTTTGCGCGTTTTCACCGATGTAACCTACTTGGTACGCCCGATTAAGCACTTTGGTGCGCGTAGGAGTTCTTTGGACTAGTGCTCCTATCTTGATAATGATCGATGCGGCACGACTAGCTTTGTTTTTCATTTGAATTGCTGCGGCCATAGAAAAACGAGCAACGTTTTAGTTGTGTGAGATATACGCGGCACGATCAGTCTTTTCTCTATCATAACTGCTGATTTTTTGGCCACTTATAAACGAATAGTGTATTGGCATATATCCTTTGAAAAAATGGGAGTTTGGCAGGCACAATGTGTAGCTGTTTCTGTGCGCAACTATTAACACACGATTCCCACTACGACCATTGGGTGCTGATTGAATTTGCTTATGAGTTGAGAGTGTGTGATATCTCGGCCTGGTGCGCTGCCATGAATTTTTCAAGTAATTGATAGTTTCGGTTTTATTTAACAGGGCGTTATTTAATCTCTTTTCTATCACAGAGCGGTGCTTCCCCTTTTCCTGAGCCGTGACCAGGTGGGGTGAGGTCCATACCTCTTACAAGCATGGTAAGATGGAATAAACAATAAAAATTTCTTTTTCATTGGTATTTCACAATATGGCCCAATGCTAATACGTGTACACTCAATGTGTAGTGGCATCTGTATACATTAGTGATACTGATTATTAGTCGTAATCATGATTATAATGTTATACGTTGATTTATCTTATGGAATTCCCTGAGTTCAACTTGTATACCTTTCCCTTTCCTTTTTTCACAGAACTTGAAGAGAGGGAGCAGAACACCTAGTGATATCAGGTGACCTCTGTGTCTTTTTTGATGTTGAGCACTTATTTGTTTTCACAATCACTTTTGCAGTAGCTATCAGTAGAATTGGTCCTGAAGAAAGCAACGACAAATCTGTCACTAGGTTGCTGAAACATGTCGACCACATAGAACATTCTGACAGTCTTTATCTGTGCGACTGTCACTGACTACTTTTTAACCCTGGGAGGGTGGGTAACACCAGAATAAAGTTATGAGTAACCCCCCCTATCCTATTTTATGATCACTTATTTACCTAATTTCTCACCTTTTTGAGCACTGCAACATCAGTCCCCCAGTTTTTGATACTAAAATCCTCAGAACTTGAGCAGCAAGACCACTTTTAGACCTTACTGACCGGCGGAGGTGTCCTTTCTACACTTGGACCCCCGACCGTGAGAGTGGATTGGCTATCCCAGTAGTGGTCTTGATGGAATTCCAAATGATGAAGGGCGGTTCCGTGTGGTGACTGATGGGCATCCCTCTTTGACCACCTTGGGGGATGACCTTTCCAGACACACATAGTGTCAGGTTGTCTTAGGGGACTCATGTAGGATGTATCATGCGTAGAACTTTGGTGTAGACCCTCTGATATACATGTTGTTATAAGTGTATAGGGAACATATTAGAGCGTGGTCTTAAAAATTCCCTTTGGTCCTTATTAAGGGGCTCATTAGGATGGCGGACGGACTTGCGTCCGTCCGCCACCCTAGAGTAGGAGGGACCGTCCGCATGGGCTGCGGCGGTCCCTCCGTGCAAATTAGGATGTGACCGCCACCCTGGCGGTCACATCCTGGATATTTAACATTGCAGCGGGTGCAGCTTCAAGCTGCACCCGCCTCAATGTTAGAAAAGCATACATTGCATATGTATGCAGCAAGCAGCAGGCACCGCGCGGTGCCTGCCGCTTGCTGCATACATATGCAGGGGGGTACCATAGGTACCCCCCATGTGCACCCCCCACCCCCCCCTTCACCCAGGGGGCCCGCAACGGGCCCCGCAGTGAAGCACCGTATGCTTTTACACGGCGGAATATCCGCCGTGTAAAAGCATTTCTTTCTGTGCATCCTAATATGGTGGACGGTGTCTGAGAGACACCGTCACCATATTACAGCTTTTCCGCCGCGGTTGTAAGCCAACCGCGGCGGAAAAGCTGCGGACGGAAACCAGGACCCACCAGCCATCCTAATGTGGCGGTGGGTCTTTGGTGGGTCCGCTGCGGTTTTTCCGCATCCTCCGGGCCAGCTGTGGCTTCCGCCGGCCCGGAGGATGCGGAAAAACCGCAATCCTAATGAGCCCCTATCTGTTTATTACTTATCTCAGTCATGCCACAATACAAACACAATTCTATGGCCCTATCTACAGAAGTGATGCATCGGAGCGTCACCGCAGCGATGCGTCGACAAGTAATGCGCCCCTGTGTGACAATGGAAAATGCCATGGTTGCACCATATTTACAATCTGGTGGACCACGGTGCAATGCAGCATACTGCGTCAGAAAAAAGAATGTAGGTTCCACAAAAAGCCTCAAGTAAACGTGACGCAACCTGACACAACTGTCGAAAAAGTGACGGAAGAGAGAATTGCATCATGTAATGCGAGTACGATTACCCAGCGACAGTCTCCACTACGTCAGGTGGCAAAAAAGACCCTAAAAAACGACACATCATCCCAAAAAAGCATTTAGGGGCCCATAAAGGAGTCTGCAAAGGAGCAGGGAGCACACTGCAGTAGTCAAGAGATACCACCAACCAACCCCAACAACAGTGCACATGCATACGCAGATAGCCAGGTAAAGAGGATGAGGAAGTCAAACTTCAGTGAGGAGGAAAATGAGATACTTCTCGCTGAGGTGACCAATCATCAACATCAGCTGTTTGTGAGCTCAAAGCTGCGACTATGGAAAAAAGAGGCAATATGGCAGACTATGACACAGAAAACAAGCTAAGAGGATAGTAAAAACTGCAAAAAGTGCTGGCACGGTTACAAGCGCAGAAGAAAGGCGTCGAACCTCAAGGCAGCATTGCAGACCAGGAGGTGTTGGATGCCCTGGAGGAGCGGGTGGCAGCTGTCATACCAGAGGAGTTGGTGACTGGTATCCCGGGACATGACAGTGCAACACATGAGAACCAACAACAGTCATTGGGTAAGTTACAACAACCGCAAATATGTGTGTCATGGGGTTGATTACAGCCAGATATGTACCTGTGCCCCAGTGTGCATCTTAATGTTATGTCTTCAGGGCCTTGTTCCATGTATCCACACCTCAAGTAAATTATACAAGCCAAATACACATTGCATAGGCCTAATCAGCTCCATCATGTCTCTACCTGCCATGTCCAAAGTTCAACACCAGTCCATGTCCCACTTGGCCAACTGACTCCTGTCGTTAAATGTAAAACATGTTACCTAGATTTACAAGTATCTTAATATAACATACTGCAGGGCATATTTACAAGCCCCTTGCGCCGCCGGTGGGACACTTTTTGTGATGCACCGGCAGCATACCCTGCTGCCCCATATTTACAAGTACTCGAAAAGCCACCCTGCATGGCTTTTACTGTCCTTGTAAATACCGCCCGTTACATGCAGCAGTTTGTGTGAAAGATGCTCTCCATGGCTGTTGTTGTGGGTGTTTCCAACCCAACACCCATGGAACCTGAAACATTCCCAGATTCACGAAAAATCGTAAACTTGGGAATGCGTCAGAATGATACGCTTCTTCAGGGGAGGCGTATGGAGGTTCAACGAGTGGAGATAATTTCATTTCTCCTCACTTTTTCCTCTTTCTATGCATCCTGCATTTTGCAGTATGCATAGAAAGAGGAAATCACCTCTTGTGATTATTTTTGTTCAGGAATGTGTCCCTTCCTGCACAAAAAAAATCTCTCAGCAATTCAGGTACCCCTTGAACCATAGTGCAAGAGTATCTGCATTGGCGCATGGCAACCAATTGTGCACCAGCGCCGTAGAGAGTACAGGGGTCCATCATATTATTGTAAATATGACGCATCCTTAGCATTGACTCAGTGTGTCACAGCAAAATGGCTTGCAGCACTGTGATGAGTCACTTTGTTGTAAATAAGACCCTGAATTTGAAAGAAAGATAGGCAGCAGCATGCTGCGTAACTGCAAAAGCAAAGTGATGTATCACCTTCACAACACTATGACATCTTCCTGACCTCTCCCTTGCATTTGTGCATAATTTGATGCTATGGGCCAATGCAGGCACACTTGAACCATGGTGGAAAGGTGACAATACAGGCACATGGCAGCCCATTATGCGTCAGTGTCGAGGTAAGGCTTATGAATGCATATTATCATAAAGATATGGCACACTCCTTCCCTTTTCTCATACTGTAGGGCAGCATAGCAGGAAGGCATGTGGAGATGTCCCACCACCAAAACTCATAAATGAGGTCCAAACAAAATATGACATATCAAAGTATCACTACTCTTTGTGCCTCCATTACACCTCCCTTGTGTAGGTTCATGTTTTGGACAGCCTCCTGTGTTCATGAAATGTTGAAAATAACTGAATGCCAATCAATACATGTATGTTGCCTGTGAACACACAGCAAAATCCATGAAAAGTCCAGTTCATGCAAAGTGCTGTGTCAAAAGGCACCATGGGACTCAATTAGGAGCTTTGAACGTAGGGCTACGCCACAAGTAATCCAGCTAAACTGCCCTACGTCAAAAGAAAAGGACAGGAATGTGCCGTATCTATGTGATACAGGCAATTCCTGTCCTTTGCTCCAGGGCATAAGGGCTCCTGTGCACCAACGTATGCAGCAAGAAAACTCACAAGAGGTGTTTCCCTCCTATGTGTGTTGCAGAAATGCAGAAAACAATTGTGGAAATGAAAATAAATCTCTTAGTTGTCTATCCCTACACCTCCTCTGGGGAGGCATAGTCTATTGATGCATTCCCAGCTTTATGATTTCTTTTAAATCTGTAAATGCAACAGAAGCCATCACTGTTGTAAGGGAAAACCTGCAGCAACACCAATGGCACACCCCTTTCATGCAAACCATTGCCTGTAAAGGTACCATAATGTCAAGGACATAAGAAGCCATGCAGTCGGGCATTATGTGTCCTTGGAAATATTGGGCAAAACACCGTGCCACTGGTGCATCACAAAAAATGATAGACTGGTGGTGCAAAGGGTTAGAAGTCTTGCCCTTAGGTTAGCACAACAATAATGATTTCTTGGCTGGCTCACGGCAATCACATTTGGAAATACCCATGTGAAGTAGTAGAGCAAACTGTAGCACAAATTACTCTGTAAACAGCATTAACACATTTCCATCTCTCTGCAGAGGATGCACCTACACCTTCTGCTCAGGTGAATGATCCACTGGAATTTTCAGACATGGACAAGAGCCTATCCACCATTGAGCAGGATACCCTTCACCACATCCTGGGCTCCATACAGTCACCTTCTCCACATGCTGAGAGGGACACTAATGTAGTGGATTCTCAAGATAATCCCCAGCCAAGTGCACCCACTTCATCTGGCAGCACACATCTGCTCCTGGACTCTGAGGATGCCCAACTTTTTTTCTCCAAAAGAGTGCTGTTGGACTCCATTGAGAGCTTATGCAAGAGGTGTGTGAGGGGCTTGTCACATGGTAGGTAGCCTACAGGCCATCCATAGATGCCTCAACCCAGATGATGAAAACCTTCAGGATGCAAAAGGCAAATACCCTCAACCCCCTGGCCTTGTTCAATCCTTGGTCACCATCCCTGGTGTCATAAGTAATGAACAAATGCCCTGCCAAAGTTGCACTAGGGAGGTGTGGAACATATTGTTGATATTGTTGACATTCTAAGGACCATACAGCGAAATACCTACCTCTTCACAATGGCTGCCTACCACCGGAATGTAGTAGCTGTCTTGACAAACCAGCATAACATCATAAATGCACTGATGCCTCACCTGTTGTTACCTGGAAATGCTCGTACCGAGAGACGGCGACCGGGAACCTTAGGAGGAGGGATGCCAGAAAACGGCGCCTCGACATACAAGAAACGCACCCGTTTCTAGCGAGCTTTCGACAAGAAGGATCCCCTCCCGGTTTCTGCCTGACACACACCAGTAGTCAGAGTCTTCTAACTTGAAAACTTTTGGCAATCAACTAGGCAGACTGCCTAGACACAAGTGCTTTCTTCGTGACTATCCTTAAAGAACCTACAGTCTCTATTTAGTCACGTTTTTATTAATCATTGTCTCTCTCTGGCATAAACGTCAAATACCTGAATACTAGTCCAGACCTAATTACCAAGATTGTACTGAGCTTTAAGCCCTGAAGAGTCGTGTTGACTCAACTGTACACGACGAAACACGTGTCGGCTGGCTTTGTATGAAATTCCTTGAGTCTGGAGAAAATAAATCATCTCATTGCTGTAACCAAGAACACACCAAAGAATCTGCTTCTGTCTCTTTGAATAACTACCAGTCACTGTACTGTTGTGTGATAACTTATTGTAGTAGCGAGAGCATAACTGTATATACAGGCCATCCATAGATGCCTCAACCCAGATGATGAAAACCTTCAGGATGCAAAAGGCAAATCCATGGCATCCATGGCTTCAACATCCTATGTCCCTGCTGTCAGTGTAACTCATCCAACCTAGTCGACTACTACAGCCCCCAAAGAGCAGCCAACAGACACATCTGAGGAAGAGGATATGTATGAGACACAATTACAGCGTAAGACTGTCCACTAACATTTCCCTGTGTCACATGTTGCCATTAAGTAGGGAAGAGGAAGGGAAGCTCAGCTGGGAGGTGGGAGCCGGAATGGCGGGGGGAGGGGCCGCAGGGAGCAGAGTCCAAAAACGGGCACGGAGGACAAAAATAAGGGCGGAGGCACACCAAACAAGTAACGAGTAAAAAGGTCAAACATAGAGTCACAGACAAACAGGAACAAAATGTTACAGTAAAATTGCAGTAAAGAGGCAGACAAAAGACACAAAGAAAAAACAGGCACACCAACGCAGACAGACAATAGTGGAACAGCAGAAGAGCAAGGCTCTCCCACTGTTCAACCAGGGATGAGGCACAGGCAGGAGCCTGTGGGTGGAGGAGGGCCTTGAACACCTACCAAGGAGAGAGGTGTCATTGGCAGCGACAGGCGAAGTGACAGCAGAGCTGCTTGGCCGGAGAGCGGGACTCTGGCCAGGAGGTCAGAGGTCCTACTCATACACCTGAGCAGTGGCCGCCATTAAGTGGGGAAGGGGGAGAGAAGAATAGCTGGGAGGCTAGAGTGGGAACACCAGGGGGGAGGGGCCCCAGGGGTGCAGAAGCAAGAAAAGGGCACAGAGGACAAAAACAAGGGCAGAGGCACAAAAACGAGTAACAAGTAAAAAGGGCAAACAGAGTCACAGACAAACAGGAAGAAACAGGCACAACAACGCAGACAGACAAGAGTGGAACAGTAGAAGAGCAAGGCTCTCCCACTGGACCACCAGGAATGAGGGGCAGGCAGGAGCCTGCGGGTGAAGGAGGGCCTCGAACACCTACCAAGGAGAGAGGTGTTGGGTCAGCGGCAGGTGATGCAACAGCAGAGCTGCTTGGGCAGAGACTGGGACTTTGACAAAATCCTTGCCCATTGTCTATTTGTTCACCTGTTAGGGCAATTGCATCCTATCCATACACTCACATCTTCTGTGCCAATTAATTTGTGGACAATACAATAGGTCTCAGTCTGATACCTATTCAATCACTTGCTCTACACAATCAAGTTAACCACAGGCAGGGCTCAAAAGGCTGTACAGGCAACCCTGATATAGGGTTACATCAGCAATATCCATGGCGCATATGTGCCAAAAGATGCACACCAATGAGATTATGACATGACACAGTGGTGTCAGGCATTCACAGATATCTGTGGTGTACTAGTTGTACTAGGCCTATTTATTGCTATCAGAAATGAGTGTTTGGTACAATGACACATCGACTTAACATATGAGATTGTCAGGATTTACCAGACAATAATTTTCACCATGTGAACTTGCTTACATGTGATTATCAAGAAATGTTTACCAAACCTGTCCTGATCGCTCACATACAGTGCAAACACAGTTCATGGTAAGTGATCAACATTCAGATGAACAAAAATTCTGATGTAAGAGCAAATGCTCTGAATCTAACTACATGTTTCAGATTGACATAGTGACAAAGCAACCATTGCCTCCTTGATAGACAGTTTACATACATGAAGCAATATGAATGGAAATCAGCTCAGCACACAGCTACAGGTGACTCCCCAGGTGCTTTTGGCAAAGGAATGTATGTTTGGTGTTGGTACGTACACAGCTTCCAGCCCTGGCAAAAACGACATGCATGAAATGTCCTCACAAACTAATCATGCTAAGTCCCACTCATTTACATCAAAAGGTAGTCTGACATGAGCCCTCATACATGGTGACTCTTTCCTGAGGCCACATGGTCCCATTAAATGTAAACTTGTTCGTGTTCCACTGGAACAAGATTTTGCCATGTGGCAATGCTGCCAAGCATGATGTTTTAAGGGTGCCTGCATTGTAGTCAACATTGTGTTAGCATGTGTAGGTACCCCCTCCAGCTCAGCCAAAATGTGTGATGTGTTTTGTATCCTGCTATGTGTGCTGCACAATGCAGCACATGTGCTCAGAGAATTATGCAAGTAACACCTGTTGAAGTTCAGGATTATTCTGGGTTCATTTTTGGGACTTAAGCCGTACCTTGAAAATATGGGGCTGCACAAATCCTGCAATATGTGCTGAAGTAGAATTTCCACAGCAACAAACATTGCACAGACCAGCGACCCTAAATGGGGCATGAATATGTCACTGTGCCATGGAGCTCCATGAAATAAATTTAGTTCCACCAAGGTGTTTAAAGATTTGCACTGTTGAAAGATTTGCATTGCAGTTTTTTACTCGAAAAGCACCACTTTTCACACATGAGGCCCATAGTGACTCACTGACTGTACAGGTCACTAGTCCACACATGCATATGTGTGAGTATAGCTATGGGTGTGTAGGTAGGCATTTTCTTACCAAGAGGGCCACCGACTTCCAGTCTCAGATGGTCCAGCAGATCTAGCTCTCTTTTGACGACATCCTGCCAGTGCAGCTTCAACTGTTCTGTCCATGTCATAAAACCTGGCCATCTGCTGCTGGACCCTTTCCCACCTTTGATGGCGTTCCTGTGGTGTGTAACCCTTGCTCAGGGTAAACAACGTTTACCACTAAACTTGTTCCCCGCAGGGAATCACAAAGTGTCCGTTACAACGACCTTCCCTAGTGTCCGCACAGACTGGAGTTGAAATAGTAAATCATACTATTTCAACATCCAGCGTCCCCCCTCCGCAAGTTGTTGTTCCGCCTTGCGGAGTAATGGTGTGCAGAATCACAACGCAGTTGTTGTAACAACAGCGTTGTGATTCACTGCGGGGAAAAAGACTGCGGTATAACGACACACATTCCTTGCTCACACTGCCACCAGTGCCAACCATCCTTGGCAAAAAAAGCAAAATCAGCCAAAGTAGGCCCCCAAACTCATTGGGGACAGGTTTTTGGACCTGCCTGACAACACTATGAATGTAAACTTCTGAACAATAAAAATTACAACAGAAACTTAGAACCCAACCGTAGCCTTAACCATTGACCCCAAAAAAGCACACACCACACAAATCTGTCATTTATACAAGACAATTTATTAGATGGGACAAGAAGCAGACACATTCGACAATAATTTAACAAAACAAAGACAAAAATTGACAATTTGACTCTATACTCTCAGCTCCACCCAAAAGACTCCACCAACAAGCACACTCTTAGGAATAGTAAGTGAAAGAGAGAAAGTAGCCGTGGACTTCCTGATTTGCCCCATGGCTGAGTCATTACATCACTTCCTGTACAGACGCGATACGTTTTTATGTTTTTGCATCATATTTTGGGTCTCTACATCATTATCCTTGACACAACATTCATTACAAGATCTCTTTATCTGGAAGCATGATGTTTGTCAATGATGCGTCATTTTACCATATGGAGCGTTACATTTAGTGTCGAATCAGTCATTTGTCCAGGGGATGTGAGAATGCAATGTAACACATTTTGCATGCAAAAAATCACTCAACCAAGTATATCATTGAAATATGAGATGATGTGTGACTTTTTGTAAGTGATGCATCACTTAATACATAGGTTATGTTAACTTACAACAGAATGCTTGAGATTTACAGTGAGGTAGTCATTTCTGGGACATACATTCATGTACGTGCTAGGGATATCTCACCATTTTCTCATCTGCATCAATATTGTTGAACTGGTGTGCTTACTAATGACTCTGCATGGGAGATGTGTAAAGCACTCATGTGACACATCCCATTATAGCGTACTATGCACTTTTGGTTACGCTTTGACATTGCCATTGCGTACTGTTTCACTTCATGGATTATCATTATATATATGCCACTTTTTATCCGTTTGTGCAGGGAACTTCTTGAGAAAGGTGCACCTACAGTAAAAAACAAATTGAATGATATTACATGTAATGCGCAGACCCAATGGTTGGTACATACTTTGCCAGTCATGGGAAGCAACACATTCCTGTAATGGACAAAGTGCTGCTTAGAAGCAGCACCATTATTGCACAGTGCAGACAACAACACAACAGCACTTTAATGAGGGAATTTGAATGTCCTTGCAGGTGGGTGCAGTGAGTGAATGCACCCTTATAAAAGGGTGGGGGATTACAAGTCCATTACCCACCTCCATAGGGTTGCCATCATGGTGCACTGACAGTGCCGCATATGTTGTTTTGCATACTGTCATTGTTTTACCCGAATACTTATTTGCCTTTGCACCCACGTCTGTTGTATGGCACAGGTGCGAAGGCAAAGGTATATACCCATTTTCATGGGGTCATTCACACAGGTCAATAATTGTGCCACATCTGGAGATGTTATTTGTGTGATGAGTGCCCCTGAACTTTCGGGATCAAGGAGTGTGCGCAGAGCATCTGCAGCACCTTCTGTTCTATGATATTTTCTGGGGCAGCAAACGAGTGTGAAAACACTGTTGCCCACTGTGGGCATTTGGATGATACGCCCCATGTTTTTTTTGTTTCCAAGTATTTGTCTAAAGATACTGTTGATATCTCATGACCTGTGAACAAAAGAAACACACCTGCAACTCTTGTGAGAATGTGTGATTTTATTGTGTACCTTGGTGCTATTTTGGACATGTGGAAAATCTAAAGGTCATTGACAATGTATGTGCCTCGTCTGATCCCAGCAGAAGTGTTGAGGATGTGTCTGCCTTCTGCTTCTGCTTCAGCTTCATCCTCATCATCATCCATTGTCTCAACAGGCTGTTGTTCTTCATCTCAGGGCACATTAGTTTTCACACATATATTGTGGAGTATTGGACAAACCATGATCACCTTACAGACCATTTCGGGTGAATATATCACCAGATAGATCCAAACAATGAAACCTGACCCTGAGGAGGGCAAAGCTTCACTTGTTCAAGTTTTGTGTTTGGCAATTGGCATGGTTGTAGGCCTTTTGCGAGTGTGTCTGGGGTATCTGTAGGCCATATCCTTGATCAGCTGCAAGTGAAAAGTAAGAGAACTGTGTTAACCGTTGTTCATGCTTGACAATACATGATATGTGGTATATGTCATGTCTGCCAATATTTTCAGTAATTTTACAGATTTTATGATCAGGTGGAGTTTTTAACATACAGTTGAACATTTCTTGTGATGCGTTTCTGCTTAACTTGCTGTGTGTCATGTCAAAGGCATGACAGGGGATTGTGCATTGCTGTCCTTGAGTTGCTGAATGCAATATATAATGGCTTGGATTCTGTAGTGGATATCTGGGTTCCTATTACGTATGGTGCACACATTCCCTGTTTGCGCATGGCGCACCTTGGAGTTGGTGCACAAAATGCAAACATGGAAAGTAGGACTGTTGCAAAGTCATCCTGTGCCCTGGGCACCCCCCAACATTTTGCTGAATGGTACAGGTGGTAACTGATTTTGATTGACCCTGGGCTCTGGCTAACCAGGCCCAGGGCCAGTGCTAAGCTGAAAGAGACACATTAGAAAACAGTTAAAACACCTACCTCCCAGTCTCAGTTTCTACCTTCACACTTAAAAACTTTTCTGGAGCTTTTCTTCCCGAGGGTTCTCCAAGCATCCAGCCAGTCCAGATTCGGTGAGGGTTCGCCGGCTCGACTTGTGACGACGTCCCGGTCAACTTCCCTGGAGCGGACTTAGAAAATTTCTCAAGATCGCTTCAGCGTGGCAACCCAGGAATACAGGCCGGCACGCGATGGAAGGCAGGTGGCTTGGCTCTTGCGGTTTCTCCCTGTCACCTTTTCTACGAGAGGACTTAGAAACTTTTTTGGAGACTTTTCTTGCTGGGTCTCTTGATGCTCCTCATGTAGCCGGATCCAGTGAGGGTTCGCCGGCTTCAGATTTTCTCTAGTACCGTCAATCTCTGGAAGTTGGAGAGATGGAATTTTTAGCAGGACAAACATGGTTGGCTTGGCAGGCTCGCGGTTGAAGGCAGGCGGCCTGGCTGGCCAGGTTCAGTCGGTCTCTCTATGGAGTTCTCCAAACTTCTTGAACTTCTTCCTGAAGTTCCTCAAGGGCTCTCAAAGTGTCTCAAACTCACTCCAAGGGTCTAGAAGCTCCATGATGGTCCTTGAAAGTCGACTTCAGTTCCCACAATCCACTGGTACAAAACCCTTACAAATCCACTCATGGTTCTCCAAGGTGAAGATTTAGTTGGTGATGATCCAGATGAGCTCTTTTAACCTGTAGCTTTCAGGTAGTCCACTCTTTAGTTCGGGGATGCGTCTTCATGGTGAATGGTTGTAAATATCCCTGCTTCAAAATTGCAAGACATTTTACGTAGGAACGCCTACCTTGCACACCTTATCACTTACGTGGTATAGCAGGTTCTCTCGCATATCCATTCCGACGCAGTGCTGTCTTACGTGGCGCATCTCCCTTCCCGTCACTTTGTAAATATGGTGTAAAAAACAACAGTGTGTCACAAAAAGTGATGCACCGTTGGTGCAAGGGCCTTGTAAATAACCCCTATGTTAATTGAGTTTGCAGATGGGACACTCCTCACAAAAGTGACGGACGTATTACCGGCCGTACTAAAAGTACATTGTAGCCGGAACCTCCAAATAAGGTCCTACATCAAGAAAACACTGCAGGTAAGAGCCTATTCATTTCAAAATATAAACAGGATTAAAAAATGGACTAAAGCTTCACCGAACTATGTAAAAAGTATTCATTATGCAAACCACATACAATAAATATATAAAAGTGCTCTAGGCATCTCATCTGTGATAAAATAGACACCTCTGTGATTCATTATTTCAAGTGTGTATGGAAAGTGAAACCTGCCCTGGATATTCTGTCATAAAGTCTTGCGTGCAGTTACATCCCAATAATCCAGCCTGTCCTTGGGAGTCTCAAGGTTACCTTCTAGCTGATTAGAGCTGTCAAGCTTGATGGTTCATATTAAAGAGTGCTCCTGTTAAAGTTGACTTTGAAACTATTAGCCTTTTCCTCTGACATTTCCAGTTACCCGTGGCTGACCGTGTTTACATTACTGTACACCTATCACTGCTTTGAAGGCAGGGTAAGTACTGTTCCAGCTGAATTAATTGCTAACAAGTTGCATTTATTGAATTTCTTTTGTTTACACTATAAAATACATTGGTTCCCTTGGTGGTTTCACTGTTTCCTTTGAAATGCTTTATTTATTAGCTTATTAATTATTGTGCTCATAGACGCAAACATTAAAAAGTTATGATCTGGTTACTAACAATGAAGCTAATGAAAGGCTTTATATAAATTAAAATAACCACATACTGTTACTTTAGACTCCCGTTTCATTTGCATTTTAGTGGAAAAAGAATCACTGGCTTATATCGCATTACACTCCCCCCCGAGATTTTTTGCTGTGTTTCAAACAGATTTACACGTTTACTATGTCTGGGACGAAAGTAAAGTAAAAAAAGCAATTATAAAAAAACAAATTAGATAGCTCTGCTTGTAATATTTTAATATTAGACTAAGCTTTAGCTACAGAAACAGAATTTCATGTTTCTGGTGAAGGCATCAACTTTGCCTTTTGTCATATTAAAATTGTTAGTTTCATGCTTAATTGCAATCACTTTCTCTTTATATATTTGGCTTTTACATTTCCAAAGAAAATTCAAAATTCAAAACTATAAACACCAGTCTACAAAGTGCTGATACAAAATCAGTTTTTTTTTCTAAAAGGCCATTCATTTTTAAGCAGTTTATCCATTAGTCTGTGTTTCATATTTTTATTTGCCTAGCTCTTAAAATTTCAGGAAATTAGTCCGGATTATGAGTGCGTCAGTGTTCTCAAAAAGCAAAAGTTATTGCGGTGGAACAGCCACTGAAACACCCATTGCCTGCCCCTTTACTGCAGAAGACTGCTGCGGAAAGGGGCATATATAGAAGGTGGCGTTAAGCCACATTAAGGGGCCTATTAGGATGTTGGGGCGGATCGCCACCTGCCATGCGGGCGATGGCGATGCGCCCACCATCTTTGTCCACCGGCCACCCATTTCCCCCCTGCCATATTACTATGGCGGGGGGGACCGCGGCGGACAGAAACCCCGTCTGCCGCTTTTCCGGCCTGGTCGCTTTGTGACCGGGGCGTAAAAGGGTTTATATGGTGGCGGTGACTATCAGACACCGCCAGCCATATTATTATGGCTTTCCGTGGTGGCAATGCCGTCATGGAAAGGCAAGCTGTCTTTGCTTTGGGGGGCCCCTGCGGGCCCCCATGGTGAAGGCAAAGTGGGGGTGCACATGGGGGGTACCTGTGGTACCCCCCTGCATTTGCATACACAATGCGGCAGGCACCGCGCGGTGCCTGCCGCTTTGTGTATGCAAATGCATTCAATGCATTCATAACATTGCGGCGGGTGCTGGTGTGAACACCGCCCGCCGCAATGTTATGAATCCATGATGCGCCCAGCAGTATGACGGGCGCATCATAATGGGCATGATGGGACCCCCGCTCAGATCGCGGGTGGTCCCGTTTTCCACGAGGATGGCGGGCGGTCAAAATCCGCACGCCATCCTAATGGGGGCCTAAGTGTTTTCACCCCACTTTGTAAGCATGGGCTATGAGGTAACACCACAGGAGCGTTAGACAAAGTGATTTTCCTGAGGGGTTAGGGACTTTTACAATATGCCCGTAAGTTATTACAGCATTCTTGTGTTTTGGCCTTATTACGAAATTAAAGTGTAAAGGGAGTCAGTGTTATGTAAGGTCCAGAGGTGCATAAATGCAGGGCAGTAGTGACAAGTCTTGGCTTCTCAATTTATGTTTAAAATGAAAGAAGATTCCATGGTGAGTCTTCCCTGTCTGAGGATCATCGTCTTACGGGTACACGGAAAAAATTGGCATGATGTCTCACTGTCTACTGGGGGACATTTGGTTTCCAAGGATCTACCTCCGCACTGGATGCCTATGCTTGATAGATTGCAAAATTCATCTACAAAGGTTTCACTTATTCAAGAAAAACTATTTTAGGGCCATATGGCAACACGATTTGGTGGTATGAATGATTGAGTTCTGAACTTCTCATCAGTCAAATTGTTGTCATTCAGAATAACAGACAAAAAACATAGAAATATGATATCATTCACATATTGAACAGCTCCACTGTGGTTTGGTGGAAGGTAGAGTGGGCATATGGAGATCAGTCATCCCCCTGCTGTGTGTGGGTGAAAGATGTGCGTTGCAAGATTTCGGTGTACTGGAGATGAAGCACAATTCTGAGCATGACCAAAAGCCATGCACAGTGGGCATTGAATGCAACAAGGATGCATATTGTACAGCATCAAAACATACAGGATTTAGCGGGATTGAGCAGGATCAGGAAGCAGTGGTAATTGTTGTCACTTGTGAGGAGGACCTTGTTGAATACTTGATTTGTGACTATCTCCATGCAGACTACTGAACTTGCTTTGCGGTATGATTTTAATATCAACAGATATATTTTCATATCCTTCATAGTTTACAATATATTTTGTAAGAACTGGACATTAATTTAGATTGAAAAAGCTCACTTTAAATACTCTTAAAGTAGTGCATCTTTTTGGAAGCCATTGCACAGTTCAAATTGTTAATTGTTTGCATAGTATTATAATTAATTGATTCGTTATATGTTGGGCCATTTTTTACCCACTGAGTTTTGGTCCTTATGTGCAAATAAAATCAGTAAGGAAATGAAATGATTTACACAAGGCCAATGTACTTTCAATCCAACACAGGAGGTAGAGTCACTGACCGTATTTGGCAGTATTCATCATGATCATTATCATCAGTGGCTTATTTAGTTTAAAAAAACTAGCAGGACATTCACTTGCCATCTATGGTCAAAAATACCTCAGAGTTGCAAGTTGAGAGTTTTTTTATTTCCTCAAAGCCAAAAGTGATGTGATGACTCCGTTAGAGTCAGACAATGCATTCCAAACAAATTAGTAGCAAGAAATATCAAGGACTGGCAATGCTTAAAGTCCTCACCTGTATCACTGTGGTACAGACCAATTGGCTTTGCCAATGCTTTTTGTTTTACTCCAGTTGGTGCACTTGCATAAACATGCATGGGCAGACATCTTGGAACAGGTTTTCCTAAGCTTAGGAAAAAGCATTCCAAGATGGCTGTGGAATATGTGCACACAAGCTTGCTTACCCATAAATCCTATCTTGGTAAAGCTTTTTTTTAAAAACAAAAGCATTTCAATCAACCAATCAATCATGGCATTTGTATAGCGCGCTACTCATCCGGAAGGGTCTCAAGGCGCTGGGTGGGGGGGATACGTTACTGCACGAACAGCCAGGTCTTGAGTTGCTTCCTGAAGGAAAGATGGTCCTGGGTCAGCCGAAGGTGGATGGGGAGGGAGTTCCAAGTCTTGACTGCCAGGTAGGAGAAGGATCTTCCTCCGGTGGTGTTTCTGTGGATGCGCGGTACGGCGGCGAGGGCGAGGCTGGTTGATCATAGCTGGCGGGTGGGCGTATAGAAGGTCAGGCGGTCGTTGAGGTACTTGGGGCCCAGGTCGTGGAGAGCCTTGTGTCCGTGGGTGAGGAGCCTGAACGTGATCCTCTTGCTGACGGGGAGCCAGTGCAGGTCTCTCAGGTGGCCGGAGATGTGGCTGTGTCGGGGGATGTCCATGATGAGTCGTGCGGCGGCGTTCTGGATGCGTTGGAGTCTTTTCTGCAGTTTGGCTGTGGTTCCGGCGTAGAGGGTGTTCCCGTAGTCCAGTCAGCTGGTGACGAGTGCCTGGGTGACCGTCTTCCTGGTCTTCGTGGGGATCCAGCGGAAGGTCTTACGGAGCATGCGCAGGGTGCTGAAGCACGACGAGGAGACGGCGTTGACTTGTCTGGTCATCGAGAGGGTGGAATCCAGGATGAAGCCCAGGTTGCATGCGTGGTCCGTTGGCTTGGGTGCGGAGCCCAGGGCGGGGGGCCACCAGGAGTCGTCCCAGTCGGCGGGCGATGATCCCAGGATCAGGACCTCTGTCTTGTCTGATTTCAGTTTCAGACGGCTGATCTTCATCCATTCCGCGACGTCTTTCATTCCTTCCTGGAGGCTGGCCTTTGCGGTGGCGGGGTCGTTGGTGAGGGAGAGGATCAGCTGGGTGTCGTCGGCGTAGGAGATGATGTTAAGGTTGTGTTGGCGTGCGATGGCAGCGAGAGGGCTCATGTAGATGTTAAAGAGGGTGGGGCTGAGTGAGGATCCTTGTAGTACGCCGCAGATGACTTCGGTGGCCTCGGATCTGAACGGGGGGAGGCGAACTCTCTGGGTTCTTCCGGCGAGGAACGAGATGATCCATTCCAGTGCCTTCTCTTGGATTCCCATGTTGCTGAGGCGCTGTGCTAGGGTGCGGTGGCAGATAGTATCGAACGCTGCGGAGAGGTCCAGGAGGATTAGGGCTGCTGTTTCCCCGTTGTCGAGCAGGGATCTGATGTCATCGGTGGCTGCGATCAGGGTGGTCTCGGTGCTGTGGTTGGCTCGGAAACCGGACTGCGAGGGGTTGAGGGATCCATTCGTCTTGAGGAAGGCGGCGAGCTGTCCGTTGACGGTCTTCTCGATGACTTTTGCAGGGAAAGGGAGGAGCAAGATGGGGCTGAAGTTCTTGAGGTCGGTGGGGTCCGCTGTTGGTTTCTTCAGGAGGGCGCTGAGCTCGGCGTGCTTCCAGCTCTCCGGGAAGGTGGCGGTGTGGAAGGAGGTGTTGATGATGTCCCTTAGATGGGATTTTAAATCCCTTTGAGGGTGCTGACACCATTTAACTACGTGTGCCTGCCAATAGAGAAGGAGAAGGATGTGTTGAGGCCAAGCAGGCACAAGTGGTTTAAAGCTTTAATAAAGAGAGTTGAAACGAGAGAGTAAAGGTGGAATGGTAACAACAGAAAGAGTGCTAGAAAGTAGTCGGTCATGCAAAACAAGGATACAACTCATCCAAACAAGTGAGATGAAAAGGCTAATTTTATGGGACAAACAGATGTCTTGGTAGGAAACACATTGAATCAGGGGCAAGGATCTGAGAGAGAAACAGTCGAAAAAAAAGACCACTGTAATGACTAGATTTAGAGTTTGATGGTTGAGGTACCTCATCACAAATGTGATGGAGCACCTAGTCCACCAAACCCTCAGTCCATCCACTGAATTTTGAGTTGGACTGACTGTCTTCTTTCCATCAGCATCGAGGGAATGCTTCAGCTGATGGACCGTTGGAGTAGGTGTTGTCTAAAGGAGGGCATTACACCTGGGTGTGGGGGCATCAGTTACTTGTTTTAATTACAAACTCCCACTCCCCGTCGAAATCTGGAACCTCCTCGACACCACAGCTCCAGACGTTGCCTTCCTCACGGAAACCTGGATGAACGCCTCCTCAGCGCCCGACATCGCCATCGCCATCCCGGAGGGCTACAAGATCACCCGGAGGGACCGCACCAACCAGACGGGAGGAGGAATCGCCATCATCCACAGGAACACCATCCGCATCACGACCAACACCGACGGCACCCTCACAACCGCCGAACTCCTGCACTTCCAGATCCACACCGACCCCAAGACCACCCTCAGAGGCACCCTCATCTACAGACCCCCAGGACCACGCACACAATTCAGCGAAGACATCGCCGACTTCATCAGCCCGCACGCCCTCCCCTCCGCTGACTACATCCTCCTCGGGGACCTCAACTTCCACCTGGAGAACAACAAGGACCGCAACACCACCACCCTGCTGGACAACCTCGCCAACCTCGGTCTCAAGCAGCTGTTGACCACCCCAACCCACTACGCCGGACACACACTCGACCCCGTCTTCTCATCCAGCAAAGACATCACCTTCAGCCACGCCGCAGAAGCTGGAACAAGATCACAGCCGACCAGCTAGCCGCATCCCTGACCCAGCACCCTCCAACCAGCTCAGCGAACCCCAGCCAGGCCGCCAACAACCTCACGAAGTGGATCAGCAACTGCGCAGACGACCTCGCCCCACTGAGGACCCCGCCTAACAGACCCGGCAGCAAGAAAGCCCCATGGTTCACCGACGAACTCAAGAGCTCCAAGAAGAATTGTCGAGCCCTCGAGAGAGCCTGGCGAAGAGACCCAACCCTGGACAACATGACCACCCTCAAACTCGCCACCCGTAAGCACCATCATCTGATCCACACCACCAAAAAAAACGCATTCAAGGAACGACTGGACAACAACGCACACAACAGCAAGGAACTCTTTTACATCGTGAAAGAGCTCTCCAACCCCAACGCCGGAAACAACAACATCACTCCATCTCAAGACCTCTGCAACTCCCTCGCCTCCTACTTCCACAACAAGATCGCCGACATACACAACAGCTTCAGCACGCAACCAGCGCTCCCCACGACCGCACCTACGCCCCCCACCACCACCCTCCGCGCCAGGACCCCGACCAGCACTGAAGACACCATCCGCACGATGAACTCCATCCACGCCGGATCTCCTACCGACCCCTGCCCTCACCACGTCTTCAACAAGGCTGACGCTGTCATCGCACCCCACCTGCGGGACATCATCAACACCTCCTTCGACACCGCCACCTTCCCGGAGAGCTGGAAGCACGCCAAACTCAGCGCTGTACTGAAGAAACCAACAGCAGACCCCACCAAACTCAAAAACTACCGCCCCATCTCGCTCCTCCTGTTTCCAGCCAAAGTCACCGAGAAGACCGTCAACAAGCAACTGGCTGCCTTCCTCGACACAAGTGGATCCCTCGACTTCTCACAGTCTGGCTTCCGGGCCAACCACAGCACCGAGACCGCCCTCATCGCAGCCACCGATGACATCCGAGCCCTACTCGACAACGGAGAAACAGTGGCCCTCATCCTCCTGGACCTCTCCGCGGCATTCGACACTGTCTGCCACCACACCCTAGTGCAGCGCCTCAGCAACGCCGGAATCCAGGAGAAGGCTATGGAGTGGATCATCTCCTACCTCGCTGGAAGGACACAGAGAGTCCGCCTACCCCCGTTCAGATCAGAGGCCACCGAAGTTGTCTGCGGCGTTCCCCAGGGCTCCTCGCTCAGCCCCACCCTCTTCAATGTCTACATGAGCCCCCTTGCGGCCATCGCTCGCCAACACAACCTCAACATCATCTCCTACGCCGACGACACCCAGCTGATCCTCTCCCTCACCAACGACCCCGCCACCGCCAGAGCCAACCTACACGAAGGGATGAAAGATGTAGCCGAGTGGATGATGACCAGCCGCCTGAAACTGCACTCAGACAAGACGGAAGTCCTCATCCTCGGCTCCTCGTCTTCCGCGTGGGATGACTCCTGGTGGCCCCCTGCCCTGGGCACCGCACCCAAACGGACAGACCACGCACGCAACCTGGGCTTCATCCTGGACCCCTCCCTCTCCATGACCAGACAAGTCAACGCCGTCTCCTCGTCCTGCTTCAACATCCTGCGCATGCTACGTAAGATCTTCCGGTGGATCCCCACCGAGACCAGGAAGATGGTCACCCAGGCTCTCGTCACCAGCCGACTGGACTACGGCAATGCCCTCTACGCCGGAACCACCGCCAAGCTCCAGAAGAGATTCCAGCGAATCCAGAACGCCTCGGCGAGACTCATCCTCGACGTCCCCCGTCACGGCCACATCTCCGGACACCTGAGAGACCTGCACTGGCTCCCGGTCAACAAGAGAATCACCTTCCGGCTCCTCACCCATGCACACAAGTGTCTGCACAACCAAGGCCCGAGTTACCTCAACAGCCGCCTCAACTTCTACGCTCCCACACGCCAGCTCCGATCGACCAGCCACGCCCTCGCCGCCGTTCCCTGCATCCGAAGAGCCACTACAGGAGGGAGGTCCTTCTCCTACCTGGCCGCCAAGACCTGGAACTCCCTCCCGACCCACCTCCGCCTGACCCAAGACCACCTCGCCTTCAGGAAGCAGCTCAAGACCTGGCTGTTCGAGCAGTAGCGGACCCCCCCCTCCCAAAGCGCCTTGAGACCCTCCAGGTGAGTAGTGCGCTATATAAATGCTATGATTGATTGATTGATTGACTTCGGGTGTTTGATTTTGAAAAGCAAAACTTTGTTAAAGTTTGGTGAACAAACGTCAAAGCTGATGGTGGTTCTAATCTATCGACAGAGATCACAACCACCACAGTGCAGACATCTAAATGTGGCGGGCGGTAGTGAGTCAGGGTGGCAGACATAATGTCCTCTGCCTGTATGTCATCTGCCAAACTTTAATTCTAGCCATAAGTCTATATTGAATAGAATAGGCCTGTTGTTAGTATACAGCTGAAGATATTGCTAGGTGAAACTACAAAGGCAGACGCAGTCAGCCCTGATCTTTAAAACCAACAAGGCATTTTTGTTCCATATTTTCTAAAGCTTGGTTGAGATAAACAATTTTTAACCCCTTGCCTGCGCTGAACGTTCCGCGCTAGTGCGGAATGTTCTATTGCGGGGGTGGGGCCGCGACGCTCAACCGAGGTTGTGCACGCGAGGTCAGCTGAACGTCGGCAGCAGCGATGGTTAAACTCTATCTCAGGTCTGCTTTAGCTTTGCAATGTACTGTGTCAAAGGCTAAAGTCAAGTTCATAAAGAGAACACAGGCCTCATTCAGTAATCAGTGCACTTGCCTCAGAGTGTGTCTGATGTGTTCTCCTTTAGGAATATTAACAGTCCTAGTGACATTTAGATCATTTGAAATGTACATATATTTCTTTTGTTACTTCCCAAAAGGAGCACAGTGAATTAGTATGTTTTCAGGGATTCAATAAATCTTACCATTAAGTCCAGATGAAATTTGGACAAACACATCAAAGGTAATGCAGCAGCAGATTTTCAACAAGTTTAATATGAATATTCCCCATCGTAATAATGTGTACATTTTTCTGGACTTTTTAACATGTGGCTAAAGAATCTAAAAGTGTAACTGTAACTTTAACATTGAATCAATTTTTGCTTTTAAATTTATTACAAAGGCACCTTCTCAGTTGAATGTCTATTTTCATTTTCCCCTGCACTATTTAGGAAACTGACTCGTGAGGACTAAAATAAGAGGTCTAGAATATGGCTAGGCATATTTAACAGGTATGAGATGGACACAGAGTCCTTGGTGAAAATGATTAACCTGAGAAATCGATGTATAGCTCAGAAGCCGTAAATGAGCTAAATCACTAGTTTATTAATTTAGATTCCTAAAGCGCCTAATTAATTCTTATCAGAGGAAGGCATTGGTGAAATGTATTAAATGTGGGTGACAGATGTATTTAATGTGGGTGGTAGGTATAACATCATGAACTACTCCATCATAAAATATTCTGTCATCCAGATGGAATTGCCATCCACCAAATTGAAAGATTTCCACTAGCCCCACTGGCATCTCTTAACATTGTAAAACACTGATGTCACAGCGATTCCTGTTAATGTTGTCAAAGTTTGATGGACAACTTCCTCAAACGTGACAGGCATCCATCAAACGTTTGCAAAGTTTGAAACATTTCAAAAACAAACTCCCAAACCGAGTGCTTGTTATTGAAAAATGTAAATCTAATGGCCCACACCATGAGAGCTTTCTCCCATGTTCTAGGGTCATTGATTAGCATTAAACATTTCCTTCGCCCAGGGGCAGCAAAAGAAAACACATAACACTGTCCACTCTAATTAGGGTGGATGATGTTATGTGTTGACCTCTGATGGCACGTACTCTGTTGGGCCGTTGGACAAGTATGCAGTTGATGGAACTAGTGCGGGCTCTGCTGTCAAGATACTTAAGGTTTGCCTGCCTCTAAATCAGACTGGTGGACCTTAAGTATACGAGAGACAGTATTGCAAATGAAATCCCTGGGTGGCTGAGTTATGCGCCCAGACCAGGCAGGAACCATCACTCTAGTCAGGGTAAGCTAGATACACACTAAAAGAAAACCTGTGCTCGCCCTCTGGTAGCTTGGCAGAGAGCAGTCAGGCTTATCTAAAGAAACAATGTGTAAAATATTTGTGGAACACACACGCACACACACACATACAACAACAAAATGAATACACCAACAAGGTTACTTTAGGTTGTGCTAGACCGGGTAGTGGCAAAATTTGGTCCATTCACAATGGAGTGCCTTCTGGCTACAAGACCCATGCCGGCCCCGACCTTTCCTGGTTGCAAACAACACAATGTGTCGATATTGAGGTCTGCATGTGCAGGATGCAGCGATCTTCTCCATGCATTGAAGGCAATGCATCAGTTCCAAAGATGGGTCCTGGACACAAGAGGAATCAGGCGATGCATTGGATTCTGACACACAGCCCAGGGATTACGTTCATCACATCTCCAGCAGCGGCAATACGCTGTCCGATGGATGAATCTCTAGAGGCAAAGCGCTGGTTCTGAGGCCATGCGATGATTTTACTCCCACAACCAGGTTGATGTGCCTGCTGGTTCTGGTACATGCAGATAGGAGATACATCCAAACCATGTTGCGAGTATCATGGACCCTTCCAGTGAACAAGGCACAAGAACAGATGTAGAGACTTTGGAGTCCCCGAGTCTCAAACAACAGGAGGGAAGCCAGCAACCCTTGGAGACCACTTGAAATGAAGGCAGAGCCCAGCTCTCCTTCAGCAAAGTCAGAGAGCAGCAGGCAGCAGGGTAACAAACAGAACAGCAGGCCTTCTAGATCAGCATTCCAGTTAAGTCCTTTAAACAACAGCACAGATTTTCTGACGGAGCTTCAGTTACAAGTCCAGTAGTGTCTGATTTGATGAGGTTAGAGACCCAGTACTTATACCCAAAAGTTTATTTTATAAGGGGGGCTTCTAAGCAACTCTCTGAAGTGCACGTGGATCTCTTCCAACCCAGTGCTATCTGCCAGCCTATCTGTGGGGGGAAATTCGTTTTTTGTGTGGGGACAGGACATTGCCTATTCAAATGAAGTGTTAGCCCTTCCCTTCTATCATGCCCAGGCAAGGCCATCAGAATGCAGATATATGTAGATGGGTACTCCCACACACCCATCTTTCCTGTGTTGTGGCTGTCTAGAAGGGATGCTCAAAGTGTAGCTTTCACCCACCCAAGCTGCGTAGTCAGACAGGCTTTCAGGCATGGAGCCCTAAGTGCAGAGAAATGACCACTTTCTAAAAGGGGCATTTCTCAAACAGTAATAATAAATCCAACTTCACCAGTTAGGAGGATTTATCATTACCATTCCAAATCTATGAAACATGAAACAATTACTCCTCTCTGATCAGGAATTACAGCTTAAAAGTGTAATGCGGAATTCCCAGTGCTAGCTTACGAGAGAAGTAGGCCTTATAGTAGTGAAAAACGAACTCCGGTGTTTGTTACATCCAGATCAAGTAAAAATTAAACACACATGTCCTATCTTTTACTTACATTAGACCCTGACCTTAGGGTTACTTATGGCCTACCTTGGAGTCGACTTATGTGAAATAACAGGGGGGATTAGGCGTGGCAATTTGCTTTAAATGCCAAGTCAAAGTGGCAATAAACTGCACACACAGGCCCTGCAATTTCAGACCTGATCCAGAAAAATACTTTTTTATTGGCTAGTCTGCAATTCCCAATCCCTTTATTTTCATATCAGGCATCACTCCCCCAAAGTTTTTGGGTGTTCTTTAAAAGTCCCTTTTATTCATGGTGTACTATTTATAACCTTTATATTAAATATGCATACAGATCAGACGCATACATTTGAGTTGGAGCTGTGAAATATAAGGACTTCCTGAAGAATCACCACCTTGTGTTAAAAGGCCAAAAGCGCTGGTTGAAAGCTCTGTGCAAGACGAAGACCATTATTTATATTTCACTTTCGCAAGTAATTTAACATTTCTTGAAAAGTTACTATTCAATTACGTTCTTACCAATCTTATGTGTGAAACAGAACAGAGTCAATGCAAAGTTAGTCTCATCAATATTTACAAAGGTAAAATATAGTAGTTTCATGTAGCTGCCAAAGAAGAATATGTTTTTTTTACATTAGTTTGAGTGGACACCAGTAGGTTCCATACTATGCAGCACATCATATACTCTGTTTGGCTTCTGGTTTGGAACATCCCCAAAATACATGTTAAGATTTTCTGCTAGAATAATCTTTACCAAAAAATCACAATCAGAAGAAAAAGACTAATCAGTTCAACATCAAATGTTTTAGGTTGGTGGACAGTGAATTTTCACTAATTTGATCATTTTAGTATTTGATGATGAAATATTACCCACAAGATGCCGAAATGAAGAACACGTGCACAAATCCTGTAATTGAAAGCTCTATTTGGATTTGTAGATACCTCCTGCCCCTCTTTGGGGCTCATTGATCTGTTCCTCAAATAGAGTAGTTCTCTGATACTGTAAATGAATTTAGATATATTTTAGCCGGTGCTAGTAACTTTAAGTTCGACTCCACAAATGCCCTATGGTTTTTAGATCTAGGGACTATCTTTACATCCTTTTTTCAGTCCCATAGAGGTGACTGCTTCAGACTTGCTGGCAGGAGAGGTCCTCGCCTGCTTTATCAGATGATATCTTTCTTTGTCATCATAGAAATTGTTGAAGAAGGCTCCACTAAAGTTTATTTTATTATTAATGATCCATGATTGACACTTGGCACAACATCTACATCATTTTAATTTGAGTGCTGACTCAACTTGGTGGAGGTGGGCCAACTGAGGAGGGGACATTTTACGGATTCCTTGGTCATGCCCAGTTATATTCCGTACTGATATGTTGTGCATAAGGAAATGAAATTGTCTTGTAGATATGTCTTTCCTATGTCATCATCCATGGTAATGGTGCATGATCTTCTCGGACTCTGAGGAATGTACCCTTACTGGTGGATCTAGTTTGCTACCACTTTGGCAGTGAGGAAAAGGTGTGCATTTAAGAAGTGGAATTCTGGTACTTCACCTACCAGGGAGGAATGATATGAAGAACTGAAATACTTTGGTGGACCACGAACAGTTGCTATGAAAAGCCAATGATCAATTGGTTTTCTCATGACAATATATGGTCACTTTCTGTCTCATGAAGTTGATAGGCAGAGTACATGCCAGTGACAGACCATGGGCTGTGTTTGGACAAAAACGAAGTCCCCTACCCATCCTTTGACAAGTCTTTTTTCCTGGGTATATTTGTTGGATGCTGAGGGTTGCTAGCAGCTGTTTTGTGTAAAGTTTTGTCAGGCTGTGTTCAATCCACAGGTGTTTGCAAAAATGTTCGGTGGAAGGGAGTGTGTATTGACAATAATGGCAGGAAGATGGTGTGTCCATTGTAGGGAAAGGCATTAGGTTGTTTATATCGTATTGGGGGTAGTAGGCCCTTTCTCTGTTTCGTTTTCCTTCTTGCTTCTTATCACACCCCAAGAGTTCTTATTGCACCCCAGGAACTAGAGGGATTCAGTAACTCAAAGTGTTTAAGAATGTTAAGGAAACGATCAGAATTCAGTATTTGGAAGAGGTTTGTAAATGGCATACCTGCTGAATACTGATTCCTTTGGTCAGTCTATGACGGTAGCTCTGTCATTCAACTGACATCCTTTATTCAAAACGCTTTTCTGATCACTCCCAGCCAGCAGGGCATTTTAATTAAGTTTGGCTGGAAATGAAACAAAATCCCTTGAGAATGGCTTAATTAATTTAAGCAGGTGTTGAGACCTTTTACCTAACTCATTGATTAGATTCAAATTCAACCCTCCATCCCCCTGTGACCATTCAACTATACAACAGGAAACAGCTCTTAATCTTTGTGACTTACCACTTGAATGAATGGTGGAACCATGTAGCCAGTCAGATGATCTGGGCACCTCCATCGTAGACTGACTGGACACCCACTCCCAGCCCGAGAAATTAGTGATCGAGATCCCTCTGCTGAACAGGAAAATGTGTGCCAAATTAGAAATATTACACCCTGGTTTAAAACATTGAGCGCCCCTAGAGAAGCAGCCCCCTTTTTTTAATATCCTATCTTGGAATATAGAGGGGATCAAGTCCAAATTTGGGTACCAAAATTGGTTTTTATTATGGATGCATTCGACCTGTACCTCCTGTAGGAAACCTGGTTGTGTCTGTCTGCATAGAGCTAGCTATGTAACATACCGCCTTCCTGTTCTTTCTGCAAGGAGATGCCTCCTTATTTGGGTTAAATTGACCATTGATGTCAAAACCACTATGTTCCTTTTATTTCACATGACATCTTGGACATATCTATCACCAGGGTCAATGGCCGCTCCTATTCAATTTATAATGTTTACAATCGGGTAGTGGGAGGAAGGGTTGAGACTCAGGTAATACGTGATCCCAGCCTGCAAAGGCCCCCCCAACTCACATGATTTTAATATGATTACCAGTGATTGCAACACAACATATGAAATGATGGACTTGAGGTGCGGTTCCCCTGTTAGTGGGGAAGAGAATGCATGGGGAATACCTACACTTAATACTAATCCAGTGAAATGCTGAACAAGTACTTTCAATTTCAACTCATGTCATGTACCCTATCATGTAGCTTGAGGGCTTGCAATGGCCTCATAGTCTCTGATCTGCATGTGGCTCATACATTCAATCATCCAGATCATAGACGTAGAACTGACTATTTCTTAATTTCTTTGCAGCTGTGGGGCAACCTGTCCAATTGGAAAATATTGGGTAGAGATTATAGCAATCATATTACTCTCCATTGTTTCTTCAAAGACTTTTTTAAACTCAGGGTGAATGTGTCGATATCTATAAACACAAATATGATGACTTCAAATGATAAGCGCAGAATCATATGGGTCAAAGTAGCAACAAATTAAGACATCACAAATCACATGACCAAAGCTTGGGGGATGCTGCTCTGGAATTAGAAATAACAATCTCAGCTGAGAGTAGGGAAGAACTGTGGTAATCATAAATTGTGAATAATACTGGGGACCTTTTTAATTTTCTTGAAGAGTGCTTTGTGTGCCGTTTTGGCCCTGCCCTGCTTTGGAACATGTCAGAGTGCACCTGGTATAATAAACCAGGAACCAATAAGAAAGATGAGCTCGATGTAGCTCTTCCCCGTGAGAATTTCCAACTTGATATGGGATAAAAGGAAATACTAAAAGCTGACTCAAATAAGAACATGTAAACATTGGGAGATAAATATGTGGGAAAATGTATATGAAGCTGCCGCACCTAAAGACAACAGGAAATGTTGGTAGTTAGTAGCCAATAGTTATCAATGACCAGCTAAACTCTTGGCATTTTGTTCTGATGTTTGTTTTTCCCATTTCTGGGACCTCTATAAACAGGACTCAGATATTGATAGAACATCTGAGACAAGGGTAGACAATTTATCTCCACCTGGGCTTCTTAAGTTGGAGCAGAGCAAGACTGTTGGTGCATTAAAAGCCGCAGCAATGGGAAAAGCAGCAGGGCCCGACGGCATCACAAGAGATTTATTTATTTTGGGTATTGATGGCTGGCTTTGTATTTGAATATGCTATCCAACTGGATCTTCCAAGGGGCCAGTAGTTGGAAGACAGCTGAGATTGTTAACATTAATTAAAAGGGCTCCATGACTCTCCTTTAAATTATCGGATGGTCAGCCTTCCTGATGTGGCCCAAAAGGTATTGTCAAGGCAAATTGAGGGAATATATAAGGTTGGATTGAGGAACATCAGGCCCCCTCCCCCAAGCAGGTGGGGTTTTGAAAAGGGGTCAGTACAATTTACCAGGTTTTTAGTTCCCTATTAATTTACTGGAAGACAATGCTCCTTCAAAAGGTGCACCTGTACCTGGTCTTTGTGGACCTAAAATCTTCTTTCAACCTCGTCCCTTGAGGAAAGCTCTGGGAGGTCCTTCAGAATAAAGGGGCTCCGCATGACCTGCTGGATGTTCTAGTTCATCTACATGAGGACATGTGGGCTCAATCTAGATGGGGAAGGGGAGGGGAACTAGACCAATGTATTGGTTGCCCCAGGTTGAGATAAGAAGCCTGAACCTTACTCTGCATTCTGCAGCTATCTTAAGAATGATTAAGGACTCACAATTCAGGTGCATTTCTCCTGCTCTGAAGGTGTATCGAGCAAAGGCTAGGGGTAGCGTATGTATGGGCTGAAGTTTGGGGCAATGTAAACCTGCTGAGAATATGTTTATAAGAGCCTTAATCAATCTCTCAACTAATACCGCCTTGATTCCACTGAGGCAAGACCTGGGCTTAGAGCCTATGAGCCATAAGGCCCAACTTAGTCCATTATCGTTCTGGTGAAGACTTAAATACTCACCAGACCTGGAGGACTATTATAGTTCCTTCCAGGATGTAGTCTCCTCTGATTCGTTTGGCAAAATCAAATTGGTTACTGTCACGGGTCTGACTCGCCTGAGACCCTTACCTCTACTGACTGGTGGTGCGCCACCCCACTTTCACCCTGCGCCTTGTCTCCACAGCAACAGCCTGCTACCTGGCCCGAGGACGACGAAAACACCGAGACCGAGTGGCCCACTGGGGTAAATGTGTACGGCTCCTTTAAGGCCGATGGTGATGACAGTGGAGCCTCGCCCCCGATGACGTCAAAAGCCGGAAGCTCAGGATCGAGGACGGACGGCGTTTCCCTGGCTGAGGACATCGAGGCGGAGAGCAGTACGGAGCGAGAACAAGGACGAGAAGCAGACGTGAACGTCAAGCCGGGAGGCCAACGGTCGGACGCTTCGCCCTGCCACGCGCCCACGGGAGGAGCGTGGCTAAGAGAGGTACGGGGCCGGGTCGCGGGTTGGGTTGGGAGGCGGAGACAGCCCCTGGCGTAAACCTCCCCCGCAAAGGCACCCCGTCCTGAGCACCAGCACCCCCTGCACGCCCGTTTGTAAAGTTGAGCACTTCACAAGGGTGCATGTCCCTCACTCCCGGTCCTTGATGGTAATGCCCGAGTACAGGCAGTAATTCGCCTTCTCTTTTCCTTCTTTTTGTGGTACCTCGGGGGACTCGAACTGAGACGGATCAGGCAGAGGACCTCCACGACCAGAAGGCACCACGGCAGTACCCGCTATCCCATGACTAGAGACTGATTTCTGTGTTCATGAAGAAAACATATATTGCGATTAAACCTTCCTTGAAACCTTTACTGAAAGCCCCCGTGTTTCTATTTGAGCCAGCGGCCCCCACACCGGTGGTCGACCCTCCTAGTACATCAGAGCCCCTGGGACAGTTACCTATGTCAATTCCTGTTTTTTCCAACTCGGTCTAGGTACATTTTGGCCCTCACCCACAATACATCTTTTAGGGCCTCCCTCAAGAAAGCTTTCTGGGAGTATATGCATGTTACTGAAATAAGGAAAATCCCAGGGGGCTATCCTTTTGGATATTCTTTACATTTTCAAATTAACACAGCTTTCAAGTTCTTTTTAAATTGCAAAAATCTGACAGCTGCAAGGCATATATACCTCAGATTTCCATATTGCACCCTCCCACTATTTTCACTTCTAGCAAAATGGAACCGCCGCTTCTGTATGGGTACCACAAGCATGTCAGCAGGCGGAGGAATCCTTGGCACGTTACATTTTCATTTGTCCCTTCTATGCTTGGCCCAGAAAATCCTGGATTATCTCTTTATGTAAGTAATTGGGCTGTGCACGGAGTCCAACCAGACGATTGCCTGTGCAGTGTCCAAAATATTTCAACTGTAGTTGTAATATTAGATGTAAACTGAGACAAGCAGACGCAGGCTCACTGGAGTCAGTAGTTTAGCTAGATATCACCGAGTAAAATCCAGGGGGCTCGTATGGTCGCCTTTTTAAAGATTCCATTCTAGAACTTTCCGCGGGTGACCTATGGGACCTCAACCCCAGCGCGTCAGTGTTTAAAAGCACCGTTAAGAAATGTTTCAGAATGAGCTCCCTCATTATTGATAAAAACCACCTTGCCAAACGCAGACACGCTTGGGCCATTATGAATTCGTACGGGCGTCTAGCCCCCGCAACCTACCTGTCATGTACGTATTCCCTGCATCTAAAACTTAGCTTTATGGCCATTAGACTCGGTGACTGGCAATTTCTAAAAGATATGCCAGTCTGGCGTCGTACGTCCGATGTATTACGGTGCAGAGGGTGCGGCGGGACGGCTGAAACAATGGAGCATGTGGTTTATCTCTGCCCAGCATTCATGTCACTGCGCAGACGCAAACTGAAAGCGGAGTGGAACTGGTTGGGTATTCGGTCGTGCAGACAGGCAATCATCGCGGCCCTAAGCCCAGAAAACACAGCTTTAAATATAGGCCTCACAACCTACATATGTATTGCATATCGCCTCTTGTCGACATCAACCTAAATCAAATTGCATTATTTTTAAACTGTTAAAACGTTTTTTTATCCTTGTATTGTCTTATAATTCGCTGCTATTGAATTGTTGCTGCTATTTTTATTTGTACTCACTTTTAAAATTTGTAATTATTTGCTAACGGTTGGTTGGTCCACAAGTCCATCATTGCTAATTACTGGTACCACAATTTCCTTATCTTTTAAACTTAGTTTAATGCTATGTGGATTGTTTACAATAGGGAGTTGTATAATGTCTCCGACCTGTACTTACCCATCGCTGCTTTTGTGATGTTAGTTTTTAGCTATTTACATTGTGTATCGCTGTTGGTGTTCCTTTTAAGGGTGTTATTTTATATCCAAATAAAGATTATATTATAACAGTATCTTGAAGGAGATGGTAATCCATTCTCGAATGGAAGTGCTCCCCTTTGTGAATGTTTAAAAAAAAACTTTAGGTGTAGGCAGTGTTTGCAGAACATTTATTTTCATTTTTTAAAGGAATCTTGTTTTTTGTTTAGAAAAATAGGCTGCATTTTTTTTATTGAAAAGCGATGATATAATGGTCAGCTGACCCCAGAAGGTCACATGCCTGTGGCTGCTGCCAATTGTAGTAGGTCACAATTAATATTAATATATTAATATATGAGATACATTGATTGCATCCCACTGCAACTCTAGATGTTGTGAACCGTACATGAGGCCCTGAGTGGTTTATCTGTACTGCACTAGAGGAGGGATTTGCAATCAGGTATACATGCTGGACATTGATATGATTGCTGGAAAGGACTATGCAAATCGCATCCAGCATTTAGTTCATGGTTAGGTGTTATGTACAAATGGGCAATGAAAAAGTCATACCTGTGCTACTTACATGATCTTCTGTGCTTTATGACAAAGATTTAAAAAACAAATAAATAGGTGAAAACTTGACATCTGTTGTAACCAATTTTTTTAGACTCTCAAATGCTTTCATAGGGCACCAAGGGCATTGGACAGCACTCTGATATTGTTGCTCATTTTAGTGTTTTTTGTCTACATTTTCTGCTATTGAGTTTCAGTACTGGTGGTAGTCTTCAAGCCTTGGGTATTATCTTTAATTGCAATATTTTTTTTTACCCAGGGACAAAATGAAAAACAAATGTATGCTGTGATCCTGTTGAAAACACACGTGACTCCTGTTGGCGTGCGGCGTAAAAAGAGGAAAATGTCAACCGTAGTTCTTTTTAGCTTACATTATTAGACCTCAGGGGTGGGCCAGGACCCAGGGGTTGTGTTGTAAAATATTTTGGGAGAGGGGCAGGTGTGAAGCCTCCTCCTCAAGGTCCTTTGGGACCCCATATCCCAAGGCTGAATGCTAAATAGAGGGGAGCAAGAGTGAACATGCTGCCCCCCTCTTTGAGCATGTTAGGGCCTCGGGACCCCAACCTGTGGGGCCAAATAGATTAAAAAAAGAAGGGACATTTGCACACCCTTTCCCTAGCCTGTCCTCCATCCCCCAAGGCCACAATTTAAAAGGGGAGGGGGCATGCAGCTCCCCTCCCCAAGCCTGTGGATGCCATCCCCAAGGGAGGGTCACTCACTGTATCCTGGGTAGTTCTTCCCAGACACAGTAGTGTCCCTGCCCGCAGGAGTGTGGAAAGGGAAGGCATGTCTGTTCCCAACTGGAGTGAGGAGCTTACAAAATGCTCCCTTCAGGTGGGATCAAACATGATTCCTTGCCTGTGCTTTTGTGGGCAGGAAAATGTACCTTGCTCTCACATGTCTGGCCGCTCTCAGGGGGCCTGGGTGGGCTGCTTGTCATTATGCCCCAGAGAATGGGGTCCCTGGGGCCATAAAGACCCAAGGAGGGGGATCACATGTCCCTTACCCTTATAAAAAAAGTGCCAAGGGGTTGGGGCCCTTAGAGGGTCAGGGAGGGGTGCTGCATGCTCCCCTCCCCTTAAAGATACCTGTTAAAAAGCAATGTGTACAAAAGAAGCTTGGATGATGTCAGCAGAGCATGATGGAGGCGCACGCTATAGTTAGTGCTACTGACTGCTACATTTCCATTGTTTTTTTGTTTAAAACATTAACGTTGTCAATAAGAAACTCACCTAACTGTAACATTGCTTTAACATTTATTTTTTAAGTGGTTTTCTGTGTGTTTTTCAAACAAAAAACTATATTTTTATTACACCTATCTATAACAGTACTTACGCCATTGTTTTTCTCAATGAATTTCTAAGGTTTTTAAAAAAAAAACAAAAGCAGATCTTTTTATTACACCTAACTACTTTAGCCTTTGTTTTTTCAGTGAATTTCTAGGGTTTTTATAACTTAATGTATGATGTTATTACATATGTAACACGACCCCCCAAGAATACCGATTCTTTTAAACCGTTTTTTTGTAAGTTTTTCTGCGTTTTGTTTTTAAAGAGATACTGTTGGCGTTTGTTTAACACTTCAAGTTGTACATTTTTGCCATACCCTTTTAAAATAAAAAAATATTTTAAATGTTTGAAAACACAAAATGTGTGTAGTTGTTCTCACAGCCACACGCTACTTTTATAATCTATGTTGTTAGCACTATGTTTCCCTTTTTTCCCCTTCTTAAGTCTCTTGTGAGACTCTCACGAGAGCAGGAGAAGCCCATCATAATTGGTGGCTCTCACAGGTTTCTCATGACAGTTTGCGAGCACTTGTGGGAGTCAGGAAGGCAATCAATTGCATGCAGTCCAAGGGACAGTGCTAACTGGTTTGCTCTTGCGAGCCTCACTCTTGTGAGTTGCCCTTTGAAACTTCTATAGCAATTGTTTCCTCAGGTTGGATGTCATCATTTAACATTTTCTGATATGTTGGAAACACTTCAAATAAGAAGCTTTCTTTGAATGCATTGCAAGCATCTTCGTAGCAATCATAGTCACATAGGAGTTCAGTTTCTGAATGCCCAGGTTGAAAACATTGCAACAGAGCCATATAAAATAATTTGCTTTTCTCGCCTTTTTCACCGCTCAATTTACAATGACTAATGAGACTTGGTTTTGCATGTCACACTAAACATCTGTTATAGCGAGTCACCCCAAACTTTCCTTGCTCAATGCTGTCATCTATGTTATTTTATTACGGAAAGTACTGCAATACTTCATAAAAATATTTTTTCTAGACAGACGCTCCAATAAGGATAATAAGTGTTCATCATATTTGTTTTAAGTAAATTTGCGCCTTCTGTATCAAACTGAGCAAGATACTCATTTTCAGGAAATGGTCTCAACACAAATTTACGTGTTGATGCCAGGCCTAAACTAACCCAAATAATTGCTTTGGACTTCCGTATAAGCTTGAAGAACTAAGGGCCTGATTAGGATGGCTGGCAGACACACGTCCACCCACCACCCTTAGCGTCGGGGCATCCCACAGGAAAAATTACAGTGTGACCAGAAACATGGGAGTCGCATTGTCCAGGGTTTCCATTGCGGCGGGTGATGCTGGCTGCAGCACCCGCTGCAATGGAAAAAAGGGATGTGTAACACATCCCTGTACTACCTGACACTCACCATGTGGTGCCTATCCCTTGGTACAGGGATCTGTTTGGGGTCACCCACACCTACAATCAATGGCCCAGGATGTAGAGGGGCCCACTATGGACCCAAGTGACCATTCCTGCGAGCCTTTCCATGGCGGGGGAACTGCCATGGAAAGGCTGGTGGATAGGGACCATCCTAATCCCTAAGGTGGTGGCTGGTAGGCACGCCACCATTTTAGGTATAGGAAGGCCTCAGATGCACCGGCGGGCTAAAGGAGCCCCTCGGATGTGTGGCGGTCGGAGTTTCCAACCACCACGGAACTGGCGGCATTAACATTTGGTGGGCGAAAAAATGGCCTTACGATTACGGTGAGACCTCCACCGACAGCCTGTTGGTGGTGGTCTCAACATGATCGTAATGAGGCCCTAAGTTTGTCATAATCTTCAAAGGATCCGATTTCCCTGTGTGAGAGCAGCTTCTAGCTGAAATTGTAAAGATTTTTTGTTCAAGACTTCTCTGCTGCTATCTCTTCCCAAACCTCCTTCATCTTTATCATTTCTGACTTTGTTATTTATAAGTGACATATCGAGCTACAGCAATAGAATTGTCTGCTACAAACTGAATATCCATGTTGCCATTCCATACGGGCAGGGTTAGTGCACTGTAATCATTGATACGTTTTGAAGCCTCACCTCTTTTCAGATTATATGTATTTATTTATTTATTTATTTATTTGCTTATTAAGCGCCTGAGTCAATTCCCGAAGGGATATCTCTGCGCTGTTGCTTAAAGCTGGATAGTGTATTATATGATTCAGGCTGTGGGGGAAGTTTGAGTAATTTATGGCTGAGTAAAAAGATAAGTTTTAAGTTTTTTCCTGAAAAGTTCAAGATTACTGATCAGTTTGAGTTCAGTGGGTAAGGAGTTCCAAAGTATAGGTCCTTTATAAGACAGGGCTCGGCCGCCTTGTCTAGCTCTTCTTATCTTTGGGACCTGTAGCAGCTGATGATTGCTTGAACGTAGTGTACGTCCGGGAGTGTATGGGACAAATTTTTCTTTTAGATATTTAGGGCTAGTTCCAAACAGGCATTTATGTATCATACTACAGATTTTAAATTTGATGCGCTGCTTTATTGGCAACCAATGGAGTTGGCGAAGCAGAGGACGGGAAGGTGTTCTGGGAGGGGCATTGAGAGCCAGTCTAGCTGCCGTATTTTGGACAACCTGAAGTTTGCCCAACTGTTCCTCATTTGCTGATAAGTATAGTCCGTTGCAGTAATCCATTCTGCTTATTATAAGAGTTTGTATGAGAGTTTTTCTGTGATTGTCTGGCAGAAATGGAAAGACGCGCCGCAGTAGCCCCACCACGTGGAGGCAGGTGCCTGCCACTTGAGTGGTGTGCTCCTTGAGCAGGAGCGCCTGATCTAGTTTGACGCCGAGGTTTTTTGCTATTGGTTTGGGTCCCAGTAACAGTGTGTCTGACTGCATACATATTACGGTTCACTCTTCCTTTAGAGATTACAGAAATCCAATATGGCACTTTGTGTAATATTCATTTTTGTTCTGTATCTTCGTCAACAATATTGGCCGATCTTATGTGACACAAAACACAGGAAGTGTTACCTAAGAGTTCTGTTCCGAGACTTTTCAGGAATGTCACAAGTTACACATTGCTCATTGAATGACAACATTGAGTCACCAGTGTCTAGACCAAACTTTGGTGCATCTTTCACCCACAATAACATATGTATACATGGCACTCCTCTAGCTTGGTATTCATTTCTCTAGAAGAAGTCCACTACTTCACCTAGTAGTGGATTCCTTTAGTTGCAGATAAAATTAGGCATGGCTTTAAATCTGTGTATCTACAGACAATTTAAGGATCAATGGAACACAATTCACCTGCAGAGTTGAAATCAGTCCCTGAAATGTTTGCATTAGCTTCTTGCCTAAGGAAAACTTGAAGATCATCCAAAGTACACTCTACACAGACTAAAGTAACAAAGTGGGTGGGTGCATCTTGATTGCGTAGCATACATTTAAGATTACCATGGAAATTGAACTAATATTCATTGGTACCAAGTTGGCAAGCAATAACATTCTGGCCTCCCCAAGTCCAGCGCAGAGGAACGCCTGGAGACACAGACAGAGAGAGCGGTGCTCCTCATTTACCTGAGCTGCAGCCAGGTGAGGTGAGGCGCTAACCCCACACTAATTGGATTGTGGTGGAGCATTTGAACCTGAAAACCAGGTGACATTTTTCCTTTTATATTTATCACTATCATTCCAGCAGTAGCACCATCTAGGTCCTGATGAATGCATGGGTACTTCCCTAGATGCAGAAACATGTTGACCGCTCGCTGAGCAGATATTTTGTTAAATCTGCCTGTACACTTATTTTAGAGTTAGGAAGCTGAGAGAAACTATTAAAAAAAAAATTCTTTCTTCTACTCAGTCTTACCTAATTTTATATTCTCACTTGTCATTTCTTTTGCACTGCTTTTTGCTACTGTGTCCGCCCAATCGATAAGAACTATATGGGGCTCTTCACTTTTTACAGTCCTCTGTTACGTTTTGTATGACTGTAATGGGCACTGACTCCTGGGTAAGGAGAACCCAAATGATGTGATAGTGGCGGTACAGTTAGACAACTGATGGGAAATTTTTCCACCTAGAATATGTGCCTCACGCGAATGTGTCATCTAGTCACGTGATGCAATTGATGAATGTAGTCTCCACCTGTCTCTTATTCTTTCATGCCAATAGTTGTTTGTGATTTGGTTTCACTTTGTTTTAGACTCCTAGATACCTCTTGTTGTATGAGCAATAACATTCATCAAGTTACTTTCTAGTGTCTCATGTTTACCACATACGTTTTTCCATAAAATCTCTCACAGTGATGTCATTATACTGCATGCCTGCTCTCATAACAGGTCCCACATCATATGATAGCACTGCCAGATCACTTTCAAACAAAAGGTAGAAAATGAATGGTATGTTTTGTCTAAACCGGGATCTTCAGAATACAGTCTACTGGATTTATATTTTGATGCAGGTATCTATATTGGACGTTCATCATAATGACTTCCTTGTTCTGTAGGAAACAGCATCAGAAAACAATGTGCTTCAAAACTCTCTATCCATCCACCTACTAGCTCTCCTTTTACCTGCTTCATTTGGTGGAATTCTAAGGCATGATCCATCATATCTCTGGAATGTGGAGGGTGAATGCTGTACTGTTCATATATTTTTTCTGATTCACCTAAATCAACTTTGTCAATCTGAACAGTAGGAGTTAATGTGGGACTCTCTGTTCTAAGGTAGATGTCATGTTCCTTGACATCAATATCTTTCAATATACATTTTCTCTTTTAAGATATTGTAAAGAACTCTTAACCTTATCAATGCTGACAAGTTCCTGGCAACTTTTTTCCTCTTTGGTAGGTACTCCATTTACTAGAACCACTAGGGGTTGTCCTTTTCTCGATCTATGTATTTCCTTATAACATTTTATATAGCCCAAACGTGACCCACAAGAGTATCAGAGCACTTTGCAATATACAGTTATTAAACATTAGAGGGTTGATGTAGTATACAAACATTTGGTATTCGCTATTCAGTACAAAATAGGTATATAGTATTATATGGATAGCATGGGTGACAAGTAGACAACAAAGAATGATCCACAAGGGAATCAGAGCACTTCACAGTACACAGTTATTAGACATTAAAAGGTTGAGGTAGAATATATACAATCAGTAATTTCCATACAATCAAAAAGAGGTAGCTAGAAATATCTGGATATCACAGTTAACTATTAGTCAACATCGAATTAAAGCCTTAGGATGTAAATTTGTTCATTAGTAAGCATGTTTACTTATATTTTGAAGGAGGTAAAGGATGACATTCCACGTACAAGTGGAGGTAGGCAGTACCAGTTCTTCGGTGTGATCCTTGAAAAAGTTCTGCAACCAGTTCTATTTTTATGGAAGGATTGTGGTTTTTGTAGTAGTGACCTCACACTTCACAATTGTCTGCATTCTCCCGATCCCTCTAGCTTTAGTGCTATGTAAGTGGGGGTATTGTTATGCAGGGCTTTGTGGGTCATGCAGCCAACCTTTAAGAGTATTCTTGCCTCGTAGGGCAACCAGTTCAGAGCTTTCAAGGTTGGAGAGATGTGGTTGTTTCTTTTAATCCCTGTGACCAGTCTGGCCACAGCGTTGAGCAAAGCCCTCAGCGGGGCCAGCTTGTATTTGGGGAGACCGCATAGAGTGGTGCTTCCGTAATCCAATCTCGGTAACACTAGGGCTTGTACTGCCATTTTTAAGTCGGCCTGTATGAGGAAGGGTTTTAGTTCCCTTATTATACTCAACTGGTGATTGGCTCCCTTGGTGGCATTAGTGATTTACGTCGGCATGTTCAGGTGTTTCATCTATAGTGACTCCCAAGGATTTTGCGGAGTCAATGAGGTGGGGAGCACAGTCAAAGGAAGTTAGATGTCTCAAACAAAGGTCTGTCTTGGGCGTGTGTTTGGGTGGGGAGATGAGAAGGAATTCCGTTTTTTTGGTGTTAAGCATAAGGTGGTTGCCAGTGAGCCAACTTTGAGTGTTCTGTAGAATAGCGTTGAGAGAGAAGTCTTCTGGTGAGGAGATTTTCATATACAGTTGGGCGTTCTCAGCGTACAGATGATATTGGATGTTCGCAGAGTTCAATGCGTTTGCCAGGGGCTCCATGAAGAGATTAAAAAGAATGGGAGAGAGTGCTGAGCCCTGTGGGACCGCTATGGTGACCAAGGAGGGTTGAGAAAGTGAATGCTTCATCTTGATTCTTTGTGTTCTGTTATTAAGGAAGGAAGTGAACCATTGTAACACTAGGCCATTAAGGCCAATTTGTCGTTTCAGTAGGGACAGTAGGTTGTCATGCTTAACTGTATCGAAAGCGGAGGATAATTCAAGAAGTATTAACAGGCATGATTCGTTGAGGTCTAGCATTTTTAGTATGTTATTCAATATGTGGGTGAGAGAAGATTTCGAGCTATGACCTTCCTGGAAGCCGGATTGATGTTTGTCTAGGAGGTTGAAATTCTCGATGTGATTACATAGTTGAAGTTGTACACATTTTTACAGCAGTTTCACTAGAGTGGGGATGTTGGTTATTGGGTAGAAGTTGTTTAGATCTAAGGGGAGGGAGTCAGATTTCTTTAGTATAGGTGTGACCTGCCCTACTTTAAGACAGTCCGGTATGGGGCCTTGTCTCAGAGAGGCATTTACAATCTTTGACCATAGGGATATGATAGAGGTTTTGATAATTTTGAATAGGGAAGGAGGAAGGAGGTCAGAGAAGTGATTGGAGGGGTTAATCGGTAGAAGAGTGTTATAGATATCTTGTTCAGGGATGGGCAAGAAGGCGAGCCAAGAGGCATTGTTTTTGAGGGTTTCCGTCAGAGTGCTAGAATGAACCTTGATCTGAGCGTAACATTTAGTATCCTGAGCAATAGCTTGTGGAAGGACCTTCTTGGATTGGATGTCGAGTTCAATGGATTTTGTTTTTTAAAGGAAGAAATTGGCAAGCTAACCGCAGTTAGGAATAGCCGGATTGTTTAGTTCCACAGATGTAGCCGTATTGAGCGCTTGTTGTTTGACTATTTCAAACAGTTTCTTGGGGCGGTTAATGGCTTGGTTCAACTGAGTCACACTTTGCCTTTAGGATCTTCCTGTTGTGAGCACTCCTCAGCACACTAAGGTGATATAGTTGATCAGTGGAGAGTGCTGATTTCTGTAGTCTCTCGGCTGATCTTAGCTTATGCCGGTCAGAGTTTAGGTTTTTGTTAAACCATGGTTTGGAGATTTTGGAGGAAACGTTTTTCCTTGCAGGGGTGCTGTATAGTCAAGAATTTCAAGCACTGTGGAGTTGTAAAAGACTGTGAGGTCATGGAAGTCAACCCTGTCTGTCTTGGTGGTTAGGGCGGTTAGGGCGGAGATGCGGAAATGCATTCTTTTACTAGGTCGGTGGGGTTTATATTTGGTATATTCCTTTTCCACTGTTTTGTTTTTGGGGGGTTGGCCCCTTTTTGTAGCTACCTCAATATTGATGGAGAAGAGAATGCTGTAATGGTCCATCCAATCACATGGGGTGATATGTGAGAAAGAAAACAGAAAAAATAGAAGTTGTGTAATGTCAGAAGAAGGAACAGGAAGGAGAATTTCCCTTCAGGACGAGAACCCTCACTCACCGTTAGGTGACATGCTTCATCATATGGGTTCCCTCCTCACACTGAGGTGTGGGATCAACTCCCCAAGGGGAGGAGCTGAGGTGTTTTCTGAAGATGAGCATATGGATAGAGGTGAATGAGGGGCAGAGTGCAGAAAAAGTGTTAGCGATTTAAAAATGTCTCTCTGGGTCCACTGAATCATTATTGGTTGTCCTCAAGGACAAGTTAATCCCCTGAAGTGATCCAGTTGCATTCATCAGGACCATAGTTGAATAGTCACTCTGCATAAGTGAAAAACTATAAATATACTGGCCACCACAGGAACAGGGCGGTCAGGTGTTCAATGACCCAAGTCACTTCAAAGGGGTTTGTCCGTTCTATAAAGTGATATACCAAACCAACTCTCCATGCTCTAGGAAAGCCTCATTGTGCCCAGCACATTCGTGAGGTGCACAACCTGTGTCACGTCCAGGTGAGAGTGCCCTCTTTAGGTGAACAACTTATGGCAGAAACATGTTGACCTACATCTAGGGATATAATGGCCTAATCCCAAGTCCTCTTGCTTTTAACTGTTTTCTTGAGGTCACAGTCTAAGTTTGTCAATAGACTGCTGACTTACGTTGCATAACTTTCTACATTTCCACACAGGAAAGGGATTATGAGGATGCTGACCTAATAGTTCATTAGTTACTTCTTCTTCAACATTTCTAGACCCTATTTTTGTTTTCAATTTGGTGTACCTTCATTGAGTTCATATCCACGGCCAAGTCTGTCAATTGCAAAAAACAAACTGATTTTCTTGTAAATACCTCTTCTCATTAAAAAATGCTTCAGCACTGGAAGTGTTACCACTCTCCCTGAAAAGTACAAAAATGGTTTGCTTTACTTAATTTAACCTTTTGACAATATTTTTTCTTCACTGATTTTTTCAGTTTCTCTAAAAATGTAATTCTCTTTAAAATGAGGATAAATAGCTTTCTTTTCAATACAAGAGCTTGTCAATTAGACACTCAACAATAGTTTTCTGGTTTTGCAAAGCTCTTTTGCTTTTTACTATTTTCATGGATCTCATAGCATTACATACAACTCCTCTACGAAAGAGCTACAATGTTTTTTAAATTTCTCTTTCCTTAATCTGTGTGGTTAGGCTCTTTAAAATGTAGAAATCTTTTTGTTGATACATGTTCCATTCTACTCACACCTGTAGAAGAAAGTTCACATGATGTTCTTGTTTTAATAGAAACATTTGGTACTCTTACTAGATTTTAATAATCTTTTATCACCATTTTCTTTCTGTCTATTTGTTTCATATTTAAGGACTTCTTTGTAGTACTGTGTTTTTTCCTAATCTTCTGCTTCTTTGTTGGCATATTGAAATGTTTGGAAAGCCACCATAAAAAATAGACAGCAGATATCATTTATTTCTGCTTCTTAAAGACTACTTACTTATCTATAAAAGATAGGCATTGTGTTACTACATTTCTGCATGCTACGCATTCTAAATGGTTCACTTTCAACAAACAGTGATCCTATATCATACTACCCTGAATCAGTAGTCTCTCTAACTGACAGCTCAACAGAGAGCCAATGCTTTATATTGAAGACTTTAGAGAACTAGTACCTCCTCTGTTGCATTGCTTTAAAAACAGCAAGCAATATATATAGATATATCTCTGAAAAGACTAAACAGTGTGTGTACGAGGTCTCAGAGAAACACTAGCCCCTGTACTACTACATATTATCAGAGGAAAGATGGGGGTTAGTAAATGTTGATGTAAAATCAGAGGTTTGCAATAGAACTGTATACAGAGGGATTGGCTCACTTCTGTAGGAACATTCTCTCTCTACTAATAAGTTTCAAGGGGTTGTATATTGAGTGTAAAGGGGTTTAGTGGGTAATCCAGCCCTGAGCAAAGGAATCTCCTCTGAGAGAATATGGAGTATAAATGGTTTTACAGACAGTAATGTCTCAACTGATACCTCGGAAAAGGGTAAAATGGTTAGTGTATAAGGTTTTAGACAACCACTAGGCCCTCTCCTACCTGTTTAAACAGGGTAGAGTTTGGCTGCTGTACTGTTTATGAAATAGTTGTGCCTTCTTATATCAGTCTATACAGAGTGAATGATTCACTTTTATAAGAAGACATCATCTCTTCTGATAACCCTCTACAGGATAAACAGTGGATGGGAAGGGCTTTATTAATGAAGCCATCTAGTTCTACAGATGTTTATGTGAGTGAAGAGGGTGTTTGGTTCAGGTGAGCATTCAGTGATCTGTCCACTGACAGTTCTACAGGGGATAACATGTGTTTGTAGGAGGATATATGCAAGCACAACCCCTTATTACATTTTAACAGGATACAGATTCTGTGTGGTTCAGTTTGACCAGAGAGGGGCACCTTTTCTTATAAATGTATATAGGCTAAATGCTTCTTTTTTATTTTGTAACAAGATATACTCTCTGCTGAGGCATCTAGTCACAGTGAAGGGTGAGTGTAAAAGGCTCTACAGAGAAAGTCATCCCTCTCTAAAGATGTTATCTATGAGTGAATAGGGTGTTTGGTTCATCACAGTAAGACCACTCTCTATAAATATTGCACTGAGCAAAATAGGGTCTGTGTAGAAGGACAGGGGTAGTCAGGTAGGCCCTTTGCTGCTATATGTCAGCATGGTATGCAGTCTGCCTGGTAGAGTTTGATCAAAGAGAGATCCAGTCTCATCCTACCCTGTATCAGTAGTCTCTCTAAATGAAAATTCGATACAGAGCCAATGCTTTGCATGGAAGACTTAGAGAACTAGTACCTCCTCTCTGAACAGAATAAATGGTGTGTATGCAAAGTCTCAGACAAATACTATCCCTTGAGCTACTACATTTTATCAGAGGAAAGATGGAGTATGGTAAACATTGATGTGAAATCAGAGGTTTCGAATAGAATTTCTATTCAAACGTCTGTCAGAACATTCCCTCTCTACTAATAAGTCTTTACTGCTTATTAGTTGGGTCTAGAAGGCTTTGGCGAGTAATTCTGCCCTTTATAAACCCATCTCCTCGGAGTAAAATGGTGTATGAATGTCTTTTTCAGACTTATTAGTAGAGACCTACTAATACGTCTGAGGAGAGTAAATGGTCAGTGTATAAGGTTTTAGACAAAAACTATGCCCTCTCCTACTGATTTAAACAAGGTAAAGTTTGTCTGAAGTATTGATTATTTCCATACAGAATGAATGATTCACCTTTATGGCATAACACCATCTATGTTGATAGACCTCTACAAGTGAAACAGTGGCTATGAAGGTGTTTAGTAACTACATGGCCTCTCTGCTGTGACCTCTGCACTTGTTAAATGCTTGGTGTAAAGGCTTTTGTTGGAAACCCATCCATCTTTTAAGACACTTTCTATGACTGAACCACATGTATAATTCTTTTAAGAAACAGACCCTCTCTGATTACGTCACTGAACACAACACATTTTTACATACTGGAGATTAGATAAGGTGCATTCACTTTTATATAGCATGAATGCTTCAGTTTACTCTCAATATGTACTCTTCACAAAATACCTCTCTACAGGCCACCTGTCACCATCTATCTTTGTTCTTGTGCTCTGCTTCTCAACTTGCTGTCAATGACGATTTTTGTTTTTTTATTTCCTTGCATGTGCTCCCCAGTGAGTGCTTCCATCCACTCACACCACCCCCCTCTTGCCCACACCCCATGGGAAACCCTCTCTATCATCCTTCTGGGTATACTCTTTATACCCATTTGAGCCCCTCCAATACCATCACCATTACTTATTTTGCACTGTTATCTGTTTAATTAGTTTTTCTACCTCCCCAGGATCTCTCAGTTTGGGCATGTTATTTTTCCACATGACTTGAGGGTTGTTGGAAACTTTAACAGGGCAGCCACTCGCAACTTCTTAAATTCTTGGATATGCTTTCACAGTTCCCATTACCATGGCCATATCGGATCTGATACAAAAGGACCATTTAACTTTTTTATAACCACATGCTTTCAGGGACTGGGAGAACCTGTTCTTTAAGGGTGTAGCTCTTAAAGTTAATAAGAATCTTCCTTGCATTCTTCCTGCTTGAATTTTCTCTGAAAGCATCACAGTGAATGTGTCTGTATATCTGAGGCCAGCTCAGCAAGATCTATCAATGGAATAAATTAATTGCTTAGCTTTACCATGAACCCTTTCAGGTCTTCACCTTCTACTCCTTCGGGAATTATAATATTCTCAAGTTGTTACGTCTTGAGTTATTCTCCAGAGTCGCTAGTTTATCAAAAAGTCCCTTTTTACCCAATCTTAGTGCTTTGATCTCCTCACGAATGACCTCCACTTCTCCTTATAGCTCCTCCACTGAGGCTTCCAGCATATTCATCCTTTCCATCAATAAATCCATCTTACCCTTCAACACCTAACAAGCGCTTTGTATATTTTTCTGATTTCTCTCTAGAATTGCAAATTTGGACCTGACCTCTTCTGTTAGCTCTATTAGGAGCCTCTCAAGCCCTGCCTTTCTTGTAGCATAATGTGTATCCCCCTGCGTGTCGTGGGATTGTAGTTGTGCGTGTTTTCTCCTGTCCTATTCCATTAATGCCTGTAATCTATTTTTTGTGTGCAGCCCTAGTATAGACTACATTATGCTGGTAATCTCTGGTGATCCTACTTCCCCTGTTGCCATGGAAACTGCTCTGTTGTGTGGTGCCTAATAGGCTTTGTAAAGTGGAGACGTTTTATTTTCTTCTTTTGCTGTCTGAACCTTAACAAATTACCTAAAGAAGGAGTAATTTTAAAGTTATACAAAAGGTTTAACCACTCCCCAAGTTGGTCTCCTTGACTTTTCTTTACTTTCGAGGGAGGCAGGCACTGATGAGGCCAGACCCAAACCCTGCAAAATCAGTGTACACGTATTTTTACCAACAAGAGATCCTGTGACTGCTGACAGTGGAGAAGGGCCCAATACCATTCCACTGGCCTTGCCCTTTTTCCTTGAACCGCTTTCCATGCTTCCAACCAAACACATTTGCAGACTGTCTCACAGTTATAAGCGCCAGCTCCAGTTCTCTTGATGAGCCCACGAGCAGCTGCCAGCCTGTGCTGATGCTGCCTTGTATTCCCCGGAGAGCAATTAGTGCTGAGGCTCATCGGTCCCTACGAAGGCCTGACACCATTTCTCCCCAAAGTACGATGCTCCCACCCATGCTCCCTGAATCAGAGCAATCCTGTCTCGTCTCCCCAGCAGCTCCACCCACGATCACATTTTCCCTGAAAGGCTGCTTCAGCCTCTCTAGCACCGCCCAGTTAACCTTTTCACTACGTTTTTAAGAATAGCAAATCCTAGGCAACTGTGGGGTCCTGAAAGATGTCAGGTACAATGGCACAACAGATATAAAAACACAACAGATATGAGCTACTGCAGTGTACAGGAGGAATTAACGATGAATACAATAAAGGATATACAGTTCATTTATTATTAAAAGTATACATCACATAAGTTAAAAACATAGAACTCATTAATATTGTTACAATTGTTGGCAGCATTGTCAACATATATTCTCGGACATGTATTAAATCAAATATCATATATAAATGGTAAAAACAAATACAATGATAAAAACAACCAAGTGGATTAATAAATAATCTCTACGTGCGTTTCGGCGCAACACACGCCTTCTTCTGGAGAACCACTTGAAGATTCTAAAATTTCTAGAAAAGTGGATTGAATTACAGGAAGTAGATAATGTTACATATTATGTATGGACGAAGCAGCGTCCTATGGGTAAACTGCCACTTCTAGAGCCAAAGGTGTTTGCCGGCCTAACCGTGCAGTAGGAATGGTAGGCGGCAGCACAGCAAAACGTGTGGGATCACTCTCGTTCTGCCACAAGTACCGGATGGACACTGGTTAGTTGCGGTATCCAAGAGAGGACTACCGAAGATGGTCTTTATCGGAACCCCACCAGACGCTTCGTGCGCTTCAAGTGGAAATTATCCATTTTGGATTTAAGTGGCCATCCATGCCCTTAATGTCCACCACGTGGTATTAGGACCTACATCCTGTTAAGGTCCCCACGTGGCGATACTATACCATTGCCCGGCAAGTTCATACAAACTTTTATCATATTATATCAATCCTACTCCATTTTTATAGTTGCTATATTTACCATCTTCGGTAGTCCTCTCTTGGATACCGCAACTAACCAGTGTCCATCCGGTACTTGTGGCGGAGCGAGAGTGATCCCACACGTTTTTGCTGTATGTATATTTATATAGGCAGTAGCATTCGGAGCTTGAAAGTTCTCAAACTAGAACATGTTAGAAGTTTAAAAAACAGAGATGAGCATTCGCCAGTAGCACAGCATATACTTACAAACCATTCGGAGAGATCAGACATTACATTTCACGCTCTGGACCAAGTGAAAAGTAGTGACAGGTATATTTTGCTGAGACAGACTGAGGCTCTGTGGATCTGTCATTTGAAGGCAGTATCATTAGGTCTTAATTTTAATAATGAATTCCATCATTTTTTTTGAGACTGTATCATATTGGACTTTTTTGTTCTGCGTTATATTCTGATTGGGTACAACAGTATCTCTATACTTGCCTTGCCCATATTTATGTGAATTGGTGACATAGTGATTCTAAATTTGTATGGCACTCAAATAAATGTGAATAGAAGGAATTGACCAGTTGCATTTACAACATTGAGATCATGTTATTGACACAAGACTTGATGATCCCTGTCACTGACAGTGTTTAATTGGGGACTATGATGTGATATTGGAAACGCAGATCGCTGTTACTTGTCAGGCTATGGAGACATATGAGCATTTTGTTTGACACCTTGACTAAGCGGTTTATACATGATTGTATGTTGTGTTTTTGAGGACTCTGGCTAATCAATCATAGCATTAGCTAACAGTATTATCTGCATGCAATTGGCCCAAAACTACGATAACAGCCATATTGGCTATTTTGAGTTATTTTAACTTTTTAATCGCACATGGCAATGTCATCACAAGCCAATTCGTTTTTATAAAAAACAACATTAGGAATATTCGTACCATGAAATATCATTAGTACATAATGATTTCTCGTGAATCACACCTATGGAAATATTTCCGTACTTTCACAACTGTATATTGCTTTTATTGACACATGGGTAGTTTAGTAACCTTGATATCAGTCATATACTCGGAATCGGGTAGATTTTGATCCTAATAACACTTAAGAACTCTACTCACTGTGATAATATAGTGTCAAATATTGAAATCATTGATGTTTTGGTGTGTTTTACTATACCTAATCAAATAGCATATATTCTGTGCAATAACGAAATGCCAGTGTTCTATACACCCTAAGATGGCACGCGCTTTGATCAGTAAGTCATGTGATCTATAACACGAGTTCGTACCACGCTTTGGGCTGTAACAGGTGTGTCACTCTCGGATTGGGTATAAAAATCCCACTTAAGGTTGCCGCTCACTATTTGGACAAGTTTGATAATAGAGTGTCAATATTGGAAATTATTGATGCTTTGGTGTGCGTAACTCTATCTAATCGAACAGCACATTTTCTGGGCAGTAATAAAATGTTAGGTCTCTACACACTCCAAGATGGCGCATGCTTTGACTACGAAGTCATGTGATCTACAGCACAAGTCTGTACCGCTGTGGGCTGCTACAGGTGTGTTACCTTCAGATTTGTATAAAAGACGTGGTAGAAAGTTGCTAGGTTCTTTGTAATTTTTTTGAACCAGACACCTGTATACAGGCGGAGGGATACACTTATTCCCGTGAGTACTGGATGTTAATTTATGCCAAATGCGTGTATTTGTGGCATACATGTATGCGTCGTAATGCGATAACAATCTTATTTTAATCGGACCTGGAATTTTAGGCAAGGTTGGTTTGCAGTAGTATATGAAAATGGACCGGTCTCTTGCTGATATTCTGTGGCACAGTCTTGTGAAATCGTATGGATAATATTATTTAAAGATGGCGGAGGTTTGGCAAATTGAGTAGGCACTTTGGGTAGTTCGCTTTCGTAGCTGGGACAATGTGTGAAAAGTCAGTGAGAGCAACAACATCATTATATAGTAGTCCACAGATTCACAGCTATTTTTGATATTTTTTGTATAGACACTTGTATCACATGATACTAAATATCACAGCATAATATATGCACAGCTGAGTGCAGCGAATCCAACACTGATATGTTATTTGCTGTACGCGTTACAACAATTACGCTACTGAGTGAGAACAACAAAGTAATGAATTAAATACATAGCTGCACTGAGGGAGGTAGCCGCAATGAGGGCAATAACGCCATTACAGGGAAGTCCACTAATTCTTAGTTATTATCTAGGCAGATACTCTTGCTCCATGGTTACAAATTACATAGTGTACTCCCTATATCAATATAGTCAGGGATAGTCTGATCATTTTTAGAGAACTACTGTCTGTTGATTGGGATAATAGATTTGAGACTAACCTTAGCTTTTAATGTGTTTTCTTGCAGCAATCTTTACATCGAAATTATGAGCTACATGATGCCTTGTTGACGCTATCTGTTCATACATGTACAACCCTGATGTCAGGTACACAATATATTGTAAAATAGTGCTATGGGTAGTAGATAGGCAAAACAGAATGTCAATAAATGGAAAACTAGGATGTCACTAATTCATGCAAGTAGGGGTGGGCCTTTCAATATAACTTAATGATAAGGGATATTTAAAAAAAATAATAATATGTAGAATACTTGCTTAGGGCGATAATTGCATTGATACTATGGGACTGAAGTTTAAAACTAAAGGCACATTAATACTGTGTTTATTTACAGATACGTCACTTGCCCTGTTGCTGATTAAAATCATTGATCAAAACTGGCAACACAATAAACAAGACCAATTAAAAGAACCTGCTTGAGGCATGGGCCAAAAGTCCAGTTATTATCAGGAAATCTGTATTATTGTTATAATTCAAGATGTTATTTTTCCATCCAAGTTTTATTTGTGACTGAACAGTGATTATAGATGTGATTATACCACACTGATAATGTATACCGGATGCTAAAGTGATGTCCATATCATGGATACAACTTGGGATGTTACATACATTTTTTCTATCTTAAGTCCTATGTATGTATAAATTAATCTATACCTAGGTCAAATGAGAGAATAAAATATCTATCTTAATCAGAGATGTAGGGCCCGATTCACAGAACTAACTTAAGACAAAATCCTAAACTTACTACCATTTTGGTATTCACAGAAGGCACTTACTCATTTCGGTATTCACAGAAGATAGGACTCCTAACTTTAGGACTCCTAAATGCCTTCTGTGAATACCGAAAGTCTTAAAATTAGGATTTTTCTCAATTTAGTAGTAGTAAAGTTAGGACTCCTAACTTTCAGACACCTAAATGCCTTCTGTGAATACCGAAAGTCTTAAAATTAGGATTTTTCTTCATTTACTACTACTAAACTGAGAAAAATCCTAATTTTAAGACTTTCGGTATTCACAGAAGGCATTTAGGAGTCCTAAAGTTAGGAGTCCTAACTTTACTACTACTAAATTGAGAAAAATCCTAATTTTAAGACTTCCGGTATTCACAGATGGCATTTAGGAGTCCTAAAGTTAGGAGTCCTAACTTTACTACTAATAAACTGAGAAAAATCCTAACTTTAAGACTTTCGGTATTCACAGAAGGCATTTAGGAATCCTAAAGTTAGGACTCCTAACTTCTGTGAATACCGAAATGAGTAAGTGCCTTCTGTGTATACCAAAATGAGTAAGTGCCTTCTGTGAATACCAAAATGGTAGTAAGTTTAGGATTTTGTCTTAAGTTAGTTCTGTGAATCGGGCCCGTACTGTATAATATTTGTGCCATTTTCCTCCATTTATAAAATGTATTGATTGTAAATATTAATTGATTAGAATGAAATTGTAAGTGTGATTTTGAGGTCTGATGTAAAATTTAAATTAGCTTCCCATAGGCTCATAAGTATAATATTTACATATAAATTACAGTTGTAGATGAGTTATGACAATGAATTGCCTGGTTCTTGAGTAATGAATGTTTTTAATATGTTCATAGTGTAAATAGTATTTTGTAATTGCTTTTAGCCCTGAAGAAGTCCAAAGAGGGATGAAACGTGTTGGCAAGCAATTTTGTCGTGCCTTCTAAGAAGAAAAAAAAATTGGAATAAAAAAGACCGCGTTTTCTACAATCAAAAATATCATCTTTGGTCTTTTCATTGGGAAGGTATTTGTTTTATACTTTGTTCTGCCTTTGAAATATGATGTAACATTGCTGTTACAAGATAGATTATTTGTGTTTTCTCGGGTGCAGGGTCAATGTTGTGCCTTGGTTAGTGGTGGTTTGTTAACCACCTATTTGAGGTGTATGTGAGTCACATGCCAGACCAAACACACCAAGGTGATCAAAAGGATTTAGAGGCAGTTACACTTTAAAAACGTCTGGTACTCGATCCCTATGATCTGACCCTATTCCTTGTTTGCATACTAATAAATGCTCCAATGGTCAATGACGCACATCCCGTAGAGTCAGACTTACCCTCGATCGCCTCCAGTGCAAGAGTTAAAGACACTGTTTTTGGCAGGTTTCTCAACCTCCACTCTATCTTTGATCTTCCAGCCAGCTAAGCTTAACCCAGCTGCAGAAATCTTTCATGTTGAGCAACTGCACATTACAACCTCTACCAGGGACTGAGATCATGATGTTTTTCTCTACCCTCCCCCCGTAGCTTCAAAAATATTAGACTTTGTAGCTCTATTTGAATTCAATGTGTTTTTTAATAACTCCTATTTATTATCTTGTTTTGCAGATATCAAAAATGTGAAGATGCTGCAAAGCTGTGACATTTCCCTTGTATCATTATTTCGCTTCCTATCAGTGAGTAAAACAAAGGTTTTGTTTCTGTATAAGATTGTCGCAAATTTGGACCTGCAGAATAGTGTTTCACTTAGATCTAGAGGGATCAAAGTAATTCTCATTTTTTGGGCGGGAAACAATGACAACCAACCTCTTGTTAAGTCAAAATATTATTTTTCAGAATGTCAATTGACTACAAATACGTTATTTGTTATAAACCTTATGGTCCTACAGCTGTCAGTAATGGATGGAGTGAGGCAAGTAGTCAATCTAAATAGTCGTGGGCCTAAAGCAGCTCTTCCTGTAATGGAGGATGAGCAATCCACATGGAGTTGACTGGCTGGCTCCCAAAACAATACCTATGTGGTGGGACCTCAGTCTAAACTGTATAATTAACAATATTTAGCAGCAGCTTTTTGGAATTCAGCTGGCCTGGTGCATATAGCGGAGAAACTTGAATTTATAAGTAGTTTCAACACTGATATAACCTGCATCCAGGAATCCTGGTGCTCTTCTCACTTCTCTCTCTACGGCTAATATGTTGTGAGTGGTAATGCTGTCCCATATAAGAAAGTGCATGCAAGAGAGGGATAGCCATGTTGCTAAACAATATCTAAAATGGAAGAATAGTAGCCTCCTGTATCCCTCTAATCTCTTCCAAGGCACAAAAATTCCTCCCGCTTTGGGTGAGAATATGTGGAATTCTTTCTTAGTAGGAAATGCATATATTCCTCAAGACCCTCACTTTAATATCCTGATAAATGAGCTATTTTCATGTTTATGTGAGTTTCTGGTACAGGAGGAAGATCCTAAGCTTGTCTTAGCTGGAGATTTAAATAGGAAAGTCTCGAACCACTCTATTACCCTCTTGGCAGACAGAATTTTCTTTCCACCAAAAATAAAAACAGATAGTAGGTCACTCACTCATCTATATTATAAGGGAGAATGATGTTGGTATCCTAAATGGCAGATTTGCTCTCTATTATCTACTAAACATACCCTTCAATCCCTCGTAGGCCTCGCAATAGTTGTTTACATCATTGCCTTGTAATGCGACTGCAAATTGATATCGGAATTGAGAGGTATAAACACCCTGCCTAGCGATCATAGAACATTGGTATTTTCTGTTGATTGTAGTATGAATGTTATTACATTTTTGAAAATTTGCTGGATCCAAGCCTCATGTTAATAAGAAGACTTGAAGAACACAATGGTCCTTTACTAGGATATCGAACTTAAAAGAGATTTTGGAAAGTACAGTTAATTCTATAGGCCTTTGGAAAGATGATTTATGCAACCACTTTAGCAATTTTATGAAGTTGATTACCTACACTGATTCCAAGAGTCATTCCAAAACCCCTCTTAAATCTCAATGCTACCCGCTCATCTCCTTTAATAAATAAATAAATAAATAATTGATTTGAACTCAATTTGTCTCCTTCTCAAAAGAAAGAGCTTGGTTGATATCTTTATTTAAAATTAGATGACATTGCCTGAAGATTAGCTTAAGAAAACTAAATTGTGATCGGAAGCTCAGGGGCGTAGCTTGGTCAGTAAGATGGAAGGGGTGTGAGTTTCAGATTTCCCAACATTCACGCTGGCACATAGTGTTTGTTAGAAGCGGCTGCCTCTAGTTGGCAGAGGTATACACTTCTGACAAACAGGGACACACCTTTTCTAGTCAGGGCAAGGCAATCACACACTTAGATAACCCCTGCTCACCCCTTTGGTAGCTTGGCAGAGCAGACAGGCTTATCTCAGAGGCTGTGTGTTAAGCACAGTAGTATATACCACAATCTTAATAAATACTCTTGGAAGGAAAAATAAGAGTTCAAGTGTAGTTTCTTCTTAGCACAAAGTCTTTAGTAACAAAAGCAACTCTTCTTCTTTAAAACACAGTTCTTGGCAACAATGTAACTCACACGGGAGTCACACGACGTCGAGGCAAAGTTAATCCAAAGGTTCGGCGTCGAATGCGACAGTACCTTGGAAAAGTGAAGCATGCGATGATCAGCGGCGTCAAGATGTCCGGCGTCGCGTCTTCGGCGTCGATCGGGCCTCGGAGTCGGGGTGATCTGCAGCAGCGTCGACAGATGTCAGGCAGGAGCAGCGCTCACGAGGCAAAGCAGGATACGTCGTCGTCGATGTCGATGATGATGTTGCAAGAGTGAGCAGTGCTCACGGCGTCGAGAGGGCTCGGTGTCGAGGCGTCGGCAGCGGCTTCGCTACTAGTGTCGATCGGGCCCGGCGGCCGACGTTGAAGGTACGGGACACGGGAGCTGCACTCCTGATGTCGAGCTGGATTCGGCGGCGTCCGTCGGCGTCGGGATTGCTGGATTCTTCAGAGGTGCTGGATTTTTCAGGTTCCAGCCACAAGCACTTTCAGCAAATGAAGTCCTTTAGCCCTGTGACTTCAACAGGAGGCTGGCACTCTTCCAACCCTTGGAGATTTCCTTGGCAAAGCTTGAGAGTACACACTCAGTTCCTCTCTCCTGGTTCCTTGGCAAAAATAAAGAAGTAACTGCAGGATTCCCCCAACAAACAGCACACTGGCAGAAGGGGTAGGCAAGTCCTTGGATCAGCAGGCTTTTTGTCCGTGGTTCAGGCTTCCTTGTCAGAAGTGATCTAAATTCTTTGGTTCAGGGGTCCTTCTCTTATACCCCTTTTCTGCTTTGATCCCTTTGTCCATGCAGGGGAATTTCCCCCCATCCTGGGATTGTTGTGGGTGTTGCCAGGCCGAGGCACCTGGCCTATTCACTGTGCAGGGCAGGGTCTTCAGCCACCCAGCAGGAAGTGGAGCCAGGATTGTCACTGGCAGGGGCAGGGCCATAAGTCGCCCAGTAGGAGGTGGGGCCAGGATCGTCCCTGGCAGGCACAGAGTCATCAGTCGCCTGGCAGGAGGTGGGGCCAGCATTGTGTCAGGCATGGCAGGCTATCAGGAGCTACTCTTCCCCTACTCTCAATGCAAATGCTTCACTCACCCCACACTGACTCATTCCGACCTCTGGAGCCACCCAGCTCCTGTCACACGCACACCAAACCAGCAGAGACCAGTAGACAGTCAGACAAGAAAAAGTCTAAAAACCATCCACCCAAACGGATGTGTTATTAGACCCTGAGTTCAGGGATACCAAACTTGGCATTGCACCATGCTCCCCGAGTCCGCTAGGATTATAGCATTAATAATCCGGGCAGCCCATTCTAACTGAGGGAGAGCAGGTAACCTTACAATAGTGAAAAACGAAGATGACTGTAATTCACTATTAGGACATGCCAACCTCATCAGGTTTGTCCTACCTTATGCTTACAATGCACCCTGCCCTTGGGCCTACCATAGGGGTGACTAACATGAAGTTAAGGGAAGGTTTAGGGACTGGCAAGTAGGTGTACTTGCGCAGCCCGCGTGACAGTACCAGCCTGCACGTAGGTCTAGCAATGGCAGACCTTTAGACATATTTTACCAGGCTGCTTCTGTGGGTGGCACAATACGTGCTGCAAGCCCACTAGCAGCATTTGTATTTACAAGCCCTGGCCCTCCTGGTGCACTCTACTAGGGGCTGACAGTAAACCAAATAAGCCAAACATGGAATCCAATCAATATCAATTTCACATAGGGAGCACTTGCACTGTGGCACTGATCAGCAGTGGCACAGTGCCCAAAGCAATATTCCCGCAAAAACATCGTAAACAGAGGAGGCAAACAGAAAAAATGGAGGAGAGACTCATGCCAATGATGCCAGGTCTAACAGTGTTAAAATACATTATGTGTCAAGCTTGGAGAATAAGAGGGGAGAAGGGGCAACGGAAATGAAGAGGAATGTGGGTTGGTTGGGGGTGCCAAGTCAGAGAAAGTGCATTATTTTGTGAAATAACCAACATTTTTTAAGCCTTTCCAACAGAGAAAGGGAGAGAGTGTGTTTGCGTGTTTGTCTTAGTGTATAAAACTTTCTAGTGTAAACCAACAGACACCCCAATGTCCCAGACTGAAAGTCCCTGTACCCAACTATTTGTCATAAAATGCATTTATTAGCCCCTGAAGCTACGCCCCTGCATCCGTAGATCAATCTTAGAGAAGCTGCATTTAGGAAACATGCGTGAAAAGTTTTGGAAATCATCGCTGACTGCAGAGGAAAAAGGATGAGATCCCACCCCATCTCCATTAGTGAGAATGTATTGGGCAGATCTATTATGGAATTATATGAGGAAAATCATGGTGTTTACTTTTGTGTTGAAAATTTCCCTACAAACTCTGAGTTACACTGACTAATTATGGTCCACCCTCTTTGTTTGAGATCGAGACTTTGATTAGTGCAATCCGGTATACAGGTGCAGTGGGCTTGGACGAAGTCATGAGCTCAGTCACAAAAAGGGAAACAACTTTGAGCTTCGATTCTGCTTCCATCGTTTGATTATTGTTATATCCATTTATCTGTGCCCCTCTCCTGGACCGTTAGTATTTTGCTCCTCTATTCAAGAAGGTTGATTGTTATTTTCTCATTAACTATCAACAAATTGCACTACTAGACGCAGTGAGTAAAGTTTTGTCTCTTGGAGCTTCCTAACTCCTGGGTTGAGGATGACACGATTATTCCATTAGAATAATCAGGTTTCTAGATAGGGCATCACACCCTAGAGAACATTGCAGCGTTGCAACTCATTACTGAAAAATATGTGACCATAAGAAGTTGCACTGTCTATGCCACTTTTATTGATTTTTCATAGCGTTTGATAAGGGTAATCATCCAACACTGTGAAAAAAGTGGCCAATCTTGGAATGACTAACATTTTGTAGCGCTTGATCACTGCTCTCCACTATTCAACCTGATGCTAAATACTGGTATGTGGAGATCAGAGGTTATCCTCAATTACCCTTATAAAAAATGGTCTGTAGCCAGGTTGCCTGCATGCGCCTTTGCTCTTTCCATTTATATATCAGATCTCCTAGTTCTTTCATCTAAAAGTAAGGGTTTCCCTTCCAGTATGGGGGTCACCCAGTCACTTGCCTAGTATAAGTGGATGACAATGTGATTCTTGATTGAACCCCTAAAGGTTTAGACTGCCACCTAGATGCCATACAACAGTGTGCTAGAGCACACTCTTTAAAAATTGACTCCTCAAAAAGTAAGATGTTATTTTTCTGGGGAAAAAGAGTGCACTCAAGTTCTAATAATGTGTGGCCTCTTGCTACACAAAAATTCAAAACAGTAAAATCCTATACCTACCATGGTAAAATAATGTGCACTACACAAAAGGATTCAGAACACAAACGCAATAGTGTTTGTAAAGCTCAATCAAAGGTCAGGGGTCAGTTCTATCTATAAGGCTGTGAGGAGGAGACATTTTTCTCATCTTCTGTTGGTGTGTCAGGACAAAATTCTGCCAACCGTTTATTATGCCATTGTATTAATTGATGTGACAAAGTGATGTCATTTAGATAAGACTGAAGGACAAATACTTAGAAGATCAATCAAGCAACATTTTAAGGCCCACCACTGCATTAAGATTAGAACTTGGACTAAAAAGCTTATTAGTACACAGTTTGGCGGAAGTGGTTTGATGGGGTCATTACATCATGAACAGTGATTGCAACTCCTGATAACACCATATGTTTAAAGTGAAAAGAGAAAAAACTTTAATTTTTAGGAATTTTGAATATGCTTCAGAGCAATGTAATCGTTGGTTTAGCTTAAATCTTTTCTTAGAGAACAAAAGGCAAGGGAGACCCTACTCACGAGGAACCAGCGTAGTCAAATTATAATCAGAAACAATGGTTCCTGTGAATTAATATAATAATCTATACTGATATGTGTATGTATAATTGCAATAGAAATGGTTAGGATGATGTCTAAAGGAGAAAGGACCACATATTTCTTTATTACTGATTTTCACAATCGATTTTTATGTTTTGAAAAGTTAATCAAATATATACAGGAAGTAATAAAGCAATAGCACGTGGTGCCCCCAGTAAGAATGAAACCTAAAACTATTGTGACAGATTAGTGACATATGTGCATGGTTTCTAATTTTTCAAAAAGATGACCATTTCAAAATATACAGAATATAAACCGTGTCTCTATGCAATGACAAGCGCTGGTTAATGGTTCGCTTTAGTTATTTGTGGATGACGTTTCGACCCGTTGTGCAATGTAGGGTCTCTTCAGAACCTATAAATGTAGGGACATCTGAGAGGGTGTCTGCCCAGCTTGGTGATGGCTAGGTGCCACAAGCAAGTGAAAAAAGAAGGAAAGGATAGGGTAGGGGAGGGCTGGCAAACCAATTAATAGCACAGCGCGATGAAGCAGAGATACCGTAGTGGAACTCAATCTATGGCGCACAACAATGTGTGCGATCCTGTTTCGATCTCCAAAGGAAACAATGCAAACACAGGAGATGCAGTCACTCGGTCCTGTGTGCTTTAAATGAATCCCACGACTAAGTTATTCAGTCTTGTGGGTGTTGATTCTTATTATACAATGTAGATGGATAATACAGGAGGTGCCTCCGCTCCTTCCTGTAGGTTTTGATGAGGCCCACAACCTAATTAATCAGTTATATGGGTGGTGATTCCTATTATGTAATGCAATTGGAGATCAATGCTGAGTGCCGATGCAAGTTGCAACGTGTAGCGGCAGAACAGTGGCAGAACAGGGTGTGTCTGTCTGCCGGAGCCAGAGGTCATCCGGCCCCGGCAGACAGACACATGATGTTCTGCCTCTACGCATTGCATTAGCATGCTACACTGCTCTCGAATTGCAGTGAGTGCGAGTCGGAAGCTCCGTCGAGGGGCTACTGTGATGCTGAAAACAACAGTCTAACAGTTCCAGCTGACTGCATTGGTATATACCAGCAAAAGTGTGGACAGACTCAGTAACACGCATCGGTCAACGCAGACGGCTGTGTAGGACGAGGTGGTGCATTTTTAAACTTATAAACGGTGCCCTAGCCACAATGCGGTCACGGGTGTCGAAGTCAGCAGCAGCGACGGTGTCAGTGAGAAGTGAAGTGAGGCAGTGAGAAGTGCGGTGCCCACAGGTCATGGTGCAAGCAGCGGTGGGAACGGCGTTGACCGTTGGTATCCCTGTGACCATGGTTGCAGTGCGCTTTAAATGAATCCCACGACTTAGTTATTCCTTACGGGTAAGCTAGATCGCCGCTACTAGGTCCTTGCCTGATAGTATAATGAACAGCACTTAAAGAGTGCAGCGTAAGCCTGATGCTAATATTCCTTTGATGCTATAGTTGTTCTTTTTCTCTATATCTCCTCTTTTTTAGACAGCAACTTATCAAGGCTGCTAAAACAAAACGGCTAGAATCTTTCGCTGGGAGTATGCGCCGTACTCGGACCCTCCTACACACATGACTCCTACTCTTATGAGTCTATATTACATGTGCTAAGGTTGGTTTCCTTTTGCATGGGACTCGGGCCGCATTTAGTTGTATACAAGTTAAATACTTAGAGAACTACTTTATTATTTAAACTAAGTTGATTGTTAGAAGGCAGACAAGATTATAATATTTGTCCTAATATTTGGGCTTTCAATGCTTGCTGTGCTACTTCTTTATTAGTTTGCACAACTAATTACCAGATGGAATGCCCATGTTTGACCTTTAATTTCTGAAAATACATTAGTGTCTATGTATTTAGGTACACTATATATATAATCGCTTCATCTTATATTTTTGTGCTTTTGATTACTTATTCAGCTCTATCATTATACACTCGATTGATGTTTCAATGTATCACGTTTGCTGAAGAATTTTCCGTTGCACGCACAGGCTCGCCAATCTATAATCTTGATGGTGAGTTAATACTATTTATGTTGTTATTCTTCCTTTCAAAGCTAGAGTGACCTTGTATTTACGTTTAAGCATGTGGTCCACCTATTTCTAATGGTACCTGACCCTCACTCGATTTGAAATGGATAGCAGTTTCTATGTTACATGGTTTCCGTGTCTTCCTTCTTATTAAATTGTGTGTTTTATAGTGCATTTTAGACAGTGGGTTCCCTGCGGTGGATCTAATAGTGTATGTCCTTGTTTCAGCGCTTGGTTCTTATCTGTCATCCATTCTTTGTTATCTTATGACTCTAGACCACTTTGGTGATTTTCGGCTTTAATTTTTCAGATGTCCTGTCTTCCCACACCTTACTTCTGCTCATAAAGATTGGATGGATTAGCAACCTTCGTCGATCATATTTATGGTGGGTTATTTTCTTTTTGTTCATTAGTAATTTCACTTTGAAAACAGGGAAGTGAGGTATAATATTTCATATTGTAGTAGGCTCTTATTTGGGCGGACTACCAATCGGATTGTCGATTACTTGGGCGGACTATCAATCGGATTGTCAATATTGGTGGTGGATGCACCACAGATCCGTTTGTAATTATGTGGGACTACATGAAATTGGTTTTTCAACACATGCCCTGCATTGGATGCATTCAGTCTTACTGTTGTTTTTTTGGAATATTTACAGGATGACGTTTATTCTCAACTTATGTCTCTCATCTAATGTATTTAATCCAATTGTTTTAAATATGTCTAGTATAAGGTCTTTTGCTTTTTTTCACTATGTTTTTGGTATTATGTATGGGATGATGTCCATTTTATCCCCACTGTGGTCGTTTTGTGTTGTTACATGTTTTTTAACTAGTGCAGCTTATAGATAAAGTTTTTTTCACATTGTCCATGTGGTCTAAATAGTAGGTTTGTCTATGTCACAAGTAATTATGGAAATTGATTTAACACTTTGAATATTGTAATTGTAATTATGTTTTTATGTTCATTTAATGTTTCCAGCCTTGATGAAGTCTCTGTGTGAGACGAAACATGTGTTGGCGATGTTTATGCTGGGAGAATCGTTTTTATGAAATATGAAAATCAATAAAGGAAACTAATGAAATCTGAAGAGGACTCTCTTTGAATTCATCTTGAATAAGAATTTTTCTCTTATCTGATGCCATTGTACATGATTACTGTTCTGATCTTATTGTCTATGATTGTTAGACTTCTTGTCATTACAGAAAGCCTAATACTAAAGTAAAAACTATAATTGTATATAAATATCAGGTGTGCTGTAAGGGAGAAGCCCATCTCTTTTCTAGTCCTATTATACAATGTAGATGGATAATACAGGAGGTGCCTCCGTTCCGTCCTGTAGGTTTTGATGAGGCCCACAACTTAAATAATCAGTTATAGGGGCGGTGATTCCTATTATGTATTGCAATTGGAGATCAGTGCTGAGTGCCGATGCAACGTGTAGCGGCAGAACAGGGTATGTCCATCTGCCAGGGCAGGAGATCATGTGGCCCCGGCAGACAGACACTTGCTGTTCTGTCACTACGCGTTGCATTGGCATGCTACACTGCTCTCGAATTGCAGTTAGTGTGAGTCGGTAGCTCCGTCAAGGGGCTACTGTGATGCTGAAAACAACAGAGTCTAACAGTTCCAGCTGACTGCATTGGTATAGGCCAGCAAAAGTGTGGACAGACTCGGTAACACGCATTGGTTGACGCAGACGGCTGTCTGGGACGAGGCGGTGCATCTTGAAACTTACAAGCGGTGCCCCAGCCACGATGCGGTCACGGGTGTCGAAGTCAGCAGCAGCAACGGTGTCAGTGAGAAGTGAAGCGAGGCAGTGAGAAGTGCGGTGCCCACAGGTCATGGTGCAAGCAGCGGTAGGAACGGCATCGGCCGTTGGCATCCCTGAGGCCAGGGTTGCAGTGCGAGATGCGGACGGTGACATCTGCTGTGCCGTCAGGACACAGAGCTAGCAATGGGGTTGGTGAAGGAGTCGTTGCATTTCCTTTCTCTCTGGCAGCTGAAACAGCGGTTCCAGAAGTGGTACCCAGAGGTTGGTGATGTCCTTGCAGTCCCTGAGACTTCAGAACAGGAGGCAAGCTCTATTTCAGGCCCTTGGAGATACTCAATAAAGAAGTTGCAGAAAGTTCAGTCCCGTCCTTTCACTACCTAAGACAGAAGCAGCCACTGCAGGCCAACAAAGCAAAGCACTCAGCAAAGTGGTAATTCCTCCTCACAGCTTCTCCAGCTCTTCTTCTTGGCAGATTTATGGGTCCAAAAGAGTTCTAAAATTCTGGGGTCTGGTCCCCAATATTTATACTACAAAATCCTTTGCTCCCTGGAGGCAGAGAGTGTCTTCGCCCAGCCAGCACCAGTTCTGTCCTCTCAAGTGCAGCTTTCTGGCAAGAGGTGGACACACCAATGTAAGAGGCAGACCAGGCCCATTCAGGTGAAAGGAAATCTCACCCCCCCTCCTCTAAATGCAGCCCAGGTCTATTCAGCCCAGCCCAGCCCTGACCCATCAGACTCTCTGGAACCACTACACCTCCCCAGCCCCTGTCATTCACAAGCCAGACAGTCAATACACATCCTAGCAGAGGCACACAGGATGGCTAAGCAAGAAAATACCTACTTTCTAAAAGTGGTATTTTCAAACACAGAATGTAAAAATCACATTTACTAAAAGATGCATCTTTAGATTCTGAGTTCAGGTATACTAAACTTTATTTTCCTGTCTGGTCCCAATGTTAAGTTATATTTATAAGATGTTATACATGAACTCCCATGCTTTCCTATGGGCTAGATAGCCTTTGAATAGTGAAAAACGAAATTGGTTGTATTTCACTATCAGGTTATGCCACACACATCAGGGCATGCCCTACCTTTCACATACACTGCACCCTGCCTACAGGGGTACCTTGGACCTACCTTAGGGGTGACTTACATGTAGGAAAAGGGAAGGTTAGGGCCTGGCAAGTGGGTGCACTTGCCAAGTCGACATGGCAGTACTAGACTGCACATAGACACTGCATTGGCAAGTCTGAGTTACCTTTGAAGAGCAACTTGTTTGGGTGGCACAACCAGGGGTGCAAGCCAACTAGCAGCATTTTTTTTTACAGGGCCTGGACACATAGGGGCTTATTTACAAGCCTGTTCTGCCACCAGTGCGTCACTTTTAATATGGGATAAAGTGACGCACCAGCGGCACAAGGGGCTTGTAAATAAGCCCCACACAGTGCACTGTATTAGGGACTTACTGGTAAATCAAATTACCAATCATGGAATCACCAATCCATGAAAACAGTTTACAACAGGAGCACTTCCACTTTAACGCTGAACAGCAGTGCAAAAGTGCGCAGAGACACTAAACCGACAAAACCAGGAGGTCAGAAAGAAAAAAAACTGTGGAAACACGTCAATAGATGCCAATGCTAACAATAACCTGGTTAGATATACCCTGGATTACTGGTAGCAGGTTACCTAGATTTAAGTATTTCCAACTAGCTGTCTAGACATGTGGGTTGGGGCAGAGAGAAAGAGGAAATGATGAATAGGAGGAACTACTCAAAGAGGTATCCTGATAAAGAAAGTGGTGGCAAAGTGGTATTGGATGATAGTGCAAGGCACTGACAGGGCCTTTAAATTGCCAGAGAAGGTCTGGAGAAGGAACCTGACACTGCTGGAGCTAACACACTTCTTACAATTATTTATATCTACACTTTGTAAGTGAGTGATGCCTGCACCTCTTATAAAATATCCTCTATTAACACTATACAGAGCTTATTAGACTCGGAAAAAGCTATAAAATCTGTCTGAAATGCAGTGTTGAGCTAGCTGATGATGTGCATATGTTTGTGCAGTGTCCTGCCATCCAGCTTTTCTGGCAAGATGTGGGTAAGCGGTACACAAGGGGGTGGTGATGGACGGAGCATCTGAACCAATCAAACACTCACACCCAGTCAAAAGATCTGGGTTTAATCCATCACCGTTCTTTAGCCCACTCTGCCACCCCAGTTCAGACATGGCCATATGCAAATCAGTCTGACCCTGTGCCTCATGGGAACAGTCCATCCCGAACAGCCAAGCCATGCCTTCCCTGGACCGGAAACAAGCTTCTGAGGACCGGTTTCTGGCATTACAGCCGTCTTCATCCCGGCTTGCTTGAATCCAGTGGCAAAGTGAGCAAGGGACTCACGTCTGAGCATACCCTGACACACTTATGGCGAACAAAGCGGTACAAAAGGGGGTGGTGATGGACGGAGCATCTGAACCAATCAAACACTCACACCCAGTCAAAAGATCTGGGTTTAATCCATCACCGTTCTTTAGCCCACTCTGCCACTCCAGTTCAGGCATGGCCATATGCAAATCAGTCTGACCCTGTGCCTCATGGGAACAGTCCATCCCGAACTACCATGCCATGCCTTCCCTGGACCGGAAACAAGCTTCTGAGGACCGGTTTCTGGCATTACAGCCGTCTTCAGCCCGGCTTGCTTGAATCCAGTGGCAAAGTGAGCAAGGGACTCTCTTTCCCTCTGGCCCTCGCTAAATGGGAACTTTTGGTTCAGCAAGTTAGTAAACATGATTATAACACTCACTCTCTAAAAAAAATGGAGATGGGGAAGTCAGTAGAGGGGTGGTGTAAAGAACAGTGTGGTGAAGATCTAAACATTTACGGGGATTTGCCCAATGATTAGGACCTAAAACCAACACATAAGAAACTCCAGTGCCGGCCCCATAAGTCAACAAATGTTGGACAAGGTCTTGCTCAGAATTAAGGCAAAAGGGGTGAGGTATCATAGCTCTTGCAACTCTCACCTGGGCTGCTTCCTGGTGTTAAAAGAGGACAGAAAACACCTCCCTACAAAGTGATGTCTAAGAGTTAAACAATTTAGTAAGGAACCCATTCCTTGTGCAAACATTTTTTTTCTTAGTAAACTTTATCTCTGTATTCAATTCAATTTGTGTACACTGTCTAGTGTGAAAACACTCTTGTAGATGTCTAACAACATTTAGTTAGTAAGATCTCTCTAAACACCTTACTTTCAGTAAATACAATTAATAATGGAGTTTGAAAAAACAGCCTCAACAGTAACACATCACTGCAATGTAAACCTTTATGTAAGTTCTATAACAGAACTACTTTGCTTGGTGTTTCCCATTATAACAGGCTATACAATCTCCACAATAAATTTCCATATATTAGATTATTACTCTATACCCGATGAATACTTAATTTTTGTCAAAACATATCCTCTTTGCTGACACTTCTATATTGACTAAAACCTAGGTACTATAGCCTCAATCGAGAAACTCTTAACTGTTAACACCTTTTAAGTTACTAAACAAAGTTTCTCAAAATCATATATGGTAAGAAAAGTAGTTGGAATGCACATCAATCATTCCTGAGACACCTTGATCGCAATACAAAAGTATCCCCATAGTTTGTATTCAACAATATACCAAAGATAGAATAAGCTAAGGTTCAAAAGCACGCATTGCTCATTTATATTTGGCATTTTAATCATTCAAATTATTAGAACTCTCTTAATGAACAAACATAATGAAGCATGTTTTTAAATATATTATAATGTGTAAGTAATTTATTGTAGGCTCAATGAAAATCTTTACAGTTACATGCAGAAGCAGACAGTAATCCCTTTAAAACCCACAGATTCAAATTGCGTTGTAAAGTCATTGCAGTAATATACAAGGTACATCGCTAAAGCATGGAATGTAAGATATAATCTGCCCTCTGACAAGTGTGCCGTGCAATTAGCGCTATGACTTATTTCCATATCATTTTTAGCGATGACCTACAGATATAGCTTGCACTAGTGTGTACTGCATGAAAGTGCAATGTTCAGTGCAGGTAGCCCCAATGCCATTATTTTTTATTTCATTAATGTGACCTGGCGGGGGTGCCAATGTTATTGGATCGAATCCATAACTGGCAACCAACCAACTAAAATGCAACCCAGACATATCTGAGATAGTTTTCTTTGGTACAACTCCATCCAAAATCTGGAGATCATGGTGGCCCCACGATGTTCCTCCCCTGGCCACTCTTCAGAGCATGGTGAAAAATTTGGGGATTAAGAGTGACAGTGCCCTGTCTCTACAACCCCAAATTCAAACCCTAGTGGGCACCTGCTTTGGGTTACTAGGCAATCCAGGAAAATAGTGGTTCAGGCCTTGATCACTTCCAGACTTGATTATGGAAAGTTTCTGTATCTGGGTCTGCCAGAATATCTCTTGAACAGGATGCAAGTGGTTAAAAATGCGGTGGCCAGATTGATTCTCATTCTCGCCCATAGGACCTGTCTGTCCCCACATCTGTGTGCACTTCAGTGGCTTCCTGTGAAAAAAGAGTATTCCATTTAAAGCACTGGTCCTGGTGCACAGGGCTCTGCATGGGAAGGGTGCAGTATATCTTAGGAAAAGGCTCTCTATTTATGCTCCCTCCAGCGACATTACGATCAACATTTACGTGGGTCTCCCTTCCATTTTTTGCTGTTGCCTTGTATTTTGGCTGGTTATAGGGACTTTGGGCAGTCGTGTCTCAGCTGTCCAGTGCCACAGTGCCAGTGCTCCCTATGATAAATTGATGTATGGATTAGTGATTCGATGATTGGTTGGCTTGGTTTTCAGACCCTAGTACAGTGCACTGAGTGTGCCCAGGGCTTGTAAACCAAATGCTGCTGGTGGGCTTGCAGTACTGGATGTGCCACTCACAGAAGCAGCCTGTAAAAGTGTGTCTCAGGTCTTCCCTTGCAGAGCCTGTGTGCAGTCTGGTACTGCCATGCTGACTTGGCAAGTGTACCCACTTTCCAATTCCTACACCTTCCCTTGTCTGCATATTAGTCACTCCTATGGTAGGCCCAAGGGCAGGGTGCATTGTAGGTAAATGGTAGGACATGCCCGGGTGTGTGGGGCATGTCCTAATAGTAAATTACAGTCATTTTCGTTTGTCACTATTGCAAAGGTACCTGTTCCCCATAGGCCAGGATGGGCAATTTGATTATTACATCTTATAATCCTAACTGACTCAGGGAACTAGGTAGAAATTCAAGGTTAGTATGCCTGAAATCAGAATGATAAAATACATCTTTTAGTGAAGTTAGTTTTAACATTCGGTGTTTGAAAATACCACTGTTAGAAAGTAGGTATTTCCTTGCCTAACTATCCAAGCCTGCCTCTGCTAGGTTGTGTATTCTTTGTCTGGAGTTTGAGTGACAGGGGCTGAGGAGTAGACTATCACTAAGCTGTTTGGGGGATTGGTCTGCAGTGGTTGCCTTACTGCCAAATAAAGGAAAATGGACTTTGTGCTACTTTTGAATTCAACTTTTGAAGGATCTCCAAGGGCTTGAGATATAGCTTGCCTCCTGCTGAAGTCTCAGGGACAACAGACTTCACCCACCAGCTACCCAAAATTCTTTTGAAGTGACTCCTGTTGTGTTGGGCCTTCTGAGGGACTGCGTGTTGCAAGGAGCTGGAAGCGTGATTCACGAAGAACAAGAGTGTCGCAGCCGCTGTTGTCGCATCACTGGAGAAAGGTGTCGATGCTGCCGCTGTCGCGTCCCATCGCAGAAGTGCCTCGCATCGCCGGAGAAGAGTTTAGCCGTCGCATCAGATGCCGTTGCATCCTCAGAGAAGCGTATCGCTGCCGCAGCCACTGTCATCACACCACGGAAGAAGGGTGTCACCATTGCAGCTGTTGCATTGCATCGCCGAAGTGTCTCACATCCTCGGAAAAGAGGGTCGCCATAGCATCAGACAGCATTGCATCACCGGAGAACCATGTCACAGGGCCTGTCGCAGCTCAGAAGAATCGTTGAGTCGCCGCACGGCTGCTGGGCGTGCACGCATCGTGTCGCATCAAGGAGAAGACACCATTTTTGTTTCATTGCACCGGATCTTCATCGCATCACAACGCTGCTAGTCGCACACCTTACACATCAGTAGGGACCCAACGCATCACTCTTCTTGCGTGTCAGGAACCAACACATCACATTCCCTGCAACACTTTCATTGTATAGCGTTACGCCTCCAAAGTTACATTGAACTTAAAGTGTCGCATTTTACATCTAAAGAGAACTAAGCTATTTTTTCCCATTTTAAAGTACAGCATTGCGGATTTTTGTCGTTTGTGGTCTTGTGTTAAGTCTATATAAAAATACTTATTTTAATACTGCAACTTGTGTGGTGTCCATCTGTAGTGTTGTCACTGGGTATGTATGCGTTCACAAATGCTTTACACACTGCCTCTGAGATAAGCCTTTCTGCTCGTCCGATGCTACCAAGGGGGTGGCAGGGGTTATGTTAGGGGTGTACCCCCTTACCCTGACTAGACGCAAGGGTCCCTATTTGGTCAAAGGTACCTACCTCTGCCAACTAGAGACCCCCAAATCTAATAATAACATATACATCCAAGCTGGTGCAGTTTTTTTCAGATATTAGGCACAGTAACACAGAAAAAACTGTGGTCTCCAGGTGGCTGATTTCATTGCAGCTATTAAAGCCACAGAGAGCTGACTCTATGGCCATTCCATGCTAGCTGCCTTAAAGTGGCTGTCACTGCAAGCTTTGAATTGTGGTTTTCTGGAAGTTCAACCCTATAAACCTACTCATCCAGACTTCCCTTGTATCCTTGGCACATGTGATCACATGCCAAAAAGACTGTCCATAATCAATTGTATTAAACCGAACACAGTACTAAGTTCCATTGGATCAAATTGCATCCATCATAACTGGAAACAGGTTAAGTAAAGCTTGGAAGTGGCTGTAAAATATATCATTTGGATATTGGAAAACTCACTTGATCAGTTTTGCCTATCATTCCATATACTCAACAATCACAAACTCCGTGTTCAAAGCCTACACTTTGCTCTAGTTACCTGCCAACTTGCCACATTTAGATTCCAAACACACAACTGCGACTGGCAGGTTTCGCACTTAAGTTTCAAGTGTCGGCAAGTCCATAGGGAGTTGCGCACAAGACCATCCAGAGCTAGCCGCAGAGAAGCTCCACTGTCAGGACAGATGCAGATGCTTATGGATAAGGATGGGGCACCAAAATAGGAGTCCAAGAAAATTATGGTATTTGAAAAAAGTTCCTTTATTGATCCGATTCTTTAAAAGGCCTCAGCCAACGCGTTTCGTTCCCGTTGGGAACTTCGTCAGGGCTGAAAGAGCACAAATAAAATCACTAAATACAATGACAAGACAAATACATATAAGACCAAATGCCATTACTGGCAACAACATTCATAACTATATACATACATGGTAAAAATTCAAAAAGAATGAACAGGACGGTAGAACAATTATATATATCCACATATAATATATAGAAATATATAAATAACATCCACTACAAACACCTCATACAAAATAGTATACATAAAACATATAACATATAGAGCATAATGGGCTTGCAGTCATCAAAGCTTTTCTGGTTTGGAAACAAAAAAATATATAAAAGAGGGAAAAAAGCAAAGAAGGAAAAAAAGTGTGGGTAGGTTTAAACCCTATTTGCTTGATAACAGAAAAAGATAAAAACGAAGAGTAATGGAGTGCAGAATAAAACACAAGACGTATCACTAAAACGAAAATGCAGAAAAATAGAAATGACAAGAGAACCTAGCAGACACTAGCCAAACTCTTAGCCGAAAAGGACCTATTACACCGCCCCAGTTAGGACACTCCTTATCACAGTCATTCACAGGGACTTACAGAAGCACAGAAGACTCGACTCACCAAAAAGGTGTATAGGTGGAGTCCCTTAAAGCAGCCAAATAGAATTCACGAACGGGGAGTCTCCAAAGTGACCAAAGGGTTTTATATCTACATAGGACAATAAAAGAGAACAACAGTCTCAGATAATACCCTATAAACATTAGGGGGACTGGAGAGATGTCGCAGGGTACCTAAGTAAACAACAGCGAACATCCTATATGGATAATGTCTGGTCCTGAGTAAAGATGGTCACGTCTCTCACCTAGTAGCTGGTAACCGAGGTATGGTATAGGTGATTAAGGTAGTTCCTTCAGATCCAGCGGCGGCAGAAATATTCACACTCCTGATGGGCATGGATAGCGTGAGTAAAGGGTCTAGATATAAATATATGAAAGCATTAATTGGAATATATATTAACCGAAAACAATACTGCAAGACACCAACTCTAATCCAGAACTATGTCTTGTCCTGCTAGCAACTTAAATAGACAATCACAAAAGATGAGATAAAAATCCCACCCTGGGGGTTAGTGTAATGACCACGGGGTTAACCATATCAGATGGCAGTCTCTGTAGAGACAAAGACAATTTCCCTCAGATGTCCAGGATAAGACATAAGGAAAATGCTCACCAGCAAATAGTAGTTTGGTAAGATTTTTTTTTTTTAGGCCTCTAGATCCGTAAGGTGTCAAGTAACACTGCAATTGCCCTATGTACAAGGGGGTAAGCACATAGATATATCTTCAGCCAGAGCTAGGCGATGTGCCAAAAACAAACAAGGGTATAAATACCTAAGAATTAGGCACATAACCAGTGCAACAGATAATTTAAAATTATTCACACAAATGAGCACACCTGTTTCAGAAGAGTGAAATACTCAGCCAGGACCACCGATGGTCACTGTCACCTTTGTTGCCCAAACAAAACGATGCAATTCGATGAAACAGACAAAGGTATAATCAAATATTGTGCTCATTCTGATTGAGCTGTCTGTTGTTGCTGGAGGGTTATCTTCAACTGATCTACCATTAAGTGCCCTTAGATTTAGATGGTCCAGCTCCTCCAAGATTGATTGTCCTGACTTAGTTTATTTACCCAGTTGTAGTTCTCCTTGTGGCGGGATATTCCAAATTGTGTTTTGCTGGAGAATTCTTCATCAATGGAGGAGCCCATTAAGTTATAATTGATGTCCCCAGTGAGGATAAGATCAGCATTTGGACCTTCTCTCATCCATGTTTCTACAAAACCGCACATTTCCTTAGCTAATTTAGTTTTACGTTTTGGTTGAAAATACACATTTATTATTGTAGTGTTGATGTTCCTTGTATTTGATGGAAAGGATACAGTTACTGCTAATAATGATTGAATTTTGGGACCGAAAAGGTGGGCAGTGTGCGTGATTGTATTTGCAACATATATGACCAAACCGCCAAATTCTGCCGTCTTAGTTGCTCCTTTATAAAAACGCATAAAAACCTTGGGGATGTGGCTGATCCTATGCTCAAGTTTCTTGCAGAGCTACAATATGGAAGGCCCTAATATAGGAGACAAATTCCAGGTCTGCTATTTTATTGGCGAGCCCATTTACATTCCAGGAGCAAAGTTGTACTAACCCATTTCAGTTGCGCGTGTGAGGGGAGCAAAGATTGCGACAATCCTTTTTGTTGTTTATGTTTCTTGAAATCCAACTTGTGTCGATTTCCCATTCCTGCAATGTGATGGTATTGCAACAAATGCTGGGTCACTCCAGCTGTTGTCCTATGTCCGTGTTGCAGTGCCCTATTGCTCCATTCAGTACCGATGTGACTCCTCTATTTCTAGTCCCCTCAGATCCCCTCATAGGTTGTGGGCTTAATGGATCTGGATAGCCTGGTTTGGTGTACGGAGCAATATTTATCCCCCAAGACTTTAAAATCTCACTTTCCAGGAGTATTTTATGTGCAATTATTGAGGAGGTCCATGTTGCTCTTGTTTTTTCTCCTGCCAAGTGATCCGTGTATTTAATAAACTCTATTGACTCCAGATCCGTCGTCCTTATCTCTGATAATGATGGTATATGGGATGGGAGTTGCAAGATATTGCCTCGGTTCAAGATGTCATGCCATCCTTTAGAGATGTATTCTGGTCCATGTTGCTCTTGTTTTTTTTCCTGCCAAGTGATCCATGTATTTGATAAACTCTATTGACTCCAGATCCGTCGTCCTTATCTCTGATAATGATGGTATATGGGATGGGAGCTGCAAGATATTCCCTCGGTTCAAGATGTCATGACATCCTTTAGAGATGTATTCTGGAGTAAACCTAATGGCATTTGTTTCTCTCCTTCCCTCCCCTTTAGGGACATTGTTTTGGCCTCCTATGCAAGATGGCCCATCCTCAGTTTGGGGGCATTCTTTTCCCACTCGGTCCCCGTCTCTAGGACCTGCTTGTACATGTTGGACCCTATCTATCCCATGTTCTGTGCTTCCTTGCAGTTTTATACCCAGACTTCGTTGATTGAGCTCTCAAAGTGACTCAGTATTGATGACAGGTATTTGAAAGTTGGTTATGCTATTATTCAAAAGCTGCCTGTTCAGTACCTTCTCTGCTTCCTTATCGACGAAGGGTCTGTTTTTGGGGTCGATCGAATTCCCCAAAGTTTTGTTTGTCCCTCTGGGATGGGATCAAGGGTATTTGATGTCTAAGAGTTTCCGTAGGGTACAAAATCTTGTTTTGTCTCATTCGATTGAGTGCTCATCATTGTTTTTACTTTTATTCTATTTCTGAGTACATTTACAGCAGAATTTCCAGCATGATTTCCGTTTGAGTAAGGCTGGGACTGTTTTTGGAATGAGGCAGCTTCCTCCAAAGTCAGGCTCGGACACAGTTCTTTCTTGCTTTCCACTTGAAGGGTTTTGGATCATACTAGGCATGTTGGTAGTGCACTTTGTGTTAGTTGTTTCGGATGTTAGGTTAATTTGGTCCAGTGACCCTTTTTGCACTTGCGTTATTCCAAAAAGTCGTTGAAAATTATCCATACCGAGGCTTTGTTTTTGATTCCTACCCTTCCGTTTTTGTGCCCGTCTTTGTTTTGCGTTCAATTTAATTTCCCCTTTCTCTGCCCCTGCAAGCTCTAAATTATGACTTTGACTAAGTATCAAGGTTGGTGTTTGCTTGTTGTTCTCACTTTTTTGCATTAGTTTGTGGATTCAGGTTCATTGTCGCCGATTGTCCCATTTGTGCGGACACTCCCCGATGGCTCACTATGTTGTTACAAGTCCCTTTCGTGGTGTGCCCTTCTCTAGGTTGTGTTTGGTCTTCATTAGATGCCTTCTTCAGTTCTTCAGTTGTGAGCAGAAATCAATCGGCATCGATGGGAGGGTTGCTAGTTTGTCCACAATTGGGCTGCATCCGCAGGAACGATGGTCGACTAGCGTGTGCTCCTTGAAACTCTGCAGTGTAGTGTTTAGTGTGCCCAGTTTGCCATCGAATGCTACCACAAAAACTGCCAGGGTGTTCAGGAGGTTTAATTGCATGTCTATTTTATCAGTCTGATATTGCAAAGCATCTACTAAGAGCTGCACAGTTTTAAGCAAGCTTGCCTAGGCGTCTCCGTTGTATGATTTTGTTCAACGTCTTTAAAGTTGCCAAGGTCACCACTATAAGCTGTTTTTTTCTGTGTCACTTTGATGAGCTCTTGGTTTGCCCATTATGCAATGAGATGTACATTTCAGTGGTGCGTATACCCTCTCTGATGGCTAGAGAGCCTTGTTTCCATTACTTCCCTCCATTTTAAATTTTTCTGGGGATTCGCCCCTGCACGGCTCCTCCCGATTGGTTGACAGGAGTGCCTCCCATTTGTCCTTTCCGAGATATGAGTGTGGCTCTGACTCTCCCTGGTCTTTCAGCTCTTCCGTCTTGCTAGTTTGGGGCATTATTTGATTAATTTGAGATGGATCGGTCCGAACTTCATATTCTAAGACCAGATTTTCCTTTGAGTTTTCCGGTGCTCCCCCTGTGGTCCTCCATACCTCCGAGCCGACCTTTATTAGGTCGAATTTTATTCTCACCAAGTGAGTTTCCTATTGGTTTTTCATGCTCGTGAATGTCTAATGGGTCTGTTGAGACACAATTGGCCCCATCATGTTTATATCGGTTGGTGGGAAAAGCTGATGCTTTCCCGTTGTGCTCCCCTGCATTGTACTACTTGGCTCAGGTGTTATTGCAAATAAAACGAACTCTTCCTGTAATGCAGGTCTAGTTTTTGCCTGAGGTTCACCGTCGCGCTCGGCAGACATTTTCAGCTTCCTTTTTTGCTTACTTGTGCTAGTTGTGCTGCTTGTGCTTCTGACATTTTTAACCGCCCGCGTACCCACCCTGACCTCATAGTTTTGTAGTCCTTAGAGATCCTCCTGGGGCATTTGATTCAATTCCTGCGGGTCCGTAATAGCTTACCTCGGTAGGGTTATCAAACTGTTGCAGTGGTGTAATGTAGGGTATTGTATCAGGTGAAGGCCCGGCCGACTTGTGCTGCCTTGTGTTGCCACCCCTGCCTGTTTTTTGTGAGGTGACGCTGGCGTTGTTGGCTACAGTAACACACTTCATTTTCCCAGTCGCATAGGTTGAGTGGTCCGATCTCCAGCTCAAATCAGCTTGACTTGATTGGTTCATTGATCAGGTGGCTTGGTGGCTGCTCACCTCTCTTGCACCTTCTCTTTACTTCTGGGCCCACTGTATGTGGCCAAAATGCTCACCTTGACAACTTGAGTAGGGACACATAAATCGGTAACCCAGCAGTTGATACCACACATGTTTTTCACATGTTTTTCTAGGTGCTGATTTCCAGAAGTAGGAGAGGAGTCAATGAGAGAGAAGTCAATATGGAGAAGGGGCAATAAGGCCACACTAGGCGGTGACAGGCTGTACCTGGTGTAACCAGGCCACTTCCGTGATGCCGCCAAGGGCTCTCACTCGCTGCGGCTGCTGGCTAAAGTGCATCCGCGCTTGCCCTGCGTACAGCGCTGTTCTCCCTTAATATTTTATGCTGTGGTCGAACGGTACGGCAGTCAAGATAGGTGGTGGGTAGGTGGTAGGTGCGGTTGATAGAAGGCGCTTACAGTGCTGCCCTCCTTTAAACTTTTATACTTGCAGCACTGTCCTCCTCTCAAACCGGTAGGTGTTGGGTAGGTGGGGTGGGTGGAAGGCGCTTACAGCACTGCTCGCCTCTCAAGCCGGTAGGTGGTGGGTGCCGTGGGTGGATGGCGGAGGACAGTGAGTGATAGGTGGTAGGTGCAGGGTAAAAAGCAGAGTGAGTAGCTGAGAAAACTTGCCCATGGGTAACACCAGGACCCGCCGAGTGCTACCACGCTATCAGCCCTGCAAGGTGGGGCTGTGAGCTGTGGAGCTGCGGGCAGGCGAGCCACTCACACTGCTCTCACCCCCCGCCCGCCCGCCTCCGCCTCTTCCTTTGCCACTGCTCAGAGCCGCCGCTCACGCTATGTGCCGGGTGCTCAGGCTCAGGCTCGGTCTCACACTCCTCAGGCTCCTCTCCTTTGGCCGCCTGCCTTCAGCTTCGCTTAGCCTTCACCTGCCTCTCGCAGCTTGTCTTCACAGCTGCTCAAAAGCACCATCGGAAATGACTTGCTTGTCAGTAGCATTTGATTTACTAGCCCTGGAACTCTCAGTGCACTTTAATAGGGCCTCACCAGTAAATCAAATATGCTAATCATGGAAACACCAATCCATAACATAATTTACAACAGGAACACTTGCACTTTAACACTGAACAGCAGTGAGAGAGTGCGTAGAGCCCCTAAACCAGCAAAAGTAGAGGTAAAACCGATAGGTCAGAAAACAAAAAGACAGGAGCAGCCTCCCTGCTGCTCAGCCCATCTCCAACTGTCACCACTCATTCACAGAGGTACCCAGGCATTCCATTCATCACAGTCACACCAACATTCCAATACCATCTCTCACTCTGGCTGAGCAGCTAGGAGAGAGCTAGGTTGGACAACATGCAGTAACACTTAAGAGAATACAACATTATCTCCTTCCTTTTAAAAGAAAAATGAAAGTGTGAGAAAACATGGGAATAACCTTAAACAAGAAGAAAATATACAGAAGAAGAAAAAGTTCTGACTCAGGGAAGCAAAACTAAATACAACTTCTGAAGAGCAGGAACACTTCATAACCTGAAGGAAAATATTGGCAAGCAAGAATAAAACATTGAGGGGCAATATCTCCATCCTTCCCAATAAACTATTTAAATAAACTAAGTGAAGGGTGGACCACACCCCAAGACAAACACCCAAAATGTGATTTCCTTCTCAAAACATGTATAAATAAGTTTACTTGTTTTGTGTATTTAAATAATATAAATTTAAATACATTTTAAATTTAATAAAGCTAGTTTAATTAAAGCTTAATAAAGCTAGCGAACTTTAGAATATTTGGTCTAATCTTCATGCTAATTGTATATGTAATAGTCCACCGGAACACTCTCTTTGTTTTCAGTTATACAGTGGTCCAGTCAGGTGGTTTAGGACCCAAGCCTGGCTGGTTTACACACAAAAACAACACATGAAAAGCAAGGCGACTTACACAGAACAACCAGTGATGCGATGGGCGACTTACACACAAGCCAACAAAACGTGAGGCGCAGAGCGACTTACACACAAACCAACAAAACGTGCAGACCAAATGTGCAGTGTATGATGACTAACACACATTTAACACTACACAACATGTAAGTAGCGGGATACTAACACATGGAACCAGAAATGCCAGCACCACCCTCATGTAAGGGTACAATGTGACTACCACCCACTCTGTAAGAAGTGCCAAACATGTGTAGAAAAGAAAACTTTAACTGTGGCATCACAAAACAAGAAAATGTTCCACTGGTCATGCAAACTCCATTGCTATAACTGTAGTACATTTTTAAACCGTAACCCCCACCAGTGAGCGACCTCTCACCCGAGTAGTACTACTCTAGACACACTCTAGTCTTAAGTACCCCAAGACGTAATATAGTGTAAAATAAGCTGTAACTAAACAACAATGCAATTACATGTTTGACCTAAACATGTGACCCCCCTTAAAAGAATGACTGTGTGCCCATACCAATAACCAACATTTTTTACTGTATGTAAAAAAAAAAAAATCTTTGTAGAAATGTAAAAGGATGTTCAGTCATAAACGATTCACAAACCAGAGCAACTCTTGAAACACGAAACTCACATTGCAGAACTGGAACAGTCTCATTGAAACCTTAGGTGAATATCAAAACTAAAATGAGTAATTCACAGCTTAAATTGATTTCCTGCAATAAAGTTCAATTTAGTTGTGATTCCATTTTTTATGGCACCAAGGGCCAGATGTAGGAGAGGAAATACCGGTCGGAAACGGCCGAATTCGGCCGTTACCAACCGGTATTTAGGATTTGGCATGTAGGGGCCAGCATTTTACAGAATCTGGAAATTTACCGATTCGGTAAATTTACCGATTCTGTAAAATACCGAATCGTTATTTTTACCAATTCGGTAATTCCACATGTAGGTGACACTCCTGAGAGTGCCACAGGCCCTTAAGAGTCGGTATTTTACCACCCAATCCTATTGGATGGTAAAATACCGAATGCAGGTGTGCATGCACACCTGTGCCATGTGACACACAGACATGCCCTTAGGGCATGTATGTGTGCCACATGGCACACATGCCTGTATTTGCGGTGCTAGAGGGTGTCAAAGTGACACCCCTTGCACCCTTGCAGGATTCGGTGACGGCTCAGCCCTCCACAGGGCTTGGTCGCCCCACTCACTGCTGCCGCTCCTGCCTGCCTTGCCGCCTCCTGCCTGCAGATTCCTTCGCTCGCTGCCCGCTGCTACTGGGAATTTCCTGCTGCTCCTGGGAATTTCCCGCTGCCAGCTGCTTCTTGGAATTTCCCGCCGCTCCCTCCCTGCGGCCCCGCCCCCCTGTGATTCCATTCGCCGCCCCGCTCCCGCCACCCAACTGCTCCTCCCTCCCGGCTCCTTACTTATGACGCCCCCAGAGCGACCGCGCAGCGGACGTGCACAGCGGGAGCGCCGATTGAGCGCCTAAGGTGCGCCAAAGGTAAGCCCGTCTGCGCCCGTCCGCACCTGGCCCGCGCCCAGTGCCAGGACTCCTGGCCCTCCCCGCCGAGGCAAGACAATCCGACTGACCTACGACGCCGCCACTCTCAACGAGCTCAATGCCGGCCGGACCCACGCCTGCTGCCGAGCCACCCCGAGACGCACCCACGGACCCTTCACCTGCTGCACCTGCAAGTTCACCTGCCTCCGAACCTGCCCCGCACCCGCCAAGACAAACACCAGCAGCAATCACCTCAAGTGCATCCTGATCAACACCCGTTCCGTCCACAGACACGCCGTGGAACTCTGGAACCTCCTCGACGCTACATCACCGGACGTCGCCTTCCTCACGGAAACCTGGATGAACGCCTCCTCTGCACCCGACATCTCCATCGCCATCCCGGACGGGTACAAGATCATCAGGAGGGACCGCATCAACCAGACCGGAGGTGGCATCGCCATCGTCCACAGGAACACCATCTGCATCATGACCGACGCCAACGACTCCTTCACCGCAGCCGAACATCTCCACTTCCAGATTCACACCGACCCTAAGACGACCCTCAGAGGCACCCTCGTCTACAGACCCCCGGGACCACGCACACAATTCAGCGAAGACATCACAGACTTCATCAGCCCGCACGTCCTCCCCTCCACTGACTACATCCTCCTCGGGGACCTCAACTTCCACCTGGAGAACAACAAGGACCGCAACACCACCGCCCTGCTGGAAAACCTCGCCAACCTCGGACTCAAGCAACTGGTCAACACCCCCACCCACTACGCCGGCCACACGCTTGACCCCGTCTTCTCTTCCAGCAAGTACATCACCTTCAGCCACGCCACCGGACTCCACTGGACTGACCACAGCTGCGTCCACTTCAGCTTCAAAAGATCCACGACCCACCACCACCCGCAACAGGTACCTCACAGGAATTGGAGCAAGATCACCGCAGACCAGCTCACCACCTCCCTCAGCCAGAGCCCACCCGCCAACACAACGGACCCCAACGAAGCAGCCCGCAACTTCACATAGTGGCTGACCGCCTGCGCCGACGACCTCGCGCCACTAAAGAACCCTCCCAGCAGACCCAGAAGCAAGAAGGCATCCTGGTTCACCGACGACCTCAAGGACTCCAAGAAGACCTGCCGCACCCTCGAGAAAGCCTGGCTCCTCGACCGGACCACCGACAACATGACCGCCCTCAAACACGCTACCCGCAAGCACCACCAGCTCATCCGCACTACCAAGAAGAAATCCCTGAAGGAACGACTGGACAACAATGCCCACGACAGCAAAGAGCTCTTCACTATCGTCAAGGAGTTCTCCAACCCCAGCACCGGCACCAACGACATCACTCCGTCACAAGACCTCTGCGACTCCCTTGCCTCGTTCTTCCACCGCAAGATTGCCAACATCCACAACAGCTTCGGCGCCCCACCCACGCACCCAACTGTCGAACCAACGCCCCCCACCGCCACCCTTCGCACCTGGACCACGGTGACCACCGAAGACACAGCCTGCACGATGAACACCATCCACTCCGGATCACCGACCGACCCCTGCCCACACCACGTCTTCAACAAGGCCGACTCCACCATCGCACCCCAACTCCGGAACATCATCAACGCCTCCTTCAACACCGCCACCTACCCGGAGAGCTGGAAGCCCGCCGAGATCAGCGCCCTCCTGAAGAAACCTACAGCGGACCCCACCGATCTCAAAAACTTCCGCCCCATCTCGCTCCTCCCTTTTCCTGCTAAAGTCATCGAGAAGATCGTCAACAGACAGCTGACCACCTTCCTCGAGACAAACGGATCCCTCGACCCCTCGCAGTCCGGCTTCAGAGCCAACCACAGCACCGAGACCGCCCTCATCGCAGCCACCGACGACATCTGGACCCTGCTCGACAAGGGGGAAACAGTGGCCCTCATCCTCCTGGACCTCTCTGCTGCGTTCGACATGGTCTGCCACCGCACCCTAATCCAGCGCCTCAGCAACATCGGTAGCCAAGAGAAGGCACTGGAGTGGACAATCTCGTTCCTCGCCGGAAGAACACAAAGAGTCCGCCTCCCCCCGTTTCGCTCCGAGGCCACCGAAGTCATCTGCGGCGTCCCGCAAGGATCTTCACTCAGCCCCACCCTCTTCAACATCTACATGAAACCTCTCGCAGCCATCGCACGCCAGCACAACCTCAACATCATCTCTTACGCCGACGACACCCAGCTGATCCTCTCCCTCACCAGAGACCCCGACACCGCCAGAACCTGCCTACACGAAGGGATGAAAGACGTCGCCGAGTGGATGAAGGACAGCCACCTGAAACTGAACTCGGACAAGACGGAAGTCCTCATCCTGGGATCTTCGCCCTCCGCCTGGGACAACTCCTGGTGGCCCCCAGCCCTGGGCACCGCACCCAAGCCAACCGACCACGCACGCAACCTGGGCTTCATCCTGGACCCCTCCCTCTCGATGACCAGACAAGTCAACGCCGTCTCCTCATCGTGCTTCAACACCCTGCGTATGCTTCGCAAGATCTTCCGCTGGATCCCGACCGAGACCAGGAAGACTGTCACCCAGGCACTCGTCACCAGCCGACTGGACTACGGAAACGCCCTCTACGCCGGAACCACAGCCAAGCTACAGAAAAGACTCCAGCGCATCCAGAACGCCTCCGCCCGACTCATCCTGGATGTCCCCCGACGCAGCCACATCTCGAGCCACCTGAAGAACCTGCACTGGCTCCCCGTCGACAAGAGGACCACGTTCCGGCTCCTCACCCACGCACACAAGTCTCTCCACGACCTGGGCCCCAAGTACCTCAATGACCGCCTGACCTTCTACACGCCCACCCGCCAGCTACGGTCCACCACCCTCGCCCTCGCAGGCGTACCACGCATCCGAAGAGCCACCGCCGGAGGAAGATCCTTCTCTTACCTGGCTGCCAAGACTTGGAACTCCCTCCCCATCCACCTTCGGCTGACCCAGGACCATCTCGCCTTCAGGAAACAACTCAAGACCTGGCTGTTCGAGCAGTAGCATACCCCTCCTCCCAAGTGCCTTGAGACCCTCCCGGGTGAGTAGTGCGCTATACAAATGGCATTATTGATTGATTGATTGATTGATTGATTGACTCGGTAAATACCAAATCGGTATTGCCCATTGATTCTTATGGGCTTCAAGGCCCATAGAAATCAATGGGCAATACCGATTCAGTATTTACCGATTCGGTAAATACCGAATGTTACCGATTCGGTAATTGAAAATTAAATTTTACCTACATCTCCCACCTTCTATTTTACCGATTCATAAATACCGAATCGGTAAAATTCGGTATTTATGCATTGGTAAATTAGAATTACCTATATCTGGCCCCATGTCTCTACTTGATAAACTTGGCGGCTGCCCCAAAATGTGCAGTCATAAATATGGACTATAAACAAAAAAATACCTGTGGTTTCTCAGAGCTTCACCAAACCTTCGAACAAAGGATAAAGACAAGAAATGCAGCCAATCTGGGCAATGCGACATGCCTGGACACCTTCAAATTTCATGAAGACATGAAATGCAGCCGAACAGAACAATGCGACATTCCCGGTCACGTATGAATTTTGGTTGAACTTTATTGGAAAAAAAAACGTAGTTGGCAAAATGTGTACAAAATATGCTGGAAACTACAGGAAACCACGTAGCTCTGAAACTAGCGATGTTCCTCCATTATCAAAATGTCAGCACGCAGAGAACATCGCACCGGATGGCACTCTGCTTCACAAAGCTGAATAGCGTCCCACACCAGAAAACAGCAGCGTACTACCAAGGACGTCATTGGAGACCTCACTGAAGACACGTGTGACACTGTAACTATGGTGAGTACACACGCTGTTTTGAAAATTCAAATTCTTGAGAAACAGTAAATGGGCAGACATTTAGGCATCTTGTAGTGATGGAAATTGAGAAAAAAAAACTGAAAAACTCAGCCAAGTTTTAGATAGAAATCTAAGCAAAAGCTGCAATAGATTCCAAATGCCAAAACCACACTGACAATGCATGTCGTGAGATCCCCAGCACATGTTAAGCACACAATACTGATTGTACAAAGAAACATACAACCAAAATGCTGGGGGCTCATTCCAGAAATGAGCATTGTAATGTACCTCTAATGATGCACAGACAGTCTGAAGTGCAAGGCACTGTGTTAAAAAAACACCCTTTTTTTTGTTCTGATGCTGCCGAACATTGCATAAACATGCCACAGATGTAGAAAATGAGTATCAATGAACTCAGTTGGGTCACTCCACAGACCAACTGCTTGTGCTTTCCATGTGTCTCCAAAGCACTGAATGAGCAAAACCACACCGCTCCTGTGTTTCGCTTGTGAAATCCTCACACTGAAACAGTCTAAGGTAATTCCAATCAATGTAAAAAGAAACCATATTCCGCTATTGTGCTGCCACCAATTTCTTCCATATCCGGTGCATAGAAGTAAAAGTGGTGACGCAGCAAAAAGTCCTTATGTGAAAGTCAATGGAGCATGTCCAGGCTGGAGCTGTCCGTTTGACAGGACACTGGTGGGGCTGACTTGCCTGTAGCTCCAAACTTGCTTCCTGTTGTTATTCTTATTTCTTGTAGTTACTCTTGGTTTCTGTAGTTACTCTTGGTTTCCATAATTACTCTTGGTTTCTGTAGTTTATCCTAGTCCATTTGTAGACAGCTTTTTAAATCCTAAAGTACGCTTGAGGCCAGGTCCTGCTTGTCGCCAAAATATGTTGCATCCTAAGACAGGTTGCCATGTAGAGTTTTGTTGGTATCTTTATTATTTCCAAGTAAATATATACATCAGTCTTTATTCCAGTTGCCAATCCTTACTCCAGCCCCACCAGGAGCAGCCTCCCTGCTGTTCAGCCCATCTCCAACTGTCACCACTCATTGACACAGGCACCCAGGCATTCCATTCATTCTAGTCACACCAACGTTCCAATACCATCTCACTCTGGCTGAGCAGCTAGGAGACAGCTAGGCTGGATAACATACAATAACACTCAAGAGGATATAACAAATACTTTTTTTTAAAATGGTGCTTAACCTACAAAGATCTGCAGAGGAATGGGTCCCAGTACCTAAGTTAGAATGTGCGCTAGAAATTTTCATTCCAGTGATAAGTACCTGCTATTGGTCCCATGCATTCAACGGTCTAGATGTGGTGGTAGAGCCTCTTCCTATTAGGCTCCTACCTTCTGGAATAAATTGTTTTTTTTATGTTCAAACTTGCCCTGACTACAGCAAATTCAGGAAAGCATAAAAACAGCACTGTTCTAGATGTTTCGTTCAGGTTTTGGGTTGACTGTGTGCCAAGATACTCTGGTTGGGGTGAATCATGTGCGATATAAAATTATTGTTTTGTAGTCACTCTAAAGGTAGATACCCCATTGGCTACTAGCTGACACTCCCCGTAATTCCCCTAAATACAGTATTTGGGTGGCACCCCTGATGCCATGACTTGTGAGTTCAATGGACACAAACAAAGAGTGGACAAAGAAGATTGCTTATCCAAGAAATGAGGAACAACTACTGACTTGGTGACAACCTTTAGAGCCTATCTACTTCCTCATGGAGAAATTGACTTGTCCTGACACTGTGCAGACTCCAGGAAGCCTAGTGTCACTGTGCAACCTTTTGAATCCCCAGGATCGGTTCGTGGCTCAAGTTCGCCTACACCTTGATTGCCTCAATTCTGAATGCTAAAATAGCACAGAAGGTTTAGGTGATCAAGCAAGATAAGAAAAGGATGGGAGCAGCTGGAAGGGAGACCTGAAAGGCAAAACAAACACCATAAGCAGATCATACATTGGTTCTATATTTCAAATTCTGTTTTACCTTCTCTCTTTACCAGTAAAGAAAACAAGAATTTTCCATATCCGTATGGGACACTAGGAATGGATTGTTCCTTTCTGAAACTAGTGTTTCTAATAAAGAAGTACTGAAATATATTAACAATTATTACAAGAGGAAAGTTACAGTTTACTAAATGTACCTTTTTCAGATACTAAGATACTCACCAAAACAGAAGAGCTGCCAAGCTTCACAGGGGACAAATCCAATATACACCTCTGAACACCCCTGTTAGAGATGGCAACATAAAAGAATTTTTGTGAGGAACGAACAATGAACACTTGTTGCTTTGTTTCCTGAACAACTGCAATGTTATAATCCATAACATGGAAAAGTAGTATGTATACAGGCACTCCATGTGACTATGTACAAAGTCTTGTAAATGAATCGAACGTTAGAACAATGCTTTACAGCTAGGTGAGGCACACGCGTATTGAGGAATCCTCTTTTATTCCCAAACATCATGTAAAGGCAGGATCGGGCTGGCGGCAGTGAATTCTAACAGCTCTACTGGGAATGCCTGTCCGAGCCGATGGCAATGACGATCTCAGCACTTCTGGTCACGCTGTCGATCGAAGCAGAGAACAAGACTGCTCTGGGACACACAGTCACGGGGCAATTTCTCACGAAGGTCTCAGGATGCAACAGGGCACATGCACACAGCATTGCTGAGACTCACTTGAGCTCTGGGTGCACACGATCACAGGGCAATCCTCACGAAGGTCTCAGGCAGCAGAAAGCACACAGCATCGCTGAGACTCACTTGGACTCCGGGTGCACACGATCACAGGGCAATCCTCACAAAGGTCTCAGGCTGCACAAAGCACACGCACACAGCATCACTGAGACTCACTTGGACTCCGGCTGCACACAATCACAGAGCAGTTTTTAACACCTTGAGCGCTCATAACAAGCTCAGCTCGTAATGAGGAACAGTGGCGCTGTGCTCATGATGAGCTGAGCTCGTCATGACCGCCGTGGAACACCCACGTGGGGATAATTCCCCTGCTGTGCTGGGCATTCCATTAAACGGGCATGGTCATGACGAGCTCGGGTCGTCATGAGCACAGCGTCACCATGCTGCGTGATGAACCAAGATCGTCACGACCACCACGGCACCACGCACGGCCTCTCTCCCCCCTGCACCGCGGGGGTATTAGACCCACAGCGAAGGGGTTAAGAAGGTCCCAGGCTGCAACTCACTTGGGCTCCGAGTGCACATGATCATGGGACAGTTCTCACAAAGGTCTCAGGTTGCAAAAAGCCCATGCACACAGCATCGCTGAGACACACTTTAAAACTTTTATGTTCCTGAGATTCCACAACAGGGAGCCTGCTCTCCTTGGTCCTTTGGAGACTCGTTACTTTGGGACATAGCACACAGCAAAGTCCTTTCAAGCTGGGGGACACAGCACACAGGGGGACACAGCACACAGCAAAGTCCCCTAGCCTCTCCTTAGTTAAACCAGGAAACTGAAGGCCAGCCCCAGAACACACAGCAAGGGTCAGTCCTTCTCTTCAATCTCTTCAGTTGTACTTCCTTTGGCAGAGGTTCCTCTTGACCACACAGTAGTTTCAATCATTTTCAGTCTTCATCAGTCCAAACTCCAGGGGTTTCTGCTCTCATAGTAACACCACTAAATGTCTTTGAAGTCTTTGTTGTTCAGGGGGGTACTGACCCCTGTCCAAACCAGTTCTGGCTGTCTCCCTGACAGTGACACCTTCTTGCCTTGATAGTGAAGGTCTGGATCCTCAATCACTCAGCAGGAGATGGAGTCATTGTTTTATGGCAGCGGCCCAGGCCTCTTCACCTCTAGGGGCTACTCCTCCCCCCTACACTCTAGATGTAGGTCAACCCGTTGCTGTCTTACCTCCTCCCCTGGGTCAACATTTCCCAGATCCTATCACATTCAAATCCAGACAGTCAATCCACAACCAGGCTGAGACACACAGAATTGTTAGAAGAAGAAAAACAGCCACTTCTAAAAGCGTGGTTCCTAAACACACAATTCAAAAGCCACCTTCACAAAAAGATGTGTTATTAAATTGTGAGTTCAGGCACACTAAGCTTTACCTCTCCATCTTAAGCCTATGGGAAGATAGGCTGGAAGCACATCACACAGCCTCCCCATTCTGTCCTATGGGCAAGACGGACTTGCAACAGTGAAAAACAAATTTGGCAGTATTTCACTTGCCACCATGTCAGACCATGGTACACACCATAGTACATGTCCTACCTTTCACATACACTGCACCCTTCCCAGGGGGGTACCTTGGGCCTACCATAGAGGTGTCTGGTGTGAATAAAAAGGAAATGGTAAGGCCTGGTAAGTGGGTGTACTTGTCAGAACAACAGGGCAGTTTAATAAACTACGCACAGGCACTGCAGTGGCAGGCCTGAGTTCTCACTTTAGGCCTACTTGTGTGGGTGGCAGAATTAGTGCTGCAGGCCCACTAGTAGCATTTGCATTACCAGCCAGGGCACACATAGTGAACTTTACTAGGGACTTTACTAGTAAGGCAAACATACCAATCATAGACAAATAATTACCGTTACACTTTACACTGGGAGCACTTGCACTTTGACACTGATCAGCAGTGGCAAAGTGCCCAAAACATCTAAGTTGGCAACACCATGTCAGAAAAAAGTTCTAGGGGGAAGGGAAAAAGTTTCGGGAACTTTAGCCAAAAAGGGCTAAGTCCAACATAAATCAATATATGTTTACACTCAACCTTCCACTTAGAGGTCCAAAGAACACTGTACCAGCTCTCTCCACTGTTACACATGCACAGTGCAAACGTTGCACTCCCCAAATATTTTGTTATCTATTCCCCATATCACAATTGGGTGTTCCATATATAAGAAGCTGCAAGGAGTATATTTTCCCCATAAAACAAATAGGACACCACACCAGTACCCCTTCCAATTTTCATACGCTCCTTCCACTTTGAGCAAAATGGGGAGGTGAAAGGGTGCCCTCATATTACATAACCTGGTAACATTAATGGTGGACATTAAACCTAACCAGCAGAGTGCTTTAGAATTAATGGGTTGTTATTTCATGGCTAAATTCAGAGGGCAGTTTAAACATGCACACAGCACTGCAATCCACATATTAGATGTAAAGTGTCCGGCATCTGCCCAGATGACTGTAAGCACGCAGAGGTGAAACCCCTTCTCAAGAAACTGACGGCCGACCCAACTGACCTGAAGAACTACCAGCCCATCTATCTCCTCCCCTTCGCAGCCAAAGTCACAGAAAGACTCGTGAACACCCAGCTGACCTCCTTCATTGAAAAAAAAGACATCTTAGATGCCTCCCAGTCTGGCTTCCCCAGCAACCAAAGCTCGGCCCTCCTCTAGGCCAACGACGACATCCCCATGCTGCTAGACCAGGAACACACTGCAGCCCTCATACTCCAGGACCTCTCCGCAGCCTTCAACACCATATCACATCACACACTACCCTCCAGACTCCACAACGCAGGAATAGAGGGAACCGCCCTCGACTGGATCCAATCCTTCCTCTCCGGCAGAACCCAGATGATCAAACTTCCCCCCCCCTTTCTCTCCGACCCCACTGACATAATCTGCAGAGTACCGCAAGGATCATCCCTAAGCCCAAAGTTCTTCAACATCTACATGGCCCCCATCGCCGCCATCGTCTTTGTCCACTTTGTCCTTTCTTTGTTTGTGTCCATTGAACTCATAAGTCATGGCATCAGGGGTGCCACCCAAATACTGTATTTAGGGGAATTACGGGGAGTGTCAGCTAGTAGCCAATGGGGTATCTACCTTTATAGTGACTACAAAACAATAATTTTATATCGCACATGATTCACCCCAACCAGAGTATCTTGGCACATAGTCAACCCAAAACCTGAATGAAACATCTAGAACAGTGCTGTTTTTATGCTTTCCTGAATTTGCTGTAGTCAGGGCAAGTTTGAACATAAAAAAAACAACGGGCTTAGCATTGTATAATACCCAGCTCATCCTCTCACTAACGAAGATTCCTGAAAACACCAAACTCTGCTTCCAGGATGGAATGAAGAACCTGGCAGCCTGGATGAAGGACAGCTGCCTAAAGCTCAACTCCGAGAAGACAGAGGTCCTCATCCTTGGGCCCTGCACCTTCGCCTGGGACAGCCCCTGGTGGCCCCCCGCCCTTAGGAGCCCACCCACTCCGACTGACCACGCTCAGAACCTCGGCATAACCCTCGACTCCTCCCTCTCCATGAACCACCAGATCAATACCGTCGCCTCCATCAGTTTCAACTGCCTCCGCATCCCCCTCGACTGCAAAAAAACTGTCACCCATGCACTCATTACCAGCAGACTAGACTACGGGTACGCCCTCTATGCCGGAATCAACAAAACTCTCCTATGCAAGCTCTGAACCATCCAGAATGCCGCAGCCAGGCTCGTCCTAGGGACACCGCGCCACAAACATATGACCCACACCTACATATCCCCAACAACATGGGACCCAAATACCTCAACGACTGAGTATGTTTCCACGTACCCAAGAAACACCTCTGCTCCGCCGACCTGGCCCTGGCAGAGGTCCCCCGCATGCACAGAAGCAGAGCCAGCGGGAGAGCTTTCTCCTACATAGCAGCCAAAACCTGGAACGAGCTACCGGTCAACATCAGACGCTCCCCAACCCTCCATATGTTCAGGAAGGACCACAAGATATGGCCCTTCAACTGCCACAGAGCTGTTCTCTCCCCCCCCCCCCCAGCACCTTGAGGCCCTCACAGGTGAGTAGAGCACTCTATAAACCACTGATTGATTGATTGACAAATAATACAGTATAGACAGCAGTACTTCAAGCTTGCCTGTATCCCTGAAGTCAACCCCTACGTTGTCAGCAAGCATATTCGGCAAATGGGCCTCAATGGAGCTATTCTGCCACTCCGTGTGCATATACTCCATGTCTTCTTGCCTCCAGCAAAATGTACACATGGCAGGGTGAGGGCAGAGGCTTGTACATTGGTTCTCCATCATCCTCAGATTTTCAGTCACCCCTCCTGAGCAAGCCGTCAAGCTATGTAATTGACTGGTGGCCCAAGAGAGTCCCTCAGCCTCCACCCAGTCATCTTCAGCTCACCATAATAGACCTTCTAGAAGGGACTGTCTTATCTGGCTCTCTCATTTTCTTAGCCACCCCTAAGGAATCCGTTCCATACCGGTGCCAGCCACGTGTTAGTCCTGAAATACCTCCGGCCAAACCGTAGACAATCCTAGAATGGCATCTGCCTTTTGACAGCTAACCTCATCTAGCCCTCTGACCACCAGGTGCTTGCCCTCAAAAGGCCTTAAGAAGTCCTAACCTAAAAGTGATAATAACCTAACCCTGAGAGGCTTTGAGCTCTGCATTCTCTTAGCAAGCCCTTATAGACCAACCCAAAACCATTCTGTTGCATTCACACTCACCTGCATTAACAGTGCAGATAAGCACGTCATTATATTGCAGGTCAAAGGGTACCACTTTGTGGCAAGCAAAGTCCAAACTTTAAGCGAGGCACGTAAGAAAGTGAGGTGCCAATTTGCAGTAACCTTGACTGTGCGTTGAAACCAATTTGGACTTTTTAAAAAAGAATTCAACTCGCTTGCACAGTGTTAAAGTCTAGCAATGTTCACTTGCCTTCTGCAAAGGTTTTCTTGTCAGCTGCAACCCAATAGTTTATTAGGGGTTAGATACCAGAGCGCTGCAGAAAAAAAATGGACTGAATGTGTTTGCCCATTGACATAGAAATGAAAAAACACTTTGGTATATCATTCCCTTCAATCTTTAAGTAGTAATTTATCTTTCAGTACTTGGAATGGCTTTGTAGGTAGGTAGGCACCAGTTACGGGCGCCATTGCAGGCTGTTTTCTGGTGTGGTTGACTATAGTGCTCAAGGCCCACCTGGTTAGGTCCTGGAGCCTCATTTAAAACAGCGAGCATCTTGTTATCAAGTTGCTGGGCTGTAACTATAACATGTAGCTCTGAAGTGGTGGGTTGTTGTGACGCTGCCAGAAGTTCCCATCTCCACTGCAAAATCACTGACTGCTCTGGGACATGCCCACGTGCACTCTGGTCCCTGCAGGCTGGTAGAACGCTTCTATGTAAGCGACGAGTTGGTATGGCGTGTAAGTGTTACGATTTGTGCACCAGAGTGTGTGTTCAAAAACAATATGTGCTTCAGAACTTGTCAGATTTTGTAATCTCCGATAATCTTTCCATTTACCTCAAGATCTCCCATGGTTTAGGGTAATACGCCATTCCTTATGTAATTGTGACTAAACAGGGACACAATAAGTAGGTTTTTTTTGCACCAAAATATTTATTATTATTTTCCATTACAAACATACCCAATAGAGGCATAAATCGCATTTCCAATGAACTATAGATATAATAGAAACATACGAGTGGGCGTGTTTGACACATCACCAGTGACACGAGAACTAACAGTAAATGTTCAGCATACAGGATAATCTGATGCTTTGCTAAAAAGGAAAGCCATATTGGCTATGCTAATGCTTGTTATTCCTTCTGACAATTGATTGTCTCCTAATACTTTGGGATGCTTTGAAAATGGTGTTGGTGTTTCATTAATGGTTCTCCAGTACAATTTTATTGTTCTTTTTAACTACCACCTTGAGAGCGCACAACTCCTGCAAGCACTCCTATGACATGATACCATGGCTGTACGTGAAAACATATAACATATTGATCCTGTATTGCACATCTGACTGATGATTACTAGAACTCTATTATATGGTTACTATGAAAAAACGTATTCCGAACTGGTACACGTGTTACACCTTTTATTATTAAAGTGGCAGAGACATTACATAGTGTGAGGGGAAAAAAAGGGTAGGGATTGGGCTTAGGGTCCAAGAAGAAATAACAGTAGTTAAGGTTAACGAACATCCAATAGTTGTCAATGTACAATTCAGAAATGTAGAGCAAAATAACATAGACTTTTTTTTTGTTTAAGAAATTTTTATTAAGCATTAAAGCAATAATACACGAAACATGTCATAAAAAATTAGGAAAAAGTACATATGAGTATAATAATAATTGAAAGACATCAATCTACAGAAATTTATAGAGAGAAAAGAAAGGTATGAAAAGATAGAAAGGAGAAAGAAGAAAGGAAAGAAGCGAAAAGGAGAAAAGAAAAGGAGGAAAGTAGAAGAAAAGGAAAGAGAAGAGGAGAGAAAGAGGAAGAGAAGGAAGTAAAACTAAGGGATCATAAGGGACTTTTTATCGCTAGATATTTTATTTCGCAGAAGCTTGCATATTAACTACATCAACCGTAAAACTACATTTTTAACAGCTTTTAGCTGCTATTGAATTTTAACATACAATCACCTTGTCACTGGAAGATGCATAATATAGAAGGTAAAAAAGCAGCCGCTTGGCTACATCTTTATCTTCCTACTTCGCAACCCACCAAAATGGACTCACTATACAGTTCCCATGTCTATAATGACTTGTAGATGCAATTTGTTTCTGCATTTCGTGAGATATGAACACAATAGACCTGTGCCTAAGCACAAAACGACAGGTTGAAATGTTGTTGTGCTCCTGCGTGGTACCTCCAAGGGTAAATTGGGTTTCCCTCTTTATTACTTTCCTGCGTGGTAGTAGTCCTCTTTTACGGCATCTTTTTTTTTATTGTTTCAAATATATGCTGAATCTGCTGCTGTGTAAATCTGTACACATATGTAAAAATAAATGACGTTGTGAAGTGTGTGGACGTGCAAGTGCATGCGTTGACAAAACAACAATGTTTGCGGGCCCTATGTTGTTGTCCTTCTGCCATTTCAACAGTCAAAAAACAAAAGGGAGACCATTGATAGCAAAAATAAAAACTCTTAAAAAATTACAAAAGTAACAAGTAGTCAATGAGCAGAGCAAGTGAAGCAAAGTAAAAACAAAAGATAGGTAGATGCAGCACAAAAAAATATAGGGTTGCTCTGAAAGGCATATGCAAAAAGAACAGATGATGGACAGAATGCTGAATTAGTCAAGCATTCACCCCCAGTCACAGATCTTTATTAAATCCATCTTTTTTTTGCACGCCACGCCATTTCAGTTTAGACATAGCCATATGCAAATCAATCTTTATCCTGTTCCCCATGGGAACAGTCCAGCCCGAATTGCCAGGCCAGGTCCTCCCGGGACCAGAAACAAGCATCCTGAGACTGGTTTCGGGGTTTCTCAAATTTGCTTGGAAAAGCCCCATTTGTCGATTATTTTTTCAAACTTTTCTCTGGGGTAAAACCCCCCCCTAACCCCCCCCCCCCTCCCACACTCTGCTGTATGTTGTTCGGGCTTGCTCGCAATGCTAGCTCGCAACAGTGCATTACGACAATTATTTCATGCCACACCACTTTCAAATGACACTAGCCGCCACTGAACACAAGGTAAAATACATATCCAAATGATGGGCACTTATGATCTTAAAATGAGGAACATTACAAAATCTCAATTTTCATTCGGAAGACATATTTGTCATAATTCCTGTGCATAGTTCACAAGACAAAAATGCAATTTAAACAGGCCTACTCTTCTGAAAAACAGATCGTCAAAACAGGTCATGTATAAATTGTACAAATACTCTAATTATGCAATGCAAGCATCTAGTAATGTATTACTTTATGGATAAGGAACATAGAGAGCAAACAGGTTAAACTAATGACTTGAATACATTTTTATGCTATTAACATGCAACCAGCTTCATTTCCCATACAATGCATCTTAGATCTAAACAGTGTAATGTTTAAAAAACAACTAGTGAACATGGTTCCAATGAGTAAAAGAAATGCAAATATCGCAATTTTTAGAGTAAAAATCTTTACGTTTGCGGGCGCACAAGAATCTTCATTTTATTTTTAAATAATCGTCTTTATTAATGGTAATGTATATTGTCGGCGCATAACACAGCTCAAATAACAAATGTTAACTAATAAACCTTTAAAAAAAAGTACGCCAGCCCTGTACTTGTTAAAGTGTAGGCACCTAAAATAAATGAGAAAAAGCGCAAACACTATAATAAAGAATTCCCTTTCTATCATTACTCTTGGCAACACATCTAGGGCTAACCGGCGTTTCAATCAATAGTTACAGGACATCAAAGTCAGACTGAAAGATTTTCTTTTTTTTTTCATTTTATGACTCGATTTTGAGTTAGTGTGCAGGCAACGTGCCCTTGCCCTTTCAGGCAATTATCTATGTGCTGTTATCTCTGTGGCTTTCCTTGAGAAATGTCCTTTGATAAGATTAGCAAATGATAGATGTGCGTGTCGGCACTTTTATATTTAATGAGGACGAGATAAAGTGTATTAAGTTTAAATTAAATAAAGTGGAAACATTTAGAACAGCATGTATTTCAGATATATTGGATACATGCGACACTCCTCCACCATAAAGTCACTTCAGAAGTTTGCAAGACATTTTCAGGCATTAGGACTTTTTTAATGGAACATTGCTTTTACTTATCTCTCTGTCTGTCCAAGATATTAATCATAAACACCCAGAGAGGGCAAAGGTAAACAGCCGAGTTGAATCCTATAGTGTAGGAAATAGGCTAGAGACTCCTAACAGATAGGTGTTTTGTGATAGAACACATTTGCCTTGACCTTGTGACTGGCAATTAAATGTCATATTTCTAGTGGGATCTGGGGGGATCCGAGGTATTTGTGCTGGGAATAAATGTCATCTTGGATGTGCTGTTTCTCTCCCAGGATAAGGGAACATTTTCAGTAATTGCTATCATTTATGCGCCCCTATAGATGTATGCCCAACTCATGCTTACATCTTATATATTTAAAAAAAATAACACTATGGAATGTAATATATTACAGGGCCGAATATTATTTTATGAGTGTGTGTTTATTTTGATCAGCAATTTTCGGCAGACCGACTGGGAAGACAAAAATACAGAGGCTAATCAAATTTACAATGTATCGATTTATGATAAAAATTGGACGGCTTGCTGCTGAAATTGGAATGTAAAAAATCAAATACTTTCCTCTTCAAAGTCATTTCTAAATGCAGATGAAACTAGCATTTTATTTCATCGTTATGGGTAAAGAAATACAGTATGCCTAGTATTAAAAGTAGTAGAACACAAACATTTCAATTGGCTATCACAGGGGGTATCTCAGAATTAACTACTGTTAGAAATGGGGATCTCTGGTTGGCTAAGGCTTGCGCCAAAGCCAGGCAGAGACCACCACTCTAGTCAGGGCTTGGGAGTTACACGCCAAAGATAACCCCTGCTCACCCCCTTGGTAGCTTGGCACGAGCAGCTAGGCTTATCTCGGTGACGATGTGTAAAGCATTTGCACAACACACACAGTAACAACACACTAGGCACTCCACACAAGGTTATATATAAAAATAGCCTTTGTATAATAAAACACATTCGATAGTAATAAGACAATATACATTGTGCCAACTGGCACGGGCAATATTTACAAGGGATTATTTACACAGGACAGGGCCACGTGGGCCACTGTCAGAATTAGCACTTGGTAAAGAATAGTAAAAGTAAGAATAATTCAGGAACTTAGAAGACGGCCAGTAATCACTGGCAGACACTATACTCAGCGTCAACCTGTAACATGAATCATAACAGGCACAGTATCACATAAGGCGAGAACTCTATTCTGCGCCAACCTAATTAGCGAAAATCTGGTAGACCACAATCTCCTAAACATCAGGAAATAAACTTAATAACATAACCTGCAGTAGGAAATAAATCAAACCTAGACCACAGTAGAGAAATAAAACATCAGACAGTAGGTAACACCTAATAAGCATAAAAGCACATTTATAATCATAAATCAAGGTGCAAAAAACATACTCCAAACATTACATTTCCTAGCACCTATAAAATTTGCCCTACAAACCTAATAGTCCCCTGGGCCAACTGGCCATCTCGAAGGGGCCCAAAGGCCTCTGTCCAAAGTCAGGGTGCGCTGCTAATGCAGCGACAGTCACGGGGGCGCACTTGGCGCAAAAGTAAACGTGGCAGCTGCCCACTACTTGCTGGGCAGCTAGGAGTCTTCACTGAAGGGCCTAAATGTTGCAGCTGGCACTAAGTGCTGCGCAGCTGTGCAGGCCAAGGTAGGGGCGAAAGAGTGCATCTCATTCCTAGATTCAAAAGAACATGTCCCCTAAAAATGAAGAACCTAAACGGTGCAGCTGCCCACTACTTGCTGGGCAGCTGGAACTAGAAAGAATGTGGCAGGGGCTCTAAGTAGCCCTTCACAGAAAGGCGCCAAACGTTGGAGCCATCTAGGCTCTAGAAATGAACAGGGTGGAGCCAGCAGAGGCTCTAAATTACATCTGTCCCCAAGCCCCTCATGGGGACTTTAAAAATAAGGGACAAAGCGTGGGAGCCACTCAGGCTCTGTAAAGAAATACTGTACCCCTGGGAGCTATCTAGGCTCTAAAAATAATGGGGCAAAACTGTGGAAAAGGGCATGGGCTCCTCTGGACCCTTTAAACAATGTAATCCACGATGGAGTGGCCCGCTGCAAGACGGGGCCTCTCTGACTGTGAGCATACCACTGTGCCTTGACCAGACATGACATCAACCCACACGGAGCCCCCCCAGCTCTTTGCACTCACGGGCTGCTCTCTGAGGACTCGGCTCAGTAGATGCAGCGGGCAGGGCTCTCTCACTCATGAGAGCCTCGCTTGGAGAACTGGCGGCGTTTCCCTCATGACGCGGGAGTATTTCTGGTTATCACCGCGGGACTCTCCTTACGGCCTGGGAGCCCCGCGTCGTCCCTCCATGGCGCTGGCCTCTTCTGCTCTGCCTCGAAGCTTGGGGAAGCCATCAAGGATGGGCCAATCCCTGCGCTGCACACCTGTGACGGAGCAGGAGTCCCTGCCGGCTGGGACCAATCCCAGCGCGGCTCTAGGATGACGTCAGCGGCTCAACTCCTCAGCCCGCTCTCGGTCTCGGTGCTGCGGCGGTGATCTCTCTGGGTGCAAAACGAGGGGTAGGATCCCTCGAGCTTAAAAATAAATGTAGCAGCGGGGTGAGCACCCGCATTAGTCTCTCATAAGCGGGCAGGGCACCCACTGTAAGTTTAATACTAAAACAAAGACGCAGGGTGGGCACCTGCGCACTAAACGTAAACAAGCAGCCATCAAGCAGGATGGGCACCTGAAACTAAATATAAAAATAAGCATTATAGGCACCCGCAAAGTCGGTACCATGGGGGAATCCCTACACCGGGGATTCTCTCCTAAAGGGGGCCAACAAGGAGAATGAGCACAGTGCTCTCAGGGTGCAAAAGGGGCTCCCAAAGTCTTTCTGGGTCCTGAATTCAGGGCAGAAGGGTCCCAGGAAAAAGAAGTCCTCCAGGCACACAGGGGCAGGGCAGTGCCCAGGGAGGCAAGCTTGCCCCCGGGCCCCAGCAGCAGCACGCCCCTGGTAGATTCAAGTAGCAAACAAGAACATTTTACATGGGGTCACAGCCCCTTCTTATACCACAAAATCCTTTGTTCTTAAAGGTGCAGGCAAGGTGAGAACCAGATACAACTGGTTCTGGAGCACTTTGTTTTGATCATCTCCCCTCTCTATTCACAGGACAGGACAGGGCCATCAGACGCACCGCAGGAGGTGGAGCCAGCATTGTGGAGGGAAGGCACAGACCTATCTAGGTCCTAGGTGCAACTCCTCCCTCCCATCTACATGCAGAACTCCCTATTCACCACTGGGCAGACTCACCCTGGCTCCTTGAGCCAAGCACACCAGCCAGACCCTGTCACTCACAAGCCAGACAGGCAATTCACATCACACAGCACACAGAAATGCCAACTTCTAAAAGTGGCACTTCTCCACTAGACACAATAAATCTGCGCACACCATCACGCAGCATTTATTCTCACGAGTTCGCACATACCAAACTCGCCCCTGCACTCCCCACATATCAGGAATTACCACAGGCAGACATATCCCCCATGCATTCCTATGGGAGGGCAGGCCACTCTCACCACAAGCACTCAGAGTGCGCACACACTTTACACTGGGCCGCAGTGCTAAAGTGCGCAGAGGCCTTAAATCACACTACTATGACAGAGGCTAAAGGCAAAAAGTCTAGAGGTGAACCTGCCAAAAAGGCCCAAGTCCAACAATTACAAATTATTATTTGGTATTAACTTGCTGCTGTGGTATCTATAAATTCTGAAAAGTAATTGCACACTAACTGCTGTGTTTCTATTATTCAGCCTTTTGGGCTATGTCCCTTCGTTCTGTGTGCTGAAGTAAACATGTTCCTTAAATTATACCTTGGGGGCGTGGCTACGAGCTTCAAGATGGCGGTCGCACCGTAAGTGTGCTCCAGACCCCTCCGTCATTCGCTTGGCCATCCGCAACCACTTGGACTTCCTGATCACCTGAAACGGGAGCGTTGCTGATGGGGGGCCGCCAGAGCTCCGCTGGGACGGTGGTGGCAGCCTGGAATGGTGTGCGCGGCCCGGGCCTCCCTGGTCCGCCGCACGGAATTTCTAAGATGGCAGCTCATGCCGCGAAGGCTCAGAGCCCGCGGCAGCCTGATGCTGAACACTGCCTGTGATTGTCTGTGCAAAGGTGGCCCCTGAGGTAACTGCCCCCCCCTGCTTTAGCGGTCTCTGGCTGGTCCTTCCCCCACTCTGTGTACCGGGCTCATTGAAAGTGGGTGGCTGCCACTGTAATCTCCTGCCAGTCGGGCGGCAGAATTTGCACATCCAGGGCACCTGGCGGTACGCAGCGCCCCTGCCTGGGGTCGGCCCGCTGCTTGGTGGAGCCTGCTGCTATGTGGCTCGGCGGGGGCCCTGTGCCAGCCGTCGGGGTCCTGGGCCGGCCTGCGGCTGTACATGAGATGGTTGGGTAGCCGCTGAGGGCTTCTGCTTGCGGCGAACCCTGCTGGGGGCAAGGATTGCTGCTGCTGCTGCCCTGGGTTAGACCAGTGTGCCTGGCGCTGAGAGCCTCAGACGGAGGATTGCTTTTTTGGTTGCGGTGGGGCCCACTTTCCCAGACTGAGGGCATTGGCGCCACGGGGCCACAGCATGTCACAGGTGTTGGACTTGCCATGACATCATGACTGGGCACCCGGGGCCTGGATTGCTGACCTGGGCGCTGTTCCAACGCGGCGGTGGACTGGCTTGACTGGTACCTGCCGGGGCCCGGACTGGTTGTAGTTGGCGCCACTGTATCATGGAAGCAGCTCGAATGAGGCGGCGCTGATTCATGGTGCAGCGTGCCTCTGCCTGCGGTTGATCCTACTGGGACTGTGGTCCCCCACGGGAGGTCATCGCCAGTGCCGCGGGCGGCCTGCTTGGAGTGGGGCTTCCCTCCTTTGCCATTTCCTGGGATCGAGCGCAGTTCCTGGAGGTGGAGAACATGTGGAGGTCACGTGGGGGTGCACTGGATGCTTCCTGATTACCTCCTGTCACGCCTGAGGTCTGTGTTGCTGCTGCGGTCCCTGCGGGCAGGCGGTGGAAGGATGGTGGTGAGCTCCTGTGCCTTGGATTAGAGGTAAGGAGTGGGGGTGCCGTGGCATCCGGGTTGGGTGGAGGACTCGCCGTCGGTCAGGCGGCAGGTGGATGTGTGGGGCTCTGGTTTACATGACCTCCTTCCCCCACCCCATCTCCTCCCCCTCCCCCCCACTCCGGGTGCCACCCCTGCTATTGAGGTGACCTGACCCGGCTGGGCCTCTCCTCCTTGGCCCCGCCGCTGCCCGTCACTGTGCTTCTGAGGTCATCTCTCATGCCAACTCTGGTGCTGCTGCTATTCCTGCCGTAGCTGTGTGTGGTCCCGAGTGGGACTGGGCAGGGAGGTCCTTGAGATCCCATTTTTCTTCAGGGGCCAAATATGGGCAGAACAGACAGATCAATGAAGGTCCCTGCCACGCAGACCAAAATGGATCGCTTTACCACCCCGGAGAGGGGCCACTGGGAGAGTGGCTGGGCAGGAGGCTCGTCCGTCCGCTGAACTGGCTACTATCCTCCAGGCCATACATACGTCCCAGACCTCGGTGGAGGGCAAAATCGCAGAGGTGAGAGTGGATGTGACTCTCATTCGGCAGGACCTTCACAACGTGAATGCTCGGATTAAGGAAGCTGAGTGAAGGATCTCCTCAGAGGAAGATGACGTGCAGCAACTCAAGGGGCAGGTGGCCTGTATTTAGTCTCACACTAAAGAGCTGCACCGCATGGTGGAGGATTTTGAAAACAGGTCCAGACTAAACAACCTCCGCCTGGTTGGCTTTACAGAGGGAGTGGAGCAGGGTCGTACAGTAGACTTCCTAAAGAGGTGGCTGAGGTCGTGGGTACCCAAGGGATCCCTATCCCCTTGGTTTGCGATTGAGCACGCCCACCGGTCCCTGGCATCCAAGCCTCTGCCGGGTGCTCCTGCCCGTCCGATCATAATGCAGGTTCTTAACTCCAAGGACCGAGACATCATCCTGTCTGAAACCCGCAAGCAACAATGGCTCTTCTATGACATTTCTGCCATCATGATCTTCCCTGATTACACGTGTGAGGTCCAGGGCCAGCGTCCCTCCTTTGGAGAGGTCAAACAGAAGTTGACGGTGCTCAACATTCAGTATCGGCTCCTCTTTCTGGCTCTCCTGCGGGTGGTCTTTGAAAACACGACACTGATTTTTGACAACCCGACGGAGGCGTGGTCCTGGGCGACGGAGGAGCACCCTCTGTGGGCTTGGGGTCGTGTCCTGGATGGGGTGAAGCGGGGGTGGGCTAGGCTGCCCCGCTCCCCCTGCTCCTCAGCCTCAGCATAACCGTTCCCGTAGGTGACGTGACCGGAGGCGGGCCCGCTCTGATTCCCTGCCGGGTCATACACAACAGCCACCCGAGGCTGAGGGGAGAGCGTCGACTTGGAGGCGCTCCAGTTCATCTGGATGACTGGACAGCGGCGGCACCGTTTCTCAGCCTTCAGGGATTGACCTTCCGGATACGGACCTCTCCTGTAGCCTGACGCTGTTGAGGGACCCTGCTTGAGCCGGTCTCTGCCCGCCGGGCCTTGCTCCCACCCAGAAAGGGCGCTCTGTCTCAAATCTGTTTCTACTTTCCTGATGGTCTTTATAAACACGCATCCGCTCACGAGTAGGGGTCCTCCACGCTTCCCCATTCCCAGGCATTTTAGCTTGGTTGTTTGCTTTGTGCATTTGGTATTGTTTACTGGGGGGGCGACATATGCTTCTGTTCCTGAAGTGTAGGGTGGGGTTGAGGGGGGGGGCTTGGTAGAGTTTTCCATTGTCTGTTGTTCTGCTGTTTGTAGGTTGGGCTCCCAAGCGCGTTTGTATATCCAAAGCAACGCACTGCACCCTGCCTTAGAAATGCCTACCTTAATAGATAACGCATCCCCTTTGGCGTCTCTCCACATGTTGTCGTGGAATGTTAATGGCCTCCTGGACCGGCTCAAGCGCAAAGCAGTCTTACGGTACAATCCTGATGCTCCAAGAAACGCACCTATTAGGTAACTGCTGCCCCTTCCTTGCTCGCTACGGCTATGATAGGGTACGGCACTCCGGCTTCTCCAGGGGCTCACAAGAGGTTGCCATCCTTTTGCGACATACGCTGCCCTTTGTCCTCTCCCAAGTGGTGTATGACCCTCAAGACTCATTCGTGACGGTTTGCAGTTCGTTGGCTGGTTCCCCGCTCACCCTCATGTTAGTGTATGCCCCCCTCCATGCTTGCGCCCACACTTGTGCACACTGCTGCCCTGTTACATAACATGTCCGCAGGCAACATGGTTATTGCGGGGGACTTCAATGCAGTCTTAGCCCCAGCTCTTGACATAACTGGCCCCACATCTGCTGCCCGGGCGGCGAGTGCGAAACAACTGCAAAACTGGTCTGAGTCCCTGGGGCTTTACGATGCAGCATCCAATTCACGCATACGTCTGCAGCTCACCGCACCCAAGCACGTATAGATGCGATCTTTGTCCCCGCGCCCGACTGTTCCCTGATTGTTGATGTCCACATCCTCCTCAGAGGCATTTCTGATCACTCCCCAATACTCCTTAGCTCCTTAGCTCCCCCCTCTCGCGGCCCACCAAACATGGAGGATGAATGCATGGTTTCTCCAGGATAGGGAATTCAGGCTGGAGGTGGGGAAGGAACTTGTGCGATACTTTGCTACCAACGAGGGCTCGGTGGCCTCTCCGGGTATCAATCAATCAATCAGGAGTTTGTTAAAGCGCGACTACTCACCCGTAAGGGTCTCAAGGCGCTAGGGGTGGCGGGGGGTTGGGGGGGTGCAGGTTCCATTCCATCAAGGAGGGGGTCTGTCGAAGAGCCAGGTTTTGAGGTTTCTTGCGAAGATGGGGAGCGATGTTGTCTGTCTGAGGTGGAGCGGAAGGGCGTTCCATGCTTTGGCCGCGAGGAAGGAGAAGGAGCGGCCTCCCGATCTGGTCTTTCTGGTGCGGGGGACCACAGCGTAGGAAAGCTGGGCTGATCGTAGGGTCCTTTGGGGTGCGTGGAATTTGAGTCGGCTGTTCATGTATGCTGGTCCGGTGCCGTGGAGGGCCTTGTGTGCGTGGGTGAGCATCTTAAAGGTGATTCTCGCCTCGACGGGGAGCCAGTGGAGTGTGTGCAGGTGCTGGGAGATGTGGCAGTGTTTTGGCAGGTTGAGGACCAGTCTTGCGGCGGCGTTCTGGATGTTCTGTAGCTTGCGGATGAGGTTTTTGTTTATTCCGGCATAGAGTGCGTTGCCGTAGTCGAGTCTGCTGGTGACCAGGGCGTGAGTGACTGTCTTTCGGTGTTCGAGGGGGATCCATTTGAAGGTCTTACGAAGGAGGCGGAGGGTGTGGAAGCAGGAAGATGAGACAGAGTTGATCTGGCGGTCCATTTTGAGCTCGGAGTCCAGGATGATTCCCAGGTTGCGTGCGTGGTCTGTGGGGGTTGGCGGGTTTCCGAGGGCGGTGGGCCACCAGGTGTCACTCCAGGCGTCGGGGTTTGGGCCCATGATGAGTACTTCTGTTTTGTTGGTGTTTAGTTGTAGGCAGCTGTTTTTCATCCATTTGGCGACGGCTTCCATGCCTTCTCGAAAGTTGCGTCTGGCGGTGTTGGGCTCGTTGGATAGGGAGAGGATGAGCTGGGTGTCGTCTGCATATGACACGATGTTGAGTCCGTAGGTTCTGACGATGGGGGCAAGTGGAGCCATGTAGACGTTGAAGAGCGTCGGGCTGAGGGAGGAGCCCTGGGGGACTCCGCAGGTGATAGGTGTGGGGTCCGAGAGGAAAGGGGGGAGTCTGACCCGCTGCGTCCTGCTGGAGAGGAAGGAGCAGATCCAGTCGAGGGCCTTGTCCTGGATTCCTGCATCGTAGAGTCTGCGTATTAGGGTGCGGTGGGAGACTGTGTCGAACGCCGCTGATAGGTCGAGGAGGATGAGGGCTACTGTTTCTCCTTTGTCCAGTAAGGTGCGGATGTCGTCTGTTGCGGCGAGGAGGGCGGTTTCCGTACTGTGGTTTTTTCTGAAGCCGGATTGGGAGGAGTCGAGGATGTTGTGTTCTTCAATGAATGTGGCGAGTTGGCTGTTGATGGCTTTCTCGATGACTTTCGCTGGGAACGGGAGCAGGGAGATGGGTCTGTAGTTTTTGAGGTCGGTGGGGTCCGCTGAGGGTTTCTTTAGGAGGGGGTTGACCTCGGCGTGTTTCCAGTCGTCGGGGAATGAGGCGGTCGCCAGGGAGCGGTTGATGGTTTGGCGGAGCATGGGTGCGATGGTGTTGGCGGCTCTGTTGAAGATGTGGTGGGGGCAGGGGTCCGTGGGGGCCCCTGAGTGGATTGACTTCAGTGTCTTCAGTGTGTCTTCGGTGGTGAGGGCTGTCCAGTCATCAATCGCTGGTTTCTGGGTGTCGGGGGTGGTTGGTGAGGGTTCAGTGTGTTGGTTGTCTTCGTCGAAGTTGTCGTAGATGCTCTTGATTTTGTGGTGGAAAAAGATGCTGAGTTTGTCGCAGAGGTCTTGTGAGGGAGGGATGTCGGTAGACTCGCTGGTGGGTTGGGCGAACTCCTTGATGATGCTGAAGAGTTCCTTGCTGTTGTGTGCGTGGGTGGAGATTCTGTCTTCAATCGCTTTTTTCCTCGTTTCTCTGATGAGTTGATGGTGGGCGTTGGTGGCGGCTCTGAAGTTGTTGTGGGCTTCTGTGGATTTGGTGTTTCTCCAGGCCTTTTCGAGGCGGCAGCATGTGCGCCTGGACTCTCGAAGTTCGGTGGTAAACCATCTGGCTTTCTTGGCACGGGTATTGTTGTTTTTCTTGAGGGGGGCTATGGTGTTGGTGCTGTCCGAGATCCATCTATGCAGGGTTCGGGCTGCGGTGTTTGGGTCGTCGTTTTCCGCGATGGTTGGGGTGGAGTTGTTGAGTGAGGAGGTGAGCTGGTCATCGGTGATTTTGGTCCAATTTCTTTGTGGAAGCAGGTGCTGGTGTCTGTGGATGGTGGGTGTTCTGAAGGTGAAGTGGACGCAACGATGGTCGGTCCATGGGAGTTCGGTGGTGTGGCTGAAGGTGATGGAGTTTCCTGTAGTGAGAGGGGGTCGAGGGTGTGTCCTGCTGAGTGCGTGGGCTCGGTCACGATCTGGCGGAGTCCAATGTTGTGGAGGTTGTCCAGGAGGGATGTGGTGTTGGGGTCCAGTTGATTGTCGAGGTGGAAGTTGAGGTCTCCCAGCAGGGTGTAGTTGGTGGATGCGATGGCCTGCGGGGAGATAATGTCCGTAATGGAGTTGGCCAAGGGTCCAGGGGGTCGGTAGATGAGGGTTCCTCGGAGGGCGGCGGTGGGGCTGGCCAGTATCTTGAAGTGAAGGTGTTCCATCAGTTCTGTGCACTCTCCAGGGAGTGTGCTCAGGCGGAGGCTGGATTTGTGGACGATGGCGATTCCTCCTCCTGGGTGGATGGGGCGGTCCTTCCTGGAGATCTTGTATCCTTGGGGGATGGCGATGGCGATGTCCGGTCCCGAGGTGGTGTTGGTCCAGGTTTCGGTGAAGAATGCTACGTCTGGGGTTGTGCTGTCGAGGAGGTCCCAGATTTCTGTGGCGTGTTTGTGGAGGGATCGGACGTTGAGGAGGATGCATTGCAGGGTCTTCGGTTCGGTTGTGTTCTTGTGGGCGGGTTGTGCAGGATCCGTGTTCTTGGCGGTGCTGCAGGTGTGCCGGCAGCGGTGACAGCTGAAGGGTCCATGGGTGTTGGCTGGTGATGCTAGCTTGCAGTTGTTGTTGCAGCCTGGGTTGAGTGCGTGGAGTGCTGCTGGGTCGTAGCGTTGGCGGGGCAGAGGTCCAGGGTTCCTGGTGCTGGTCGCGGACGGGTTGCAGACGGGCGCAGACGTGCTTGCCTTTGACGCACCTTCGGTGCACCAGCGGCGCGCCCGCAGCCCGCAGTGGCCGCCATTAAGTAGGGGTCGGGGAGGGCTGGACAGCTGGGAGGGGAGCTGGATTGGGCCGGTCGTGCTGGGGGGGGGAGGGGCCGCGGGGGCAGCAGCGGCGGGGAAAGGTAAAGGGAGGAAAGAAGGGATAAAGAAAAAAGGGAAAATAAGCAGAAATAAGGCACAAAAGAGCAGAGATGCAGAAAAGAGCAGAAAGGAGAAAGATAGAAAGGGTAAAAAAACGAGTGAAAACGGGTGTAGGAGCAGAGGGAGAGAAAGGGAAAATGGGCAAAAATAGGGCACAAAAGAGCAGAGGTGCAGAAAGGTGAAAGATAGAAAGGGGAAACAACGAGTGAAAACGAGTGAAGGAGCAGAGGGAGAGAAAGGGAAATGGGCAGAAATAAGGCGCAAAAGAGCAGAGGTGCAGAAAGGTGAAAGATAGAAAGGGGAGAAAAAGGAGTGAAGGAGCAGAAAGAAAGAAAGGAGACAGAGGTCCACTGGACCACCAGGGATGAGGCGCAGGGAAACCTGCGGGTGGAGGAGGGCCTCGATCACCAACACTCAAGAGTGCAGGGGCAGGGGCACCTCACTTAATGGTGGAGCTGCGAGGGTGGGAGAGCAATTTCACTGACAATGAGTCACTTTGGGAGGCGGGTAAGGCGACCATACGAGGCTTCCCAAAACGGCAGCTAAAGACCCAAAGGCAGTCACAGCTGCAGGAGATCACCTCTAAGGAAGCGCAGGTGGTTTGCGTGGAACAGCTACTATCCACATCTGAGGATGCCGCTCAGGGTCGACAGTTGGCCCTCATTCGGGATGATATTAAACAATTGTCCCTAGACGTGGCCAAGCTCCTCTGGAGGTTTTCGGTAGCAAGGGTGTATGAACTGACCATTGCAGCCCTCCTTGACTAGGGAGTGGTGTGCCTCCCTAGGCTGGAACCAGCGGCTCAGACGGACCTGGAGCGTCCCATCTCCTTGAAAGAAATCAAGGAGACGATCACCCTGGTCTCCCCGGGTAAAATTACGGGTCCGGACGGCCTTCCGCAGGAGTATTATACGGCTTACCGAGGCAAATTGGCACCCTGCCTAGCCAGCTTGTTTGAAGAAACCGTGGAGAGAGGTTCCTTTCCACCGGACACGGATATTGCCACCATAGTGGTTCTCCCGAATACCCAGCCTCCCCCCGACTATGTGCAGAGTACCGCCCAATATCCCTCCTCAACACCAAGATAAAATTTTACGCCACCATTCTGGCCCAGAGGTTGAAACCCTATTTGGCCTTACTGTTGCACCCGGATCAATGCGCGTTCATGCCACAGTGTGGGACCCGCCACTGCCTCCGAAGGCTGCAGCTGGCCCTAGCAAAATGGCACCTGCTTACTCCGTATCTGGCGCTCCTATCCATAGATCTCGAAAAAGCTTTTGACTCGGTGGACTGGACCTACCTGCAGGGCGTGCTGATCGAGATGGGGTTTGGGCCCTATTTTTGCTCTCTGGTCCTGGTCCTGTACGCTCACCCAAGAACGCGAGTACTAGTCAATGGGGTGCTGTCAGAGGCCTTCCCCATTGCCTGGGGCACTAGGCAGGGATGTCCCCTCTCCCTGTTGCTATTCGCCCTGGCGAAGGATCCAATGGCGTCTTTGGTGCGGGTGGAAGAACATCTCCATGGCTGGGATTGGCCCGATACGGATGCGGATAATATTGCATTGTACCTGGACGACGTCAGATCCAGCCTCCTCCGGGTCACACGGCCTCCAGATCCTGCACGCATTCGAGCGGGCCTCGGGGTTGCAGCTAAATCCTGGAAAGTCGGTGTTGGTCCTTCTACATCTTTCTAGAGATTGCTTTGATAGGCAGTCTACCATACCACTCGGGAGGCAGTCCTTTAAATATCTGGGGATTAGGATCACCCTTCTTCCCGAGCTGGGCTGGTCCCTTAATGTGTCCCCTCTGTTTAAGAACACCAAGGAGGATATCCTTAAATGGAAAACGCTGCCTCTGAACCCCCTGGGGAGGGTGGCCCTGTTTAAAATGATGATCCTTCCCAGATCCCTTTACTTCTTGCAGAATACCCCCTTCTGTTTTCCTAGGGCGTGGTTCAGGGAACCGGACAGTCTAATCACCAAGTTTCTCTGGAGTGCGGGAACGGGCCCTCGTGGCTGTGTCGACCTGCCAGATTCCCTCCTACGATGGGGGTATGGGGATGACGCATCTGTATTTGTATTTCTTGGCAGTGCGTCTACTGGTCATCTATGACTGGTTCAATGGGGGCTGGTCGGACCCAGCCTACAGGCTCAAATTGAGCGAACTGGGACTTACGGATATCCAAGCCATGCTGTATGGGGGCCCATTCCGACGCAATTGTCGGTTGTGACGCGCTCAGTGTTGTTGGCTTGGCGGGCATCGCTCCAGCACACTGGCTGGACGGGGAAGTTGACCCAATGTACTCCCCTCTGGCAGGGGGCATGGCTCCGGGAAAACAGTGGATTGCAGGGGTTCAGAACCTAGGACCTTATTGGGATATCCCAGCTAGAGGACGTATGGGCAAGGGGCCATATGATGTCATTCCATGAGCTCCGCACTCGCTACTCCCTACACTCTTCCCAGTTCTATGAATACTTGCAACTGAGACACGCCCTTCACATACATATCACGGATGGCACGAAACTTCCTGAATACAGCCCCACTGAGGCCCACACGTTTTTGGGAGATTTGAGCAGGGAGGGTTTTCCCGTATTTACCGTACCCTCATTAACAACACTCACACATCTCCAGACAGGCTACGGGATCAATGGGTGGGTTGGGTGGGCCCCCTAGACAAGGTGGACTGGCGTGATGCCCTTATGGCCCCCAGAATAGTCACCATTTCAGCCAAACTCAAGCGGATTCAGCTCTACTATTTGCATGTTGCGTACCTCACTCCCCTTCACCTGCACAGAGCAGGTTTGTGCCCGGATGCTTCATGCGCAAGATGTAACTATGCTCTGGCCGATTTAATTCACATGGTATGGTTGTGTCCCCACTTGCGACAGTTCTGGGGATCATTGAGTTGGAGCTAACGGAGGTGTTGGGCTGGGAGGTTCCTCATGACTCACGTCACTCCTTGCTGGGGATCACTGACGGGCTGGATGGGTCCAGGAATGATAAGTTGTTTTTCAACACGGCCATGATGGTGGCCAAGCGGGACATTGCGGCGGCCTGGATAAGCCCTGAGCCACCCACCCTGGTGAGTTGGCGAAGAGGGGTGGACTGGTGCGCGACCCAAGAGAAAGCTCTTTATAAAGCTAAGGGGTGCGTAAAGAAATAACACAGAGTGTGGGGAAAAGGTTGGGGAATGTGGAGGGTCCTGCCTAACCTGGTTCTGAATCCCGCTTATGCATTTTATGGGGAACGTGATTCGGGGGTACAGTGCTTGTGCGATTGAACTTATACTTGTGATTTTCGTTTATTGGCTGATATGTTCCTGTGTTTTTAAAATCAATAAAAATGTGTTTATCAAAAAAAAAAATTATACCTTAGCTCACCGTTGGTATTGTGGTCTGCCATCAAGGTTATAGTTTAGGAACAAGTTTTGGGACTTTTACAAGCATCGCGGTGGCTGCTTCTCTCTTGGGCAGAGAAAGGACTAGACTGAACTTCTTTGTCTGATTTTTTCCAAGGGCTTGAGGTAGAGCTTGCCCCTGTTCAAGAAGTCTCAGGAACAGCAAAGACTTCAATTGCATCTGCTACCAGCACTCGGAACTGTGTGTTTTGTGCTGCAACAGAAGAAGAAAGCAACCTGACGCCGTCACCGATGCCATTGCTGGCGCCGTGTCCTAAACAAACTGCAGAGGTCATCGCCACAGTTAACATCACAACCCTGGTCTCACCGCCGCTGCCACCAAGCCGCAGCTTGTACCGCAACCTGAGGGCATCGCACTATGCACTGCCTCACTCACACCGCCACCCTGGTATTCCTATTGATGCCGCTCCATGCCGACATTGACGCCACTGCATGCACCATGGTTCGAGAGCATGACTTGACCTGCCAGCTCCATCGACTCCAGTTCATCAGCTGACAACAGCGCTTCCACAATGACGATGCTGTTGCTTGCACCAATGCTGCTGGACGACCGCCATGAGCCGCTGCTTCAGCGCGACCTGAGGCCAAAGCACACCGCACTGCTACCCTTCGCACCACAGCCCGATACCTGCTGAAGCCGGTGCTCCTGACTTCAACCTCGAGGAGTTTGATCCGCAATACGTGTGACTTCAAGGGCCCGACGACACCTGCACCAATCTCCAGAACCAATGCCTGCTGACGGCGGTTCTCCGGAGCTCAGCAAGAGGTCGACAATGCCCTTCATTTCTAAAGGTACTGTTTTGTGGGTCTCTCCGACACCGAAGTTGGCCCGCAACACCGTGGTCAGCCAGAAATGTTGGGATTTGGTGTTCACGAAGTTGTGATTGCCCTGGACTGCGCTATCGACATCAAGGAACTGTATATTAGGTACATTTTTGATTATTGATATGTCTGAGAACTTTATGGTGGACTTTTATCATTTTTGGTCTTCTTTGCACTGATAAAATATTGGTTAATTTTTCGAAAACTAGTGTGGTGTCCTTTTGTTGTGTTTTCACTGTATTACTGTTAGTTATGTGCAAATGCTTCATACACTGCCTCTGAGATAAGCCTGACTACTCGTAACAAGCTACCAAGCGGGTGAGCAAGGGTTATTTTAGTAGTGTACACCCCTTATCATGACTAGGAAAAAGGATCCCTATTTGGACAGGATAACAACCTTCCAACTAGAGACCCCCATTTCTGACACATTCAAACCAGAGTTCTAAGCTTGTTAGGTCCTGCAGTAGCAAACTCCTGAACTGTCCTGAAACATCCATTCCTGATAGATATTAGGAGCAAAGATAATGGGACTCTAGCAGACTTTATGTGTAGGTTAGACACTCCCCTTCCGGAGCCCACTCCAGAGACGCAAAGTGATTCTGAATATCCTGTCTATCACCAACGTTAAAAGCCGGCGCTTGATCTACCTTTAAAGAGCAGTGGGAAGTAATTGTTGGGGCCTAGTGATCTGGTGCGCAGCGCTGTCGTCGCTGCGCCGAACACAAGACCCAGGACACCAGATTGTCGTTCCGCGTGGTCCCGACTAACTCCGGGGCAACGCCTCCTTTATTAAGTAGCCTACGGAGCGTGACGTATCACGCTCGCGTAGGCGCACGGCTACATGCGCATCAACTAGACTGCGGGTAGCAGTCTTTAAACATTACATTCCTTTCAACCTTTATTAAAACAAAAACACAAACGGTCATTCAAAAGTCACTTTGCATCATGTTGATGGGGAAATAAGTAAGAACGGCCATCCGGCCTGTTACCGGTCCGTTGATCGGGTACTCTGACTTCAGCCTACTGCAAAGTACGCCAGCTGCGAAGATGGGGCAGGGTTTCTCCTCAGTCCATAGCCCGCAGCCTCTCCACGGAACAAAACCCTCCGTGGGGCTTCCTGTCAGGACATGGTTGGCGACAGCCCCTCCCCAGTCAGGTGGGGGCTAGCAGCGCTAGGCACCTCAGCGGCCGGTGAATTCAACACTGACCTGTCAAAAGGGGTTCCCCGCTCGTCTCCTGGTGGGCTGTTGTTTCCTTCCTCTGGGTTGATCAGTTCTTGTCCCGTTTCTTGGCTGGAATTACCGGCTGACGGAACGGAGGCTTTCTTGAAGAAAGAGACATTGCATGTGACGGTTTCTCCACCCGTTGAGCAGTTACCAGGGTGCCGGAGCGGCGTGTGACTGTCCAGGGTCTGGGTTCAAACGGGAGCCGGAATTTGCTCCCCTGGTATCTGTCTCTAACATAAACTTGATCTCGTTCCCAGATTGACTGTTCTTTAGCTCGGCGTCTGAAACTGGTGTAATTATTCGATCGCTTCCGATTGAGCATTGTTTGTTGGGGGCTCACTTCATTTGGGGCCCAGGTATGATGGTGAGGTATTGTGTCTCGGACTATCCTTCCCATTGCCGATGGCCCCGGGGCAGCTTCAGTCGTGCGATGGGGCGTGAGCCGGTACTCCCTCAGGAAAGTGTAGATGGCTCTCTCCAACGGTGCCTCTTCAGCATGGGCGATCCGGATGACTTTATTTAGAGTCCGCATAAACCTTTCAACTTCCCCGTTGGCCTGGGGCCATCTGGGGGTCACTTTTCGGTGCTGAATTCCCCACTCCTTGAGATAGTCAGCGAATTCTTGCCCCTGAAATGGTGGTCCATTGTCGGTCTTGACCCGCTCGAAGATACCGTGTGTGGCGATGACCTTTTCGAACTTTGCTACGACTACTTTGGCGGCCAGTGAAGTTATTATTTCCACTTCTGGATACTTGGTTAAGTCATCAACGATGACTAGCATGTATCGGCCATCTGGAAGGTGTCCGAAGTCTGCGCTTACTTGTTCCCATGGTCTTCTCGGGTTATCTTCGGTGATGACTGGGGGCGGGCACTCAGGTAGTCCTGCCACCTGGCACCAGCGGCATTCCTTGACGGTCTGTTCCACTCTGGTGTCCATGTCTGGAAACCACACTTTTGCTCTAAGTCGAGTTTTGGACTTCACTATTCCCTGGTGTCCGCGGTGAGCCAGTTCAATCGCTTGTTGGGTCAGACTTGTTGGCATCACGATTCGTGGTCCCCTTAGGAGGCACCCTTGGCTGTCCACTGACAGTTCTTCTTTTATCCTGAGGATGGCTTCCAACGCCCGCTTTGCTTCGGGCGTCCTCTTGCTTAGTGATGCTTGAAGGGTTTTCCAGTCATTGGCCCGCAAAGCACCTACTACCAGTTGGAGAACTTCATCGTTGCGGGTCGCGTCCACGATCATGTCGACACTCATGGGTAGGGGTCTTGACCTTTCCAGTACTAGTTTCACGTATTCCTCCGTCTCTTCTGTGTCTTCTTCCTCTTTGCTGGTTGCTGCTCTGGGATGCCTAGACAGATAGTCCGCCGGGTTCGTCGCCCCAGGTTTGAATTCCAGCTTGTAGTCGTACTCCTGGAGTTGGAGGGTCCATTTCTCTATTCGGGGCAGAGGTTTGGACACGGACCCTTGGAATAGTGGAATTAGAGGCTTATGATCAGAGGAAACGGTGAACGGATGCCCATAGACATACACGTTGAAGTGCCTGCAGGCCCAATGGATTGCGATGGCCTCCCTCTCGATTTGAGAGTACCTCTGTTCGGTTTCGGTCAATGACCGGCTGGCGTAGGCAATGGGCGCCCAGCCTTCACTTCCTTGGCGCTGTGTCAGCACCGCTCCTAAACCATACGGACTGGCGTCCACCGCTATGTTGGTTGCCTTCACTGGGTCGAAGTACGACAGAGTCTTGTCAGCCGACAGCGCAGCTTTTGTGTTTTGGAATGCCAGGTCCTGCTCTTCTCCCCACTGCCAGGGGGTGGTGGACTTTGTGAGCTCACGTAGAGGTCTGGTGAGATTGGACAAATCTGGGATGAACCTTCCACAGAAGTTTACCATACCTAGGAAACTCCGTACCTCTGATATGCTGGTCGGCGCTGGGGCCGCTAGCACGTCTCTCACTTTGTCAGGGTCGGGGGCAATTCCTTTGTCGGAGAAAGTATATCCGAAGAAGCTGATTTTATTCTGGAGGAACTGGCATTTCTCGCGGTGCAGTCAGGCCTGACTCTCGGATTCTCCGCAGCACCCCTCGTAGCCGTTTGTGGTGATCCTCGACAGTGTTCGCATTTATGAGCAGGTCATCGCTCACGTTCAGGACTCCCGGGAGTCCGCTTAGAACTTCCCTGATCGTGTTTTGGAAGATTTCTGCTGCACTAGATATGCCAAAATTGAGACGTCGATACCGTCTGAGGCCTACATGGGTGGAGAAAGTGGTGATGTAGCAGGAGTCCGGGTGAAGGGGCAGCTGGTGGTAGCCCGACCTGAGGTCCATCTTGGAGAACCACTTTGCTCCGTTCAGCTCTCCCAGGATGTCGTCAATTGTGGGGGGTCAAATGCCGCTCTCTTCTAACTGCTGCGTTGGGTAGGCGCATGTCTACGCATATGCGGACCTGACCTGGTTGTTTGGGCTTGCGTGCCACCATGATCGGGGATACCCACGGGGTGGGTCCACTGACCTTCTCGATTATGCCCTGTCTCTTGAGGGCCTCTAGTTCTTCCTCCACTTTCTTTCTCAGATGGAATGCTATTCTTCGATGCCTGAGAGCAACAGGTTGGATGGAAGGGTCGATGTGGAGAGACACTTCTTTCCCTCTGAGACATCCAATGCCCTGGAAGGTGTATTCAAACTCTTCGAGAATCGTGTCCAGTTCTTCTTCCAGCACAGCCATCGCGAAGAATATTAGATGTAGTTCCTCGGCTGCCTGACCGCTGAGTAGCATTCCACTGCCTTCCTTGGTTACGTAGATGGTGGACGGGGTCTTCCGGTCATGGTGTTGCAGCTCTGTTTGGAAACACCCAATTAACGGGATTGGTTTTTTTTGTCCATAGGCGAACACTCGGATCTTGGCCGTCTTCAGCACGGGCTTCTCTCGCAGTTGGTTGTAGACATTGGCCGCCATGAGTTCAATCGAGGCATCTGTGTCAATGGTGGCTCTCACCTCTTGGTTTTGTATTCTGATGCGGCACTTCGGGAGATGTCGATTCTTCTTTTGTGGTTGGTCTATGGCGAACACATAGTGGACCGGGTAATTATTGGAGTCGTCGTCCATGTCTTCGCTGTCCGGGTCTTCTCTGACGGCATGGGCTGTTTTGGGCTTTTGCTTGGAGGACCTGCACACCGATGCGAAGTGGTTCAGCCGCCCACATGAACCGCATTTTCTCCCACGCGCCGGACAATCTTGAGCCCGGTGTGGCGCACCTCCACAGTATTCACTTTCTTTCCGACGCTCTGGTGGCCGTCCTCTTCCAAAAGGGCGTTGCTTCGGCCGGACCACATTGTCTTGTTCGGCCACATTGACTTGCTCCACTTTGACTGGTCTATGGAGCGCCGCTTCCATGTGTGACGCCCTCGCCTGTGACAGTTCTTTGGAGCGGCCCAGCTTCAAAATATCTGCTAACGGTTTTCCATCTTCTTGGAGGATCTTCACCCTCAGGTTGGAGGAGTAGCACCCCTGTATGATTTGGCCGCGTATTTCCTCCTGTTCGTCGCGAAAACCGCATGTGCTGGCCAGTTCTTTCAGCCTTCCATGGAAGGCGTCGAGGGATTCTTCAGCTTCCTGTCGCGCCTGCCTGAAGATGAAACGCTCGTAGTCCTTACTGGCCATGGGCTCAAAATGTGCGTTGAGCGCATTAAGGAGTGTGACATAGGTGTGAGGAGTGGCCTCCACCAGGGTTTTGTAAATCCTGTGAATGTCCTTCCCTCCAAGGTGGAGAAGGAGCGCCCTGCGGCGTTCTCTCGCAGTGCCGGCCCCCTCGAAGTAGAATTGTAGGCGCTCCGTCCAGTCCTTCCAGCGTGGAGCCAGGGACGCAGGTGCGCCGTCGACCACAAAGGGTTCGATGGGCGGAATGGTCGCCGTAGTGGCACGTGGTGGCCACCAGTCCACCAGTGGGTACACAGGGGCGGGTGTCGCAGGGTGAGGGCTCCTCCCTGTCAGCCACTCCACTGGGGTCGCTAGGAAGCGCTGCCGGCGGTGGACGGCCCACATAGCACTGAGGTGTGCCCATCGATGCAGTGAGGGGGGGTGCCGGGTCTCCGCAGGCAATCGCGGGCAGAGCCACGCCTCTACCTGGTGCTGGATGACTGTGCACCGGCTCCGTCGTCAGGGCAGTGTGTCTGCCGCAGCACCCCGGCATGCAGTCACCGCTGCAAGGGCCTTCTGTGGGGTGTGTCGGGACTGCCGCATTCGGGGCCGCCGACGATGGTTGTGCAGTCGCGCACAGCAGCGGAGCCGATCAAATGGGGCGTCGGGGCACCGCATGGGTCCGTCTGGACCTCGTCGCCATTGTTGGGGCCTAGTGATCTGGTGCGCAGCGCTGCCGTCGCTGCGCCGAACACAAGGACCCGGGACACCAGATTGTCGTTCCGCGTGGTCCCGACTAACTCCGGGGTCACGCCTCCTTTATTAAGTAGCCTACGGAGCGTGACGTATCACGCTCGCGTAGGCACACGGCTACGTGTGCATAAACATTACAGTAATTTCAGACTCCATCTCTGGGTTTCTTCAGCGTTTCTTCGTCTCAAGTAGATGAGAGACCTAATCTGGTTAGGTGGGAGTTGAGGCAACGTCCTGGGGAACCAACCAGGGCATCACTGGATACTCAAAGATATGTAGAGGACATAATGCAATGGAATCCTATTGCTATTGTTTTAGTTTTTATGACTGTGTATGTTGTGCTTGAGAGTTTTACAGAACGGATGTGGCATTCCTGTGTTTTGTGCTCTGCTTCCCCTGCTCTCAAAGCCTGGTCTACACTGGAAATTAATCTCTATCTTGACGATTCGGACCATGGCTGGCAGTATAGGGAAGACAGGCCAGCCTCTTCGACTATGGGATCTAAGGAGCCGAATGCCAGGATTTACAAACACTGCCTATGGATAGAGGCAGTTGGAATCTTTAGATACCAAGAATAGGGAGAGCGACTGGACACAATCACTATAAATTCCGAACAGGTTTTCCTTTGCAGAATTCTGGCACATGCGGTTTGATTGTTGTGTCTCTCTTCGCTTGGTTCAGTTTTCCCCAGACCAATCTGTTCCGTCACATTTGTTGTTTTTTCTCTTTTTGGTTCAATCACGTTTGGAGTCTACCTTTTAACCTTCTTTTCTGTTTTTGTTTGGTCGAGCTACGTTCTATGACTTGCTTCTTATATGTATCGCAGTTCCGGTTCAACTAGTCGTGTTAGTGTCCTGTGGTCTCTGGTTAGCATCCTCGTTTTTCGGATGCTCGTGATAGTGGCTTCTGCTGATAAAATGGTAAGCCTGATTCGACAGCTCAAACATATTGCTCGCAGTTTGATAGGTTATTGCAGGCAGTCTATGTGTAATTGCTTCTTTGTAGCTGGTCGTCTGGTCCCCAAATTTTAGGAGGCTTATTTACAAGCCTCTTGCGCCACTTTTACGTCATTTTTAGCATGGGAAGAGTGACTTACGGGTGGTGCAAGAGGCTTGTAAATAATCCCCCAGTTATTTACCTTAGTCTGAGACAAATTGCTGAGAGGGATATTCCATTATATTATTTTCTCTTACTGTTTTCCCTGTCCCTCTATTACTACTGCATGCATGTGTACCCTGGAACGTAAGAGCAATGCAGGGTACTCCAGCCATTTTAGTAGAGCCTCCAAGAGAAGGGTCCGGAGAATGTTGCAGTATTTAGAAATATTTTGTTTCATGTTTTAGAATCCGATTGTTGTTCGCAAGCTAAACCATTGGGACCAAAAAACTTTCCTGAGTCTTTGTACAGGCGGCAGCTGCTGTAAAGGACCTACTTTCAGAGATGAATGCACACACATACAAAACTGTAAATAATGTTCTATCTCAAATTCTAGTCCTGCAGCAAATGACAAACATGCTATATAGCATTTTAAAATATATCTAAATGTTCTGAAAATTTGCATGAATAATGCCACTAATTGTGTGGCTCATCCTTCATAAGACAAATATGCGATAAACATTCCCATCGCCAATGCATCTGCAAATGAATTTTGCCCTTTAGAAATCCTGTCTCTTAAATCAATGCGATTTTTAATGTTGTATTCCATAGCGGATAAAGACCTGCCGTGTCAGTGACTGCATTTTCCCCTTAATTAACAGCATCACAAAGTTCAAGACTTGTAATCTAGCAGGATTGTTATTAACCTTTTTAAATCGGAAGCACATTGTGTTTGCCATTCTCAATGTCAAATAACGGAATTAAACAAAGTTATGTTCATTTGACCGAATTTGTTATTAGCACATAAATTAAAGCTCATCTATTTTTTGTGATTAAAATAATGAAGAAAAATAAATCAGTAGACCGTTTTCTAATATTATGTGACAATTTGATGGATTGAAACTAAATTCATGCTCCTTATTGGCAAAACTCAACCCATTTAACCCGTATGGATGGCTCTACAAGAGAAGGATAACTTGCCCCAGATTCATCAGAATTTCGAAAAGGCTGAAACATTTGAAATTACCAATATCTGAAATTACTATTAGTTATGCTAGGCAAGGTCAGCAAATTGCAAGGATGATCTTGTTTTGATGACAGACTGGAATTATGTTTGCAAGTCAATTTATTTTTCTTAACCCTTTTGTGGGTGACAACTCCTTCACAATTCTATTTATCCATTTATAGAGCGCATGGTTACACCTCAGGTGTGTCCCCACGCTAGAAGCCGAAAATTAGCGGACAGTAGGGGTTGAGAGAGTCAGGCAAATTCGACCCTCCGCCCCTAGGCCTGTAACAGGAGGTCTTTGGAGAATATATTGACTAACTGGTGGGAAAAAGCCGTGTCTTCAACTTTCTACAGAAGGTAATTTTACCAGGTTCTGTTCTTATTTCAACTGGCGGTGCATTCCAGTATTTAGCTGCCAGTAATCGAAAGGATCAACCAGATGCAAATCAACACCTTGCCTTGCCTTGATTGACCTATCCCTGTTCTTGCCATGCATGATTAACGCATGCTTTGTGATGTATGAATAGAATGTCGCCGCAGAATATCTCAAGAGACTGTGTTAGAAACAAGGGGACAGATTTACAGGCCCGTGCGCCAATTTTGTCTCACTTTTCCCAGGTTAAAAGTGACGCAAAAGTGTCGCAAGAGGCTTGTAAATCTGCCCCACGGAGTCAGAGGTGTCATAAAATGTTGCACTTAAGTGTTTATGTTTAAGACGCAGAGCCTGGGTCGATTGCTGAGAAAAACCTTTGCCGAGTTCTCCCTGTGATCGCTGTCCTCATGATAAATAAGACTCAAAATGATGTGCGAGACAGATTTTCCCGTTTAACCAAATATAAACGCAGGGTAAATGGACAAGAAAACAAAAAAACTTCATAATTGAAATGATGATGAATTCAAGGATGGTTAAGGTAGAAGCTTGTTTAATCGAAGAGCACAGTACAATTAGTCCAGCATAGATCAGCATCAATGGATAACTGACTCTTACAAAGGATGCACATCAAGATGACATATGCAAGGTTCTACATTCAGTATGACATAGGAAAGAATGTGTGTGGTTAAAGGAGCAGTACAGAAGTAAGCAACACAACACATCCCCTTATCTATAATAAAAAGAAAAAAGAAAATAAAAGAAAGAAACATATAATGAATAAAAACAACTTCAGCAAACACTAATAAAATTTGTGATAAGACTTAAACTGTTACTAGTGATATAATCTTTTAACTGTTGTTAGTGATATAATCTTTAAGCCACGAAGGAACCACCTTCTTCCTTGAAGAATGGCGGAGAGAAGAATCCTCACCAGAAACTAAACAATCCTCCCTAGGAGTGACAACTGACTCTTCAGAATTATCGCTAGGAGAATTTGAGTTATTGCTTCCTGTGACAACTAAACTATGATCTGAAACTTCACACGAACTTGGGCAACTAACAACTCCAGAATCATGGGAAGAATCCAAATTACCATTAGAGTCATCAACCTCCAAATCTTCAGGTTTCCACACTCGATTGGGCACATCAGCCTTAAAAGAAGAACTAGGATTGCATCTGGCAACTCTACTTAAGTTCCAAACTTTCCCATTACTAAGTTTAACAGAATTTTTTAAAACTTCCAAAACTTGGAAGGGTTCAGAAAAGGTAGACTCACCCTTCTGTACCTTAAAGGGTTTTTTAATTCTAACCCAGTCACCAACATTTATTGTCACCTCCTTTGATCCATGCCTCAAATCATGATATCTTTTACTTTTATCGTGGACTTGAACTAACCGTGCCTTAATTACATCTTTTGAGTAGGGATCAATTTCACCTGAAAATAACCAAGTGGGAATGGTTTTAGAACGTGGTTTCCTACCCTTCATCAAAACAAAAGGAGAATATCCTGTAGAATCATTCACAGTAATGCGATAGTTCCAAACAACTTTTCCAATCTGAGTTTGCCAATCCAAATTGTTACTAATAGAGAGTTGAATAGTGTTTTTCAAAACCCTGTTAAAACGCTCCACAACACCATTGCCACCAGGATTGTAAAGGGAAGTAGTTCTATGTCTAATACCAAGTTTGCTAAAATACCTTTTTGCCTTAACTGATAAAAATTGAACACCATTATCGGTGAGAATGCAAGAAGGAATGCCTTCAGTGACAAAAATTTCATCCAGAAAACTTAAAACGGAATCAGTATCTGCTCTTTCTACAACTTTGACCACAGGCCATTTAGAAAATAAATCAATGATCACAATTAAATATTTCTGAGAACCATCCTGATCCTGAACAGGACCCATAATGTCTACGGAAACCGATTCCCAAGTAGATTCTGGAGGAGAACATTCTAACATAGGAGGACGGCAGGTACGCAAAGTTTTGTCAGCAGAAGCACAAATGGTACAGTCTCTAACAACTTTTTCTATATGAGAATCACAACCCGGCCACCAGAATAAATTCTTTACTAAGGATTTAGATCTAACAATTCCAGGGTGACCTTCATGGCAAAGTTCAATGATTCCTTCCCGCAACCCACCAGGAGGAATAATTCTTTCACCTCTTAATAAGGTGTCATGAGAAACAGAGAGTTCGGACCTAATCTCCCAAAAAGGCTTTAAATTATCATCAAGAACATCTTTTTTATCTGGCCAACCCTCAATGGTGAAAGAGATAACTTTCTGTAAGCATTCATCAGCGAGATAATCCTTGTTCCACTCTTCCTTGTTAAAGGCTGAAAGTCCTTCATCATGAATATATGCTATTTGTAATTCATTCCAATCATTATTATCAACTTCTTCTAACATTACGGGCATTCTTGACAGAAAATCAGCAAGAACGTTGCTTTTACCTGGTACATAAATAATTTTGTATATGAAATTCTGTAACCTCATAGAAATCCTAGGTAGGCGAGCAGAAGCGTTGATAACTCCTTCGGTAGTCAAAATCTTTACTAATGGTTTGTGGTCACTTCGTAACAAACACATTTTGCCCCATACGAAAGACTTGAAATGATCAAGTGCCCAGGCACAAGCTAAGGCTTCCCTTTCTATTATAGGGTACTTCTCTTCACAAGGAGAAAGGGATCTAGAGGCATAGGCTATTATATTTTCCTTTCCTTTCTCATCAATCTGCACCAAAACTGCTCCCAAACCCTTGTTACTTGCATCTGTGGTAATTACATTCTCAAAAGATGGATCAAAACTGTGCAAGGCAGTGGTCTGGGCAATAGCATTCTTAATATTCAAGAAATCTTCATCACAAGACTTTGACCATTCGAACTTCACACCTTTTTTTAAAAGTTGCCGAATATTGTATGAGACACTCGCAAAATTAGGAACATATTTGGAGCAAAACTCAGCCATTCCTAAGAATGACTTGATGTCATCTTTACTTGCAGGAATAGGAGCCTCGGAGATTGCTGAAACCAAAGAGGGTTTGGGTTTAACCCCTTCAGCGTCAATGATATGTCCTAAATAAGTTACACTTTTCTGAGCAAATTTACATTTGGAATGTTCAACTGTAAGACCCTTGCTTTCAAGAATATTCAAAACTTTATGTAGCCTCGATAGATGCTCATTCTCATCATCTCCAAAGACCAGAATATCGTCTTGAAAATATCTGACACCTTTTTCTCCCTTGAATAATTGGTACATAAGCCGTTGAAAAACAGCAGCCGCTGAGGCTAAGCCAAACGGCATGCGTTTATAACGAAAGCACCCAAAAGGCGTCACAAAAGACGTAAACTTCATTGAATCAGGGCACAGAGAAATCTGGTGGTATGCAGATGACAGGTCTATGGTAGAGAACCACTGGGCATTACCAACACTTGAGACCATCTCATTGATTTTGGGAAGTGGGAATTTGTCAATCACAATGTTGTTGTTTAAATACCTTAGGTCTACACACAACCTGATTTTGCCGTTGCTCCGTTTTGCGACGACAATTGGCGAAACCCATTCACTCGCCTCAATGGGTTCTATGATGTCAGTAGACACAAGTTTGTCTAATTCTTTACTGACTTCATCTCTCACTAAGATAGGCACATTCCTACACTTGTGCACTTTTGGACAAGCATCATCCTTTAGTATGATTTTATGTTCAAAACCAATTAAATTCCCCAAGGTTTTGTTAAAAACCTTTGGAAATTTCTTTAAAATGCTATCTGTAACTATAGAACAGTCATCAACTACTAAGACTTGTTCTTTGCTATTAGGATCCAAGATAATGTGGAGTTGTTTTTGGTCGAACCACCCTAAAACAGGTGGTCCTTTCTTTGAAATGTACAATTTCCCTCTACATTCCCTGTCTTTGAACCTGAAAACAAACCAACGAAAACCCAAGATGGAAATAGGGTCTCCTAAATAACCTTCAGGGTGGATATCTGATGGCAATAATTTCTCCCCCACCTGTTGAATAAATGAGGATTTCCACATATCTTCATTAACAATGGTATAAGGTGAGCCCGAATCGGCATAAATTTTTACAATCACACCACCTATACTCATTGTACAAATAGGTTTGTTAACCATGTCCTCGTCTCTTATTCTTAGAACTAACTTATCATGAACATTCATCACTAGATTATCTTCAACTTCATTTTCAAAATTCTCTTCCTCATCAATGTCATTCACAAAATTAACTTTACTTCTCTTTTTCCTATTACATGCTTTCGTTAAATGACCTTTCAAACCACAACTAGAACATTTGGTTTTCAACCCAGGACAACCTTTGAAGTCAGCCAAATGGTCTAAACTGTTGCATCTGTAACATTTAAGTTTGACATTTGAGGAGGACTGAGGATGTTTAGCGGAAGAAAATTTGTTGTTAGAACTAAAAGACTGCCTAGAACTATAGTTATACTTTTTTTTGTCCATAGCATTAATTTTGCAAACTGCATCATTAGACATTGCACTATTATCATTCTTTATCACATTAGCGCATCTGCCAGACATTTCTGCCTTGCGTGCAATGGCAAGAATATCATCAAGAGGAGAGTCTCCATTTATCCATAACCTATCCTGTATGGAGGTATTATAAGAGTGCATAACGATTTGGTCTCTAATTAATTCTTCTTGTAGAACACCAAATTTACAATCCAAGGACAACTTCTTCAAATCAGCTAAAAAATGATCAATATTTTCTTCTTTAGACTGTTTCCTTGAGAAAAATGTATACCTCGTTACGCCAATACACACCTTAGGAGCAAAATAAGTGTCTAAATGTAAAAGCGCTAACATATAAACATTTAAATCACCAGGAAAGGAGGGTTTAGTCATAGTTTCATAAACTTTTAGTCCAACAGGACCTAAAGAATGGAGAAGAAGTCTCTTTTTCTGAGCATGAGACATTTTTCCATCCTCATCTAATGCATCAATGTAATTACAAAAATAAGGCTTCCATTCCAACCACTTGAGTGGTGGTTCATTACCAGAAACCCAAAATGCCTGAGGAGGGCTAATATTGTAGTTAGGCTGAGTCATCCTGAATAAAACCTACTACTTCTTTAACAAAAACTTTAAATGAGAAAATTGCTGGATTAAATGTTAAGAATCTTATCACTTAATGTGCTGGAATACAATTAAAATGAAGTTTTGTAGATAAGATAATAGTATGTACTGTAAATCAATTAATAAAAATAAGAAAATAACCAGGTGTGCGAATCACCGTTAATAGTAACTCGCTGTTGAATGTTTTAATCCTCTTCTTCTCTTTTTTTCACCGTCGATGGCAACGCGCTGATAAGACAGGAGAAGGTGTGCGAATCACCGTTAATGGTAACTCGCTGTTGAATTGTTTAATCTTCTCTCCAAATCCAAAGGTGTGCGAGTTACCGTCGATGGTAACGCGCTGATAAGGTAAGACAAGGTGTGCGAATCACCGTTAATGGTAATCCGCTGTTAAAATAATTCAATTTGTCTTTTTATTTCTACAAGCGCTAAAGATTTCACTCGATCTTAAAACGAATGTGTCCGTGACTTCGGGTTTTTCCAAGATGGCCGCTGTGACGATGTGACGTATTACGTCACACGCAATTCCCAGAATTCAAAGTGGAACTTTGTAGGAGTGGAACAGCACTGCGTCGACTTCGTCACCGACCAAACGAATTGTTTATTTTTGGAAATGGTGCGAGCTTTGGAGCGAGCTGAGAAGCGGTTTGTAAAGCGTAATGAAAATAACGGCAAAACGCTTAAAGCGAGTAAACCTCTTTACAAAAAAACGGTAAAGAGCTCAATTCTTTAATTTCGATCACACATTTCAGTAAAACGCATATTTTACTTCAGTAAAGTGCATAGTTTAATTTACGATGGAAGGTTAATGTCAATCTTCTTGTTTTTGCTTCCGCCCATAACAGCTCATATTTATTAAAAAATGCACGATGCTCAAGCACCTTAAGGTTGATCCAAAGGTAGATAATAATAATTTTTTGTATATTTACCAAGTCCAAGAGTTGTTTAACGTCCTTCTGAGTAAGATGAGGTAAGCCTAGTTAATTTTTTGAATTATATTAGGTATCCACGTGGGTTCTGCTCTTCGAATCCCGTCGCCAGTGAAATGATGATGAATTCAAGGATGGTTAAGGTAGAAGCTTGTTTAATCGAAGAGCACAGTACAATTAGTCCAGCATAGATCAGCATCAATGGATAACTGACTCTTACAAAGGATGCACATCAAGATGACATATGCAAGGTTCTACATTCAGTATGACATAGGAAAGAATGTGTGTGGTTAAAGGAGCAGTACAGAAGTAAGCAACACAACAATAATAAAGGGCTTTTCTAGCACGGAAACTTAATTGATCTTTGAAAGCAAAATTGATGGTTATTGTTTTGCCAGAGCTGTGCCATCTTTTTCTGTTTTAAAGCTTAATTTTATACATGGGGACTCGTTTGAATACTTTATGGGCTCGTTTGAATACTTTATGGATGAAATCTCGTTTGAATACTTTATGGATGAAATTGAGCCACCTCTGGCCAAATCTGTTTATTTGCAATTTAGATACGGGGTCTTGCAAATTAATGCTAATACTCATCGGTGGGGTGGGGTAAGCAAAGACCGAAATTGCAAATTGTGTGACTTAAAATGTAAAGAAGATGAGGCTCATATTCTCTTTTTCTGTCCGTTATATGTATCACTACGCAAGAAATGGATTATACCACTTTGTAGAGATATGGGCACAAGGTCATTCAAAGAGGCAGAGCGTATACTTAGATCTTCTACTACGAAACTATTAATATTTGGTTTAAGTAGGTATCTCCATGGTGTTTGCATAACTAGAAAGAAACTTGGAATGTTATTATAAGATTGTTTTATCTGGCATTTTTAATTATTTATAATGTTTTAATTGTTCTTAAATTATGGTCTTGTAAGATATCCGTATTGAAGATTGTTTATAAATGTTTATAAATGTATGGAATCACGTTACGAATTTTTGTAAATAATGGCACTGGCCCTGCACTTTATGTATACTTGTACCTATTGAATTTGCACATTAGTATGGTTGATAATGTATCACTAATTTTAACCCAAAATTTTTTTTTTCTTTTTTTAAAGATGACTAAATTGTATGTATTATATGTGCGTGTTGGCTTTATGACAAAGTGTCGAATAAAAGCTTTACAAACAAACATGGGGGCAGCCACGGACGGCAGTGAGAGTACCTGCAGGGCGGTGACGTGGGGAGGGAGAGGGGCAGGGTGGGGGGTTGTAATGTATGGATTACGGAGTTTTACAGGTAAGTAAACATTTAAATAAAAAAACGAATTTCGTTGCGCGCACTGAATCGCATTTGGGGATGCAGTGCACTCAACGAAATTCCTTTTATTTATTTAAATGTTTAGTTACCTGGTAAGCTCTGTAAACCATACATTACTACCCCCCACCCTGCCCCTCCCCCTACCCACGTCACAGCCCTGCAGGTACTCCTACTGCCAGCCGCGGCATTTCAAACATTTTGAAGGCTTTTCACAAACTGCAGTTCATAATACTTTTTGTTCTGCTACAAAACATACTATAAAATGCTGTTCACAAACCTATGTTCGTAGTTTACACCTCTGCCTCTCCTACACCCTTATGTGCGAACATTTCTGTTTCAACTACAGTCTACACCTCACATGTAGGTATATATTTTAGTGGTATATGTGGGAAGGACACATGGGAGTAGCTACAAAATTGAGAAAACTTACAAATAAAGGGAGGGGATTAGAGAGGAGTAAGGAGGCCTTTAGGGCTGGACATGAATGAACCCAGAGTAGGCCTCTAGCCATACTACAGCCAAAAAGTGAACCAAAACAGTAGTATAGTACTCCAACTCAGAGCAAATGTCTAACCATATATGCCCAACCATTGGTATTGCAACCCCTCCCATAGAAATTAATGTAATTAGGATCTTAAACTTACGCCCCTTGTTAATAAAGTTAAACTAAAGTAATTTAATCATATATATATATATATATATATATATATATATATATATATATATATATATATATATACATTAATGTTAAAGATAATGTATTAAAATAGAACCCATCTTTAATTTAATTATACAATATTTGAATTACCTCTTTCACATTTAAAATGTAATGTAAAAATATGTTCACATTCAACCTAATTGCATTAATTTTTAATAAATTATACACCTCACTTTTAATAATTATGAAAGCATACTAAACCATTTCATTTTATTTAATTTAGATAGGGATACATTTTATAATGTAAACATTACATTAATTTTAATTCAATTTATTAAAGTCTAAATAATTCCATTTTAAATTGAAACTTGTGTTAATAGTGGGGTAGCATTTTCTATGTTGTTCTATATTTAAAGTAAATACATATTTAAAATTAGTTTACATTCAATCACATTAATTGTAATTAGCAAGGGTGTATGGGACTTAAAATATCTGGTAATTGCAAATTCAAGTTTGGGGATACTTAGTTGAAATCTCTCTACTTGCAAAGAACATTAATAGAGAGTATAGTATATTGGAAACAAGGTTAAAAACAGATAAATAAAACGAACAGATGTTTTAAGGTGTGAGATAATTTATTCAACACGATTTTCACTGCCCATGGAAGCCCCCAAATCGTTTCTACATTAGAACGTTCCCGGAAGTCACCCATGTACTTCATTATTATTAACACCTTTATTTATTTTATTTTATTTATTTATAAAGTTTTATATAGCGCAAACTTGACCCAAGAGGGGATCAGAACGCTTTACATTTAGGATTGTTGCGTTACTAGTTACATCAGATACAAAAACATAGTAATGAACAGTACACATAAACAATGTTATAGTAATTCGAAGGAGGGAGGGGAGGAAGGAGTAATAGCGGGGAGACGAGGAACAATACCCAATGTCCGTCTGGGTAGGTGACGGTCAAGGGGGAAAACCAGGGCCAGACTCCTCATTAGCTGTCAAGCAGCTCCACTGGTCATCAGCCATGTTGCTCAGGTCTCAGCATTCAGGAAACGCCAATTGTTAGTTTATTTGATATGCAAAGGTTATATGGCGCTATCTAGACCCAGAGGTATCAGAGCGCATAACCTGGGGAACGTTGCTTTATAAGGTACATTAAAATGATTATAAAGCGCTGGCTAGACCCGTAGGTATCAGAGCGCTATAGCAGAGGAAGATTGAGTTACAAATTACATCAGTTACAATAGCGTAGTAAACAAACAACGGTAGGAAGGAGTAATAGCGGGGGAGACGAGGAGGAACAATGCCCAATGTCCAGCTGGGTATGTGACGGTCAAGTGGGAAAACCAGGGCCAGACTCCTCATTTGCTGTCAAACAGCTCCACTGGTCATCAGCCATGTTGCTCAGGTCTCAGCGTTCAGGAAAAAACTGTTTTTAGCTTAATTGATTTGCGAAGGTTATATAGCGCTATCTAGACCCGGAGGTATCAGAGCGCATAACCAGGGGAACGTTGCATTATAAGATACATCAAAAGGATTATAATTTGAGTGATCAGCCTTCAATAGAGTAAAGCTGGTAGTCAGTGTGCTTATATGCGTTTCCATAACGGCCCTAGAGTCTCGTATTTCTCGCAAAATTAAGTCCAGCTTATCATTAGTACTGGTGGGCTCCATGGGCGGAAAAAATTCTGAGCCCGGATGACGCATCTGCGTGTTGGGTACTGTTCCCGATAGGCCATCAGGGGGTGGGGGTGCCGATTCTTTGGTTCTGGGATGCCCCATATTCTCCAAGGAGTCAGAAACAGTATTGGCTCAATTCACCCCCGCCACCTGTGGGATGTTGATAGATAGTCCACAATAGTTACTCAGGGTCATATCTTGTGGTCAGGAGCGTCTCAGTATTGAGCCCCCAAAACTGTTGACATACCAATGCGCTACGTTATCTTTCAATTTGGCCTCGATCTCCCGTGGCACAGACTACTTCTACCACACTCAGATACTGGCACCCCTCTCGCACGCATGTAGGGCACTACCAGCAAAGACACCCAGTTTGGCACCTCTCCAGGCTATCATGTGCCCCTGGGTATGCAGTCTTGTCGAGGGAGGCAGGGTAACAACCGCAGAAAGAAGTATCAGGGCAACCATTGATATGTGCCTGGGGGCATGACGTCTTTTCTCAGTCGTTTTAGCAGAGAATTGCTTATCAAGCAAGTGGCACTCAATTATTGCTCAGTGATACTTATAGCACCAGGTCACAGAGGCTGGTTATTGGCCTGCGTTCATAGTGACTAGCACCTTTTTCCACACCACACCGATCTCTGGGTATCCCACAATATGTACAACTATACAGTACACAAGGTATGCAACCCAAAATAGACACATTTGTGATTTTATTTTTTTACTCTGAAAACAAAGTGCCTATACCTATGAGATCCAGCATTGCCTAAACTATTATGCCTTTTTCTTTCTTGACCACCCCCCCCACGCAGAGTGTGACAACAGGCCACCCTCCCCAAGGAGGAAACATGATGCACTATTAAGGCATCATATAAGTATGTGACTGTAAAAATGACTATTTCTTATGGATTTTATAGCACGGAACTGTGTACAGAACTGTGACCAATCTGTAGAACATGGTGCATTGACACTGTCTGTTATAGTCTTCACTTTCCAATACCACCTAAAAGTGCTCACTTATTACTTTGTTCCACTGAACACTTTGCCCACACATGGGTGTAGGGAAGTGTGTAGAAGTTAATATATACTCTATTTTCTTTTTCTCTGTTATGTTATGTTAATTAATTTGTATAGCGCAACTGTTACCCGGAGGTGTCCTGGCGCTGTCTGCTATCCTTAGGGAGAAGAAAGATGCACAATCAGAAAAAGAGTCTAAAATAACCAGGTCTTGAGCAGTTTTCTGAAGGGGAGTAATTCGGTGCAGCATCTCTGGTGGGCGGGGAGCTGGTTCCAGAGTTTTGCTGCCCCGACCACAAATCTCTTACCACTCCAGCAAGCTTTTTTTACCGGTGGTACTCTTATTAAACTTTGCGTTGATGAGCGCAGAGATCTAGGAGGTGAGTACCATTGCAGTTGGTCCTGAAGATAGAGTGGACCCTGCTTCTTAAGCGCTCTAAAGTCAAGGCACAAAGATTTCAAATGTATCTGTTGTCTCACTGGTAACCAATGGAGTTTACAAATTTCGCTAGAGATGGAGGAGAATTTGGGTAAGCTCAAAATCAGTCTGGCTGCAGCATTCTGCAGCAGCTGTAGCCTCTGCATCAGCCTCTCTTGGGTGTTTAAATAGAGGCTGTTGCAGTAATCAAGTCTAGACATGACAAGTGCAGTAACCACCATCTGCCGACTCTCCTTAGGCAAGAAAGGGAGAATTTTCTTGGTGGTTCTAATAGTGAACATTGTAGAAGACACCACCAAGTTAATTTGTTTCCTCATATCCAATCTGTCATCCAGGTAAACTCCCAGGTTCTTCACCTGTGTGGAGGGAATAGGTAGAGGACCCAGGGAGTTTGGCCAGCATTTTGGGGTCCAGATGCTGATGTCATTGCCGAATAGGATGACCTCAGTTTTATCTGAGTTTAATTTCAGACAATTGCTGGCCATCCATAGTCCAACTGCTTCCAAAAATCGTGTAGCTTAAGGCAAACCGCTCCTTCTGAGCCAGGAAGAAGGGAGACCACTATCTGTGTATCGACCGCGTAAGATGTAAGCTGGAACCCATAAGATCTTATCAATGGGGCTAGGGATGATACATACACATTGAATAGGGTTGGACTTAATGATGATACCTGAGGGACCCCACAGGGCAGATGGAATGCGGTTGAGCAGAAATCTCCAAGGGCTACTATCTGCTTACGCCCCGAAAGGAAAGATTTTAACACCTTCCAGGCGGAGTTCTTTACTCCGCAGGCTGACAAACGGTCCAAAAACAATGAGTGATGGACCGTGTGAAACGCTGCGGAGAGGTCAAGCATAATCATTGCAGCTTTACACCCTTGATCCAGCGTTTTTCTAATCTCATCTGTTGATTTAAGGAGAGCAGACTCTGTACTATGACCTTCCCGAAAGTCATATTGGGTACAGTCAAGCACCTCTGCCTCTTGAAGATAACTACTCAGATGTTTATTTATCCATTTCTCTAGCATTTTAGCCGGAAAAGGTAACCGAGAAATGGGCCTGAAGTTACGTATATCTGTAGAGTCCAGGTTTGGTTTCTTTAGCAGTGGGATCACAGAGGCTGTCTTCCAACATGCTGGAAATATACCTTCCTCCAATGCCCTGTCAAAGAGGGGAGTCAGTACTGATGTAATTACCTGAGGGGTCATTTTGGCAATTTTGACCGGGCAAGGATCATAAGGGGAGCCAGATTTCAAGTTGTGCAAAAGGGTGATTGTGTCTTTACTACTCAGCAGTGGGAATTTCGTTAGTACATGATTAATTTGTGAAATTGAATTCGAATCCGTACCTGAGTCATAGGACAGATCATTGTTAGCATTATTAAAAGTTGAAAAAATATCTTCAACTTTATCTAGAAAGTATTTAGCAATTTTGTCACAGAGTTCCTAACTCTCAGGTACTCTAGATGAATAGGGGTTAGCTAGTTGACAAACAATTTTAAAGAGTTCCTTTGCTGAATTTTCTGCTGACTTAATGTAGGCCGCGAAGTACTCTTGCTTTGATGTCATCAACAGTTGCTTATATGCCCGTAGACAGTCTTTATGTTTAGTTTTATCCTCGGTCTTATAACTCTTCCTCCATTCCCGCTCAGAATGTTTACATAGACATTTCTGCGCTTTTAAATTAGGAGTATACCAAGGGGCTGAGGGGTGGGTTCTTTTACCATCAAAAGTTTTTTGGGGGCAAGCTTGTCACAGGCTTTATTAATCCAATCATTGAAACTGGTGATAAATACATCTATCTCACCAAGTAAAGAAGGCATGGACGATTCCAGTACAGCTGACAGTTCTTTTGCGTCAATTTTATTCCATGCGAGTGAATAGCTGATTTTTGACGCTATTTTTTAATTATTCTTATTCTATACACACGCTATCTCAAATAGGATGGCCGAATGATCTGACCATACTACAGGGTACACATCTGTCACAGTTAGCTGTGAGTAGTTTGAGAAAATCCCATCCAGTGTGTGACCCGCTATGTGGGTGGCTCCATTTACTATTTGTGGGAGATCAAGTCCAATCATGAGGTCGAGTAACTCTTTTGTGTCTAAATCCGCAGGGTCTTCCAGATGAAAATTGAAGTCACCCAGAATAGAGAAGGATCTATCACTTATCCCTTCCTCCATCAGATTGCACACTAAATCAATGAAGGCTTTCCTAGGTTCTGGTGGCCGATATATCAGAACTCCACTAAAATTCTCCTTGTGAGGGAGGGAGAGAGAGAAGCTCACGGCTTCACAACCCCCTTTAGTAATTGTTTTAAACATTGTTTTAATGGAGTCATGATAGATTATTGCCAACCCCCCACCTTTCTTACCCTGCCTGTTGACTGTATGGCATAGGAAGCCTGGAGGTGATGCTTTAACTATATCCGGACCGGATGCATCATCCGTCCAGGCTTCTGTAATAAAGGCCACTTTATCCCCTGAATCTTCAATCAGGGCAGCGCATTCCATACTATGTTTGTTCAAAGATCTCGTATTTATGAGGATACCTTTGATAATCTGAGTCGAATCGGTCCTCCGAACACCTGTTTCCTTCCCTGTTTTATTCTTTACTTTACTAAACATGAGTTTTGGAAGGATAGTCTTACAATGTGTGCAATATGTTGGGTTGTTTATCACTTTTTCATGTAACGAGAGACAGGAGCAATCAGTGCTTCTGGCCCCGTTATTCAGCCATAAGAGCTCGTCTTTTGTGTAGACGATAGAGGATGGAATATCTGTACAGGAAAATGCAGGGATTGTGGCCCAGGGCACGGTCCAGGTGCAGACGGGCGCAGACGGGCTTGCGTTTGGCGTGCCTACGGGCGCAGACGGGCTTGCCTTTGGCGCGCCGGCGGCGCGTCCGCTGCGCGAACGTGCCATCTCTGAATATAAGTGTTTCTGGGGAAAAGGCTAGAGTGCTGACCCTGGACCGCCTAAGATGGCGTCCGTCCAGGCAGCTGCTGAAGTCAATTCACTCCTTAAGCGTTGTAAATCACACCAAGAAGCCCCTTCGTGCCCCTCAACAGCTGGTAAGTAGTTGTATACAGTAGTTGGGTCCCAGTCCCCTCCAAACTACAAATTAAAATATGGCGATTTTTAACAGTTCCCAAATCGGAATGTGCTTAAAAACCTCAAGATTCTGGAAAGAATAGGCAGATTACTCGTTGTGCAGTTACTTCTCCCGGCTCACGCCTCAGGAGCTCATATCATATCTCTATAGGAAACAAAGAACACTAAATAGGTGATATATGTATGTTTTTTTCACTAAGTGGCATAGCATACAATTAGCGTGTTTCATGGAGTGGCACCATGGAACTAGGCTTCTATGGTCCTGAGGAAGATCCTTGGGGGGAGGGCTCTAAACATGTTGACCCTTAGGACCGCAGGTGTATTACCAACCTTGCGTTCCTAATTACCCCATATTTTTAATCCTACTGACTAGAGGCAGGAATAAAATAAATATAACTACAAGCCAAATATTTTTTACTTTTTCCACTCCCTCCCTCCCTTTCTAGATATATACATCTCGATTATCATTATATAAAGCTCAACAAGTGTTCCCACGTATTTCATCGGTCGCAGCACACCCAGATCCATATTGGATCGGGATGGACCCAATAATGAAGCATGCCACCAAGAGGTAACTCTGGCGTGTGAGGGTTTTACAAGAAAAACTGTGTTTTTTCTTATACAAAAGAAACTTTAAAGTATATGTATGTACTGGGTTTTCTGTTTTTGATTCAATACGTTTAACTAAGGAGGACGAACCAGGCAAAAAAACTCTTTCTCCCTCCCTTATTTCTGAGATTCATAACTAAACTCACCAAGACTTTAAGGTAAATAGTAAATAGTTCTTGTGAATACTTTCTCTGATCACTGGTATGATACAGGGAGATCTTCTTGGCACATTAGCTATATCACTGGAATTCTTAGGTTGCCCGAAGGCAGGCAGGTTAGGTCAGTAGTAGCAGGAAGGTAGGCCATCAGAACTTCAACAAGGCTTCAAGTAAAGTCAGAACCTAAGGAAAATCAGTCCTTGATTGTTGGACAGCAGTCAACCAGTGAACGTGCATCACCACAGCTTAAGAATCCAAACACTTATATTGCGCTAGACTTTCCATCCTTACAAAGGACAGATTGCTTTGCTTCCATAATGGAACATGTGGATCGGGGACTTGTGACACCAGGCAGATGATATTTCCAAGGGTGCACTATGGTGAAACATATATGCCATCAAGGCAGAACCCAAAGGTGAAGGGGCAAACAAATGTAGTGTGGACTGTCCCTCTCCTTTCTCTGAGGCAGCAACCATGCTCCAGCTTATCAGCATACCGTCATTGCTCATTTAAAATGTTCCTTGTGCGTATATAATGTTAACCCATAAAACAAGTGCACTCAGGTGATGGCAATCAGTCAAACATTCACACTCGTCTGGATGAATGCATCATCCTTCCAGGCTTCTGTAATGAAGGCCATTTTAGCCCCTGAATCTTCAATCAGGGCAGCGCATTCCATACTATGTTTGATCGAAGATCTCGCATTTATGAGGATACCTTTGATAATCTGAGTCGAATCGGTCCTCCGAACACCTGTTTCCTACCCTGTTTTATTCTTTACTTTACCAAACATGAGTTTTGGAAGGATAGTCTTACAATGTGTGCAATATGTTGGGTTGTTTATCACATTTTCATGTAACGAGAGACAGGAGCAATCAGTGCTTCTGGACCCGTTATTCAGCCATAAGAGCTCGTCTTTTGTGTAGACGATAGAGGATGGAATATCTGTACAGGAAAATGCAGGGATTGTGGCCCAAGGCATGGTCCAGGTGCGGACGGGCGCAGACGGGCTTGCCTTTGGCGCGCCTACGGGTACAGACTGGCTTGCCTTTGGCTCGTCCGCTGCGCGTACGTGCCATCTCTGAATATAAGTGTTTCTGGGGAAAAGGCTAGAGTGCTGACCCTGGACCACCTAAGATGGCGTCCGTCCGGGCAGCTGCTGAAGTCAATTCACTCCTTAAGCGTTGTAAATCACACCAAGAAGCCCCTTCGTGCCCCTCAACAGCTGGTAAGTAGTTGTATACAGTAGTTGGGTCCCAGTCCCCTCCAAACTACAAATTAAAATATGGCGATTTTTAACAGTTCCCAAATCAGAATGTGCTTAAAAACCTCAAGATTCTGGAAAGAATAGGCAGATTACTCGTTGTGCAGTTACTTCTCACGGCTCACGCCTCAGGAGCTAATATCATATCTCTATAGGAAACAAAGAACACTAAATAGGTGGTATATGTATGTTTTTTTCACCAAGTGGCATAGCATGCAATTAGCGTGTTTCATGTGATTAAACATCCTGGAGTGGCACCATGGAACTAGGCTCCCATGGTCCTGAGGAAGATCCTTGGGGGGAGGGCTCTAAACATGTTGACCCTTAGGACCGCAGATGTATTACCAACCTTGCGTTCCTAATTACTCCATATTTTTAATCCTACTGATTAGAGGCAGGAATAAAATAAATATAACTACAAGCCAAGTATTTTTTACTTTCTCCACTCCCTCCCTCCCTTTCTAGATATATACATCTCGATTATCATTATATAAAGCTCAACAAGTGTTCCCACGTATTTCATCGGTCGCAGCGCGCCCAGATCCATTTTGGATCGGGATGGACCCAATAATGAAGCATGCCACCAAGAGGTAACTCTGGTGTGTGAGGGTTTTACAAGAAAAACTGTGTTTTTTTCTTATACAAAAGAAACTTTAAAGTATATGTATGTACTGGGCTTTCTGTTTTTGATTCAATACGTTTAACTAAGGAGGACAACCAGGCAAAAAAACTCTTTCTCCCTCCCTTATTTCTGAGATACATAACTAAACTCACCAAGACTTTAAGGTAAATAGTTATTGCGAATACTTTCTCTGATCACTGGTATGATACAGGGAGATCTTCTTGGCACATTAGCTATATCACTGAAATTCTTAGGTTGCCCAAAGGCAGGCAGGTTAGGTCAGTAGTAGCAGGAAGGTAGGCCATCAGAACTTCAACAGGGCTTCAAGTAAAGTCAGAAACTAAGGAAAATCAGTCCTTGATTGTTGGACAGCAGTCAACCAGCGAACGTGCATCACCACAGCTTAAGGATCCAAACACTTATATTGCGCTAGAGTTTCCATCCTTACAAAGGATAGATTGCTTTGCTTCCAGAATGGAACATGTGGATCGGGGACTTGTGACACCAGGCAGATGATATTTCCAAGGGTGCACTATGGTGAAACATATATGCCATCAAGGCAGAACCCAAAGGTGAAGGGGCAAACAAATGTAGTGTGGACTGTCCCTCTCCTTTCTCCGAGGCAGCAACCATGATCCAGCTTATCAGCATACCGTCATTGCTCATTTAAAATGTTCCTTGTGCGTATATAATGTTAACCCATAAAACAAGTGCACTCAGGTGATGGCAATCAGTCAACCATTCACACTCGTTTTGCTGTTCATGACAAGGTATTACAAAAACATCCTATGTAATGTTTGTAAACATTCATGCTCATTCTAACAAAAACAGGAATGTGTGCCTATTTACCTGATGGCACCGTATTTGATTAGATGGGATGGTCTGTAGGTGTCACCTATGCTTGACAAGAAAAGTAAACCTCAGTTGGGACCTATATTTCTTTTTACATTGAATAAATCCGAACGGTTTAAGAAAGAGATGCCAGAAAGAAACAAATTTTTTTAAATTATTTTTCAAACATATAAGTTTATTTAAATATTTTTGTCGTTTTTTCTAAGAGTTTTTTAGGATACATTTGTGCAATTATACATAGCATTGTCCATGTTTCAAAGAATGCCCTCTATTGGCAGTAAGTAACAGTTAATCCTGCTAGTCAAGCATACAACCTTTCATACTTCCTTTCATACTCATCTTACTATTTTAAAAAAGAGAGGAAAACATACTAGACAATATAAACACAAAAACAAAATTTTCACAAAACATCAATCTGATGCAAGTGGCGACTCAAAGGTGTACTTATTGGGATACTTGTGGTGATGTAGATGGTAACATTCAACTAGTTAAGATGGGAATAACCAGTTCGTATCCAAGACTGTAGGTGTTAGGCCGACGTACGTTTCGGTGAGTGTCACCTTCCTCAGGGCCAGGGACAAACAAATATACAACAATATAGTGGATACTATTAAAAGTTTTGAGGGCATGAAACAATGTTCTATAATGCGGACAGTCTGGGCGTAATTTTATTTAAAAAGGCCGGTATTTGTAGCTTTTACTGGAGCGCAAGCTTGGGGTACAGTACAGGTGCTCTTTGATTTTCAAGTACGTGGAGCCATCAAGAGGAAAATGGTCAGGGGTCTGTGACTGTCAGATTGGTTTCTGTATAGATCTAATCATCTGTGGTGTTCCGTGTCTATGAAGCACGGGAGGGACAGTGCAGCGAGCCTCTGTCTATTTGCTTATTTATTGCATTTACGGAGTTTCAACCGGGAATCCCAGGACTTGGCCAGGTGCGGGTGTTTGTTCGGAGATGTGCTCGGAGCCTTGTACTTGATGTGCTGTTGCCGCGACCGGGGGTTCTGGAGTATGTTCTTAAGCATATGTCACCTATGCTTGAGTCACTGTTACAGCCCAAAATTAAACAAATGTTTCCTACAGCCAGAGTGTGGAAATGGTGCTAGCATAGCTAACCATCATCACTACAGGGTAGGGAGTTCAAGGTAGGATCTGGCCTTTATCAAGGTCACCAGCGAGTCCCTAAGCAACACTAAATATGCAGTTTGTAGGGCCGCTATGAATGGATCCACTCAAAGTTAGAAGGAAGGTTCCATGCAAGGCAACCACAGGGACAAAGTTTGCATAACTATTCAGGAACGTTCATCCATAAAACATTGTTTAATCCATAACTAATACCTTGACACAACAAGTGGTATAAACTATGTTTTGTTGGATATGTCATACACACAGATATAGCATGGGTTTTATATGGATATTCTATTCATTTTTTGGTATGTTCAATACTGTATTTGATGTTATATATGTACACTTTATTTCTATAATGTGAACTTACCAAAAAGCACAGAAGCACTGTGCATGATTAAAGACAAGCATATACTTAACAAATAATAGTAGAGCAAGTTGGGTTATGGATGAGTAATGTTTTATGATGTAGTGTACATTAAAGAGGTGAGTCTTCAAATCTTTCCTGAATTGGAGCAGCGTTGGGGCGATCCTGATCATTATGGAGATGTGTTCGAGAGCCAGGCTTCATAGATTGATAAAGCCTACTGTCTTGTCTTGTTTTCTTTTTTACACTTCTTAGTCTGCAGTTTGATTGTGTACTGTCTAAAGGTGTGCTAAGAGGCACCAGATGGTGAGCTTGTCTGCAAGGGTGTTATAACGCATTGCTATTTTATAATATAATATTAGTTACATTGCCACACACATATAAAAGCCAGATTGGCTTGGATGTAATACTGTGTAATACTGTCCCTCGAGTGGTAAAAGGCCTTTGTTATTTTACAGTTCAGCATGGATGTCACTTTTCTAATTCTATGCTTAAATATTTTGCTGTATAAATGGCCAAAGTCTTTGTTCATTTCTAGCTCAGCGTGCATGGCACTGTGCTAATCCTATACTTATAAACTTTGCTGGAAAAACAGACATTTGAGGAGAGCAGATTTAGAGTGCGGCTGGTGTTACAGGGTGCTCTATATAGGAGCTGCTCTACAGATACATTTGGGAACTACCTAGAGTTCTCTGCTTCCTAGTTTGCATTTGCATATATATATATATATATATATATATATATATATATATATATATATATGAAGCTCCAGACACACCAAACAAATGAGTCACTCTGAAAGCGGGTGCTTGGTAACGCGATGGTGTTCGCGTAAGTAAATGCAGCCTCCGAATTCCATGAAAATGCCCAGCCGGGCTACAGGAAAAACCAGCACTCACGGAGGCAGCAGCAGTGATTCAGCAGATAAGTTTAGTCAAAAAACAGATGCGTTTCGGGAATAGAATCCCTTCGTCAGTGTTAACAGCGGAGAGTGAAGTGCGGCACCATTATCTATGTTTGCAGATTGTATTAACACAAACAATGGACTTAAACGTCCATGCGCATAATGCACGCCATCTTAAAACATGTTCATTCTCACATGTAGCAGTAACGAAATATCTTGTTTGCTCTTTCATGTTAAAATCATTTCAAAAGAACCGCTAAACCTTTACCCCCAAATGCATTACCAAAGCATATTTATGGAGCGGTTTCAAAACGGGCAATATCGCCGTGTATCGGCAAAAATTTCAAATGGACAAATTTATCCAAAAAACACAGACCTGAAAAATTGGTTTTGGCACTGTGAAACACTGTGCCTATTAGATGCGGGAATCGCAAAATTACAAAGCACAAATGAGCAAAAATCTAGCCGTGGATCGGCAATTGCAACCAGATAACTGGTTGCTATAATTTCAGGTAAGTGATACAGGAAATGACAAACCTTGCAAAATATCGCCATGCTACACAAAATTTTTCAACCATATGCATCTTCAAAATATTAGACTCAGTTAATGCATCAAAAATTCAATCTTCTAGTTTCTGAAACAATTTTCCTCAAACATCACAAAAAAAACCAACAAATGTCTTTTTAGCCTAAATGAGATGAAAGCTCCTCCCCCATGTTCAGTCCCTTAGGTGCCGTGGTCTCTAGGTCTATGATAAATTTGGATTCTAATCTCCTTAGTGTCTGCAATCTGTTGCCTCCTCTGGGATTTTCAACGACTTGATCTAGGCAGAAATATCTAAGAAGATTCCTGTCACTGTTATGCTTGATTGCCAAATGCCGGGCTACCGGGTATGTAAAGTCTTTTTTTGCAATAGCCCGCATATGCTCCAGCACCCGCAACTTGACAGGATTAACGGTGCTTCCAACATATCTAGAAGGGCAGGGACAAACTAAGCAATAGACTGCGTGGTCTGTGTGGCAAGACATAAACTTGGTTATTTTCTTACCACCTTTGTAACCTGTGACATCATATGTTAGAGTTCTTCTACTAGCTGAACAGGCTTTACATTTACCACAGGGGAAAAAACCTTTTGCATCCTTCAGAGTTCCTAATTGTTTCTCCTGTGGTGGTAAGTAGCTATGGACCATGTCATCCCGCAGTGATCTTGCCTTCCTGAAGGTTATTAATGGCACCTCAGGAATATCAGACCCTACAATTGGGTCGGATTTGAGAATATGCCAATGTTTAAATAAGATGGATCTTAATCTAGATGAGTCCGCAGAGAAGGATGTGATCATACGGAATTGAACATCTTTAGTGGGAACAATCTTTTTCTCTTCAAAGACGGTACTGCGAGGTATCTTTCTGACTTTATTCAAAGCCTCTTGGAGCAGATTCCAATTATAGCCCCTGTTGCGGAATCTCTCTAAGCTGTCAGTGGCTGTTTGTTCAAAATCATCATTTTGTGTACAATTACGTTTCAATCGTAAAAATTCGCCGTAAGGAATATTACTAATAAGTTTATGGGAATGACTGCTTGAGGCGTGTAAAACGCTATTACCGGCAGTCGGTTTACGATATAGTTGGGTGCAAATATGACCATTTCTCACGTTCACTTGAAGGTCCAGGTAATTCACTTTGTCCTTGTTAACTTCCCCTGTGAACTTAAGGTTACAATCGTTGTCATTTAGCACCTTTATATACTCGTTAGCCTCTTCTATGGACCCATCCCACACTAGGAACAGGTCGTCAATATACCTGCTCCATACCACCACCTTGTTGTTCCAAGTGGCGTTCCTGGGGGCCCAGGCTACCTGCTCCTCCCACCAGCCTACGAATAAATTCGCATAGCTGGGGGCGAAGCAGGAGCCCATCGCCGTCCCAGAGCACTGTCGGTATATTGTATCCTGAAAAAGAAAGATGTTATTCTATAAACAGAATCTTATAAGTTCCAATAGCATCTTATTATGCATAGCAAATTTCAATTCTCTTTTGTTCAGGAAAAATTCAACCGCTGAGAGTCCTTGTTCGTGATCTATGCAAGTATAGAGACTTGTTATGTCCAGAGTAATTAGTACATATGAAGGTTGCCATACAAGAGGTTCCACTTTTTTGATAAAGTCTGTGGTATCCCTGATATACGATTTCAGAGATAAAACAAAACCAAATAAGAAATGGTCCAAAAATTTAGAAAGGTTCTCTGTAAGGCCTCCCATGGAGGAAATAATAGGTCTTCCAGGGGGGTTATGAATGTTCTTATGTACCTTGGGCAGGTGATAGAAACAAGGTAAGGTAGGATTTGTGGTTTTTAGAAAGAGATATTCATCAAGATCAACCATCTGTCGGTCATGCCATTTTTTAAGCAGATTATATAGCTCATCAATGCTTGTCAGATAGTCCTTTTTCAAAATGGCAGTGTAGCAAGATGAATCTTGGAGCTGACGCATGGCTTCTGCAACATATTGAAGTCTTGACATAACAACTATGTTGCCTCCTTTGTCGGAGGGTTTGCATACAATCTTTATGTCCTCTATTAGGCATTTGACTGCCAATTGCTGTTCTTTAGTGATATTAAAGTACTTTTTTTGCGGATTGGATTCAGTCCATATGGTGACCAGATCCCTGGTGACCACATCCGAAAAGATGTCGATGGCATCCACAGCAGTCTGAGGGACAAATCTCGAAGCCAGTTTAAAGTTGCTCTTGGGTGCTTCTTGGTCAATGTTGACATTGGCCAATCTTTGTATTAAAGTGTTACTCGTTGCATTAGTTTCCATGTCGCCATCTCGTCTTAGATTTTGTAAGACTTCACATGCTGTGAGATCATTCACAGATAAGAGATCAGTGTCTTTTTTGTTTCTTAGATGTTTTGTTTCCTTTACCGTTGGTTTGGTCTTAAAAAACTTGTGCAATTTGACTTTCCGAATGAATTTATACAGATCAATACGTGTCTGTGTATATTCTATACTTCTACTCGGACAAAAAGTGAGTCCTAGTTTCAAAACAGACTCTTCTATTGGAGTTAGTTGTCTTTCGGACACATTCACAATGGTAAGTTGATCTGAAGTATTTACCATCTGCCTCTCCTTTGGCTTCTGGTTACCCTTGAGGTTGTTCTTGTTTGTCTTCTGCCTCTTCCCTTTCCAGCCACCTCGTCTGGTTTGTCTGCCTCTTCTGGGGGCTTGTTCTTGCCGCCTCTGAGCCAGCTCTCCTGAATGACTTTGAACTCCTGTTGAAAAGGTGTCTTAATTGTTGATGTCGTGGGTGCTGTTATGTGTCTCATCTCCAGAACTTTCGCTCACAATGAGATCTGAGTCCGAGGTCTCTATTCTTGTTTCCACTGGGTTTTTCGGCATTAGGGTTTTCCTGGCCACTTCCTTGCGTGGCTGATCATATTTTTTATGGAAGGTAAGAACTCTCCCCATTGCGTAGTCCCGCTCGTCCCCGGTCAAATTTTTCTTGTTTTCTAAGTTTAATTTTAGTTTCATATTTTTGTAATCTCTTCTTCATATTGGCCCTCAGTTGTTCTTGTTCCTCTTTGTTGGTATTTTGTGCAATCAATTCTTCCAGCATGCCTTTGCAGGAGTTAGCTATGTGTGACGCCCATGTTTCTAATAGCTGGGGATCTGGGTTCTCATACGCGGGTACAGTGAAGATCCGAAGACCTCGAGGCACCCTCTGTACCTCTATGTAACCCTGTAATGATGTACCCTCCCACCATTTGCGCAGTTCACGTTCGTAAAGCTTTTCCAATTTTTGGAATTGGGTTGATAGGGTGTTGGAAACAGCCACATTGGTTGCTAGTGGTGGTTTAGAGATGTCTGGGTTTTTATTTTTGAAGATGTCTCCAGCCGCATCTCGACGTTCCGACATGTTAAACATGTTCAATTTTCTTTGGTATCCCGATCCCGGGAGCCAGTATTCAAAGTTTATCTGCTTACTGCTGCAAGCCCCCTCGCTTAACCGCCGAAAGTGCTCGTTGCAATAGCGTGGGAAAGTACATAAAACAAGCAGGCTTACCGCTCCTGAAGTTCCCTTCTGAAGTTCGCCCGCTCTTGTATTTCCCAGTTGGACCTCCGGACTTCACCTTTCAATTTAAGGAAATGTCTTTCTTGTTCCTTAAAACGCCCGGCGACGGTGGTGCACTCGTTTCAATTAAATGAAGCTCCAGACACACCAAACAAACGAGTCACTCTGAAAGCGGGTGCTTGGTAACGCGATGGTGTTCGCGTAAGTAAATGCAGGCTCCGAATTCCATGAAAATGCCCAGCCGGGCTACAGGAAAAACCAGCACTCACGGAGGCAGCAGCAGTGATTCAGCAGATAAGTTTATTAAAAAAACAGACGCGTTTCGGGAATAGAATCCCTTCGTCAGTGTTAACAGCGGAGAGTGAAGTGCGGCACCATTATCTATGTTTGCAGATTGTATCATTTCAAAAGAACCGTTAAACCTTTACCCCCAAATGCATTACCAAAGCATATTTATGGAGCGGTTTCAAAACGGGCAATATCGCTAAGGGACTGAGCTTTCATCTCATTTGGGCTAAAAAGACATTTGTTGGGGGTTTTTTGTGATGTTTGAGGAAAATTGTTTCAGAAACTAGAAGATTGAATTTTTGATGCATTAACTGAGTCTAATATTTTGAAGATGCATATGGTTGAAAAATGTTGTGTAGCATGGCGATATTTTGCAAGGTTTGTCATTTCCTGTATCACTTACCTGAAATTATAGCAACCAGTTATCTGGTTGCAATTACCGATCCACGGCTAGATTTTTGCTTTGTAATTTTGCGATTCCCGCATCTAATAGGCACAGTGTTTCACAGTGCCAAAACCATTTTTTCAGGTCTGTGTTTTTTGGATAAATTCGTCCATTTGAAATTTTTGCCGATACACGGCGATATTGCCCGTTTTGAAACCGCTCCATAAATATGCTTTGGTAATGCATTTGGGGGTAAAGGTCTAGCGGTTCTTTTGAAATGATTTTAACATGAAAGAGCAAACAAGATATTTCGTTACTGCTACATGTGAGAATGAACATGTTTTAAGATGGCGTGCATTATACGCATGGACGTTTAAGTCCGTTGTTTGTGTTAATACAATCTGCAAACATAGATAATGGTGCCGCACTTCACTCTCCGCTGTTAACACTGACGAAGGGATTCTATTCCCGAAACGCGTTGTTTTTTTGAATAAACTTATCTGCTGAATCACTGCTGTTGCCTACGTGAGTGCTGGTTTTTCCTGTAGCCCGGCTGGGCATTTTCATGGAATTCGGAGCCTGCATATATATATATATATATATATATATATTACCTACTGGCGATAGCCAGTAGGTATATATAGTTAGGATTTTTTTCCTATGGGATTTTTGAAAATTCTATGTCGAATAACTTTGGCGTTTGAGGACAGAATTGGCTGAAATTTTCAGGAAAATGGAACATTTTGTTTCTGAGCAGCCCCTGAAAATTTGGGGGGGTTTCTTCAAGGGGGGGCCGAGAATAAAGGGGGGTCCCAAAACGTGTTTTTCCCATGCAATTTTCCATAGGGCGGTTGGCCTCACTTTTAGCCTGAACGGCTGAATGGATTTACACCAAACTTGGCAAAATTGTAGGGACTGGTAGCTCGATGTGCCTTTGCTATGTCTCAAGATATAGGCTCCAGTGGTTTTTACGAAAATTAACTTTGAAAAATATATATTGGGCTACATTGGGCTATATATATGTTGGAGCCCAAATGTAGCCCAATGTAGCCCAATGTAGCCCAAAGATGGCCACCAGAGACAAAAAAAAACAAATGTAGCCCAAATATCAGCCAGATGTAGCCCAACTATAGCCCAATGACAGAATGTCCCAGAGTGTTCTAAAGAACAACTAGAGTGCTAACAGTCCTACTTATTACAAAAGTATGGCACACCTGAAGCCATCTTGATTGGAATAAAGTGGTAACTCTTAACCGCATGCGTGCGGGCGGAATTCCGCCCGTACGCTGGGTTTTAGGGATTCGCACTTTACATGACGAGCTGGGCTCGTCATGAGCGTGCGAGGAGGCTACGCTATGACGAGCCCAGCTCGTCATGAGCGTCGAAGGGGTTAAAACATTTAATTTAAAAAGGAACAAAATGAGGGGGTTCATTTTGCCATAGAAAGTATGATTAGCGAATATATGACGAAATCCCGCATACCATCAGTCCGCAAAAAAAATCCCGCATGTACTATTAGGCCGCAAATTAAAATAACGAAAACTTTTAGAACGAATATGCCTTTAGCATACACTAAACAACTAAACTACCCTAAACCCTAAAACACTACCCCCAGCATGACCCTACACTACACAAACAGTACAACACTACCCTAAACCCTAAAACACTACCCCCAGCATGACCCTACACTACACAAACACTACAACACTACCCTAAACCCTAAAACACTACCCCCAGCATGACCCTACACTACGCAAACACTACAACACTACCCAAAACCCTAAAACACTACACCCCAGCATGACCCTACACTACGCAAACACTACAACACTACCCTAAACCCTAAAACACTACCCCCAGCATGACCTTACACTACACAAACACTACAACACAACCCTAAACCCTAAAACACTACCCCCAGCATGACCCTACACTACGCAAACACTACAACACAACCCTAAACCCTAAAACACTACCCCCAGCATGACCCTACACTACGCAAACACTACAACACTACCCTAAACCCTAAAACACTACCCCCAGCATGACCCTACACTACGTAAACACTACAACACTACCCAAAACCCTAAAACACTACACCCCAGCATGACCCTACACTACGCAAACACTACAACACTACCCTAAACCCTAAAACACTACCCCCAGCATGACCCTACACTACGCAAACACTACAACACTACCCAAAACCCTAAAACACTACACCCCAGCATGACCCTACACTACGCAAACACTACAACACTACCCTAAACCCTAAAACACTACCCCCAGCATGACCCTACACTACGCAAACACTACAACACTACCCTAAACCCTAAAACACTACCCCCAGCATGACCCTACACTACGCAAACACTACAACACTACCCTAAACCCTAAAACACTACCCCCAGCATGACCCTACACTACGCAAACACTACAACACTACCCTAAACCCTAAAACACTACCCCCAGCATGACCCTACACTACGCAAACACTACAACACTACCCTAAACCCTAAAACACTACCCCCAGCATGACCCTACACTACGCAAACACTACAACACTACCCAAAACCCTAAAACACTACCCCCAGCATGACCCTACACTACGCAAACACTACAACACTACCCAAAACCCTAAAACACTACACCCCAGCATGACCCTACACTACAACACTACCCTAAACCCTAAAACACTACCCCCAGCATGACCCTACACTACACAAACACTACAACACTACCCTAAACCCTAAAACACTACCCCCAGCATGACCCTACACTACGCAAACACTACAACACTACCCTAAACCCTAAAACACTACCCCCAGCATGACCCTACACTACGCAAACACTACAACACTACCCTAAACCCTAAAACACTACCCCCAGCATGACCCTACACTACGCAAACACTACAACACTACCCTAAACCCTAAAACACTACCCCCAGCATGACCCTACACTACGCAAACACTACAACACTACCCAAAACCCTAAAACACTACCCCCAGCATGACCCTACACTACGCAAACACTACAACACTACCCTAAACCCTAAAACACTACCCCCAGCATGACCCTACACTACGCAAACAATACAACACAACCCTAAACCCTAAAACACTACCCCCAGCATGACCCTACACTAAACAACCACCACAACTCTACACTACACTAACACAACACTACACTACACAACACTACACTACACTACACAATCACTAACCCACGAAAAAATTAACACAAACCCACTTACCTCTCTCATCATCGTGGTTTTCAAAACGCAAATGCATTTACCATACATGCCTTTAAAACGTAATTCTTTGTAAAAGCATGCGCGATAAATGCACATGCGTTTTGAAAAAATGCGGGATAATGGTATGCGAGGTCAATGACCTTGCGGGATAATGGTATGCGGACTGAAAGTCTGCGGGATATAAAATGCGGGAAAATGGCTGCAAACCATGATTAGCAGCAGACTTCCCTGGTGAGCACTAGCTTTACTACAGTGATCTAATGAGCAACTAGAGTGCTAACATTCAGAATTTATGGCAAATGTGTGACACATCTGAATGCCTTCTTGATAGAACCAAAGTAAACAAGCATTGAAAATGCAATAGATCTCGCCCTCGTTTAAGTTAAAGCCATTCTGTTTGTAATGAGGTGGCTTTTTAGCTTTGCTTTTATTAGTGTTTTTAAAACTTTCATGTAAATAACATGCATATGTATGCATATATGTATATGTATGCATGCATTTATATTTATATAGATATGCAGATTATATATGTTTATATATGTATATTACCTACTGGCGATAGCTAGGATTTTTTCTCTATGGGATTTCTGCAAATTCTATGTCTAATAACTTTGGCGTTTGTGGACGGAATTGGCTGAAATTTTCAGGAAAATGGCACATTTTATTCCTGAGCAGCCCCTGAAAATTCGGGGGGGTTTCGTCAAGGGGGGGCCGAGAACAAAGGGGGGTCCCAAAACGCGTTTTTCCCATTCATTTTTCCATAGGGCGGTTGGACTCACTTTTAGCTCGAACGGCTGAATAGATTTACATGAAACTTGGCAAAAATGTAGATATGGTGTGCCTGACGTGCCTTTGCTATGTCTCACTATATGTGCTCCAGTGGATTTTGAGAAATTAACGTTTAAAAAAATATATATATCTGTGACAGCGCTCCGGTTAGCGCCCCGGTTCGCGTACCTGACGCGTAACGGAACTTCGCGAAGCGAAGCTGATTGGCTCTCCGGTGTCTGTCAACATTCTAAACAGTCCAGAGCGGCCGCCATCTTGTCTCTCGGTAGGTTCGAGAGACAAGATGTGGTGAAAAAAGAAGGGGGAAATGAAGGAAAGGGGGCAAGTTAAACCCCTCCTGACCCCCTAGGATTGATGAGGGGGATATTAAAGTCCCCCGCGATTTTTCGCGGTAAAGGCGCTTCCCGGTACGCGAACCGGGCAGCTAACCGGCAGCGTAACGGGAGTCCGCCATCTTGTGTTTTTGGAGCGTCCGGTTCGCGTACCGGGTAGCGTAACAAGGGGAAAACCAAGAGAAACAGTAACAAAAAAAATTAAGGGAATAGATTTCCAGCAAACTTGGCAAAATTGTAGGGACTGTTTGTTTGATGTGCCTTTGCAAGGCCTCAAGATATGTGCACGTGTGGATTTTGTCTAATTAAGGTTAAAAAAAATATATATATCTGTAAGCGTGCTCCGGCACGCTTACGTTACGGGTTTTGTTTGCGCTGCAGAGCCGATACGTCACGGTTATGCGACCCGTCATGAGGCGTCTCACGTGGCTACGTGAGACGTCACGTAATAAAGAATATATTTTACAGCTATAGATATTAGCTTTTAAAAAACCAATGAAATTCACTGAAAAAACCATAGGTTATAGACCATATATAGTTAGGAATTTGCATTTACAAAACCTTGAAAATTCACTGAAAAAACCATAGGTTAGAGACCATATATAGTTAGCTGGACATTTTATTGACATAAAACCAATGAAATTCCATATATAGTTAGTTGCACTAACTATATATCGCGCACCCGCAATCCACTGCTGATGATGTCACATATTACATCATTCATGACATGGTCAGTGACATCACTGATGACATCACTGATGACATCTCAAATGACATCACTGATGACATCACTGATGACATCTCAAATGACATCACTGATGACATCATGACACACCAATACCAGTTACTACATACGCACTCACTGATTCCTACGTCTACACACACATTAACTCATTCACCCATACAATCACTCATACATACAGTCACTCATTATTACAACACTATCATATGCACTCATACACCTATGCAGACACTCACACACTGCCACTCATCCATGGAGTTACTCACACACCTAGTCAGTCCTGTAAAGAATCAATCACACTTCCATTTCCTCATCTATACAGTTAAACACAGAACACCATACTTCAGTGACATCACTGATGACATCACTGATGACATCTCAAATGACATCACTGATGACATCTCAAATGACATCACTGATGACATCATGACACACCAATACCAGTTACTACATACGCACTCACTGATTCCTACGTCTACACACACATTCACTCATTCACCCATACAATCACTCATACATACAGTCACTCATTATTACAACACTATCATATGCACTCATACACCTAGTCAGTCCTGTGAAGAATCAATCACACTTCGATTTCCTCATCTATACAGTTAAACACAGAACACCATACTTTTCACACATATACTAACACATACTTACTCTCTTATACAATCACTGATACAAGTACACATTGATATGCACAGAGTCACACACCTCCCAGCCAGCCACACACACACTCAGTCTTCCATACATCCACTCATTCTTCAATATGTAAAACATATTTAAACTTTACAAAAACACACAGACACTAGATGATGTCATCAGTGATGTCATTTGAGATGTCATCAGTGATGTCATCAGTGATGTCATTTGAGATGTCATCAGTGATGTCATCAGTGATGTCACTGACCATGTCATGAATGATGTAATATGTGACATCATCAGCAGTGGATTGCGGGTGCGCGATATATAGTTAGTGCAACTAACTATATATGGAATTTCATTGGTTTTATGTCAATAAAATGTCCAGCTAACTATATATGGTCTCTAACCTATGGTTTTTTCAGTGAATTTTCAAGGTTTTGTAAATGCAAATTCCTAACTATATATGGTCTATAACCTATGGTTTTTTCAGTGAATATATATATATATATGTATATATATATATATATATATATATATATATATATGTGTGTGTGTGTGTGTATGTGTGTGTGTGTATGTATGTATGTGTATATATATATATATATATATATATATATATATATATATATATATATATATATATATATATATATATATATATATACCTACTGGCGGTCGCCAGTAGGTATATATAGTTAGGATTTTTTCTCTATGGGTTTTTTGAAAATTCTATGTCTAATAACTTTGGCGTTTGTGGACGGAATTGGCTGAAATTTTCAGGAAAATGGCACATTTTGTTTCTGAGCAGCCCTTGAAAATTTGGGGGGGGTTCGTCCAGTGGGGGCCGAGAAAAAAGGGGGGTCCCAAAACGTGTTTTTAACATTGAGTTTTCCATAGGGCGGTTGGCCTCACTTTTAGCCCGAACGGCTGAATGGATTTGCACGAAACTTGGCAAAATTGTAGGGACTGGTAGCCCGATGTGCCTTTTGTAGGTCTCAATATATGTGCTCCAGTGGATTTTGAGAAATTAACGTTTAAAAAAAGATATATATCTGTAACAGCGGACCGGGCAGCGCTCTGGTTCGCGGACTTTTCGCGCAACGGAGCTTTGTGAAGCGAAGCTGATTGGTTCTCCGGCGTCTGTCAACATTCCAAACAGTCCGTAGCGGCCGCCATCTTGTCTCTCGGTAGGATCGAGAGACAAGAGGAGGCCGAAGCGAAGGGGCAAATGACCATAAGGGGGCATAGTACATTGTCGCTCACCCCCTAGGTTTGATGTGGAGGTTTACAAAGGGCCCCGCGGGGCAAAAAAAAATAAAAATAATAATAATCGAACAGCTGAATGGATTTGCACGAAACTTGGCAAAATTGTAGGGACTGGTAGCCCGATGTGCCTTTGCTAGATCTCAATATATGTGCTCCAGTGGATTTTGAGAAATTAACGTTCAAAAAAAGGTATATATCTGTAACAGCGCACCGCTTCGCGTACTTTTCGCGTTACGGAGCTTTGCGAAGCGAAGCTGATTGGCTCTCCGGTGTCTGTAAACATTCCAAACAGTCCGTAGCGGCCGCCATCTTGTCTCTCGGTAGGATCGAACAGCTGAATGGATTTGCACGAAACTTGGCAAAATTGTAGGGACTGGTAGCCCGATGTGCCTTTGCTAGGTCTCAATATATGTGCTTCAGTGCATTTTGAGAAATTAACGTTCAGAAACAAGATATATATCTGTAACAGCGCTCCGCTTCGCGGAGATAAAATTATATGTGTATTACCTAGCTGTTGCTAACACCAGTTAGCGACGGCTAGTAGAAGATAGCGACCATCTTGGGCCCCACTTTGCATGTGAGTGATATTTATCACTAATGACATGCAAAGTGGGCATGCCAAGATGTTAGCGACTGGAAACAGTCGCTAACATCGCTATCTCCTATTATCAACTTTTGGAAATATTCGAGATAAGGGCGAATATCTCTAAAAGCTACCACCTGCCCTGAGCAGTTCTTAGCCATGTTATCCAATGGGAGGTGGATAACATGGCTAAGAGCATTAGCTCGGTAATGCATGAATATCGCTGAGTTTTCAGCGATATTAATGCATTGCGGTCGTTTTTTATCGTATTTCCGATAAACCTTGATAATAGCAAGGTTTATCTGCGATAATTTCTGACGGTAAAAAAATCGTTGCTAAGCATCGTTAGGGATAAATATCGCTTAACTTTGGTAATATGCCCCAACGTCTGTTAACGTTCGATTCGAAGGAAATCAGGAAGTGTTGAAAAACATTGTCTGCGCCATCTTGTCTTTTTTCAAATGCCACACTTTTGTCGTGCACGGCAGCCATTTTAGATGCCTTGACCAGACCCACTCTGTGCACGCTGTCGATCCTTAGCATGGCTCCCCACCCTCGCAAACATCTCCCCCAGGCAGTGGTCACCCCCGCTCTCTGTCTTATGCATGGGTAATAAACCTCCCCCATCTGCGCTGCTGTTCCCTGAGAATCACACCCTGTGCCCGCCCGACACCTCCCTTTCGCCCTATTCACTACCGCACCCTCTGACACTCCTTTTCCTCTGTGTCCGATTGTCCAGGCTGGTCCTAGGGTATCAGCTAGCCCTGCAGATGTAGTTTATGGCCACAGCTGTAAAGAATCACCCCTCTTCAAAGGAGTTATAGTAGATCAAGGCCCACACTCAATGAGATTCGTCACAGCAGAAGCGTTGCTATTATCTGAAAACCATCCTGTATTGTGATTGGGGAGGGGACCGAGCCTGAAGCGGAAGATTCCAGGGATGACTGTTTGTACATCAAAGTTTTTACAATTATGTGTCACATTAAAAATATATAGCACTCCGACAAAGTAGTAAGATTATAAAACTTTAATAATTTATAAATATATACAAGAAAACAAAAATAGTAATAACATATAAACATTTTTAGGGAAAAACAACGAAGTAGCGGTCGGCTGTGCGAATAGTCCCAACGCAGCACAACGTCCAGATTTCCGGCGTGGGGCGTCGCGGGGGGTGGGTCATCAGTAGCAAACTGTTGTGCGAATAGTTCCAAGGCAGCAGAACGCGTTGAAATCTAGATGACACGAAAGTGATGTCTAGTAAGTTGCCACCCAGCAAATAACGGCATGGGTCGTCGCGGGGGGTGGGTCATCAGTAGCAAACTGTTGCGCGAATAGTTCCAAGGCAGCAGAACGATGGCACCAAGGTGATGTCCAGTAAGTTGCCGCACTGGTTTTGATATCCTACAATGCTGCTCCGAATAACGGCGTGGAGCGCCCCGGGGGAGGCGGCGTGAACGGGCCTCTCCAGGTGGAGTGTCATCTGTTGTAGTGGGGCGCCCCTTTACCGTTTCAGTTGCCATTCCGTCCGTTTTTGGTCCACTGTGTCAAAAGCCGCAATTCAGCTGAGTTGCGCCCACTCTTGCGGTGCAGCGATAGGCGGCTGTCACAGGACTCTCAAAATGGCGGCAGGCTGTTTCCTTTTTGGGCCTGGTCCACTGAAATGGCCCTGGGACACCTTGGAAATCGGACGCTTGTCTGCTAGGTCTTGGACCTCATTCTCGAAAGCGTCCCCTCCGCCTTGAGAATTCATCAAAAGTTTTGGGGGCTCCGACTCCTGCAGGCTTCTGGTGGGGAGCGGCTGCCATGATTGCTCGCGGAATGACCACGACTGAGCTACGAGATGGTGGTGCTTTCATGCTGACGCCAGCTTCAGTCTGAAACATCCAGAAACAAGGTGGGGCTTTCATCGTTTGGGGAAAAAAAAAAGTTTTCATCCTATGAAAAGTGTTGTTTTTAGGTCACATGATCAAGCCTTCCATCATTAGGAAACCAAAAGTAAAATGAACCAATGAAAAGTTTTATAAACAAGTCACATGACCTGTTATGCGGCATAGGGTGTAAAATTAGGAGAAAATACGTTGGCACGTGAGGCGGCGTCAGTAGCGGACCGATGTGCGAATAGGCCGAAGGCAACACAACGCGCCAAGATCTGGATGGCACCGAGGTGGTGTCCAGCAAGTTGCAGCACTGGTGTGGCCATCCTACAATGCTGAAAGTCGGCGTGGGTCGCCCCGTTGGCCTGTGAGTTTGCGTCAGTAGCGGACCGATGTGCGAATAGGCCGAAGGCAGCACAACGCGCCAAGATCCGGATGGCACCGAGGTGGTGTCTAGTAAGTTGTCGCACTGGTGTGGCCATCCAACAATGCTGAAAGTCGGCGTGGGGCGCCCCGTTGGCCTGTGAGTTTGCGTCAGTAGCGGACCGATGTGCGAATAGGCCGAAGGCAGCACAACGCGCCAAGATCCGGATGGCACCGAGGTGGTGTCTAGTAAGTTGCCGCACTGGTGTGGCCATCCAACAATGCTGAAAGTCGGCGTGGGGCGCCCCGTTGGCCTGTGAGTTTGCGTCAGTAGCGGACCGATGTGAGAATAGGCCGAAGGCAGCACAACGCGCCAAGATCCGGATGGCACCGAGGTGGTGTCTAGTAAGTTGTCGCACTGGTGTGGCCATCCAACAATGCTGAAAGTCGGCGTGGGGCGCCCCGTTGGCCTGTGAGTTTGCGTCAGTAGCGGACCGATGTGCGAATAGGCCGAAGGCAGCACAACGCGCCAAGATCCGGATGGCACCGAGGTGGTGTCTAGTAAGTTGCCGCACTGGTGTGGCCATCCTACAATGCTGAAAGTCGGCGTGGGGCGCCCCGTTGGCCTGTGAGTTTGCGTCAGTAGCGGACCGATGTGCGAATAGGTCGAAGGCAGCACAACGCGCCAAGATCCGGATGGCACCGAGGTGGTGTCTAGTAAGTTGTCGCACTTCTGTGGCCATCCTACAATGTTGAAAGTCGGCGTGGGGCGCCCCGTTGGCCTGTGAGATGGCGTCAGTAGCGGACCGATGTGCGAATGGGGCCAAAGGCAGCGCAACAATATTTTCTGATTTGAAGACACCACAAGGCGCTGAGATGCCAAGATCCGGATGGCACCGAGGTGGTGTCTAGCAAGTTGTGGCACTGGTGTGGCCATCGTACAATGGTAAAAGTCGGCGTGGGGCGCCCTGTTGGCCTGTGAGATGGTGTCAGTAGCGGACTGATGTGTGAATGGGGCCAAAGGCAGCGCAACAATATTTTCTACTATATTTTCGGAGTAGAAGACACCACAAGGCGCTGAGATGCCAAGATCCGGATGGCACCGAGGTGATGTGTAAGTTGCGGACGGATGTGCGAATGGGGCCAAAGGCAGCTCAACAATATTTTCTGAAGAGAATACACCACAAGGCGCTGAGATGCCAAGATCCGGATGGCACCGAGGTGATGTCTAAGTTGCGGACCGATGTGCGAATGGGGCCAAAGGTAGCGTAACAAGATTTTCTGTATGGAAGATACCACTAGGCGTTGAGATGCCAAGATTCGGATGGCACCGAGGTGATGTCTAGGAAGTTGTGCTACTGGTGTGGCCATCGTACAATGGTAAAAGTCGGCGTGGGGCGCCCTATTGGCCTGTGAGATGGTGTCAGTAGCGGACTGATGTGCGAATGGGGCCAAAGGCAGCGCAACAATATTTTCTGACTGACACCACAAGGCGCTGAGATGCCAAGATCCGGATGGCATCGAGGTGATGTCTAAGTTGCGGACTGATGTGCGAATGGGGCCAAAGGCAGCGTAACAATATTTTCTGTATGGAAGATACCACTAGGCGTTGAGATGCCAAGATTCGGATGGCACCGAGGTGATGTCTAGCAAGTTGGTGTGGTCATCCTACAATGCTGAAACTCGGCGTGGGTCACCCCATTAGCCTGTGAGATGGCGTCAGTAGCGGACCGATGTGCGAATAGGCCGAAGGCAGCACAACGCGCCAAGATCCGGATGTCACCGTGGTGGTTTCATAGTTGAGAGGCACTTCATCTGCAGTGGGGCGCCGAGATCCGGATGGCACCGAGGTGATGTCTAGCAAGTTGCTGTACTTGTGTGGTCATCCTACAATGCTGAAACTCGGCGTGGGTCGCCCCATTAGCCTGTGAGATAGCTGTTCTTTGGATTTGGGCCTGGTCCACTAAAATGGCCCTGGGACACCTAAGAACTCGAACGCTCGATTTTTTTTCCTTTCCTGTACATGCAAAAAAAGGTAAATGCCCGGTATGTTACACGCTTCATCTGCCACGATGAACTCTCCAGAGGAACCGAAAAAATATATAGTTGTGGTAACTATACCATGCATCGTCATATGGAGAGGTGGCACCAATTAATTATAGTGCTGCATAAAAGAGAGATTTGGAGGAGAACCCCTGACCTGCTAGTACATTCATCAAAGAAGTGGCACTGAGAGCTTCAGAGGCAAGGGAAACGGTCCCAAATATTTAGAAGAACTTTGGAAAGATTAAAATGACATGTTTAGATTGTGGTAAATTAATTTCATGTGGGCAGATGAGTGTTACTCTAATAAATACAGCATATGAACATCATCATAGTCGATGGTTGGTAGAGACATTTTGACTATATCCTGGACCTGCCCGTCCTCGCCCAAAATGGCGCCGGAATAAATGGGACTCGTAACTCCTTGTTGTGTACTGGTTGCAGAACCTTGAAATCACGAGATACGTATGCAGTTTTGAAGCACATGGCGGGCGGGGACGAGAATTGATTGAATATTTCGACATCCCTATTGATATTAAGTTCTGATGTGTTATTGATTACTGTACTGTTGAAAATTCGAATTAACGTCACCCATGGTACTTGCCCGCAAATGTATATCTAGATAATTTTATTGTAACTGGCCCTGTCGTATTTTAATTATAAAATGTACGTCCACCGATTCCGTAACTGTTAGACACCTTAGTTTTTGCAACCTAATGGCCCGCCCGTTACGTTCCTCTACAGTGTAAATGTCTATTCATCATATACGATTACAGTTTGCTCCGTGGCAGGCCCACGTGGTTATAGGCTCGTATTTGTATAATGAAATTTTCACAATAAAGGTTTTTAAAAGAAAACATGGTAGTAGTGTATACATTGGTAAAGTTTTTAATAATAGTCACTGTTTTAGAATCATTAAAAGGCAAGTGAAATAAAGCAGACCAATTACATGAAGGGTAAAAGGTATAATACGAAGGAACGCAGTAAAGATAAATGGTCAAGGGCTGTTGTGTTTTCTATTCCTGCAACATAAAGTGATCGATAAGAATCTCATATTCAGGCGTATCGGCGACTAAGACAGCAGGTCGACCCTCTTTTGCTCAACGGCTCCGTCATGGGACGAAGAAACGCTCTTTTTCTCGAAAAAAGAATATATTTTACTTGCAGGACAGTTGTAAAATTTCCGGGAAAGTACATTAGCCTGGAACATTATAACATATATTTAAGAGAAAATAATGTTCGGAAGTAATTAAAAGCGTAATTTTTAGGTGATATGACCAAGGCTTTCATCATTAGAATAAGAAAAGTAAAATGAACCAATGAAAAGTTTTATTAACAAGTCACATGACTTGTTATGCTTACGTTACGCGCTGCGCGCCCCGGATGACTTCCGGATGCGCTAACGCGGCGCGTCATATGACGCATTACGCGACAACGCAGGTCCAGAATATAGTCAAAATGTCTCCACCAACCAGCGGTCGGAACACAACCCCTTTCAGCAGGCTAAATAGTTCTGTTAAATGACAACAGAAAGGACAGGCAACAAGAACCATCAGTCAAAGAGGGGAGGGCTAGTTCTTCTCTACCGGGTTACATTGGGGCGCTACCGGAACTGATCGAATTGGTAGTCTACAGTGTTTCTGGATGTTTCAGACCGAAGCTGGGGTTAGCATGAGAGCAGCACCATTTCGTAGCTCCGTTGTGGCCATTCCGCAACCAATCATGGCAGCCGCTCTTTATCGTTATTTTGGGCGGGGTGGGTGGCGGAGCCGAGCTGTTTTGCAGCCATCATTGTGTGGAGTTCAGTTCATCTCACTAGTTTTGTATTTGTCATGAGGGGTTGTTCCTAATGTTTCTATTTTAGCGAGGTCAAAAAGAGATCCCATTAGTGGCCTACTGATTTTGCTCGATTCCTTTTCTTTTTTTTTACACGATTTTTCGTTATCTGCAAAGACTAAACAGAGTATTGCGACTCTGTGTTTGTTTGTAAATAGAGAATGAACCAAAGAGAACTAATTCTAAAACAGTAAATACTTGGATAACAATCAATCAAATGGAGAGAGAAGCAGGCACGACGGATTACAACGGGGGCAAAGGCCTGCGTTAACTACCTTTCACTATCTGCAAAGAGAGAGTACTCCTAATAGAAATGAGGGGGGGGGGCACCATTCAAAGCAGATCAGTGTGCATAAACACGAAAATGTTTTCACTTACCACGTACTTGACATTCGACAGCTTATGATATTTGCTATTAAAAAACCATTGAAATTCACTGAAAAAACCATAGGTTATAGACCATATATAGTTAGGAATTAGCATTTACAAAACCTTGAAAATTCACTGAAAAAACCATAGGTTATAGACCATATATAGTTAGGAATTAGCATTTAAAAAACCTTATTTTACTCACACAAAACCATTGAAATTCCATATATATTTAGTTGCACTAACTATATATCGCGCACCCGCAATCCACTGCTGATCATGTCACATATTACATCATTCATGACATGGTCAGTGACATCACTGATGACATCACTGATGACATCTCAAATGACATCACTGATGACATCACTGATGACATCTCATTTGACATCAATGACCACATCACTGATGATATCATTCATGTGACAATACAATGCATCTCCTCACATTTTAATATAACCTCTGTTTCACCCAGTGTTAAATACAGAGTATAATTTTTGAAACCATTGACACACCAATACTAGTTACTACATACGTACTCACTGATTCCTACGTCTACACACACATTCACTCATTCACCCATACAATCATTCATACATACAATCACTCATCTTTACAACACTATCATATGCACTCATACACCTATACAGACACTCACACTCTGCCACTCATCCATGGAGTTACTCACACACCTAGTCAGTCCTGTAAAGAATCAATCACACTTCCATTTTCTTGTCTATACAGTTAAACATAGAGCACCTTACATTTTCAAACATATAGTAACACATACTTACTTTCTTATACAATCATTGATACAAGTACACATTGATCTGCACAGAGTCACACACCTCCCAGCCAGCCACACACACACTCAGTCTCCCATACAAATACTTGGACAATCAATCAATAACCCATATAGTTAATTATATAGCTACTGATCAACACATGCAGTAGTTTACAGAACAACAGACATAATGATGCACAAATTAAGACAGTTTAGTCACTAACCCATGCACTCAGTGAGACACATTTAATCACTCACTCATACATTCAGTCATGCACCTACTAAATCCTTCGTCCAGACAGTTATACATCTACTCATTCTTCAATATCTAAAACATATTTAAACTTTACAGAAACACACAGTCACTGGATGATGTCATCAGTGATGTCATTTGAGATGTCATCAGTGATGTCATCAGTGATGTCACTGACCATGTCATGAATGATGTAATATGTGACATGATCAGCAGTGGATTGCGGGTGCGCGATATATAGTTAGTGCAACTAACTATATATGGAATTTCAATGGTTTTGTGTGAGTAAAATAAGGTTTTTTAAATGCGAATTCCTAACTATATATGGTCTATAACCTATGGTTTTTTCAGTGAATATATATATATATATATTACCTACTGGCGATAGCCAGTAGGTATATATAGTTAGGATTTTTTTCCTATGGGATTTTTGAAAATTCTATGTCGAATAACTTTGGCGTTTGAGGACAGAATTGGCTGAAATTTTCAGGAAAATGGAACATTTTGTTTCTGAGCAGCCCCTGAAAATTTGGGGGGGTTTCGTCAAGGGGGGGCCGAGAAAAAAGGGGGGTCCAAAACGTGTTTTTCCCATGCAATTTTCCATAGGGCGGTTGGCCTCACTTTTAGCCCGAACGGCTGAATGGATTTACACCAAACTTGGCAAAATTGTAGAGACTGGTAGCCCGATGTGCCTTTGCTATGTCTCAAGATATAGGCTCCAGTGGTTTTTACGAAAATTAACTTTGAAAAATATATATTGGGCTACATTGGGCTATATATATGTTGGAGCCCAAATGTAGCCCAATGTAGCCCAATGTAGCCCAATGTAGCCCAAAGATGGCCACCAGAGACAAAAAAAACAAATGTAGCCCAAATATCAGCCAGATGTAGCCCAACTATAGCCCAATGACAGAATGTCCCAGAGTGTTCTAAAGAACAACTAGAGTGCTAACAGTCCTACTTATTACAAAGGTATGGCACACCTGAAGCCATCTTGATTGGAATAAAGTGGTAACTCTTAAAACATTTAATTTAAAAAGGAACAAAATGAGGGGGTTCATTTTGCCATAGAAAGTATGATTAGCGAATATATGACGAAATCCCGCATTCCATCAGTCCGCAAACAAAATCCTGCATGTACTATTAGGCCGCAAATTAAAATAACGAAAACTTTTAGAACGAATATGCCTTTAGCATACACTAAACAACTAAACTACCCTAAACCCTAAAACACTACCCCCAGCATGACCCTACACTACACAAACAGTACAACACTACCCTTAACCCTAAAACACTACCCCCAGCATGACCCTACACTACACAAACACTACAACACTACCCTAAACCCTAAAACACTACCCCCAGCATGACCCTACACTACGCAAACACTACAACACTACCCAAAACCCTAAAACACTACACCCCAGCATGACCCTACACTACGCAAACACTACAACACTACCCTAAACCCTAAAACACTACCCCCAGAATGACCCTACACTACACAAACACTACAACACAACCCTAAAGCCTAAAACACTACCCCCAGCATGACCCTACACTACGCAAACACTACAACAGAACCCTAAACCCTAAAACACTACCCCCAGCATGACCCTACACTACGCAAACACTACAACACTACCCTAAACCCTAAAACACTACCCCCAGCATGACCCTACACTACGCAAACACTACAACACTACCCAAAACCCTAAAACACTACACCCCAGCATGACCCTACACTACGCAAACACTACAACACTACCCTAAACCCTAAAACACTACCCCCAGCATGACCCTACACTACGCAAACACTACAACACTACCCAAAACCCTAAAACACTACACCCCAGCATGACCCTACACTACGCAAACACTACAACACTACCCTAAACCCTAAAACACTACCCCCAGCATGACCCTACACTACGCAAACACTACAACACTACCCTAAAACACTACCCCCAGCATGACCCTACACTACGCAAACACTACAACACTACCCTAAACCCTAAAACACTACCCCCAGCATGACCCTACACTACGCAAACACTACAACACTACCCTAAACCCTAAAACACTACCCCAGCATGACCCTACACTACGCAAACACTACAACACTACCCAAAACCCTAAAACACTACCCCCAGCATGACCCTACACTACGCAAACACTACAACACTACCCAAAACCCTAAAACACTACCCCCCTGCATGACCCTACACTACGCAAACACTACAACACTACCCAAAACCCTAAAACACTACCCCCAGCATGACCCTACACCACGCAAACACTACAACACTACCCAAAACCCTAAAACACTACCCCCAGCATGACCCTACACTACGCAAACACTACAACACTACCCAAAACCCTAAAACACTACACCCCAGCATGACCCTACACTACGCAAACACTACAACACTACCCAAAACCCTAAAACACTACACCCCAGCATGACCCTACACTACGCAAACACTACAACACTACCCAAAACCCTAAAACACTACCCCCAGCATGACCCTACACTACGCAAACACTACAACACTACCCAAAACCCTAAAACACTACCCCCAGCATGACCCTACACTACGCAAACACTACAACACTACCCTAAACCCTAAAATACTTCACCCCAGCATGACCCTACACTACGCAAACACTACAACACTACCCAAAACCCTAAAACTTAGGGTTAGGGTTCCTGTGGCCAAGATCTCTCTTGGCGCCTTGCTTTGGACCGCGCTGGTCGCGCGCTTGTTTGCTCCGTATTTTTAAAAAACCTTCGTTTTTTGGATTTTGTTTTCTTGACTTTTTAGCCTGCTTGCCTGCTTGCAAATCATTCTGGCCCTTACCTGCACAGTAATTCTGGTTAACACCACCGCTGTTGGGCGGATCCGGGTTACCGGGAGGGTTCGGGTTGAGCGCCATCTTGGAGTGGGGAGTAGTGCGAGCGCCATCTTTGAGCGTCCAGGTCACCTGGGACGCCGAGACAACGCTATTTAGGGTGAGCCAGCTGCAAGGTGAGCCTGCTTAGGGTTCCTGTGGCCAAGATCTCTCTTGGCGCCTTGCTTTGGACCGCGCTGGTCGCGCGCTTGTTTGCTCCGTATTTTAAAAAAACCTTCGTTTTTTGGATTTTGTTTTCTTGACTTTTTAGCCTGCTTGCCTGCTTGCAAATCATTCTGGCCCTTACCTGCACAGTAATTCTGGATAACACCACCGCTGTTGGGCGGATCCGGGTTACCGGGAGGGTTGGGGTTGAGCGCCATCTTGGAGTGGGGAGTAGTGCGAGCGCCATCTTTGAGCGTCCAGGTCACCTGGGACGCCGAGACGACGCTATTTAGGGCGAGCCAGCTGCAAGGTGAGCCTGCTTAGGGTTCCTGTGGCCAAGATCTCTCTTGGCGCCTTGCTTTGGACCGCGCTGGTCGCGCGCTTGTTTGCTCCGTATTTTAAAAAAACCTTCGTTTTTTGGATTTTGTTTTCTTGACTTTTTAGCCTGCTTGCCTGCTTGCAAATCATTCTGGCCCTTACCTGCACAGTAATTCTGGTTAACACCACCGCTGTTGGGCGGATCCGGGTTACCGGGAGGGTTCGGGTTGAGCGCCATCTTGGAGTGGGGAGTAGTGCGAGCGCCATCTTTGAGCGTCCAGGTCACCTGGGACGCCGAGACGACGCTATTTAGGGCGAGCCAGCTGCAAGGTGAGCCTGCTTAGGGTTCCTGTGGCCAAGATCTCTCTTGGCGCCTTGCTTTGGACCGCGCTGGTCGCGCGCTTGTTTGCTCCGTATTTTAAAAAAACCTTCATTTTTTGGATTTTGTTTTCTTGACTTTTTAGCCTGCTTGCCTGCTTGCAAATCATTCTGCCCCTTACCTGCAAAGTAATTCTGGTTAACACCACCGCTGTTGGGCGGATCCGGGTTACCGGGTGGGTTCGGGTTGAGCGCCATCTTGGAGTGGGGAGTAGTGCGAGCGCCATCTTTGAGCGTCCAGGTCACCTGGGACGCCGAGACGACGCTATTTAGAGCTCGCCTGACTAGCGCAGCGGTGACGCGCAGCGGTGCGCCTTCCCTGCGCCTGAGGCGTGCCAGAGTCCTGCCCGTCTGCGCCCGTCCGCGTCTCGGAGGCGTGCGAGGCGGGACTCTGGCTCCTAGGGTAAGTAATTAGGGATGATCACCTACAGTGCTGCCGCGCTATTCGCCCTTCGCCCTGCTGGGCTTGATTGTAAATCCTTATTCCCTGGCGGTCGTCAATTGGGCAAGGGATGTTCTGTGTGTGCATGGCGTCCTGTCTCATTACCACCTCGTACCATGTCTGTTCCCCCCTTGGAATGTCATTGCGCGTTGCTGAATACGAGATCCCTGGCGCGTCATTCGGCGGAGATCTGGGACCTCCTAGCATCTTCTAAAATCTCCTGTCTTTTTTTGACAGAGACGTGGTTGGGGGTGGGCTCTGAACCTGACATCACTAGTGCCCTTCCCCCCAATTATACCATTCTAAGGAGGGACAGAACGGGAGGCCGAGGGGGTGGAGTGGCCTTAGTTGTCGATAAATCCTTGGAATGCTCTTCTTTCCCTGTGGAGAACATCATCGGATGTGAGGCCCTTGGTTTTAGTCTCCAGCTGTCAGCCTCACATACCTGCACTGGGATTCTGGTTTATAGACCTCCAGGTCCTATTGGCTCGTTTTTTGAGGACTTGCAGGTGGCGCTGTCAGTACCTTGCATGCGCTCGGCGCACTGTGTGCTGTTGGGCGACTTAAATGTGCACATGGACTCAACTACTGATGCTGAAGCGTCTAAACTACGGGATATTACTGGGATGTTTGGCCTTGCCCCTTTCATTGATAGGCCCACTCACGTTAAGGGTCATACGCTTGACGTAATCTTTTCCACAGTACCGATTAAGGCGTCCCCCCCTCTTCCGGTTCTGTGGACTGATCACTTTTTAATAAACTTTGTTGTGCTGTCTGAGTGTCAGACTAGCCATAGAGCTTCTAGGGATGGGACTCGCCTATCAAGAGCGTTCCACCTGGTGACAGCTGATATGCTCGCTGACGCTCTCTGTTTACATCCTTGTACCTTGACAGGGAACTTAGAAGTTGACCTGTCGGTAGTCCAAGACTGGCTTCAGGGAAGATTCGAGGAGCTTGCCCCTCGGAAGCCAGCCAGGATAGCTCCCTGCCAGGACTCTGCTCCTTGGTTTACCTCCATTTTGCGGAAAATGCGCCAAGACTGCAAAAAGGCGGAAAGACTCTGGCGGCGCAAGTACGACCCTGAGGAGAAAGTGAGGTACAAGGGTGTTACAAAATTATATCATAAACAGATCGCCGAAGCTAAAAAGATCTACTATGAGCGTAGAATTGATCAAGCTGACAATACGAGCAGGGAACTGTTTCGTATTGTGAAGGAATTCGTGGATCCTGCTGCTGGCGCCCGTGTACACTCTCATTCTGAGGAGTGGATCAGGCAGCTTGCTGACTTTTTTGCTGCTAAGATCTTAAAGATCCAGGATTCCTTCGGCAGGGTAGGGCCTCCGAAAGCTGTCGTGGTCTCGGGGAGCGATCAAAAGCTCTTGTCATCTGCTGAAGCAGAGGCTGGGCCCACTTTAGCGGTGTTCCCTCCCCTGTCTTGTGAAACCTCACTTGAGCTGCTTTCCCGTTTGAAATCTGGATCCCCCTTGGATGCTTGTCCTGCTAAATGCCTGAGCAATGTGGCTTCAGCTGTAAACATCTTGCTGAACCCCTTGCTTAACTTGTCTCTGAGCTCTGGAGTGGTCCCTAGAGAGTGGAAGCATGCTCTTATTCTTCCGTTGATCAAAAAACCTCTCCTTGACCCCCTGCAGCCGGCCAACTATAGACCGATCTCTCTCCTCCCTGCTCTGGCGAAGGTCGCGGAGAAGCATGTTCAGCATACTCTTACCACCTTCATTGAGAATAACAATCTGCTGCATGACTCCCAATCTGGATTCCGTGCTAATTATAGCACGGAGACAGCTCTTGTGGAGGTGACTGACGCCATTAGGGAGGTGCTTGATCTTGGGGGAAAGGCTATGTTGGTCTTACTGGATTTGTCGGCGGCTTTCGACACCGTCCCACACGCAGGCCTCCTTTCAAGACTCAGGGAGATAGGACTGCGGGGGACGGTGTTGGATTGGTTTCAATCCTTCTTAACCAACCGTCGACAGGTGATCTGGGCTCCTCCGTTTTCCGCGGAAATGCCTTCGCTAGAGGTGGGGGTGCCTCAAGGATCGATCTTGAGCCCCACCATCTTCAACATTTACATGGCCCCTCTGGCGAAGGTCGCGGAGGCTTTCGGAGCCCAGGTTATCTCATACGCTGACGACACCCAGCTCCTGTTTACCTGCAGTAAGGGAGAGGATTTTGACGGCGGCAGAATCAAAGACTGTCTTAGTGCAGTCTTTGCATGGTTTCAGCATCAGAGCTTGAAATGCAACTCGGACAAGTCCGAGCTGCTCTTTTTTGGCTGTGCCCCGGACCCTGGATGGAAGTCGTGGTAGCCCCCGGACATGTTCCCCCCTGAGAAACCTTCCTCCCAAGCAAAAAATCTGGGAGTCGTGTTAGACGACGATCTTTCTTTTCGCCCACATATCAATAGTTTAGCAGGGAAATGCTTCGGCATCCTCAGGATGGTGAGGACATTTCTCCCATTGCTCTCCCTACAGTACCGCAAGAACATTGTTCAAGCACTTGTGGGATCGCGCTTAGACTATGCTAACGCACTTTTTGCTGGACTGCCTAAATACCTCGTGTCCAGATTGCAGATGGTCCAAAATTCAGCGGCCAGGGCAATCTTTGGCCTTCCGCGGAGAGTTAGCGCCTCTCTGTTGCGTGGCAGGTTGCACTGGCTACCACTGTTGTGCAGAATTAGTTTTAAAATCCTTACGTTGACGTTTAAAGCCCTCCATCTTACGGGCCCAGCCTACCTCAGGAAGCGCATTGCTTTCTATGTTCCTCGGAGGAGGCTGAGATCTGCGGATTTGGCTAAGGTGGAGGTGCCAGCGATCAAACGAGTGCGGATGGGTGGGCGATCTTTTCAGTTCATGGCAGCTCGTTTTTGGAATGAGCTCCCTCTTTCACTTCGCAAGGCCAACAACCTTCTGGCCTTTAGGAAGGAACTGAAGACCGTCCTTTTCTCTGCACAATCGGTGCGTCTATAGTGCTCCGCTTCTGGGTTTTCTTGGTTATGTTCAGGCCTCTTTGCTAAAGCGCCGGGACACCCTCTCTGGGTAGCCGTGCGCTCAAAAAGTGTGGTTTTAACATAACATAACATAACATAAAACACTACCCCCAGCATGACCCTACACTACGCAAACACTACAACACTATCCTAAACCCTAAAACACTACGCCCAGCATGACCCTACACTACGCAAACACTACAACACTACCCTAAACCCTAAAACACTAGCCCCAGCATGACCCTACACTACGCAAACACTACAACACAACCCTAAACCCTAAAACACTACCCCCAGCATGACCTTACACTACGCAAACACTACAACACTACCCTAAACCCTAAAACACTACCCCCAGCATGACCCTACACTACGCAAACACTACAACACAACCCTAAACCCTAAAACACTACCCCCAGCATGACCCTACACTAAACAACCACCACAACTCTACACTACACTAACACAACACTACACTACACAACACTACACTACACTACACAATCACTAACCCACGAAAAAATTAACACAAACCCACTTACCTCTCTCGTCATCGTGGTTTTCACAACGCAAATGCATTTACCATACATGCCTTTAAAACGTAATTCTTTGTAAAGGCATGCGCGATAAATGCACATGCGTTTTGAAAAAATGCGGGATAATGGTATGCGAGGTCAATGACCTTGCGGGATAATGGTATGCGGACTGAAAGTCTGCGGGATAAAAAATGCGGGAAAATGGCTGCAAACCATGATTAGCAGCAGACTTCCCTGGTGAGCACTAGCTTTACTACAGTGATCTAATGAGCAACTAGAGTGCTAACATTCAGAATTTATGGCAAATGTGTGACACATCTGAATGCCTTCTTGATAGAACCAAAGTAAACAAGCATTGAAAATGCAATAGATCTCGCCCTCGTTTAAGTTAAAGCCATTCTGTTTGTAATGAGGTGGCTTTTTAGCTTTGCTTTTATTAGTGTTTTTAAAACTTTCATGTAAATAACATGCATATGTATGCATATATGTATATGTATGCATGCATTTATATTTATATAGATATGCAGATTATATATGTTTATATATGTATATTACCTACTGGCGATAGCCAGTGGGTATATATATAGTTAGGATTTTTTCTCTATGGGATTTCTGAAAATTCTATGTCTAATAACTTTGGCGTTTGTGGACGGAATTGGCTGAAATTTTCAGGAAAATGGCACATTTTGTTCCTGAGCAGCCCCTGAAAATTTGGGGGGGTTTCGTCAAGGGGGGGTTGAGAAAAAGGGGGGGTCCCAAAACGCATTTTTCCCATGCATTTTTCCATAGGGCGGTTGGACTCACTTTTAGCTCGAACGGCTGAATAGATTTACATGAAACTTGGCAAAATTGTAGATATGGTTTGCCCGACGTGCCTTTGCTATGTCTCAATATATGTGCTCCAGTGGATTTTGAGAAATTAACGTTTAAAAAAATATATATATCTGTGACAGCGCTCCGGTTAGCGCCCTGGTTCGCGTACCTGACGCGTAACGGAACTTCGCGAAGCGAAGCTGATTGGCTCTCCGGTGTCTGTCAACATTCTAAACAGTCCTGAGCGGCCGCCATCTTGTCTCTCGGTACGATCGAGAGACAAGATGTGGTGAAAAACGAAGGGGGAAATGAAGGAAAGGGGGCAAGGTAGACCACTCCTGACCCCCTAGGATTGATGAGGGGGATATTAAAGTGCCCCGCGGGCCAAAAAAATAAAATAAAATGTTTTTGCGTTTTTACGCCGTAGAGGCGCGTCCCGGTACGCGAACCGGGCAGCTCACGGGCAGCTCACCGGGCAGCTAACCGGGCAGCTAACCGGCAGCGTAGCTGTCAACATTGTAAACAGTCCGGAGCGGCCGCCATCTTGTCTCTCGGTAGGTTCGAGAGACAAGATGTGGTGAAAAAAGAAGGGGGAAATGAAGGAAAGGGGGCAAGGTAAACCCCTCCTGACCCCCTAGGATTGATGAGGGGGATATTAAAGTCCCCCGCGATTTTTCGCGGTAGAGGCGCTTCCCGGTACGCAAACCGGGCAGCTAACCGGCAGCGTAACGGGAGTCCGCCATCTTGTGTTTTTGGAGCGTCCGGTTCGCGTACCGGGTAGCGTCCCGGTAAGCGTAACAAGGGGAAAACCAAGAGAAACAGTAAAAAAAAAATTAAGGGAATAGATTTCCAGCAAACTTGGCAAAATTGTAGGGACTGTTTGTTTGATGTGCCTTTGCAAGGCCTCAAGATATGTGCACGTGTGGATTTTGTCTAATTAAGGTTAAAAAAAATATATATATCTGTAAGCGTGCTCCGGCACGCTTACGTTACGGGTTTTGGTTGCGCTGCAGAGCCGATACGTCACGGTTATGCGACGCGTCATGAGGCGTCTCACGTGGCTACGTGATACGTCACGTAATAAAGAATATATTTTACAGCTATAGATATTAGCTTTTAAAAAACCAATGAAATTCACTGAAAAAACCATAGGTTATAGACCATATATAGTTAGGAATTTGCATTTACAAAACCTTGAAAATTCACTGAAAAAACCATAGGTTAGAGACCATATATAGTTAGCTGGACATTTTATTGACATAAAACCAATGAAATTCCATATATAGTTAGTTGCACTGACTATATATCGCGCACCCGCAATCCACTGCTGATGATGTCACATATTACATCATTCGTGACATAGTCAGTGACATCACTGATGACATCACTGATGACATCTCAAATGACATCACTGATGACATCACTGATGACATCTCAAATGACATCACTGATGACATCATGACACACCAATACCAGTTACTACATACGCACTCACTGATTCCTACGTCTACACACACATTCACTCATTCACCCATACAATCACTCATACATACAGTCACTCATTATTACAACACTATCATATGCACTCATACACCTATGCAGACACTCACACACTGCCACTCATCCATGGAGTTACTCACACACCTAGTCAGTCCTGTAAAGAATCAATCACACTTCCATTTCCTCATCTATACAGTTAAACACAGAACACCATACTTCAGTGACATCACTGATGACATCACTGATGACATCTCAAATGACATCACTGATGACATCTCAAATGACATCACTGATGACATCATGACACACCAATACCAGTTACTACATACGCACTCACTGATTCCTACGTCTACACACACATTCACTCATTCACCCATACAATCACTCATACATACAGTCACTCATTATTACAACACTATCATATGCACTCATACACCTAGTCAGTCCTGTGAAGAATCAATCACACTTCGATTTCCTCATCTATACAGTTAAACACAGAACACCATACTTTTCACACATATACTAACACATACTTACTCTCTCATACAATCACTGATACAAGTACACATTGATATGCACAGTCACACACCTCCCAGCCAGCCACACACACACTCAGTCTTCCATACATCCACTCATTCTTCAATATGTAAAACATATTTAAACTTTACAAAAACACAGACACTAGATGATGTCATCAGTGATGTCATTTGAGATGTCATCAGTGATGTCATCAGTGATGTCATTTGAGATGTCATCAGTGATGTCATCAGTGATGTCACTGACCATGTCATGAATGATGTAATATGTGACATCATCAGCAGTGGATTGTGGGTGCGCGATATATAGTTAGTGCAACTAACTATATATGGAATTTCATTGGTTTTATGTCAATAAAATGTCCAGCTAACTATATATGGTCTCTAACCTATGGTTTTTTCAGTGAATTTTCAAGGTTTTGTAAATGCAAATTCCTAACTATATATGGTCTATAACCTATGGTTTTTTCAGTGAATATATATATATATATATATATATATATATATATATATATATTACCTACTGGCGGTCGCCAGTAGGTAGTTATAGTTAGGATTGATTTCCATAGGGAAATCGCAACATTCTATTTGGAATAACTTTGGCGCCGGTTGAGGAATCAGCCTGAATTTTTTAGCAACTTTGCCTCGCGGCTCTCCGCTCCTTCCCTGAAAGCATGGGAGGGATTTGTCAAGCGGGGGCCGAGATAAAAGGGGGGTCCCAAAACGTGTTTTCCCCATGTTAATTTCCATAGGGCGGTCTGTCGCACTTTTAGCTCGAACAGCTGAATGGATTTTCACCAAACTTGGCAAAATTGTAGGGACTGGTAGCCCGATGTGCCTTTGCTATGTCTCAAGATATGTGCTCCAGAGGATTTTGAGTAATTTAGGTTCAAAAAAATGTATATATCTATAGCCGTGCCCGGTACACGCACTTGGGAGCGCTCCGGGCGCGCCACGCGACTTGCGCATGGCAAGCTGATTGGTTCTCGGGTGTCTGTAAACATTCGAAACAGTCCGCAGCGGCCGCCATCTTGTGTCTCGGTAGGATTGAGACACAAGAGGTGGCAAAAATAAAAGGGGGAAATGAGCAAAAGGGGGCAGGGTACCCCCCCCCCATGACTCCCTAGGTTTGATGTGGGGGCCATAAAAGGGTCCCGCGGGACAAAAACATTTTTTTATTTTTTTTCGATTTTCGCGGGGGGAGCGCCCTGTACGCGCACCGGGGAGCGTACCGGGGAGCATACTTTGGTGAAAAATTGTGAAAATAATAGTGTTAAGTAATCATTTTGAGTGATTACAGGTAGGGTAGCTCTAAAAAAGGGCTTTTGGGTTCTGTGGATGTTTTAGGTACCTACAAGTACGTCCCACACACACCCACACGCACACAACCCCACACCCCCACACCCACACAGTCCCCACACACACCTCCCACACGCACACCTCCACCCACACCCAAACACCCCACACCCCCACACCGACACCTTACACATCCACACCCACACCCACATATCCCACACACCCACACACACACACACACCTCACCTCTTAGAAACTCTCGCACACATTTAATTATGAGTGTGGTGACAGTTGTTGGTCTATCGACATCATTGTAGTCTGCAATAGAGGACACGGAGTCCCTTTTCTATATCTTTGAACATCCGGCGGTTCTCTCGCGGATGCTCGGCAACAGTGTGCTGTCCCCGTGTATACCTCCTTGAAGACGCTCGACGGTGAGTGTTTGGTCGTGGGGGCTCGAGGGTTGAGTTATCCAACAGTCGACTCTGAGGGGGGTGTCTCATTTGTTTTACTCCTCTCTTGCAGTAATCTGATACAACGCGAAAGGACTTTAAAAACCCTATTGGCAATCAAGAATGGAGGATAAGTTACTGCACTAAACTCGCAGGTAACTTTGTTGTTTCCCCCTGTTCATGTTAGGAGAGGCAAACAGATCAAATATTTTTGATACTAATACGCCCAATATATTCTTACAGGAAAATCGAATTACTACCCTCCCTTGAGCCTTTCGGTGCCTATTTGGAATTAAAAAGGTAATTGAACTGGTTTTATCCCCCTTTTTAAATGTAGTATATACTTACTGACCATGATGGAAATTAGGTCTACTTATTCCCCTTTTGTATGATATAGAGTCACCAGCTAGCAGCGGTGGATTCTTGAAAATCTGAAACCAGTCATGGTAAGTTAATTGTACCCTGTGGGCATTTTCTAGAGAAACTGCTAGATAGAGACGACAGTGTAAAGTTTATTTATTCTTCTTTGTAGGGACATCACTAATCCCCTGGTTGCCCTTTTGTCCTGATGAAGACTCGCACGGCCCAGGCATAAGATTCCGTATGGCCATAAGACGAGTCGAAACGTTGACGCTTGATAGATATATAACCTGGACCCCAGCAATATTCTCTACGTTGTTGTGCAAAATTTATGATTTATTTGTGTACAATGTATGAGATGGTGTTGTGTTCTGATTAATTTAGTGGCCAGGTCTTGCAGTTTGGGTGACTGATGACCCATTGCTGTACAGAGTAATTAATTTGTAAATTTGTTATGTCACTTCTCAACTGATCTCTTCTTTTCCTTCTTAATTACACCCTTTTTCTGCACCCTTTGCTTTGTTGCACGCTCTGGTGGGGCAAACACCATGGAATGTAATAAGTTATGTCAATGAATTACTATTGATTAGTGCAATTGTGGAGCAATGAATTAAAAGGATTGCTTGACTTTCAATACTGTTGTCTATTCTATGCCCATATGTTTGTCTCTATATTATGTATTTTTGTTTTGAGCTGATTAATGTACACTTGCTCTTTAATTAGTTAAGTTAATGATTATTTACTGTGAAGAAACATAAGTAAATTCATAATTATAGCAGAGAAGCCTCAGTCAATCCATAAATATAACAGAGGAGCCTATCTCTATCTATAACTATAGCAGAGGGACAGTAAATAACTATCAGAAAACGTTTTTACAAATTAACTTAAAGTGCCCCTTACAAATTATCAATTTACTTTACAGAGAGGTGAAGAAGACAAAATGTGAAAATCCTTTCAAGATGTACCTCAAGTAGTTGTAGTCAAAATGGCTGTGTTTCCCTCTCATTTTTCATTTATATTCATGTACATAACCAATCAAATGTCAGGAAAAACAAGTAGAAAATGAAAGTAACATTTTAATTGGTTGTAAATTCTAACACTTCAGATGTGTTTTTGTTAAGTAATTTACCTCAGGGTATTTAGAGAGGTCTACAGGCTAAATGGCTCAATGGAATTCCATCGATTTTTGAAAAATGGTAGGGATTGTTATGTAGTCTGAGCTATTCTATATTTGGTGAAAGTGTCTCCAGTGGTTTTTATGTAAATTAACTTTTAACATTTTTTTAAGAGCGCTTCCCGGTGCGCGCCCTGGTACGCGTACCGGCAGCGCTACGGCAGTCCTCTATTTTGTTTTCGGTAGATTTAAGACAGAAAATGGAGGACAAACAACGTTGGGAATGGGTATAAGGGGGCATCGTAGGCACTCCTTGACCCTCTATGTTTTGTGAGGGGGTCTTAGGAGGCCCAAATAGGCAAAAAAAACAGCACCGGGAAGTGTACCGGGGAGCGTACTATGGTGAAAAATAGTGAAAAAAGTTTGAAAAAGATAATCATTTGGAGTGATCAGAGATAGGGTAGCCCTGAAAAGGGCTTTTGGGTTCTGTGGCTGATTTAGGTTCCTACAAGTAGGTACCAATGCACAGTCTTAAATTCAAGAGGAATATTCTATTCCCCTCATCTGAAAAGTGCACACCATCTCCCCTGTAGATATCTTGCATGTTGTAACGCAAGTTTTTATTGTATATTGAACCCATTCCATAGTCTCTCATGTAAGCAGAATCAGATTTATTCACATGTTTCCGTGCTTTCTCAAATTGTGGACAAAATTGATTGGACCACTTCCATTTCTGTTTTTGGCATATATTGGAATATACCAAGGCAGTTTGAAGAAAAAGTGCCATCAATTGATCAAAGGTGTCCTTTAAAAGCATTTCCAGACCTACCCCAGTCAAAGTGCCCAAGTCATTTCCTCCACAGTGCACAATTAAAAGGTCAGGGTGTGGCAAATGCAAAAAGGTTTTCACCAATGGTATCAATTGGTGACATTTCAATCCTCTCTGGCCAATCCATTTATTCTTCACATTTGGTAAGTCAAGGTTGTGAAAATTTCTGGTAGCTGCATACCTTTAAGCCCAGTGGATATAGCTATGTCCAATAATCCAGACAGAATACATGGTGAGAGGAGATTCTGATGCAGTCAGATGAAGTGTGGAAAAGAAATGGCAGTTGGAACAATAGGAGTTTGCAAAAAAAAACTGTGGAGTTTCAGTGCAATGATTGGTAGAATGAGATAGTTGAAAACTGAAAGTTAGGGTGCATGGTTGTGTTCTGTGTAAGAAGTAATTTGAATGGTTAAAAAAAAGTCATTTAAAGAAACCTTGCACCACAAAAGCTGGTGTATTCGTAGGTCAAACATCCTTGCTGAGGTGATTTGCAACATTGTAGAATAAACTTTTAACCCTGGGAGCTCAGTGAGGAGGGAGTTGCTACGGTAACAGGTAGAAAGGGCTGAGGAGGGGAAGGGTGTTGGTTTGAAAATACAGAGGGAAGAGATTTGATTGGTTACCATGAGCAATATGTGTGTAGAATTAGAGGTTTTCTGTGCCTTTATGGTTTGCAGTGCCTGGAGAACATACCTTTTGCTCTGCTAAAGAAATATTGGTGTGTGTATCTGACACTGTTCTGAATCTCCTAAAATATTTGTAAAGGTGAGTTATGATTCATTTAATATACATAGAGACTTGTATACTCTATGGAGAAGATTTGGAAGCAAATTGTGGTTTTTTAATGTTGCTTTGTGTCATGCTTTTTGATAATGCTTGGTAAAAAGTTTTTACTGCATAGAGTAATTGTATTTTTTAAAATTGTGAAGTTTTAGTCGTGACATGGAATGCTTCTACATAGGACCTGTGCTGTGTTTTGTAAATGTGATGTCAATAACGATTTTGGGAAAAATGAATGGCTTTTACATTTTTTAAAAGGAATAAAGAATGTGTGCATGTTTAAAGAAATACATTTGACTCTTTACAATGATGTTACCTGTGTTAACTCAGTGTAGGAAGCATATTGAGTTTGTTTGCATAGAGGAATTGTATTTTGTAAAATTGTGAAGCTCCATGTGAAAGCTTTTGCCTCAGTCTTATCCCTATTGTGAGGCAGATGTTTGTACATAGGATCTGTGCTATTTTGGGGGAAATGAATGGTTCTTACATTTTTGAGTATAATGTGGCGCAGAGGTTTAAAAAGTGACGCATCTAACTACATGCGTCACTTTTTAAATATGGTGCAACAAGGTACATGTTTGGGCTTTCCTGGGGAGCGTAGGATGTGAGGCTTGTATCTAAGAGTGCAGTGGACTAGGCTCCATCAAGCCTATCCCCGTCTGCATTCTTAGACACAGGTGTCAATTTGACTCTTTACAATGATGTTACCTGTGTTAACTCAGTGTAGGAAGCATATTGAGTTTGTTTGCACAGAGGAATTGTATTTTGTAAAATTGTGAAGCTCCATGTGAAAGTGTTTGCCTCAGTCTTATCCCTGCTGTGAGGCAGATGCTTGTACATAGTATCTGTGCTATTTTGGGGAAAATGAATGGTTTTTACATCTTTGAGTATATTGTGGCGCAGAGGTTTAAAAAGTGACGCATCTAACTACATGCGTCACTTTTTAAATATGGTGCAAAAAGGTACATGTTTGGGCTTTCCTGGGGAGAGTAGGTGGTGAGGCTTGTGTCTAAGAGTGCAGTGGAATAGGCTTCATGAAGCCTATCCCCGACTGCACTCTTAGACACAGGTGTCAATTTGACTCTTTACAATGATGTTACATGTGTTAACTCAGTGTAGTAAGCATATTGAGTTTGTTTGCATAGAGGAATTGTATTTTGTAAAATTGTGAAGCTCCATGTGAAAGCTTTTGCCTTAGTCTTATCCCTGCTGTGAGGCAGATATTTGTACATAGGATCTATGCTATTATGTGGAAAATGAATGGTTTTTACATTTTTGAGTATAATGTGGCATAGAGGTTTAAAAAGTGACGCATCTAACTACATGCGTCACTTTTTAAATATGGTGCAAAATGGTACATGTTTGGGCTTTCCTGGGGAGCGTAGGTGGTGAGGCTTGTATCTAAGAGTGCAGTGGACTAGGCTTCATGAAGCCTATCCCTGACTGCACTCTTAGACAATTTGACTCTTTACAATGATGTTACCTGTGTTAACTCAGTGTAGGAACCATATTCAGTTTGTTTGCATAGAGGAATTGTATTTTGTAAAATAGTGAGGTTTCAGTAATGACATGGAATGCTTGTACATAAGACCTGTGCTGTGTTTCCTAAATGTGATGTCAAAAACGATTTTGGGGAAAATTAATGGTTTTTATATTTTTGAGTATAATGTGGCGCAGAGGTTTAAAAAGTGACGCATCTACCTACATGCGTCACTTTTTAAATATGGCGCAAAAAGGTACATGTTTGGGCTTTCCTGGGGAGCGTCGGTGGTGAGGCGTGTGTCTAAGAGTGCAGTGGACTAAGCTTCATGAAGCCTATGCTTGTACATAGGACCTGTGCTGTGTTTCCTAAATGTGATGTCAAAAACGATTTTGGGTAAAATGAATGGCTTTTACATTTTTGAGTATAATGTGGCGCAGAGGTTTAAAAAGAGACACATCTACCATCTACATTACTCACTTATAATGTCTTTCTCTCACTCTCTGTAACCCCCGTTCTTTTACTCCACTTCTTTGACAAGCCCTCATTCTCATTTCAACTGTCTGCATCCCTTCTCTCCCTTGCATAACTTTTCAGCTTTCAGTCTATCTGCTTTACTTCCCTTTTCCGTATTTTCCTCCTTTGCTCTTTTGGTAATTCCTCTTTACTCACTCACCAGTATTATCGCACTCTATCACTATAATTCACCCACTCTCCCTAGCTTATCTTTGTTTGCTCCTTACTTTTGACCTCTTCTCCCTATGTTTTGTTCACTACTTCTATGTCCTCAGTGTCTCACTCTACTTGTGTTATTTTCACTTGTGTTTATCTACCTTCTATCACTTCTTTTACAACAACTTCACTGCTCCTCTCTCATCGTTCTTTATCCCATTTCTTTTACTCTGGTTCCATTACTATCCCTCATTTCCTTTCTTTCAATGTCCTTCTCTTTACTTTCATCACCAAATTATTTTCTCTCAGTACAACTGTTTTAGTCATCTTCTCCTCTCTTTCCTTCTTTTTGCTTCCTTACTCATTTCCTTTTCTCACTCATTTTACTCCACCTCACTCAGTTTTTCTCTTAGTGTGTCTACCTACTAACTTCCTCAGTCCATTTCCCTCAATCGTTGTATATTATCCTCTCTCCCTTCATCTTTTCACTCTATGACTGTTCTTCACTTACTCTGAGTTAACTTCTATTCCTCATCCTTCTAAATGCATCCTTAATTAGACTGTTTTCTGTCTCAGTCATTATCTTTTTACTTACTTCTGTTTCCTGATTTAGTTTTGCTAACTCACATTGTTTTAGTATCTTTCTTACCTTCAGTTAATTTCTCTGTTCTTCTCTCTCTTTTTGTCAGTGAATCTATATGCCTTACTCTTTGTAATTTCCTCTTCTTCTATTTCTTTTTCTCTCTTTTTGTCCTTCTACCTTGCTTTATTTCCCTTTCTGTGTCCTTCACTCTAACTTTATTTCTAAATAGAGTGTTATGATTTTTAACCTCTTCATTTGTATCTTTGAATTTAAAATACATATTTTACTAATTATAACTTATTTTTTCTTCTCTCTTTCACAGATACAAAGTGTTGTAAAAAAAAAAAGTTACATTTATTATATGGTAAGTATGACTTATAAAAGTGACTTAGTGATATCTCATAGATTTTACAGCATCACCTCTACGACCCTTTCTTGCGTCAATAGGTCCCTTTATACGTAGGTATAATGTGGCGCAGGGGTTTACAAAATGATGCATCTACCTAGATGCGTCACTTTGTAAATATGACTGAATAAGGTGGATTTTTAACAGCACTGGTGCGACACAAAAAGTGACGCACCGGTGGCGTAAAAGTGACGTATGGCCTCATAAATGAGGCCTTCAGTCTTCTAGTCATGTGTCATATTAAATATATGACGTATTATTTCGCAAGTACTTACAGAAACGTCAGTATTTCAGACGTATCTGTAAGTGCAAAAGTGATGCATTGCTGGAGTGTGTCACAAAAATGATGCAACTCCAGCAATGCACCCTTTCAAATGGGGCCAGGCCGCATGTGAAAGGGCCTGCATCAGTCTTACACCTGCTGTGAAACAGGTGCAAGATTTGGACGCAACAGCGTCATAAAAGTGACGTAGTGATATCTCACAGATTTTACTGCGTCACCTCTACGACCCATTCCTGCGTCAATACGTCCATTTTGCATACATTACACATGACATAGGTATAATGTGGTGCAGGGGTTTACAAAGTGACGCATCTACCTAGATGCATCACTTTGTAAATATGACTGAATGAGGTGCATTTTTAACAGCACTGGTGCGTCACAAAAAGTGACGCACCAGTGGCGTAAAAGTGACGCATGGCCTCATAAATGAGGACTTCAGTCTTCTACTCATGTGTCATATTAAATATATGACGTATTATGTCGCAAGTACTTTTAGATACGTCAGTATTTCAGACGTATCTGTAAGCGCAAAAGTGATGCATTGCTGGAGAGTGTCACAAAAATGATGCAACTCCAGCAATGCATCTTTTCTTACCCTTCCACACACCCGTTCCTTTTCTACATTTTGTTTGAATAACCACATTCCCCATGTTCACTCTCCTTCTCCTTACTTTCGTTCCCAACACTCACCTTCTTTCAGTCCCCCTACTTCACTTCCTTTCTCCTCTCATACTTTTCTGTTCTTTCTTACTCATTTTCGTTTCATTTATCAACGCACTCCACTTCACTTACTCTTTTTCATTTTTTTAAGAATATAGCTCTTTGATGAGAATTGGAGGTAGTTCTGAAAAGAACTTTTTTTTAATTGTTTTAGAACTACAACAAAAACAGGGAATGGAAACTGCTCAACAGGAACAAAAAAAAAAAGAAAACAAATTAGGGCTGGTAACGGCAGTGATGGTTCTCCAATGCTCGAACCATGAGCAGAACACTTTGCCCCACACAGGAAAGTAGCTGATCACAGTATCTGCATTTAAGGGCGCCTTTGTTAAATGCAGGCTGAATGTTCGGAACCTGCTCCTGTGATCTCCCCCTCACCGATGGTGTTCGCCATCCGGTTGATGTAGAGGCCCCATCACTGGGAACCTTTTGTGCCAGAGCCCTGAGACTTTCTCGGGCAAAATTCTGGGGGTGCCTTCTCTCCACATGGCGAATCATTGTGGAGTTCCCAAAAGAATATTTTTTATTGGGGTTACCCCGTGACAGGACTGTGTGACAGATCCTGCACTCCACTTTTGGAGCATTTACCTTTTTTTGACCAGCAGGTATGGAAAAAAAATTCCAGATGAAATGTTCTTTTATTTTTGGCTGAGGAGGCTCTTCATTGATGAATTCTTCGGAGTCATCTTCACTGCTAAATGGTCTAGCAGCCATGATAATTGAAGATATCTAACAAAGAACCAAGAGCAAAACAGGCAGGTCTTTCAGTCACAAAAGTGAAAGAAGAAGTGAAGGAAATGGGTGGGGATTTCATTCTTTATAAAAAAAAATGTTAGCAACCAATCAAAAGTGTTATTTTCAGGTCACATGAGCCGACGCGCTTACGCTACGCGCCCCGGGGCGCACCCGTAGTCGCGCTCCGGGGCGCGTAGCGTAAGCGTGTCAGGACGTTTCGCGATCGTATGCGCTCGCGTGCTTTCAGTTGCGTTTACGCTGTGCGTCATATGACGCATCACGCGTGTACGCGATACGTCACAATGTTGTTTTCGTTCGCGGCAATAGCGCTCCCGGGACGCTCCCCGGTACGCGCCCCAGGGCATGCCATAATATTGCGCTTACCCATGCGTTCACCGGTACGCGCCCCGGGAGCGCCCCCGGGTTACATTTTTTTTTTTTTTTTACATATTTATACTATATAAAATTCGTTTTCACATTTTTCACTTTCTATACCTATAAAGATTTGCTATTAAAAAACCATTGAAATTCACTGAAAAAACCATAGGTTTCACACCAGTTATAGTTAGGAATTAGCATTTAAAAAAACTATTAAATTCATTGTTAAAACCATAGGTTTCACACCAGTTATAGTTAGCTGAAAGTTTTACTCGCATAAAACCATTGAAATTCCCACGTTATAGTTAGTTGGACTCACTATAACTTGCGCGTGCAATGCACTGCTGATGACGTCACACATTACATCACTCATGACATGGTCAGTGACATCACTCATCACTCATTATTGACCTCCATACAAAAACACCATGGGGTATGAATAGTGGCGAAGATCTTATGGTGCATATTGGTGCATGAGGAAATCGTAACATCACACCAAGTATTGAAGGCCTTAGTAATGACATCACCACTGATATGAGTGTATATCTGTACATATGTATATTTGTGTAAATATATATATATATATATATATATATATATATTACCTACTGGCGGTCGCCAGTAGGTATATATAGTTAGGATTTTTTCTCTATGGGTTTTTTGAAAATTCTATGTCTAATAACTTTGGCGTTTGTGGACGGAATTGGCTGAAATTTTCAGGAAAATGGCACATTTTGTTTCTGAGCAGCCCTTGAAAATTTGGGGGGGGTTCGTCAAGGGGGGGCCGAGAAAAAAGGGGGGTCCCAAAACGTGTTTTTAACATTGAGTTTTCCATAGGGCGGTTGGCCTCACTTTTAGCCCGAACGGCTGAATGGATTTGCACGAAACTTGGCAAAATTGTAGGGACTGGTAGCCCGATGTGCCTTTTGTAGGTCTCAATATATGTGCTCCAGTGGATTTTGAGAAATTAACGTTTAAAAAAAGATATATATCTGTAACAGCGGACCGGGCAGCGTCCCAGGACGCGTACTTTTCGCGCAACGGAGCTTTGTGAAGCGAAGCTGATTGGTTCTCCGGCGTCTGTCAACATTCCAAACAGTCCGTAGCGGCCGCCATCTTGTCTCTCGGTAGGATCGAGAGACAAGAGGAGGCGAAAGCGAAGGGGCAAATGACCATAAGGGGGAATAGTAGATCCTCGCTGACCCCCTAGGTTTGATGTGGAGGTTTTAAAAGGGCCCCGCGGGGCAAAAAAAAATAATAATAATAATAATCGAACGGCTGAATGGATTTGCACGAAACTTGGTAAAATATTAGGGACTGGTAGCCCGATGTGCCTTTGCTAGGTCTCAATATATGTGCTCCAGTGGATTTTGAGAAATTAACGTTCAAAAAAAGATATATATCTGTAACAGCGCTCCGCTTCGCGTACTTTTCGCGTTACGGAGCTTTGCGAAGCTGATTGGTTCTCCGGCGTCTGTCAACATTCCAAACAGTCCGTAGCGGCCGCCATCTTGTCTCTCGGTAGGATTGAGAGACAAGAGGAGGCCAAAGCGAAGGGGGAAATGACCATAAGGGGGCATAGTAGATCCTTCCTGACCTCTTAGGTTTGATGTACCATTTTGCCAAGTTTGGTGTAATTCCGTTCAGCCATTCAGGCTGTAGACGTATGTAAATGTCCTATGGAAAATTGCATGGGGAAAACACATTTGAAAGTGTTGAAATTTAGAACCAATTAAAATGTTACTTTGGTTTTGTATTTGTGTGTGATGAAAGTTAATTGGTTATGTATATATGTCAAATGAGAGGAAACCACAGCCATTTTGTGATACTACTGTCTGAGGTACATTTGTGAGGAATTTTTGGTGGTGAATTTCTGGTGTTTGATTTACACAGTACTAACACTTCTGCTACTTTTAAAAAGGTGAGTTGTTAATTTGTAAGGGGAACTATGTTGTACACTTGAAGATAATTTGAAAAATGTTTTCTGTTATTTATTTGCAGTCCTTCTGTTATACTAAATACTTGATGAAGTTAGTTTTATATTATGTATTACTAAAAACGATAAATGAAAGTGATTATTTTTTTCTGCAATTTACAGCAAGCAATTTCAAAATAAAATGGCTCACAATGAAGAGACCGTGGCAATTTCTTTTGAATTGTCCACTACATTGATTGAAATTGAGAGCACCAATAATGAAATATTGTCACAAGGAGGACATGACTTGTATGATTCCATTAGATTGATTGAAATGGACAGCACCAAGAATGAAATATTGTCACAAGGAGATGACTTGAATGATTCCACTACATTGATTGAAATTGAGAGCACCAATAATGAAATATTGTCACAAGGAGGAGATGGCTTGTATGATTCCATTAGATTGATTGAAATGGACAGGACCAATAATGAAATATTGTCACAAGGAGGAGATGACTTGAATGATTCCACTACATTGATTGAAATTGAGAGCACCAATAATGAAATATTGTCACGAGGAGATGACTTGAATGATTCCACTACATTGATTGAAATGGACAGCACCAATAATGAAATATTGTCAGAAGGAGGAGATGACTTGAATGATTTTTTTGATCAATCTCTTGATGGCGAATTTATCGAGTGTTTGGAGACCATAGAGTTACAAGAATCATCATTGCAGACTTTTAATGAGGAGATTCCAGATGAGATGATTGAAGAGGAAATTACTGATGAGGACATGTTACTAGTTGTTTCAAATTTAGAAAATTCTGAAGAATAAATTTATATTTAGAAATCAAAAATTGTTTGAGACATTATTTATTTTTATTTTTAATTTATGAGGTTGTAGCGAAGTGATTGTAGTATAAAATGAGACTTATAGTATAGAGTGCAACATTTTTATGTTACATGGTAAGTTTACTCATATTTACTTCCCTTCTGCCACTATATTATCTCCAATGTGTATTTGACATGTCTTCTTCATCTCCGGCCTCCTTTCTCTCACTGTGTGTCTCCGATGCATCTTATCGCTGGTATTTTGTGTAATTACAGAAGAGAGTAAAATAAAATAGTTCGGAACGTGAAAAGGGGGCAAAGTAGAGTACTCCTCACCCCCTAGGCCTTTTTAGGCGGTCCCAAAAGGATCAGTTTCTGCTTTCCTGAGAGATTATGGTATGAGTTCCATATACCACAATAACTTGCATTACAACATGCAAGATATCTATCTCCTATTACCAACTTTTGGAGATATTCGCGCTAAGCGCGAATATCTCCAAAAAGTAACACCTGCCCTGAGCAGTTCTTAGCCATGTTATCCAATGGGAGGTGGATAACATGGCTAAGAGTATTAGCTCGGTAATGCATGAATATCGCTGAGTTTTTAGCGATATTCATGCATTGCGGCCGTTTATTATCGCATTTGCGATAAACCTTGATAATAGTAAGGTTTATCTTCGATAATTTCTGACGATGCTTAGTGGTAAAAAATTGGTTGGTAAGCATCGTTAGCGATAAATATCGCTTAACTTTGGTAATATGCCCCAACGTCTGTTAACGTTCGATTCGAAGGAAATGAGGAAGTGTTGAAAAACATTGTCTGCGCCATCTTGCCTTTTTTGAAATGCCACACTTTTGTCGTGCACGGCAGCCATTTTAGATGTCTTGACCAGACCCACTCTCTGCACGCTGTCGATTCGTAGCATGGCTCCTCACCCTCGCAAGCATCTTCCCCAGGCACTGGTCACCCCCGCTCTCTGTCTTATGCATGGGCAATAAACCTCCCCCCATCTGCGCTGCTCTTCCCTGAGAATCACACTGTGCCCGCCCGACACCTCCCTTTCGCCCTATTCACTACCGCACCCTGTGACACTCCTCTTCCTCTGTGTCCGATTGTCCAGGCTATCAGCTAGCCCTGCAGATGTAGTTTATGGCCCCAGCTGTAAAGAATCACCCCTCTTCAAAGGAGTTATAGTAGATCAAGGCCCACACCCGATGAGATCCGTCACACCACACGTGTTCCTACTATCTGAAAACTATCCTGTATTGTGATTGGGGAGGGGACCGAGCCTGAAGCGGAAGATTCCAGGAATGACTCTTTGTACATCAAAGTTTTTACAATTATGTGTCACATAAAAAATATATAGCACTCCAACAAAGTAGTAGGAATATAAAACTTTAATAACATATAAATATATACAACAAAACAAAAACAGTAAAAACATTTAAACAACGAAGAGACCGTGGCAATTTCTTTTGAATTATGCAATAGATTTATTGAAATTGACAGCACCAATAATGAAATATTCTTGTCAGTAGCGGTCTGTTGTGCGAATAGTTCCAAGGCAGCAGAACGCGCTGAAATCTGGATGTCACGAAGGTGATGTCTAGCAAGTTGCCGCCCAGCAAATAACGGCGTGGGGCGCCGCGGGGGTGAGTGAGTCCAGTAGGCACCACAGCTATTCTTACCGGCATTGCAGAATTACTGCTGGGGACAATGCCTGTGCTGGAGCAGGGTCACAGCAGAAACAAAAAGGATTCTGTTGAAGATGTTGTTGGTTTTCAATTTGAAAACAGTTCTGGTGTCAACTGCTATGCTAATGTAGTGGTTAATGTTTTGTTTTCTCTAGAAAATGTAAAAGAGGGGGAGGCAGTCCAAAGTTCCGTTAAAAGGGCAAAGGAAAGGATCGGTGGTTTGAACTATCAGTCAAAAAGGGGAGGGGGTGCAACAATTTTTCCTACCGGGTCACACTGTGCTTTCACCGGAAGTGAGGTCTGCAGGATTCTAGTAATTCAAAGTGAGGCTGGCGCCGACGTCCCGCGGATACAGTTTCGTCACTCCACGGGTGATCATGGCAGTCATTCCCCATCGGGGGTGGGAGACTCCCGCGGCTCCTCTAGAATCTTCAAGGTCGTGGAGGACTACGGTGGTGGAGTCAACCAGTGACCGGGCCATTTCTTTATGCTGGGCCCGCTCTTGCCAGGTCGACCGCCATTTTGAGAGTTCGGTAGCTACTGGCGATCGCGGGGTCAAATGAGCGGACGGGCTCCACCCTGCCGGGCGAGACGTTGCAGCATGGCCACAGTGGAAGAACTCTTTTCCGGGCGCCTGGACCGCTGAGGGTGCAGCTGGGAAGCCTCCACTGGGGAGGCGGGAGAGGCCTGTTCGCACCGTCTCTCCCTCCCAGTGCACCCCACGGCGTCTCGCTTGAGATTTGTTATGGCCGGACCAGGCGATGAGGACGAGGGGGGGGTCGGAGGCATGTGCAAGACATCCCCCCCCAGTGTTGTCGCAGCCATTATAAAAGAAAGAAGTGTCCCGTCCGTCTTCGGGCCGGGCTTCCGGTGGATGTCGGCCGGACGCCCCTGGCTCTGGCCCCATGAACGGGTTTCTTGGTTTATCGGCTGCAGCCGGATTCCGTCGGCCTCGGCCCCCCGACCGTTGGTGGCCGGACCGGAAGAGCATGTGGCGGGACTACCTGCAACTCTCAAGGGCCACCGCGGCCGGACTGGGAGAGAGAGGGGAGGGTCGAGGAGACATTCCCCCCCCCTGCAACTGTTCAGCGTTGTAAAGGCAATCCCCTGGCCGGGTCCCGTTGGTCTCGGCCTCTCCTCCGGCTACACCCTACGTTAGGATCTCCTGGCCGAGGCGTGGCAGCAGGACCTGCCTTATATGGGCTGCTCCCGGCTGGGCGTAGCCGGAACCCTGCCCCACCTTGGAAGTTTCCAGAGTGGGGGCGGATGTTCTACTGACTTGCATTTTCCCTAGTCTATCGATTTTTTTGGCGTGGCAGGCGGTGGGACAGCGAGGGGTGATTTGGTTTCTCTTACTGTTTTTCTGGTCTCTCACCACTGGCATATTTTAACGTTTTCTTGTTTCTAGGACATTAATAGGTTTTATCATTACGTTATGTTATCGTTTCTTTGTTCGTTGTTTAATAAAAGTTCATGTTCATCAGTGGCCTACTGATTTTCGTTTTCCTATTCTTTTCTTTCCAGGTTGTTTCATGCTAAAGTTTCTGTTAACAGGATACAGTGATCACTTCGTTATTATTGCATATGTCCTTTTCACTAGGGGTGCTCTCTGGTCGGGCCAGATGACGTATGTCTAGTAAATGGTCCGGGTGAAACAGGTGCATCAATCAGTGGGGAGTAGATAGGCATGACAGATTACAACGGGGGAGAAAGGTCCGCATTACGTACCCTTTCACTACTTGCAAAGATTTTCCTACGTTTATTTGCAAACAGGGAATACCTCCAAAAAGAACTAATTCCCAAACAGTCAATGTTCGGACAATCAATCAATCAATGAGGAATGAAATAGGTACGACGTGTTAAAGGCTTGCGTTACCTACCCTTCACTATCTGCAAAGGGAGAGAGAATATTCCTATTCTTCCTCGTTTGCAGGTAGAGAAGATCCTTAAGAGAATTAACATCGAACAATTCAATGCTCGATTGAAACAATCAACAAGGGGTACTGTGAACACAAATGAACGCCGCTTATGTACATACGCATTGCTATTTTCAACAGGTTGTTCCTAATGTTTCTATTTTAGCGAGGTCAAAAAGAGATCCCATTAGTGGCCTACTGATTTTGCTCGATTCCTTTTGTTTTTTTACACGATTTTTCGCTATCTGCAAAGACTAAACAGAGTATTGCGACTCTGTGCTTGTTTGTAAATAGAGAATGAACCAAAGAGAACAATCAATCAAATGGAGAGAGAAGCAGGCACGACGGATTACAAAGGGGGAAAGGGCTGCGTTAACTACCCTTCACTATCTGCAAAGAGAGAGTACTCCTAATAGAAATGAGGGGTGGGGGGCAGCAATCAAAGCAGATCAGTGTGCATAAACACGAAAAAAAAAATTCTTACCACGTACTTGACATTCGACAGCTTATGATATTTGCTATTAAAAAACCATTGAAATTCACTGAAAAAACCATAGGTTATAGACCATATATAGATAGGAATTAGCATTTACAAAACCTTGAAAATTCACTGAAAAAACCATAGGTTATAGACCATATATAGTTAGGAATTAGCATTTAAAAAACCTTATTTTACTCACACAAAACCATTGAAATTCCATATATAGTTAGTTGCACTAACTATATATCGCGCACCCGCAATCCACTGCTGATCATGTCACATATTACATCATTCATGACATGGTCAGTGACATCACTGATGACATCACTGATGACATCTCAAATGACATCACTGATGACATCACTGATGACATCTCAAATGACATCACTGATGACATCACTGATGACATCTCAAATGACATCACTGATGACATCTCATTTGACATTACTGATCACATCACTGATGACATCATTCATGTGATAATACGATGAACCTCTTCAGACTCTAATATAACCTTAGATACACTCAGTGTAAACAGACACTCATAGACTGTCACTCATCCATGGAGTTACTCAGACACTTAGTCAGTCATGCAAAGAATCAATCACACCTCCATTTCCTCAACTATACAGTTATACACACCTTACTTATTCAAACATATACTAAAACATATTTACTCACTTATACAATCCTGGATACAAGTTCACAATGATCCATACAGCCACTCACACATTCACTGGCTCTTATGCACAGTTATTTATATATGTCAACTCTCACATGTACTGTGTTTTACATATGTACTTACTTTGACATGTAGCACTGAGATATCCATTCACTCACCAATACACTCATGCACACAGTCAACCGCCCATACAGCTGTTTCCACATGCACTTTTGAACCCATACATCTAGTCAATCAACTGCTCACACATCTATGCAGAGAGTCATACACCTCCCAGCCACCCAGACACACACTCAGTCTCCCATACAAATGCTTGGGCAACCAATCAATAACCCATACAGTTAATCATATAGCTAATGATCAACACATGCAGCAGTTTACAGAACAACAGACATAATGATGCACAAATTAAGACAGTTTAGTCACTAACCCATGCACTCAGTGAGACACATTTAATCAGTCACTCATACAGTCAGCCATGCCCCTACTAAATCCTTTATCAAGACACTTATACATCCACTCATTCTTCAATATGTAAGACATATTTTAACTTTACAGAATTATACAGTCACTGGATGTAGTCATCAGTGATGTCATCAGTGATGTCACTGACCATGTCATGAATGATGTAATATGTGACATGATCAGCAGTGGATTGCGGGTGCGCGATATATAGTTAGTGCAACTAACTATATATGGAATTTCAATGGTTTTGTGTGAGTAAAATAAGGTTTTTTAAATGCTAATTCCTAACTATATATGGTCTATAACCTATGGTTTTTTCAGTGAATTTTCAAGGTTTTGTAAATGCTAATTCCTAACTATATATGGTCTATAGCCTATGGTTTTTTCAGTGAATATATATATATATATATATATGTTTATAGAAGGACAATTACTTGTGGATTTGCAGTATGGGTTGTTGACACATTGAATCATTTAAGTCTTGAATCTTGCAAATTTGATCTATAATTTGGTTTCAATTATGGTTTTGGTATTAGACCATCTTGAAGTTTTGAAATCAAGTAGAGGTTATAAAAGGATAGCTTGATACATCTGTAACTATGTAAATGCAATAACATGACTTTGTTAAAATGAACTTAGGATAAGAGCTTTAAAATTTGACATAAGCTAAAAGAGAGGCTAATGTATATAGAAATTAAAAATGTTAGTGGGTTGACATGATTTGAAAAACAGATAGGAATAACACTCAAGGAAGGACAATTGCCGATACACGGCTTAATTTTGTGAAAAAATATCGAGTAATCCAGTTTAGTTTAATAATGTAAACTGTCTGGGGATATTATGGCAAATAATTTGCAATTCATAATTCCTATTACTTTGATTGATGTGTGGTTTAAATTGTGTGCTTTGAATAATATAGCAAACAAGGAGATGATCACATCTATAAACAGAAAATATACCACTCTAAGATGGCGCTGGTTAATGTCAGCCAACCAGTAGTCCTTCCTTTACTGTGTTGATACTGTTTAAAAACATGCCGATGTCTAGTGGCTACTGACATCGAGAAAGGCTGTTTGCCGAAACGCGAGGGCGTCTGTCTTGTCTGCAATAAAAGCAACCCTGGATGAATTCACCCCGTGAGTGCGGATATTTCTTTGTGAAATTCGAGGAAATTTGGAGCTTAATAAATAGCGGCGTCCACGACCGCTTTCCGCACCCGTCGAAGAGTGCATTGAGAAACTGTGGAAAACGGAGCTGAGTCCTGAAGGGGCGTATACTCATTTGCACCGCGTCTGCCACGAGGAGATAATAATCAAGGCGTGCCAGCTGTGGGGGAACGAGGAGCGGCGTGTCGGAGGAGGCGCGGCGATTCGGAAGACCCGCAGCGTGGTGATTGATTTCTCCTCTCTTCCTGAAAGTAAAAGGATAGTAATGTGCGGCAGCGCGACGTGAGGGGCTACATCTCCAGTGGTGATTGCGCGACTTGATGAAACAAAGTGTCCCAGACAACAGCCACAAAACCTTCAGCATGTTTTGCGAGTCAACCCAACATGAGGATGAGAAAAGCATGTTCAAAAAAACAGTCACAAGCGGAGCACAAGCTAACATACCGGATCCCAAACAACCTAAAACAAAGTTTAATTAAATAATGATTAAGTTAGAGCATCTATATGAACGTGAAGTGAGGAAATGGTGGGAGGCCACCAGCTTGCAAGGGTACATTGAGGTGGACAGAGTCCCTAGAGGATTACGAGTGTACACTGTCCCCTCATACGAAAACCCTGATCCCCAGCTTCTAACCGACTGGGCAGAACACACAGCCCATTACTGCAAAGGAACTTTGGGATTGCTAGTTAAGTATGCATGGAGTGACCGCGATAAGGCATTAGCAGAAATTAAACAGATGGAAGAGGATTTACACAAGGAGGGAGATGAAAAGAAAATAACTGAAGCTATGGAACAAATGAAATCTAGGTTATTGAAATACGAACAGAAAATTAAATCTCGTAAGCAAGAGAAGTTCCAGAGGGACGAGAAGGATTATATGCAGGGCAGGGTACTGACCTATGCGAGGAAATTTGATGTTTCGCGTAAAGAGCTAAGCACTAAAACAACAGCACCAACTCAGACTGTGGACACATCGGAATCTGATCTGACGGGCAATGAATCTAGTGACGACCAAGCTACACAAGTTGCGAGCAGATTCAACAAACAGACCCCTTTTCAGACCAAATTTCAAGTCATCAGACAATCCTGGCTACGGGGGGGAAAGAACAAGCCCCCAGAGGCAAGCACAAATGTTGGAGGACAAGAAGAGCAGGCGGCGGCAGGAAAGCCAAAAAGCACAGCCTGGACCAATCGAAGATGTAACAACCGAAGATAGGAACTGCCACCAATTTAACGGTGGTCAATCTAACGGAGAGACCACTGACCGACTCAGAACAAAAAGTACTTAGCCTCGGACTAACATTCAGCCCTGACTCTCGGCTGGAATATACCCAGACCAGAATTGATCTTTTTAGTTTCGTTAGAAAGCTGAAACATCATAAGTATTTCAAGACCAGAACTCATTTAAAGGCAACCAAGAAACCAGGCAAAAGACTCACGGCAACTGATACCCTTGCGGTGAAAGATCTTGCAGGAATCGAAACATTGGAGGATTTAAGAAATGAGACAATTATGGACATCACAGACAGCCAGGAGGTTGCGCAACGAGCAATCAATGTGGGAATCGAACAGGATAAAGAAGAGAGTCCTTACAAACATACCTCGACTTTTAACCCGCAGATGCCGTTTGATGCTTTGGACACCTTCTCAGAGGTTATGATAAAGGACCTCCTACAATTCCGAAAAAAACAGAGGACTAGTAGTGGTGGTATGAACTTATCGCAGGAGGATAAAATAGCATTAAACAAATTGGCTACTGATAATACCATAATTATCAAGCCCTCGGACAAAGGAAGAAACGTGGTGGTACAGACAAGGGAACAATACCATCATGAGGCAATGAGACAATTATCTGATGAGCGATGTTACCAGAAAACCACCCATAAGGCATACCAACAAAGCATCCAAGCATACGATGAACTAATCAGTAAGTGGTACAAAAAAGGAATGCTTGGGAATGAAGAACACCTATATTTACGTAGCTCTAACCCCACTTGCCCCACCTTCTACCGCATTCCCAAGATTCATAAGGACAATCTCGGTCCAAGGATTGACTGAACATGTCTCCAGATTTCTTGACTTTTTCCTGGCGAGCTTGGTAATTAAGTTATCTTCCTATGTGAAGGATAAAAAGGATTTTTTGACAAAGATTCAAGATGTACAATGGGAATCTGACTACCTACTTGTTGTACTTGACATAACGAGCCTTTAGACCTGTATTGAGCACACAAAGGGAATAGAAGCAGTAACTGAGTACTTAAGAACAAGACAGTTAAGATATGCGCAACACAATTGTATGTTGATTGACCTTTTGCATTTCTGCTTAAATAACAACATTTTCCTCTTTGAGGATGATTACTACAAGCAGGTGTCTGGTACAGCGATGGGCACCTGCTTCGCTCCCAGCTATGTGAATTTATTCGTTGGCTGGTGGGAGGAGCGGGTGCCCAGAGCCTACAGGGACGAGGTGTCTAGTGGCTCAGTGATAAAATGGCATCGATATATCGATGATTTATTTATCATTTGGCAAGGATCTGAGGAGACTGCACGTCATTACATCGCCAATCTGAATGCAAATGATTTAAATCTGCACTTTACTGGAACAATTAGTCCAACATCTGTTGACTACTTAGACCTTAGAGTGCAAATTGTGGAGGGCAAAATAGAAACTACTCTATATCGAAAAGCCACTGCTGGCAATTCGATATTATATGCCACAAGCAGTCATCCTCCCAAACTAGTGCAAAGTATCCCCTATGGGGAATTACTTAGATTGAGAAGAAACTGCACACGCGAGTGTGATTTTGAAGTTGCAGCCTCAGCTTGTGTAGAAAGGTTCACTATACGAGGATATAATCCCATTACTTTGGACAAAACACTCAGTAAGGTAAGGGTCATACCTAGACAAAATCTACTAGACCAGAGTAGGGACAAGAGAACTGAAACAGGGAAATTCCGGTTGATCACCCCGTACTCGGCAGAAGCGAATCACCTAAAACACATGCTGAGAAAGAACTGGCATATCCTCAAAGCCGATAATGTAATAGGTGAAGATATCCCGATCCATCCCTTGGTCACATTTAAAAAGGCTAGGTCTATTCGAGACCAACTGGTACGGAGCCACTTGGAGAAAGTCACTCCCAAAACTAACACCCTGAGAAGTATGAAGGGTTTTTTCCCCTGTCATAAATGTAAAGCATGCTGTAATAGCAAGATAACGCTTACTCACACCATCCAAGACACTGGCAGGGTCAGAAAAATCAACAGGTTCATCACCTGTAGCACCCCGTATGTGGTGTACTGTCTCGTTTGCCCATGCGGGCTGCGCTATATTGGCAGTACGGTGCACCCTCTTAAAATCAGGATATTAGAGCACATGAGGGCTATAGACAAGGTGGACCAAACATATCCGGTCGCAAGGCACTTTGCGGAATATCACAAAAGCAACCGAAATTTGCTTTTGTGCTATGGACTGGATCTAATCCCTGACAACATCAGAGGAGGGGATAGGCTCAAGAAACTTCGCAGATTAGAATCGAGGTACATTATTGACCTCCATACAAAAACACCATGGGGTATGAATAGTGGCGAAGATCTTATGGTTCATATTGGTGCATAAGGAAATCGTAACATCACACCAAGTATTGAAGGCCTTAGTAATGACATCACCACTGATATGAGTGTATATCTGTACATATGTATATTTGTGTAAATATATATATATATATATATATATTCACTGAAAAAACCATGGGTTATAGACCATATATAGTTAGGAATTAGCATTTACAAAACCTTGAAAATTCACTGAAAAAACCATAGGTTATAGACCATATATAGTTAGGAATTAGCATTTAAAAAACCTTTTTTTACTCACACAAAACCATTGAAATTCCATATATAGTTAGTAGTACTAACTATATATCGCGCACCCGCAATCCACTGCTGATCATGTCACATATTACATCATTCATGACATGGTCAGTGACATCACTGATGACATCACTGATGACATCTCAAATGACATCACTGATGACATCACTGATGACATCTCAAATGACATCACTGATGACAACATCCAGTGACTGTGTATTTCTGTAAAGTTAAAATATGTCTTACATATTGAAGAATGAGTGGATGTAGAAGTGTCTGGATGAAGGATTTAGTAGGTGAATGACTGACTGTATGAGTGAGTGGTTAAATGTGTCTCACTGAGTGCATGGGTTAGTGACTGAACTGTGTTAATTTGTGCATCATTATGTTTGTTGTTCTGTAAACTGCTGCATGTGTTGATCAGTAGCTATATGAGTAAGTATATGGGTTATTGATTGGTTGCTCAAGTATTTGTATGGGAGACTGAGTGTGTGTGTGGGTGGCTGGGAGGTGTATGACTCTGTGCATTGGTGAGTGAATGGATATCTCAGTGCTACATGTCAAAGTAAGTACATATGTAAAACACAGTACATGTGAGAGTTGGCATATATAAATAACTGTGCATAAGAGCCAGTGAATGTGTGAGTGGCTGTATGGATGATTGTGAACTTGTATCAGGGATTGTAAAAGAGAGTAAATATGTGTTAGTATATGTTTGAATAAGTAAGGTGTGTATAACTGTATAGTTGAGGAAATGGAGGTCTGATTGATTCTTTGCATGACTGACTAGGTGTGTAAGTAACTCCATGGATGAGTGACAGTCTGTGAGTGTCTGTTTACACTGAGTGTATCTAAGGTTATATTAGAGTCTGAAGAGGTTCATCGTATTATCACATGAATGATGTCATCAGTGATGTGATCAGTAATGTCAAATGAGATGTCATCAGTGATGTCATCAGTGATGTCATTTGAGATGTCATCAGTGATGTCATCAGTGATGTCATTTGAGATGTCATCAGTGATGTCATCAGTGATGTCATTTGAGATGTCATCAGTGATGTCATCAGTGATGTCACTGACCATGTCATGAATGATGTAATATGTGACATGATCAGCAGTGGATTGCGGGTGCGCGATATATAGTGAGTACTACTAACTATATATGGAATTTCAATGGTTTTGTGTGAGTAAAAAAAGGTTTTTTAAATGCTAATTCCTAACTATATATGGTCTATAACCTATGGTTTTTTCAGTGAATTTTCAAGGTTTTGTAAATGCTAATTCCTAACTATATATGGTCTATAACCTATGGTTTTTTCAGTGAATTTCAATGGTTTTTTAATAGCAAATATCATAAGCTGTCGAATGTCAAGTACGTGGTAAGAAAAAACATTTTCGTGTTTATGCACACTGATCTGCTTTGAATGGTGCCCCCCCCCCTCATTTCTATTAGGAGTACTCTCTCTTTGCACATAGTGAAGGGTAGTTAACGCAGGCCTTTGCCCCCGTTGTAATCCGTCGTGCCTGCTTCTCTCTCCATTTGATTGATTGTTATCCAAGCATTTACTGTTTTAGAATTGGTTCTCTTTGGTTCATTCTCTATTTACAAACAAGCACAGAGTCGCAATACTCTGTTTAGTCTTTGCAGATAGCGAAAAATCGTGTAAAAAAACAAAAGGAATCGAGCAAAATCAGTAGGCCACTAATGGGATCTCTTTTTGACCTCGCTAAAATAGAAACATTAGGAACAACCCCTCATAACAAATACGAAACTAGTGAGATGAACTGATCTCCACACCATGATGGCTGCAAGACAGCTCGGCTCCGCCACCCATCCCGCCCAAAATAACGATAAACTCTATGCAAATATATACAACACACCAGCAAAGTAACAGGGTAAAACATTTTATTAAACAACTATTTACATAACTATTTTAAACTTTTTGTTGCCCGATCCGGCTAGCTCAATCGATCGAGCATGAAACTCATGCACTCTGATGATTCAAAGTTTTGAAGAGTGCTTGTAACACTGTCTGAAGCCTATTTGCACTTGCTTCATCTTCACTATTCTAAAAGTAAGTGGGGGCTGTTTGAGTACGTTACTGCATTTGTAAACAATGTGATGCGGTGCCACCCTGAACCGCTTAACGGAGGCCCCCGAGGGACGGTGTGATGGCGCGGACTCGGAGGGGGCGCTTGGCTCCGGCCCCCTCCCCAAGTCGTGTTCTCCTGGTGTGGCCTGAGATCGCCCCCGACATAGGTGGCCGGCTCCCGGGATCAAGCGGAACTTTTTGCCTTTTGGTAACTCTTCCATTCTTGACCTTGTCCCACAATCCGTTTCACCTAAAGACACGCTGTAGTGGGGCGCCCCTTTACCATTTCAGTTGCCATTCCGCCCGCTTTTGCTACACTGTGCCTCTTCCGCTATTCAGCTGTTTACCGCCCGCTCTTTCGACTACAACGTCTCGCTCACCATGTAGTTGAGTTGCTCCCGCTCTTGCGGTGCAGCGATAGGCGGCTGCCACAGGACTCTCAAAATGGCGGCCGGCTCTTCAGATTTGGGCGTGGTCCACTAAAATGGCCCTGCGACACCTTGGAACTCGGACGCTTGTCTGCTAGAGCTTGGGCTCCATTCTCGAAAGCGTCCCCTCAGCCTTGAAGATTCTACAAAAGTCTTGGGGGCCCCCGACTCCCGCAGGCTTCTGGTGGGGAGCGGCTAGCATGATTGCTCGTGGAATGGCCACGACGGAGCTACGAAATGGTGGTGCTCTCATGCTAACGCCAGCTTCAGTCTGAAACATCCAGAAACTCTGTAGACTACCAATTCGATCAGTTCCGGTAGCGCCCCAACGTGACCCGGTAGAGAAGAACTTGCCCTCCCCTCTTTGACTGATGGTTCTTGTTGCCTGTCCCTTCTGTTGTCATTTAACAGAACTATTTAGCCTGCTGAAAGGGGTTGTGTTCCGACCGCTGGTTGGTGGAGACATTTTGACTATATTCTGGACCTGCGTTGTCGCGTAATGCGTCATATGACGCGCCGCGTTAGCGCATCCGGAAGTGATCCGGGGCGCGGCGCGCAGCGCGTAACGTAAGCATAACAGATCATGTAATTTGTTAATAAAACTTTTCATTGGTTCATTTTACTTTTCTTACTCTAATGATGAAAGGCTTGGTCATATGACCTAAAAATTACGCTTTTTATTACTTTCGAACATTATTTTTTCTTAAACATATGTTATATTGTTCCAGGCTAATGTACTTTCCCGGAAAATTTACAACTGTCCTGCAAGTAAAATATATTCCTTTTTCGAGAAAAAGGGCGTTTCTTCGTCCCATGACGGAGCCGTTGAGCAAAAGAGGGTCGGCCTGCTGTCTTAGTCGCCGATACGCCAGAATATCAGATTCTTATCGATCACTTTATGTTGCAGGAGTAGAAAACACAACAACCCTTGACCATTTATCTTTACTGCGTTCCTGCGTATTATACCTTTTACCCTTCATGTAATTCGAATGCTTTATTTCACTTGCCTTTTACTGATTCTAAAACAGTGACTATTATTAAAAACTTTACCAATGTAAATACTACTACCATGTTTTCTTTTAAAAACCTTTATTGTGAAAATGTCAGTATACAAATACGGGCCTAAAACCACGTGGGCCGGGCACGGAGCAAACTGTAATCGTATATGATGAGTAGACATTTACACTGTAGAGGAACGTAACGGGCGGGCCATTAGGTTGCAAGGACTAAGGTGTCTAACAGTTGCGGAATCGGTGGACGTACATTTTATAATTAAAATACGACAGGGCCAGTTACAATAAAATTATCTAGATATACATTTGCGGGCAAGTACCATGGGTGACGTTAATTCGAACTTTCAATAGTACAGTAATCAATAACACATCAGAACTTAATATCAATAGGGATGTCGAAATATTCAATCAATTCTCGTCCCCGCCCGCCATGTGCTTCAAAACTGCATACGTATCTCGTGATTTCAATGTTCTGCAACCAGTACACAACAAGGAGTTACGACTCCCATTTATTCTGGCGCCATTTTGGGCGAGGACGGGCTGGTCCAGGATATAGTCAAAATGTCTCTACCAACCATCGACTATGATGATGTTCATATGCTGTATTTATTAGAGTACCACTCATCGGTCCACATGAAATTAATTTGCCACAATCTAAACATGTCATTTTAATCTTTCCAAAGTTCTTCTAAATATTTGGGACCGTTTCCCTTGCCTCTGATGCTGTCAGTGCCAGTTCTTTGATGAATGTACTGGCAGGTCGGGGGTTCTCCTCCAAATCTCTCTTTTATGCAGCACTATAATTAATCGGTGCCACCTCTCCATATGACGATGCATGGTATAGTTACCATAACTATATTTTTTTTCGGTTCCTCTGGAGAGTACATCGTGGCAGATGAAGCGTGTAACGTACCGGGAATTTACCTTTTTTTCATGTAGAGGAAAGGAAAAAAAATTCGAGCGTCCGAGTTCTAAGGTGTCCCAGGGCCATTTTAGTGGACCAGGCCCAAATCCAAAGGACAGGCCGCCATTTTGAGAGTCCTGTTGCAGCCGCCTGTCGCTGTAGCATCAAGAGCGGCCGAAACTCAGCTGAATGGCAACTGAAACGGTAAAGGGGCGCCCCACTACAGCAGACGAGCCTCCACCTGGGAAGGCCCGTTCACGCCGCCTCCCCCCCCCCCCCTTCGGGCACCCCACGCCGTTATTCGGAGCAGGATTGTAGGATGGCCACACCAATGCGGCAACTTGCTAGACACCACCTCGGTGCCAACCGAATCTCAGCGCCTTGTGGTGTCTTCTATTCAGAAAACATTGTTGTGCTGCCTTCGACCTATTCGCCGCAAGTGCGCACGCAACTCAGCTGCATAGCTTGCTAGACACCACCTCGGTGCCATCCGGATCTTGGCGCGTTGCGCTGCCTTTGGCCCCATTCGCACATCGGTCCGCTACTGACGCCACCTCACAGGCCAACGGGGCGCCCCACGCCCACTTTCAGCATTGTAGGATGGCCACACCAATGCGGCAACTTGCTAGACACCACCTCGGTGCCATCCGGATCTTGGCGCGTTGTGCTGCCTTCGGCCTATTCGCACATCAGTCCGCTACTGACGCGAACTCACAGGCCAACGAGGCGCCCCACGCCGACTTTCAGCATTATAGGATGGCCACACCAGTGCGGCAACTTGCTAGACACCACCTCGGTGCCATCCGGATCTTGGCGCGTAGTGAAGCTGCAGCAGCTGCAAATAAGCTTCAGACAGTGTTACAACCGCTGCTCAGAACTCTCAACTATGACACCACCTTGGTGCCATCCGGATCTTGGCGCGTTGCGCTGCCTTTGGCCCCATTCGCACATCGGTCCGCTACTGACGCCACCTCACAGGCCAACGGGGCGCCCCAAGCCCACTTTCAGCATTGTACGATGGCCACACCAGTGCGGCAACTTGCTAGACACCACCTCGGTGCCATCCGGATCTTGGCGCGTTGTGCTGCCTTCGGCCTATTCGCACATCGGTCCGCTACTGACGCTGCCTCACGTGCCAACGGATTTTCTACACTTTTTATACCCTATGCCGCATAACAGGTCATGTGACTTGTTTATAAAACTTTTCATTGGTTCATTTTACTTTTGGTTTCCTAATGAAGGAAGGCTTGATCATATGACCTAAAAATAACACTTTTCATTGGATGAAAACTTTTTTTTTCCCAAACGATGAAAGCCCCACCTTGTTTCTGGATGTTTCAGACTGAAGCTGGCGTCAGCATGAAAGCACCACCATCTCGTGGCTCCGTCGTGGTCATTCCGCGAGCAATCATGGCAGGCGCTCCCCACCGGAAGCCTGCAGGAGTCGAGGGCCCCCAAGACTTTTGTACAATCCTCAAGGCTGAGGGAACGCTTTCGAGAATGGGGTCCAAGACCTAGCAGACTAGCGTCCGATTTCCAAGGTGTCCCAGGGCCATTTCAGTGGACCAGGCCCAAAAAGGAAAGAGCCTGCCGCCATTTTGAGAGTCCTGTGGCAGCCGCCTATCGCTGCACCGCAAGAGTGGGCGCAACTCAGCTGAATGGCGGATTTTGACACAGTGGACCAAAAGCGGACGGAATGGCAACTGAAACGGTAAAGGGGCGCCCCACTACAGCAGACGAGCCTCCACCTGGGGAGGCCCGTTCACGCCGCCTCACCCCCCCCGCCCCCCGGGGCGCCCCACGCCGTTATTCGGAGGGCGGCAACTTACTGGACATCACCTTGGTGCCATCGTTCTGCTGCCTTGGAACTATTCGCACAACAGACCGCTACTGATGACCCACCCCCAGCGACGCCCCACGCCGGATACCGAAATCAGTGCGGCACCCAGGCAACATCACCTGGGTGCCGTCCAGAAATCTGGACGTTGTGCTGCGTTGGGACTATTCGCACAACCGACCGCTACTTCCTTCTTTTTCCCTAAAAATGTTTAAATGTTTTTACTGTTTTTGTTTTGTTGTATATATTTATAAGTTATTAAAGTTTTATAATCCTACTACTTTGTTGGAGTGCTATATATTTTTAATGTGACACATAATTGTAAAAACTTTGATGTACAAAGAGGCATCCCTGGAATCTTCCGCTTCAGGCTCGGTCCCCTCCCCAATCACAATACAGAATGGTTTTCAGATAGTAGGAACGCGTGTGGTGTGACGGATCTCATCGGGTGTGGGCCTTGATCTACTATAACTCCTTTGAAGAGGGGTGATTCTTTACAGCTGGGGCCATAAACTACATCTGCAGGGCTAGCTGATAGCCTGGGACCGGCCTGGACAATCGGACACAGAGGAAGAGGAGTGTCAGAGGGTGCGGTAGTGAATAGGGCGAAAGGGAGGTGTCGGACAGGCACAGGGTGTGATTCTCAGGGAAGAGCAGCGCAGATGGGGGGAGGTTTATTGCCCATGCGTAAGACAGAGAGCGGGGGTGACCAGTGCCTGGGGGAGATGCTTGCGAGGGTGGGGAGCCATGATAAGGATCGACAGCGTGCAGAGAGTGGGTCTGGTCAAGGCATCTAAAATGGCTGCCGTGCACGACAAAAGTGTGGCATTTGAAAAAAGGCAAGATGGCGCAGACAATGTTTATCAACACTTCCTGATTTCCTTCGAATCGAACGTTAACAGACGTTATCTCTACCACACTACCGGTCCCCCTGGGCTTAAACGCCGAGATGGTAGGGACTGCATCCCGTGGAGATAGGCCGAGACGTCACTCAGCAGAAAAAAAGAAAAAAAAGTCTATAAACATACAATAAGTTAAAAGTCAATCAGTCTTGTTTCCTTGAAGTACGCTCCCCAGGCCCGCGGGGCCCTTTTAAAACCTCCACATCAAACCTAGGGGGTCAGGGAGGATCTACTATGCCCCCTTATGGTCATTTGCCCCTTCGCTTTGGCCTCCTCTTGTCTCTCGATCCTACCGAGAGACAAGATGGCGGCCGCTACGGACTGTTTGGAATGTTTACAGACGCCGGAGAACCAATCAGCTTCGCTTCACAAAGCTCCGTAACGCGAAAAGTACGCGAAGCGGAGCGCTGCCCGGTCCGCTGTCACAGATATATATCTTTTTTTTAACGTTATTTCTCAAAATCCACTGGAGCACATATATTGAGACATAGCAAAGGCACATCGGGCTACCAGTACCTACAATTTTGCCAAGTTTCGTGCAAATCCATTCAGCCGTTCGATTATTATTATTATTTTTATTTTTTTGCCCCGCGGGGCCCTTTTAAAACCTCCACATCAAACCTAGGGGGTCAGGGAGGATCTACTATGCCCCCTTATGGTCATTTGCCCCTTCGCTTTGGCCTCCTCTTGTCTCTCGATCCTACCGAGAGACAAGATGGCGGCCGCTACGGACTGTTTGCAATGTTTACAGACGCCGGAGAACCAATCAGCTTCGCTTTACAAAGCTCCGTAACGCGAAAAGTACGCGAACCGGAGCGCTGCCCGGTCCGCTGTTACAGATATATATCTTTTTTTGAACGTTAATTTCTCAAAATCCACTGGAGCACATATATTGAGACCTAGCAAAGGCACATCGGGCTACCAGTCCCTACAATTTTGCCAAGTTTCGTGCAAATCCATTCAGCCGTTCGGGCTAAAAGTGAGGCCAACCGCCCTATGGAAATTAACATTGGAAAAACGCGTTTTGGGACCCCCCTTTTTTCTCGGCCCCCCCTTGACGTACCCCCCCCAAATTTCCAGGGGCTGCTCAGAAACAAAATGTTCCATTTTCCTGAAAATTTCTGCCAATTCCGTCCACAAACGCCAAAGTTATTAGACATAGAATTATATATACCTACTGGCGACCGCCAGTAGGTAATATATGTTTATAGAAGGACAATTACTTGTGGATTTGCAGTATGGGTTGTTGACACATTGAATCATTTAAGTCTTGAATATTGCAAATTTGATCTATAATTTGGTTTCAATTATGGTTTTGGTATTAGACCATCTTGAAGTTTTGAAATCGAGTAGAGGTTATAAAAGTATACTGTGGTATCTTCCACCTTTGTTCTCCCCCGGTGGCTCCGCGTGTAATGGAGCTGCTCGCGGTGACATCACTTAGAATGTCACCGCGACCAGCGTTCCAAGGCGAGCGCCGGGGACGACTGTGTGAAGCTGACTCGTGCGATAGGCTGTGGCTGAGGTCGTCAGGTTGACACCTATCTTAATAAACTTCGTAAGGTCATCTCAACTAAGCGATTTGTGCTTTCTTTACCGATATCACACTGGCGACGAGGGAAAGTTGAAGCCTGCGACCTCAACAAGCAAGTACATAGGGAAGGTGACAGTAAAAGGAAGAAAAGCGGCACAGAAGCGGTCGGCGTTGTGAAATATCAGTCGGAATACAAGAACGGCGGAATCGAGGGAAGAAGTGTCGATTTCGTGGCAGTCAAAAGTACAGTAAACACTGTGAGGAAGCGGCTGCTGATCGGAGGTAGAAACGTTCCCTTCTGAAGCCTTACAGAAGTAAGATACGCCTGCCAGCTGCCCCTGGCGCGCTGTTTCTACACCCACTTTCGACGTAATTGTTAAATTTAACATGTGGCTGGTGTCAGTGAGGCGCATGAGGTGATTGGCGCTGCTGGTATATGCTGGGCAGTGAAGTGATGCGGCAGACGTGAAGAGAGTACCGGCATCTGAGAGCCGGACGGAGTCAGTGAGGCGCGTGAGGTGATTTGCGTTGCCGGTATCTGCTGAGCAGGGAAGTGAAGCGGCTGCTACGTCGAGTGAATGCTGGAATCTGACGACCAGCTGACAAAGCAAGGCGCGCAGGTTCACACTTCCACATGAGAATGATGAGGTGGGCGGAAGCGTAAGGAGTGTACTACCTTATCCCAGGCCCTACTCGTTTGCTGTGCAGCGCTAGGAAGAGAAGCAAGGGGTACTCTGCATGCCCAGCGATGTCTGCGGGGAGCTTTAGCGACGAGGGCTGTGGCAGCAAAGTGTGATTTCTGACAGGCCAACCTCGCGCACACAGTAAGCGATCGCATCACCTTCAGTAAGACACCGTCAGTGTGCCAGAACCCTCTTTTATTCATCATCGTGGTAGGTGGATACAGTTAATGAAGTGACGGGTGACATAAGCTGCGCACCACCCCTTTGTTTGGTTCACACCATTATTAGTACATCAATTTTGAAACTTTGCATTTGACATTGACAAAATTTTTTGGGGGGTTTTCTTTTCACCCGTTTTTGGTGAAATGTGTACGACCCCGTACTTGTGTAGAACCTAACTCTAAGCCTGTGGAGTATTTGCTGTGTAAGAAGCCTCGGCAGAACTATACAAACGTGACTGTGGCCTTTCACTGTGTGTTATGATTCCCTTGTGAAAAGTTATGGGAAGGCACCATCCGGTTTAAGTTTTGAATCCCACTGTGCCAAAAAGTGTTATAAGGGAAACTAAAGATATGTGGGGTAGTTGATTCCCTGTACTTTGCTCTACTAGTGCATTTAGGATAGCACCTTGCCCCATTCTGTACAAAAAGTGGCTATCAAGTTACCCTGTTTTTGGGCATTCTAGTTTAAATAACGCTCTGTGAGACTGCACTTTGCATCTCTGTATCCTAGCAAAACTCTTGTGGTTTGGGGTGCTTAGTTGTTTTAACGCTCAGGACACTACACCATGCAGAGTGTAACTCCTCCACCCTTTTTCCTGACTAACCCCGGGGATCCTAGTATCCAATGGAAAAAGTGGAAGAAAGTATTCTTGAATTATGCCACTGTATGCGGGCCAAATCTTGGACTTGAGAGGAAGGTAGCATTACTAGCATACTACTTAGGGGCAGAGGGGGAAGAAGTCCTAGATCACCTTCCAGATTTAGGGACGCAGGAAGCGAGGGGCCTCAATGAGCTAGAAGTAAGTCTTAAGAAATTGGATTTACATTACCTTCCCAAGACGAGCACCATAATGGAAAGGTACCATTTTGGGAAGAGGGCACAGAAGGAGGGGTAATCTATTGAGGATTTTGTATCAGAGTTGAGGAAACTAGCTGCGACTTGTAAATTTGGTAGTGCAAGTGAAGAAAGGATCAGGGATCAATTTGTACTAGCTTGCAGAATGGAACATGTACGTGAGGAGCTATGGCTTAAGGATGATCCGCCTTTGAGGGAGGTTTTGATCATAGCAAAACAAGTTGAGCACATGTTGCAGTGTGTCAAGGAAATAAAGCAAGACACAGGGGAAAAAGGGAAAGATGATAAGCCTGTTGTGAGTGAGGTGGTGACCAAATGTGAGGCTGTATCTGTGATCAATGGGCAGAAGGTAAAGGGTAGAGAGCAGAAGGAGAACAAAGTGGGTGGACCATTCAAGGGCTCTTGCTACAGATGTGGCAAGCAAGGGCATTTGGCCAATGACAAAGAGTGTCCCGCTTTGAGGTTCACATGTAACAAGTGTGGAAAGAAAGGTCACATTAAGCAATATTGTAAGAGTGGACAAGGGTTCAACAGACAGTGTAGAGACAGGAAGAACATAGTCTGCGATGAAATAGTGGTACAAGTCAACGAAAGTCAAGTCAAATGCCATAATGACCCCATGTGTGAAGAAATTGTAGTGCAGGTCGATGAGGGTCAGGTCAGCAGCCCCAAAGACAACATAAAAGTGGGGGGCACTGAGTTAGAGGCGTTGTTCAATTCCTGCTCTAGAATAACCATCATCAATGCTAGAGAATTCGCCTGCGTGTCCAAGGGGAAGATAATTCTGAGGAGAATGGATGTGAGACCTGGAGGATATGCTGGGCGCCCCATCTCTATGAAAGGGTACTTCTGGGACAAAATAGAATACGGAAACAGGTCAACAGTGTCCAAGGTGTATGTGTCCACAGTCGGGGATAACATTTTGGGGTGGCAAGCACAGAAGGAGCTAGGGGTTTATCTCAATCCCAATAGCAATCCCCAGATTTTGATGCAGGAGATTATGCAACATAAGGAAAGCGTAGTGTCTGGGTTCAAAGAAGTATTCAGAGAGGAGCTAGGATGCTTAAAGAACTACTGTCACAAGATAAAGTTGAAGGAAAACGCTAAGCCAGTCGTAGCCAAGGTCAGGAAGCTTCCAATTGCCATCCAAGAAGAGGTGAAATCTGAACTGGAGAAATTATGCAAAGCAGGAGTCATCGAACCAGTGGAAGCAATGGAATGGTTGGCACCCATTGTGGCCGCAAAGAAAAAGGATGGGTCGGTTCGGCTCTGCATCGACCTGAGAGCACTTAACAGAGAGGTCGTGGTCGACCGATTTCCCCTTCCGAACATCGCCCAGATGATGAGCAGGCTAGAAGGGGCAAAAGTGTTTTCCACCCTCGACCTCACCTCTGCGTACTTCCAGATCAAACTGCACGAAGAGACCCATGGGCGCGTACAAGTTCAAAAGGATGCCTTTTGGACTAGTTTCGGCGGCTGCCGTGTTTCAGAGGCTCCTGGGGAACATCTTGAAAGGCATCCCAGGCATCATGTGTTATCAGGACGATGTGCTGATATTCACAAAAGACCATGAAGAGCATGATGAGACGCTGAGACGCGTGTTGGGAAGGTTCAGGTCGCAAGGTCTAACGCTTAAAAAAGAGAAGTGCGTCTTTGGCTGCGCAGAATTAGATTTTTTGGGACACAAGGTGACGGCCGAAGGAATATGCCCTAAAGCCGAGCTCCAGAAGACCATTGTAAGTTTAAGCCATCCCACAAGCAAGGATGAAATCAAGTCGTTTATGGGACCCCAACGCCGGAAACAACGACATCACCCCTTCGCAAGACCTCTGCAACTCCCTCGCCTCCTACTTCCACAACAAGATCGCGGACATACACAACAGCTTCAGCACTCAACCGACGCACGCCACGACCGAACCACCGCCCCCCACCACCACCCTCCGCGCCTGGACCCCGATCAGCACCGAAGACACCGTCCGCACGATGAACTCCATCCACTTCGGATCGCCGACCGACCCCTGCCCTCACCACATCTTCAACAAGGCCGACACGGTCATCGCACCCCACCTGCGGGACATCATCAACACCTCCTTCGACACCGCCACCTTCCCGGAGAGCTGGAAGCACGCCGAACTCAGCGCTCTACTCAAGAAGCCATCAGCCGACCCCACCGACCTCAAGAACTACCGCCCCATCTCGCTGCTCCCGTTCCCCGCAAAAGTCATCGAGAAGACCGTCAGCAAACAGCTGGCCGCCTTCCTCGAGACGAACGGATCCCTTGACCTCTCGCAGTCTGGCTTCCGGGCCAACCACAGCACCGAGACCGCCCTGATCGCAGCCACCGATGACATCCGAGCCCTGCTTGACAACGGAGAAACAGCAGCCCTCATCCTCCTAGACCTCTCCGCGGCCTTCAACGCTGTCTGTCACCGCACCCTAGTGCAGCGCCTCAGCAACGTCGGAATCCAGGAGAAGGCACGGGAGTGGATCATCTCCTTCCTCCCCGGAAGGACACAGAGAGTCTGCCTCCCCCCGTTCAGATCGAAAGCCACCGAAGTCATCTGCGGCGTTCCTCAAGGCTCCTTGCTCAGCCCAACCCTCTTCAACGTCTACATGAGCCCCCTCGCAGACATCGCACGCCGGCACAACCTCAACATCATCTCCTATGCCGACGACACCCAGCTGATCCTCTCCCTCACCAACGACCCCGCCACCGCCAGAGCCAACCTACACAAGGGGATGAAAGAGGTAGCCGAATGGATGAAGAACAGCCGCCTGAAACTGAACTCGGACAAGACGGAAGTCCTCACCCTGGGACCTTCACCCTCCGCCTGGGATGACTCCTGGTGGCCCCCCGCCCTAGGCAGCGCACCCAAATCAACAGACAACGCACGCAACCTGGGCTTCATCCTGGACTCCTCCCTCTCCATGACCAGACAAGTCAACGCCGTCTCCTCGTCATGCTTCAACATCCTGCGCATGCTACGTAAGATCTTCCGATGGATCCCCACCGAGACCAGGAAGACGGTCACCCAGGCCCTCGTCACCAGCCGGCTGGACTACGGCAACTCCCTCTATGCCGGAACCACCGCCAAACTCCAGAAGAGACTCCAGCGGATCCAGAACGCCTCAGCACGACTCATCCTGGACATCCCCCGTCGCAGCCACATCTCCGGACACCTGAGAGACCTGCACTGGCTCCCGATCAACAAGAGAATCACCTTCCGTCTCCTCACCCAAGCACACAAAGCCCTACACAAACAAGGCCCAGGATACCTCAACAGCCGCCTCAACTTCTACACTCCCAAACGCCAGCTTCGATCGACCAGCCACGCCCTCGCCGCCATCCCCCGCATCCGAAGAGCCACCACAGGGGGACGGTCCTTCTCCTACCTCGCCGCCAAGACTTGGAACTCCCTCCCGACCCACCTCCGCCTGACCCAGGACCACCTCGCCTTCAGGAAGCAACTCAAGACCTGCCTGTTCGAGCAGTAGCGGACCCCCCTCCCCTAGCGCCTTGTGACCCTCTGGGTGAGTAGTGCGCTATATAAATGCTTTGATTGATTGATTGAATGCTAGAATTCTATGGGAAGTTCATACGGAACCTTGCAGGAAGGACATACGCCATCAGGCTTCTATTGAAGAAAGAGACGGAGTTCAACTGGAGTAAGGAGTGTCAGAGGGAGTTTGAAGATGTGAGGAGGGCACTGGCAGAAGCCCCCAGCTTGAAGTCCTACATACCTAACCGTGCGACAGTGGTCACCACCGATGCAAGCGCTAAAGGGCTGGGAGCAGTCCTCACTCAAATAGGCAAAGACTGTGAGGAAACGATTGCATTCGCCTCTAGATCACTTCAGAAGTCCGAAAACAACTACTCGGTGATCGAAAAAGAGGCTCTGGCAGTATCCTAGGCATTGGGTAAATTCAGAGACTTCCTGTGGGGCACACAGTTTACGCTGTGTACTGACCACAAGCCGCTAGTGGAAGTCTTCAGCAAAAAAGGCCTGGACGCCATCTCCCGCAGGATCAGGCGGTGGGTGGTCAGTCTTCAAGAATACACCTCCAGCGTCGAGTATGTTGCGGGAGCACGTAATTTTGCAGCAGACTGTTTGTCAAGACTCATAAATGAGGAGGAAGCGAAGGAGACGTATGACAGGGCGGATGATGAAGCGGATGAACACCAGATAGAAAATGTCTGCGCTGTCCAGAGGGCATTAGGAGAAGATACATGGAAAAGCGCAATGAAGGAGGATGAAATTTTGGAGCAGGTGTGCAAGAGAATAAAGGGCAGGTGGAAGCACGAAGACAAAAGGGAGGAGACTCTGCGGCCGTACTGGGTTGTCAAAGACGAGCTGTCCTTAGTCGATGAATGCTTGTTCAGGGGAACAAGACTAGTACCACCTGCGTCAGTGAGAGAAAGCCTGGTGGAGATAGCCCATGAAGGCCACATGGGTATCACCAGGATGAAGCAAAGGCTGAGAGAGAACTATTGGTGGCCAAGCATGGACCTTGCCATAGAAAGGAAAATTAGGGACTGCGTTCCCTGCAGCAACAGTGACAAACTCTTGAAGCAAATGATACCGCCAATGGTATGCAGGCCGCCACCGTCAGGACCCTGGGAGGAATTGGCACTGGACATTGTGGGTCAATTGACAGGAGAAGTGCGCACGCCGTACATTCTGGTGCTCATGGACATGTATTCTAGGTGGCCGGAGGTGAGACTAGTGAGCGAAGTCACTACGAAGGTTGTTATCGAGTTCATGCAAGAGTTATTTGTCAGAGAAGGACTACCCAGCAGCCTACTCACCGACAATGGGGTGCAATTATGTTCCAAAGAGATGGAAGACTTCCTGGAGGGGAGAGGTATCACTCACAAACGGTGTGCTCTGTATCACCCCGAGACCAACGGCATGATCGAGCATTTCAATAAAACCCTCAAGGAAAGCATCCAACTAGCGAAAGCCAGTGGAATAAGCTGGAAGGAAGAATTATGGTGACGGGTGGAAGCATACAGATTCACCCCGCACCAAACGACGGGAGTCACCCCTTTCAAGTTGCTCCGGGCAAGAGTACCCAACACCAAGCTATCCCAAGGATGGATGGGGTGGCACAAAGGATGGTCGGATCACTCAAAGGAAGCGAAAAGCCGGGAGAAACAAGAGGGAGCCATGACAGAAAGGAAAGAAAGGTATGACCGGCTTAAATCAACACGGGAGGCCGAGTTCAAAGTGGGAGATTACATCAAGATCAGGACACCTACTGGTAGAGCAAGCTGGTCAGGTTACAGTTGTCCAACCAAGATCACTAAACTGTTCAAGAATGCTGTGAAGACTCAAGAGGGGAAAATCTGGAACCTGGGAAGAGTAGTGAGGTTTCACCCACCCGTGCATGACTCTGATAGTGAAGGAGAGGGGAAAAGTGATGTAGGAGGGAGCAATCGGGCAAACACTAGGAAGCCGTTGACGGTCTCCCACCCAGTTGTTAGGTCTAGCAGGAGAGTGACCAGACCCCCAAGACATTTGGATCAATATGTTATGATGTGATTTTCTGCATGCTATTGTTTTTCTGTATCATTCTCATGTTTCATTCCGCAGGGGAGGGGGATGTGTGGTATCTTCCACCTTTGTTCTCCCCCGGTGGCTCCGCGTGTAATGGAGCTGCTCGCGGTGACATCACTTAGAATGTCACCGCGACCAGCGTTCCAAGGCGAGCGCCGGGGACGACTGTGTGAAGCTGACTCGTGCGATAGGCTGTGGCTGAGGTCGTCAGGTTGACACCTATCTTAATAAACTTCGTTAGGTCATCTCAACTAAGCGCTTTGTGCTTTCTTTACCGATATCACAGATACCTTGATACATCTGTAACTATGTAAATGCAATAACATGACTTTGTTAAAATGAACTTAGGATAAGAGCTTTAAAATTTGACGTAAGCTATAAGAGAGGCTAATGTATATAGAGATTAAAAATGTTAGTGGGTTGACATGATTTGAAAAACAGATAGGAATAACACTCAAGGAAGGACAATTGCCGATACACGGCTTAATTCTGTGAAAAAATATCGAGTAATCCAGTTTAGTTTAATAATGTAAACTGTCTGGGGATATTATGGCAAATAATTTGCAATTCATAATTCCTATTACTTTGATTGATGTGTGGTTTAAATTGTGTGCTTTGAATAATATAGCAAACAAGGAGATGATCACATCTATAAACAGAAAATATACCACTCTAAGATGGCGCTGGTTAATGTCAGCCAACCAGTAGTCCTTCCTTTACTGTGTTGATACTGTTTAAAAACCTGCCGATGTCTAGTGGCTACTGACATCGAGAAAGGCTGTTTGCCGAAACGCGAGGGCGTCTGTCTTGTCTGCAATAAAAGCAACCCTGGATGAATTCACCCCGTGACTGCGGATATTGCTTTGTGAAATTCGAGGAAATTTGGAGCTTAATATATATATATATATATGTGTATATATATATATATATATATATATATATATATATATATATATATATATATATATATATATATACATTACCTACTGGCGGTCGCCAGTAGGTAGTTATAGTTAGGATTGATTTCCATAGGAAATCCGCAACATTCTATTGGGAATAACTTTGGCGCCGGTGGCCGAATCTTCGCAAATTTCTCAACGAAGATGGCCCGCTCCGCTCTGCTCCTTCCCTGAAAGTTTGGGGTGGATTTGTCAAGCGGGGGCCGAGATAAAAGAGAGGTCCCAAAACGTGTTTTCCCCATGTTAATTTCCATAGGGCGGTTGGACTCACTTTTAGCCCGAACGGCAGAATGTATTTCCACAAAACTTGGCAAAATTGTAGGGACTGGTAACCCGATGTGCCTTTGCTATGTCTCAAGATATGTGCTCCAGTGGATTTTGAGTAATTTAGGTTCAAAAACATATATATATCTGGGCGGAGCCTAACCACACATCTGATCTGATTGGCTGTCAGCACTTCATCCAAGAAGTGTTGGCAGCCATCTTGGGACCAATATACATGATAGCACCTCATTAAAAAGCATTGTAGTTAATAGAGGGTTTTAGGACTTTAGTTACATTATAAATCATTTGTTGATGGTACCATACTCATTTTAGGAATTGTGGTGTGTTCTTAGGTGATTTTACCATGTGAAAAAGCCTTCTGCTGTGATATCATGAATCATGTTTGAAAGAAAACTAATATCTCATGATTTTCCCACAGTGGTTTGGAAGGGGATCTATAAGCTAAACTGAAAGCATATTTTCTGTAAATTTACATTATCTTTCTCAGTCATGTGAGAATGATGTCTGACATTCTCAGTAAAACATGTACATCCAACAAGGACAGAGACTGTCAGTTGATTCCTTTGTGTTCTACTGCAGCCTCCTAGAGTGTTCTAAAGAACAACTAGAGCGCTAACAGTCCTACTTATTACAAAGGTATAGCACACCTGAAGCCATCGTGATGGGAATAAAGTGGTAACTCTTAAAACATTTAATTTAAAAAGGAACAAAATGAGGGGTATAATATGACATAGAAAGTATTATTAGTGCTGCAAAAAGAAAAATTAGGGCACATTTTGAGTGACTTCTCAAATCCTCTTCTATTTCATTAAAATTTTTTGACATGCAGTCTCCCAAGATGGCCACCAGAGACAAAATAGCCCAAATGTAGCCCAAATATCACCCAGATGTAGCCCAAGTATAGCCCAATGACAGAATGTCCCAGAGTGTTCTAAAGAACAACTAGAGCGCTAACAGTCCTACTTATTACAGAGGTATGGCACACCTGAAGCCATCTTGATTGGAATAAAGTGGTAACTCTTAAAACATTTAATTTAAAAAGGAACAAAATGAGGGGGTATATTTTGCCATGGAAAGTATGATTAGTGCTGCAGAAAGAAAAATTGGGGCACATTTTGAGTGACTTCTCAAATCCTCTTCAATTTCATTAAACAATTCTGACATACAGTCTCCCAAGATGGCCACAAGAGACAAAAGAGCCTAAATGTAGCCCAAATATCACCCAGATGTAGCCCAAGTATAGCCCAATGACAGAATATCCCAGAGTGTTCTAAAGAACAACTAGAGCGCTAACAGTCTTACTTATGACAAAAGTATGGCACACCAGAAGCCATCTTGATTGTAATGAAGTGGTAAGTCTGAAAACATTTAATTTAAAAAGGAACAAAATGAGGGGGTTCATTTTGCCATAGAAAATATGATTAGTGCTTCAGAAAGAAAAATTAGGGATCATTTTGAGTGACTTCTCAAATCCTCTTCTATTTCATTAAAGAAATTCTGACATGCAGACTGAAACTTGCACTTTGAATACCAACAGCGAACTTCCCTGGTGAGCAGTAGCTTTACTACAGTGATCTAATGAGCAACTAGAGTGCTAACATTCAGAATTTATGGCACATGTGTGACACATCTGTATGCCTTCTTGATGGAACCAAAGTAAACAAGCATTGAAAATGCAATAGATCTCGTTTAAGTTAAAGCCATTCTGTTTGTAATGAGGTGACTTTTTAGCTTTGCTTTTATTAGTGTTTTTTAAACTTTCATGTAAATAACATGCATCTGTATGCATATATTTATATGTATGCATGCATTTATATTTGTATTTATATAGATATACAGATTATATATGTTTATATATGTATGTATATATATATATGTATATACATACACATACATTACCTACTGGCGGTCGCCAGTAGGTACATATAGTTAGGATTTTTTCTCTATGGGATTTTTGAAAATTCTATGTCTAATAACTTTGGCGTTTGTGGACGGAATTGGCTGAAATTTGCAGGAAAATGGCACATTTTGTTTCTGAGCAGCCCTTGAAAATTTGGGGGGGTTCGTCAAGGGGGGGCCGAGAAAAAAGGGGGGTCCCAAAACGTGTTTTTAACATTGAGTTTTCCATAGGGCGGTTGGCCTCACTTTTAGCCCGAACGGCTGAATGGATTTGCACGAAACTTGGCAAAATTGTAGAGACTGGTAGCCCGATGTGCCTTTGCTAGGTCTCAATATATGTGCTCCGGTGGATTTTGAGAAATTAACGTTCAAAAAAAGATATGTATCTGTAACAGCGGACCGGGCAGCGCTCCGGTTCGCGGACTTTTCGCGGTACGGAGCTTTGTGAAGCGAAGCTGATTGGTTCTCCAGCGTCTGTGAACATTCCAAACAGTCCATAGCGGCTGCCATCTTGTCTCTCGGTAGGATCGAGAGACAAGAGGAGGCCAAAGCGAAGGGGCAAATGACCATAAGGGGGCATAGTAGATCCTCGCTGACCCCCTAGGTTTGATGTGGAGGTTTTAAAAGGGCCCCGCGGGGCAAAAAAAAAAAATAATAATAATAATCGAACGGCTGAATGGATTTGCACGAAACTTGGTAAAATATTAGGGACTGGTAGCCCGATGTGCCTTTGCTAGGTCTCAATATATGTGCTCCAGTGGATTTTGAGAAATTAACGTTCAAAAAAAGATATATATCTGTAACAGCGCTCCGCTTCGCGTAACGGAGGTTTGCGAAGCTGATTGGTTCTCCGGCGTCTGTAAACATTGCAAACAGTCCGTAGCGGCCGCCATCTTGTCTCTCGGTAGGATCGAGAGACAAGAGGAGGCCAAAGCGAAGGGGCAAATGACCATAAGGGGGCATAGTAGATCCTCCTTGACCTCTTAGGTTTGATGTGGAGGTTTTAAAAGGGCCCCGCGGGGCAAAAAAAATAATAATAATAATAATCGAACGGCTGAATGGATTTGCACGAAACTTGGCAAAATTGTAGGGACTGGTAGCTCGATGTGCCTTTGCTAGGTCTCAATATATGTGCTTCAGTGGATTTTGAGAAATTAACGTTCAAAAACAAGATATATATCTGTAACAGCGCTCCGCTTCGCGGAGATAAAATTATATCTGTATTACCTAGCTGTTGCTAACACCAGTTAGCGACGGCTAGTAGGAGATAGCGACCATCTTGGGCCCCACTTTGCATGTGAGTGATATTTATCACTAATGACATGCAAAGTGGGCATGCCAAGATGTTAGCGACTGGAAACAGTCGCTAACATCGCTATCTCCTATTATCAACTTTTGGAAATATTCGCGATAAGCGCGAATATCTCCAAAAGCTAGCACCTGCCCTGAGCAGTTCTTAGCCATGTTATCCAATGGGAGGTGGATAACATGGCTAAGAGCATTAGCTCGGTAATGCATGAATATCGCTGAGTTTTCAGCGATATTAATGCATTGCGGTCGGTTTTTATCGTATTTGCGATAAACCTTGATAATAGCAAGGTTTATCTGCGATAATTTCTGACGATGCTTAGCGGTAAAAAAATCGTTGCTAAGCATCGTTAGGGATAAATATCGCTTAACTTTGGTAATATGCCCCAACGTCTGTTAACGTTCGATTCGAAGGAAATCAGGAAATGTTGAAAAACATTGTCTGCGCCATCTTGCCTTTTTTCAAATGCCACACTTTTGTCGTGCACGGCAGTCATTTTAGATGCCTTGACCAGACCCACTCTGTGCACGCTGTCGATCCTTAGCATGGCTCCCCACCCTCGCAAGCATCTCCCCCAGGCAGTGGTCACCACCGCTCTCTGTCTTATGCATGGGTAATAAACCACCCCCCATCTGCGCTGCTCTTCCCTGAGAATCACACCCTGTGCCCGCCCGACACCTCCCTTTCGCCCTATTCACTACCGCACCCTCTGACACTCCTTTTCCTCTGTGTCCGATTGTCCAGGCCGGTCCTAGGGTGTCAGCTAGCCCTGCAGATGTAGTTTATGGCCCCAGCTGTAAAGAATCACCCCTCTTCAAAGGAGTTATAGTAGATCAAGGCCCACACTCGATGAGATCCGTCACAGCAGACGCGTTCCTATTATCTGAAAACCATCCTGTATTGTGATTGGGGAGGGGACCGAGCCTGAAGCGGAAGATTCCAGGGATGACTCTTTGTACATCAAAGTTTTTACAATTATGTGTCACATTAAAAATATATAGCACTCCAACAAAGTAGTAAGATTATAAAACTTTAATAACTTATAAATATATACAAGAAAACAAAACCAGTAATAACATATAAACATTTTTAGGGAAAAACAACGAAGTAGCGGTCGGCTGTGCGAATAGTCCCAACGCAGCACAACGTCCAGATTTCTGGCGTGGGGCGTCGCGGGGGGTGGGTCATCAGTAGCAAACTGTTGTGCGAATAGTTCCAAGGCAGCAGAACGATGGCACCAAGGTGATGTCCAGTAAGTTGCCGCACTGGTTTTGGTATCCTACAATGCTGCTCCGAATAACGGCGTGGGGCGCCCCGGGGGAGGCGGCGTGAACGGGCCTCTCCAGGTGGAGTCTCGTCTGTTGTAGTGGGGCGCCCCTTTACCGTTTCAGTTGCCATTCCGTCCGCTTTTGGTCCACTGTGTGAAAAGCCGCAATTCAGCTGAGTTGCGCCCACTCTTGCGGTGCAGCGATAGGCGGCTGTCACAGGACTCTCAAAATGGCGGCAGGCTGTTTCCTTTTTGGGCCTGGTCCACTGAAATGGCCCTGGGACACCTTGGAAATCGGACGCTTGTCTGCTAGGTCTTGGACCCCATTCTCGAAAGCGTCCCCTCCGCCTTGAGGATTCATCAAAAGTTTTGGGGGCCCCCGACTCCTGTAGGCTTCTGGTGGGGAGCGGCTGCCATGATTGCTCGTGGAATGACCACGACGGAGCTACGAGATGGTGGTGCTCTCATGCTGACGCCAGCTTCAGTCTGAAACATCCAGAAACAAGGTGGGGCTTTCATCGTTTGGGAAAAAAAAAAGTTTTCATCCAATGAAAAGTGTTGTTTTTAGGTCATATGATCAAGCCTTCCATCATTAGGAAACCAAAAGTAAAATGAACCAATGAAAAGTTTTATAAACAAGTCACATGACCTGTTATGCGGCATAGGGTATAAAATGCGGAGAAAATACGTTGGCACGTGAGGCGGCGTCAGTAGCGGACCGATGTGCGAATAGGCCGAAGGCAACACAACGCGCCAAGATCCGGATGGCACCGAGGTGGTGTCCAGCAAGTTGCAGCACTGGTGTGGCCATCCTACAATGCTGAAAGTCGGCGTGGGGCGCCCCGTTGGCCTGTGAGTTTGCGTCAGTAGCGGACCGATGTGCGAATAGGTCGAAGGCAGCACAACGCGCCAAGATCCGGATGGCACCGAGGTGGTGTCTAGTAAGTTGCCGCACTGGTGTGGCCATCCTACAATGTTGAAAGTCGGCGTGGGGCGCCCCGTTGGCCTGTGAGATGGCGTCAGTAGCGGACCGATGTGCGAATGGGGCCAAAGGCAGCGCAACAATATTTTCTGACTAGAAGACACCACAAGGCGCTGAGATGCCAAGATTCGGATGGCACCGAGGTGGTGTCTAGCAAGTTGTGGTACTGGTGTGGCCATCCTACAATGGTAAAAGTCGGCGTGGGGCGCCCCGTTGGCCTGTGAGATGGCATCAGTAGCGGACCGATGTGTGAATAGGCCGGAACCAGCACAAGGCGCCAAGATCCGGATGTCACCGTGGTGGTTTCATAGTTGAGAGGCACTTCATCTGCAGTGGGGCGCCGAGATCCGGATGGCACCGAGGTGATGTCTAGCAAGTTGCTGTACTGGTGTGGTCATCCTACAATGCTGAAACTCGGCATGGGGCGCCCCATTAGCCTGTGAGATGGCATCAGTAGCGGACCGATGTGTGAATGGGGCAAAGGTAGCGCAAGAATATTTTCTGAATAGAAGACACCACAAGGCGCTGAGATGCCAAGATCCGGATGGCACCGAGGTGATGTCTAGCAAGTTGCTGTACTGGTGTGGCCATCCTACAATGCTGAAACTTGGCGTGGGGCGCTCCATTAGCCTGTGAGATGGCGTCAGTAGCGGACCGATGTGCGAATGGGGCCAAAGGCAGCGCAACAATATTTTCTGAATAGAAGACACCACAAGGCGCTGAGATGCCAAGATCCGGATGGCACCGAGGTGGTGTCTAGTAAGGTGCACTGGTGTGGCCATCCTACAATGCTGAAAGTCGGCGTGGGGCGCCCCGTTGGCCTGTGAGATGGCGGCAGTAGCGGACCGATGTGCGAATGGGGCCAAAGGCAGCGCAACAATATTTTTGGAATAGAAGAGACCACAAGGCGCTGAGATTCGGTTAGCACCGAGGTGGTGTCTAGCAAGCTATGCAGCTGAGTTGTGTGCGCACTTGCGGCGAATAGGTCGAAGGCAGCACAACAATGTTTTCTGAATAGAAGACACCACAAGGCGCTGAGATTCGGTTACCACCGAGGTGATGTCTAGCAAGTTGCCGCACTGGTGTGGCCATCCTACAATACTGCTCCGAATAACGGCGTGGGGTGCCCGAAGGGGGGGGGGGGGAGGCGGCGTGAATGGGCCTTCCTAGGTGGAGGCTCGTCTGCTGTAGTGGGGCGCCCCTTTACCGTTTCAGTTGCCATTCAGCTGAGTTTCGGCTGCTCTTGATGGTACAGCGACAGGCGGCTGCAACAGGACTCTCAAAATGGCGGCCTGTTCTTTGGATTTGGGCCTGGTCCACTAAAATGGCCCTGGGACACCTTAGAACTCGGACGCTCGATTTTTTTTTCCTTTCCTGTACATGCAAAAAAAGGTAAATGCCCGGTACGTTACACGCTTCATCTGCCACGATGAACTCTCCAGAGGAACCGAAAAAAAATATAGTTATGGTAACTATACCATGCATCGTCATATGAAGAGGTGGCACCAATTAATTATAGTGCTGCATAAAAGAGAGATTTGGAGGAGAACCCCTGACCTGCTAGTACATTCATCAAAGAAGTGGCACTGACAGCATCAGAGGCAAGGGAAACGGTCCCAAATATTTAGAAGAACTTTGGAAAGATTAAAATGACATGTTTAGATTGTGGCAAATTAATTTCATGTGGACAGATGAGTGTTACTCTAATAAATACAGCATATGAACATCATCATAGTCGATGGTTGGTAGAGACATTTTGACTATATCCTGGACCTGCCCGTCCTCGCCCAAAATGGTGCCGGAATAAATGGGACTCGTAACTCCTTGTTGTGTACTGGTTGCAGAACCTTGAAATCACGAGATACGTATGCAGTTTTGAAGCACATGGCGAGCGGGGACGAGAATTGATTGAATATTTCGACATCCCTATTGATATTAAGTTCTGATGTGTTATTGATTACTGTACTATTGAAAGTTCGAATTAACGTCACCCATGGTACTTGCCCGCAAATGTATATCTAGATAATTTTATTGTAACTGGCCCTGTCGTATTTTAATTATAAAATGTACGTCCACCGATTCCGTAACTGTTAGACACCTTAGTTCTTGCAACCTAATGGCCCGCCCGTTACGTTCCTCTACAGTGTAAATGTCTACTCATCATATACGATTACAGTTTGCTCCGTGGCCGGCCCACGTGGTTATAGGCTCGTATTTGTATAATGAAATTTTCACAATAAAGGTTTTTAAAAGAAAACATGGTAGTAGTATATACATTGGTAAAGTTTTTAATAATAGTCACTGTTTTAGAATCATTAAAAGGCAAGTGAAATAAAGCAGACCAATTACATGAAGGGAAAAAGGTATAATACGAAGGAACGCAGTAAAGATAAATGGTCAAGGGCTGTTGTGTTTTCTACTCCTGCAACATAAAGTGATCGATAAGAATCTCATATTCAGGCGTATCGGCGACTAAGACAGCAGGTCGACCCTCTTTTGCTCAACGGCTCCGTCATGGGACGAAGAAACGCTCTTTTTCTCGAAAAAAGAATATATTTTACTTGCAGGACAGTTGTAAATTTTCCGGGAAAGTACATTAGCCTGGAACATTATAACATATATTTAAGAAAAAATAATGTTCGGAAGTAATAAAAAGCGTAATTTTTAGGTCATATGACCAAGCCTTTCATCATTAGAATAAGAAAAGTAAAATGAACCAATGAAAAGTTTTATTAACAAGTCACATGACTTGGTATGCTTACGTTACGCGCTGCGCGCCCCGGATGACTTCCGGATGCGCTAACGCGGCACGTCATATGACGCATTACGCGACAATGCAGGTCCAGAATATAGTCAAAATGTCTCCACCAACCAGCGGTCGGAACACAACCCCTTTCAGCAGGCTAAATAGTTCTGTTAAATGACAACAGAAGGGACAGGCAACAAGAACCATCAGTCAAAGAGGGGAGGGCTAGTTCTTCTCTACCGGGTTACATTGGGGCGCTACCGGAACTGATCGAATTGGTAGTCTACAGTGTTTCTGGATGTTTCAGACTGAAGCTGGGGTTAGCATAAGAGCAGCACCATTTCGTAGCTTCGTCGTGGCCATTCCGCAACCAATTATGGCAGCCGCTCTTTATCGTTATTTTGGGCGGGGTGGGTGGCGGAGCCGAGCTGTTTTGCAGCCATCATTGTGTGGAGTTCAGTTCATCTCACTAGTTTTGTATTTGTCATGAGGGGTTGTTCCTAATGTTTCTATTTTAGCGAGGTAAAAAAGAGATCCCATTAGTGGCCTACTGATTTTGCTCGATTCCTTTTCTTTCTTTTTTACACAATTTTTCGTTATCTGCAAAGACTAAACAGAGTATTGCGACTCTGTGTTTGTTTGTAAATAGAGAATGAACCAAAGAGAACCAATTCTAAAACAGTAAATACTTGGATAACAATCAATCAAATGGAGAGAGAAGCAGGCACGACGTATTACAACGGGGGCAAAGGCCTGCGTTAACTACCCTTCACTATGTGCAAAGAGAGAGTACTCCTAATAGAAATGAGGGGGGGGGCACCATTCAAAGCAGATCAGTGTGCATAAACACGAAAATGTTTTCACTTACCACGTACTTGACATTCGACAGCTTATGATATTTGCTATTAAAAACCATTGAAATTCACTGAAAAAACCATAGGTTATAGACCATATATAGTTAGGAATTAGCATTTACAAAACCTTGAAAATTCACTGAAAAAACCATAGGTTATAGACCATATATAGTTAGGAATTAGCATTTAAAAAACCATATTTTACTCACACAAAACCATTGAAATTCCATATATAGTTAGTTGCACTAACTATATATCGCGCACCCGCAATCCACTGCTGATGATGTCACATATTACATCATTCATGGCATGGTCAGTGACATCACTGATGACATCACTGATGACATCTCAAATGACATCACTGATGACATCACTGATGACATCTCAAATGACATCACTGATAACATCTCAAATGACATCACTGATGACATCTCAAATGACATCACTGATGACATCACTGATGACATCTCATTTGACATCAATGACCACATCACTGATGATATCATTCATGTGACAATACAATGCATCTCCTCACACTTTAATATAACCTCTGTTACACCCAGTGTTAAATACAGAGTATAATTTTTGAAACCATTGACACACCAATACTAGTTACTACATACGCACTCAGTGATTCCTATGTTTACACACACATTCACTCATTTACCCATACAATCATTCATACATACAATCACTCATCTTTACAACACTATCATATGCACTCATACACCTATACAGACTCTCACACTCTGTCACTCATCCATGGAGTTACTCACACACCTAGTCAGTCCTGTAAATGATCAATCACACTTCCATTTTCTAATCTATACAGTTAAACATAGAGCACCTTACATTTTGAAACACATACTAACACATACTTACTCTCTTATACAATCATTGATACAAGTACACATTGATCTGCACAGAGTCACACACCTCCCAGCCAGCCACACACACACTCAGTCTCCCATACAAATACTTGGGCAATCAATAAATAACCCATATAGTTACTCATATAGCTACTGACCAACACATGCAGCAGTTTACAGAACAACAGACATAATGATGCACAAATTAAGACAGTTTAGTCACTAACCCATGCACTCAGTGAGACACATTTAATCACTCACTCATACAGTCAGTCACGCACCTACTAAATCCTTCATCCAGACACTTCTACATCTACTCATTCTTCAATATGTAAAACATATTTAAACTTTTCAGAAACACACAGTCACTGGATGATGTCATCAGTGATGTCATTTGAGATGTCATCAGTGATGTCATCAGTGATGTCACTGACCATGTCATGAATGATGTAATATGTGACATCATCAGCAGTGGATTGCGGGTGCGCGATATATAGTTAGTGCAACTAACTATATAAGGAATTTCAATGGTTTTGTGTGAGTAAAATAAGGTTTTTTAAATGCTAATTCCTAACTATATATGGTCTATAACCTATGGTTTTTTCAGTGAATTACCTACTGGCGATAGCCAGTAGGTATATATAGTTAGGATTTTTTTCCTATGGGATTTTTGAAAATTCTATGTCGAATAACTTTGGCGTTTGGGGACAGAATTGGCTGGAATTTTCAGGAAAATGGAACATTTTGTTTCTGAGCAGCCCCTGAAAATTTGGGGGGGTTTCGTCAAGGGGGGGCAGAGAAAAAAGGGGGGTCCCAAACCGTGTTTTTCCCATGCAATTTTCCATAGGGCGGTTGGCCTCACTTTTAGCCTGAACGGCTGAATGGATTTACACCAAACTTGGCAAAATTGTAGGGACTGGTAGCCCGATGTGCCTTTGCTATGTCTCAAGATATAGGCTCCAGTGGTTTTTACGAAAATTAACTTTGAAAAATATATATTGGGCTACATTGGGCTATATATATGTTGGAGCCCAAATGTAGCCCAATGTAGCCCAATGTAGCCCAATGTAGCCCAAAGATGGCCACCAGAGACAAAAAAAACAAATGTAGCCCAAATATCAGCCAGATGTAGCCCAACTATAGCCCAATGACAGAATGTACCAGAGTGTTCTAAAGAACAACTAGAGTGCTAACAGTCCTACGTATTACAAAGGTAGGGCACACCTGAAGCCGTCTTGATTGGAATAAAGTGGTAACTCTTAAAACATTTAATTTAAAAAGGAACAAAATGAGGGGGTTCATTTTGCCATAGAAAGTATGATTAGCGAATATATGACGAAATCCCGCATACCATCAGTACGCAAAAAAAATCCCGCATGTACTATTAGGCCGCAAATTAAAATAACGAAAACTTTTAGAACGAATATGCCTTTAGCATACACTAAACAACTAAACTACCCTAAACCCTAAAACACTACCCCCAGCATGACCCTACACTACACAAACAGTACAACACTACCCTAAACCCTAAAACACTACCCCCAGCATGACCCTACACTACACAAACACTACAACACTACCCTAAACCCTAAAACACTACCCCCAGCATGACCCTACACTACGCAAACACTACAACACTACCCAAAACCCTAAAACACTACCCCCAGCATGACCCTACACTACGCAAACACTACAACACAACCCTAAACCCTAAAACACTACCCCCAGCATGACCCTACACTACGCAAACACTACAACACAACCCTAAACCCTAAAACACTACCCCCAGCATGACCCTACACTACGCAAACACTACAACACTACCCTAAACCCTAAAACACTACCCCCAGCATGACCCTACACTACGCAAACACTACAACACTACCCAAAACCCTAAAACACTACACCCCAGCATGACCCTACACTACGCAAACACTACAACACTACCCTAAACCCTAAAACACTACCCCCAGCATGACCCTACACTACGCAAACACTACAACACTACCCAAAACCCTAAAACACTACACCCCAGAATGACCCTACACTACGCAAACACTACAACACTACCCTAAACCCTAAAACACTACCCCCAGCATGACCCTGCACTACGCAAACACTACAACACTACCCTAAACCCTAAAACACTACCCCCAGCATGACCCTACACTACGCAAACACTACAACACTACCCTAAACCCTAAAACACTACCCCCAGCATGACCCACACTACGCAAACACTACAACACTTCCCTAAACCCTAAAACACTACCCCCAGCATGACCTTACACTACGCAAACACTACAACACTACCCTAAACCCTAAAACACTACCCCCAGCATGACCCTACACTACGCAAACACTACAACACTACCCAAAACCCTAAAACACTACCCCCCAGCATGACCCTACACTACGCAAACACTACAACACTACCCAAAACCCTAAAACACTACCCCCAGCATGACCCTACACTACGCAAACACTACAACACTACCCAAAACCCTAAAACACTACCCCCCCAGCATGACCCTACACTACGCAAACACTACAACACTACCCAAAACCCTAAAACACTACACCCCAGCATGACTCTACACTACGCAAACACTACAACACTACCCAAAACCCTAAAACACTACACCCCAGCATGACCCTACACTACGCAAACACTACAACACTACCCAAAACCCTAAAACACTACCCCCAGCATGACCCTACATTACGCAAACACTACAACACTACCCAAAACCCTAAAACACTACCCCCAGCATGACCCTACACTACGCAAACACTACAACACTACCCTAAACCCTAAAATACTACACCCCAGCATGACCCTACACTACGCAAACACTACAACACTACCCAAAACCCTAAAACACTACCCCCAGCATGACCCTACACTACGCAAACACTACAACACTATCCTAAACCCTAAAACACTACGCCCAGCATGACCCTACACTACGCAAACACTACAACACTACCCTAAACCCTAAAACACTACCCCCAGCATGACCCTACACTACGCAAACACTACAACACTACCCTAAACCCTAAAACACTACCCCCAGCATGACCCTACACTACGCAAACACTACAACACTACCCAAAACCCTAAAACACTACACCCCAGCATGACCCTACACTACGCAAACACTACAACACTACCCTAAACCCTAAAACACTACCCCCAGCATGACCCTACACTACGCAAACACTACAACACTACCCAAAACCCTAAAACACTACACCCCAGCATGACCCTACACTACGCAAACACTACAACACTACCCTAAACCCTAAAACACTACCCCCAGCATGACCCTACACTACGCAAACACTACAACACTACCCTAAACCCTAAAACACTACCCCCAGCATGACCCTACACTACGCAAACACTACAACACTACCCAAAACCCTAAAACACTACCCCCAGCATGACCCTACACTACGCAAACACTACAACACTACCCAAAACCCTAAAACACTACCCCCCAGCATGACCCTACACTACGCAAACACTACAACACTACCCAAAACCCTAAAACACTACACCCCAGCATGACTCTACACTACGCAAACACTACAACACTACCCAAAACCCTAAAACACTACACCCCAGCATGACCCTACACTACGCAAACACTACAACACTACCCAAAACCCTAAAACACTACCCCCAGCATGACCCTACATTACGCAAACACTACAACACTACCCAAAACCCTAAAACACTACCCCCAGCATGACCCTACACTACGCAAACACTACAACACTACCCTAAACCCTAAAACACTACACCCCAGCATGACCCTACACTACGCAAACACTACAACACTACCCAAAACCCTAAAACACTACCCCCAGCATGACCCTACACTACGCAAACACTACAACACTATCCTAAACCCTAAAACACTACGCCCAGCATGACCCTACACTACGCAAACACTACAACACTACCCTAAACCCTAAAACACTACCCCCAGCATGACCCTACACTACGCAAACACTACAACACTACCCTAAACCCTAAAACACTACCCCCAGCATGACCCTACACTACGCAAACACTACAACACTACCCAAAACCCTAAAACACTACACCCCAGCATGACCCTACACTACGCAAACACTACAACACTACCCTAAACCCTAAAACACTACCCCCAGCATGACCCTACACTACGCAAACACTACAACACTACCCTAATCCCTAAAACACTACCCCCAGCATGACCCTACACTACGCAAACACTACAACACTACCCAAAACCCTAAAACACTACCCCCAGCATGACCCTACACTACGCAAACACTACAACACTACCCAAAACCCTAAAACACTACCCCCCAGCATGACCCTACACTACGCAAACACTACAACACTACCCAAAACCCTAAAACACTACACCCCAGCATGACTCTACACTACGCAAACACTACAACACTACCCAAAACCCTAAAACACTACACCCCAGCATGACCCTACACTACGCAAACACTACAACACTACCCAAAACCCTAAAACACTACCCCCAGCATGACCCTACATTACGCAAACACTACAACACTACCCAAAACCCTAAAACACTACCCCCAGCATGACCCTACACTACGCAAACACTACAACACTACCCTAAACCCTAAAATACTACACCCCAGCATGACCCTACACTACGCAAACACTACAACACTACCCAAAACCCTAAAACACTACCCCCAGCATGACCCTACACTACGCAAACACTACAACACTATCCTAAACCCTAAAACACTACGCCCAGCATGACCCTACACTACGCAAACACTACAACACTACCCTAAACCCTAAAACACTACCCCCAGCATGACCCTACACTACGCAAACACTACAACACTACCCTAAACCCTAAAACACTACCCCCAGCATGACCCTACACTACGCAAACACTACAACACTACCCAAAACCCTAAAACACTACACCCCAGCATGACCCTACACTACGCAAACACTACAACACTACCCTAAACCCTAAAACACTACCCCCAGCATGACCCTACACTACGCAAACACTACAACACTACCCAAAACCCTAAAACACTACACCCCAGCATGACCCTACACTACGCAAACACTACAACACTACCCTAAACCACTACCCCCAGCATGACCCTACACTACGCAAACACTACAACACTACCCTAAACCCTAAAACACTACCCCCAGCATGACCCTACACTACGCAAACACTACAACACTACCCAAAACCCTAAAACACTACCCCCAGCATGACCCTACACTACGCAAACACTACAACACTACCCAAAACCCTAAAACACTACCCCCCAGCATGACCCTACACTACGCAAACACTACAACACTACCCAAAACCCTAAAACACTACACCCCAGCATGACTCTACACTACGCAAACACTACAACACTACCCAAAACCCTAAAACACTACACCCCAGCATGACCCTACACTACGCAAACACTACAACACTACCCAAAACCCTAAAACACTACCCCCAGCATGACCCTACATTACGCAAACACTACAACACTACCCAAAACCCTAAAACACTACCCCCAGCATGACCCTACACTACGCAAACACTACAACACTACCCTAAACCCTAAAACACTACACCCCAGCATGACCCTACACTACGCAAACACTACAACACTACCCAAAACCCTAAAACACTACCCCCAGCATGACCCTACACTACGCAAACACTACAACACTATCCTAAACCCTAAAACACTACGCCCAGCATGACCCTACACTACGCAAACACTACAACACTACCCTAAACCCTAAAACACTACCCCCAGCATGACCCTACACTACGCAAACACTACAACACTACCCTAAACCCTAAAACACTACCCCCAGCATGACCCTACACTACGCAAACACTACAACACTACCCAAAACCCTAAAACACTACACCCCAGCATGACCCTACACTACGCAAACACTACAACACTACCCTAAACCCTAAAACACTACCCCCAGCATGACCCTACACTACGCAAACACTACAACACTACCCTAATCCCTAAAACACTACCCCCAGCATGACCCTACACTACGCAAACACTACAACACTACCCAAAACCCTAAAACACTACCCCCAGCATGACCCTACACTACGCAAACACTACAACACTACCCAAAACCCTAAAACACTACCCCCCAGCATGACCCTACACTACGCAAACACTACAACACTACCCAAAACCCTAAAACACTACACCCCAGCATGACCCTACACTACGCAAACACTACAACACTACCCAAAACCCTAAAACACTACACCCCAGCATGACCCTACACTACGCAAACACTACAACACTACCCAAAACCCTAAAACACTACCCCCAGCATGACCCTACATTACGCAAACACTACAACACTACCCAAAACCCTAAAACACTACCCCCAGCATGACCCTACACTACGCAAACACTACAACACTACCCTAAACCCTAAAATACTACACCCCAGCATGACCCTACACTACGCAAACACTACAACACTACCCAAAACCCTAAAACACTACCCCCAGCATGACCCTACACTACGCAAACACTACAACACTATCCTAAACCCTAAAACACTACGCCCAGCATGACCCTACACTACGCAAACACTACAACACTACCCTAAACCCTAAAACACTACCCCCAGCATGACCCTACACTACGCAAACACTACAACACTACCCTAAACCCTAAAACACTACCCCCAGCATGACCCTACACTACGCAAACACTACAACACTACCCAAAACCCTAAAACACTACACCCCAGCATGACCCTACACTACGCAAACACTACAACACTACCCTAAACCCTAAAACACTACCCCCAGCATGACCCTACACTACGCAAACACTACAACACTACCCAAAACCCTAAAACACTACACCCCAGCATGACCCTACACTACGCAAACACTACAACACTACCCTAAACCCTAAAACACTACCCCCAGCATGACCCTACACTACGCAAACACTACAACACTACCCTAAACCCTAAAACACTACCCCCAGCATGACCCTACACTACGCAAACACTACAACACTACCCTAAACCCTAAAACACTACCCCCAGCATGACCCACACTACGCAAACACTACAACACTACCCTAAACCCTAAAACACTACCCCCAGCATGACCCTACACCACGCAAACACTACAACACTACCCTAAACCCTAAAACACTACCCCCAGCATGACCCTACACTACGCAAACACTACAACACTACCCAAAACCCTAAAACACTACCCCCCAGCATGACCCTACACTACGCAAACACTACAACACTACCCAAAACCCTAAAACACTACCCCCAGCATGACCCTACACTACGCAAACACTACAACACTACCCAAAACCCTAAAACACTACAACACTACCCAAAACCCTAAAACACTACACCCCAGCATGACCCTACACTACGCAAACACTACAACACTACCCTAAACCCTAAAACACTACCCCCAGCATGACCCTACACTACGCAAACACTACAACACTACCCAAAACCCTAAAACACTACACCCCAGCATGACCCTACACTACGCAAACACTACAACACTACCCTAAACCCTAAAACACTACCCCCAGCATGACCCTACACTACGCAAACACTACAACACTACCCAAAACCCTAAAACACTACACCCCAGCATGACCCTACACTACGCAAACACTACAACACTACCCTAAACCCTAAAACACTACCCCCAGCATGACCCTGCACTACGCAAACACTACAACACTACCCTAAACCCTAAAACACTACCCCCAGCATGACCCTACACTACGCAAACACTACAACACTACCCTAAACCCTAAAACACTACCCCCAGCATGACCCACACTACGCAAACACTACAACACTACCCTAAACCCTAAAACACTACCCCCAGCATGACCCTACACTACGCAAACACTACAACACTACCCTAAACCCTAAAACACTACCCCCAGCATTACCCTACACTACGCAAACACTACAACACTACCCAAAACCCTAAAACACTACCCCCCAACATGACCCTACACTACGCAAACACTACAACACTACCCAAAACCCTAAAACACTACCCCCAGCATGACCCTACACTACGCAAACACTACAACACTACCCAAAACCCTAAAACACTACCCCCCAGCATGACCCTACACTACGCAAACACTACAACACTACCCAAAACCCTAAAACACTACACCCCAGCATGACTCTACACTACGCAAACACTACAACACTACCCAAAACCCTAAAACACTACACCCCAGCATGACCCTACACTACGCAAACACTACAACACTACCCTAAACCCTAAAATACTACACCCCAGCATGACCCTACACTACGCAAACACTACAACACTACCCAAAACCCTAAAACACTACCCCCAGCATGACCCTACACTACGCAAACACTACAACACTATCCTAAACCCTAAAACACTACGCCCAGCATGACCCTACACTACGCAAACACTACAACACTACCCTAAACCCTAAAACACTACCCCCAGCATGACCCTACACTACGCAAACACTACAACACTACCCTAAACCCTAAAACACTACCCCCAGCATGACCCTACACTACGCAAACACTACAACACTACCCAAAACCCTAAAACACTACACCCCAGCATGACCCTACACTACGCAAACACTACAACACTACCCTAAACCCTAAAACACTACCCCCAGCATGACCCTACACTACGCAAACACTACAACACTACCCAAAACCCTAAAACACTACACCCCAGCATGACCCTACACTACACAAACACTACAACACTACCCTAAACCCTAAAACACTACACCCAGCATGACCCTACACTACGCAAACACTACAACACTACCCTAAACCCTAAAACACTACCCCCAGCATGACCCTACACTACGCAAACACTACAACACTACCCAAAACCCTAAAACACTACCCCCAGTATGACCCTACACTACGCAAACACTACAACACTACCCAAAACCCTAAAACACTACACCCCAGCATGACTCTACACTACGCAAACACTACAACACTACCCAAAACCCTAAAACACTACACCCCAGCATGACCCTACACTACGCAAACACTACAACACTACCCAAAACCCTAAAACACTACCCCCAGCATGACCCTACACTACGCAAACACTACAACACTACCCAAAACCCTAAAACACTACCCCCAGCATGACCCTACACTACGCAAACACTACAACACTACCCTAAACCCTAAAATACTACACCCCAGCATGACCCTACACTACGCAAACACTACAACACTACCCAAAACCCTAAAACACTACCCCCAGCATGACCCTACACTACGCAAACACTACAACACTATCCTAAACCCTAAAACACTACGCCCAGCATGACCCTACACTACGCAAACACTACAACACTACCCTAAACTCTAAAACACTAGCCCCAGCATGACCCTACACTACGCAAACACTACAACACAACCCTAAACCCTAAAACACTACCCCCAGCATGACCCTACACTACGCAAACACTACACCACTACCCTAAACCCTAAAACACTACCCCCAGCATGACCCTACACTACGCAAACACTACAACACAACCCTAAACCCTAAAACACTACCCCCAGCATGACCCTACACTAAACAACCACCACAACTCTACACTACACTAACACAACACTACACTACACAACACTACACTACACTACACAATCACTAACCCACGAAAAAATTACCACAAACCCACTTACCTCTCTCGTCATCGTGGTTTTCACAACGCAAATGCATTTACCATACATGCCTTTAAAACGTAATTCTTTGTAAAGGCATGCGCGATAAATGCACATGCGTTTTGAAAAAATGCGGGATAATGGTATGCGAGGTCAATGACCTTGCGGGATAATGGTATGCGGACTGAAAGTCTGCGGGATAAAAAATGCAGGAAAATGGCTGCAAACCATGATTAGCAGCAGACTTCCCTGGTGAGCACTAGCTTTACTACAGTGATCTAATGAGCAACTAGAGTGCTAACATTCAGAATTTATGGCAAATGTGTGACACATCTGAATGCCTTTTTGATAGAACCAAAGTAAACAAGCATTGAAAATGCAATAGATCTCGCCCTCGTTTAAGTTAAAGCCATTCTGTTTGTAATGAGGTGGCTTTTTAGCTTTGCTTTTATTAGTGTTTTTAAAACTTTCATGTAAATAACATGCATATGTATGCATATATGTATATGTATGCATGCATTTATATTTATATAGATATGCAGACTATATATGTTTATATATGTATATTACCTACTGGCGATAGCCAGTGGGTATATATAGTTAGGATTTTTTCTCTATGGGATTTCTGAAAATTCGATGTCTAATAACTTTGGCGTTTGTGGACGGAATTGGCTGAAATTTTCAGGAAAATGGCACATTTTGTTTCTGAGCAGCCCCTGAAAATTTGGGGGGGTTTTGTCAAGGGGGGCCGAGAAAAAAGGGGGGTCCCAAAACGTGTTTTTCTCATTCATTTTTCCATAGGGCGGTTGGACTCACTTTTAGCTCGAACGGCTGAATAGATTTACATGAAACTTGGCAAAATTGTAGATATGGTTTGCCGACGTGCCTTTGCTATGTCTCAATATATGTGCTCCAGTGGATTTTGAGAAATTAACGTTTAAAAAAATATATATATCTGTGACAGCGCTCCGGTTAACGCCCGGTTCGCGTACCTGACGCGTAACGGAACTTCGCGAAGCGAAGCTGATTGGCTCTCCGGTGTCTGTCAACATTCTAAACAGTCCGGAGCGGCCGCCATCTTGTCTCTCGGTACGATCGAGAGACAAGATGTGGTGAAAAACGAAGGGGGAAATGAAGGAAAGGGGGCAAGGTAGACCACTCCTGACCCCCTAGGATTGATGAGGGGGATATTAAAGTGCCCCGCGGGGCAAAAAATAAAACACATTTTTTTTTTCCGATTTTACGCCGTAGAGGCGCGTCCCGGTACGCGAACCGGGCAGCTCACCGGGCAGCTCACCGGGCAGCTCACCGGGCAGCTAACCGGGCAGCTAACCGGCAGCGTAGCTGTCAACATTGTAAACAGTCCGGAGCGGCCACCATCTTGTCTCTCGGTAGGTTCGAGAGACAAGATGTGGTGAAAAAAGAAGGGGGAAATGAAGGAAAGGGGGCAAGGTAAACCCCTCCTGACCCCCTAGGATTGATGAGGGGGATATTAAAGTCCCCCGCGATTTTTCGCGGTAGAGGCGCCTCCCGGTACGCGAACCGGGCAGCTAACCGGCAGCGTAACGGGAGTCCGCCATCTTGTGCTTTTGGAGCGTCCGGTTCGCGTACCGGGTAGCGTCCCGGTAAGCGTAACAAGGGGAAAACCAAGAGAAACAGTAAAAAAAAAATTAAGGGAATAGATTTCCAGCAAACTTGGCAAAATTGTAGGGACTGTTCGTTTGATGTGCCTTTGCAAGGCCTCAAGATATGTGCACGTGTGGATTTTGTCTAATTAAGGTTAAAAAAAATATATATATCTGTAAGCGTGCTCCGGCACGCTTACGTTACGGGTTTTGTTTGCGCTGCTGAGCCGATACGTCACGGTTATGCGACGCGTCATGAGGCGTCTCATGTGGCTACGTGATACGTCACGTAATAAAGAATATATTTTACAGCTATAGATATTAGCTTTTAAAAAACCAATGAAATTCAGTGAAAAAACCATAGGTTATAGACCATATATAGTTAGGAATTTGCATTTACAAAACCTTGAAAATTCACTGAAAAAACCATAGGTTAGAGACCATATATAGTTAGCTGGACATTTTATTGACATAAAACCAATGAAATTCCATATATAGTTAGTTGCACTAACTATATATCGCGCACCCGCAATCCACTGCTGATGATGTCACATATTACATCATTCATGACATGGTCAGTGACATCACTGATGACATCACTGATGACATCTCAAATGACATCACTGATGACATCACTGATGACATCTCAAATGACATCACTGATGACATCATGACACACCAATACCAGTTACTACATACGCACTCACTGATTCCTACGTCTACACACACATTCACTTATTCACCCATACAGTCACTCATACATAGAGTCACTCATTATTACAACACTATCATATGCACTCATACACCTATGCAGACACTCACACACTGCCACTCATCCATGGAGTTACTCACACACCTAGTCAGTCCTGTAAAGAATCAATCACACTTCCATTTCCTCATCTATACAGTTAAACACAGAACACCATACTTCAGTGACATCACTGATGACATCACTGATGACTTCTCAAATGACATCACTGATGACATCTCAAATGACATCACTGATGACATCATGACACACCAATACCAGTTACTACATACGCACTCACTGATTCCTACGTCTACACACACATTCACTCATTCACCCATACAATCACTCATACATACAGTCACTCATTATTACAACACTATCATATGCACTCATACACCTAGTCAGTCCTGTGAAGAATCAATCACACTTCGATTTCCTCATCTATACAGTTAAACACAGAACACCATATTTTTCACACATATACTAACACATACTTACTCTCTTATACAATCACTGATACAAGTACACATTGATATGCACAGAGTCACACACCTCCCAGCCAGCCACACACACACTCAGTCTTCCATACATCCACTCATTCTTCAATATGTAAAACATATTTAAACTTTACAAAAACACACAGACACTAGATGATGTCATCAGTGATGTCATTTGAGATGTCATCAGTGATGTCATTTGAGATGTCATCAGTGATGTCATCAGTGATGTCACTGACCATGTCATGAATGATGTAATATGTGACATCATCAGCAGTGGATTGCGGGTGCGCGATATATAGTTAGTGCAACTAACTATATATGGAATTTCATTGGTTTTATGTCAATAAAATGTCCAGCTAACTATATATGGTCTCTAACCTATGGTTTTTTCAGTGAATTTTCAAGGTTTTGTAAATGCAAATTCCTAACTATATATGGTCTATAACCTATGGTTTTTTCACTGAATATATATATAAATGCATATGCATATATATGCATATATATATGTGTATATGTGTGCGTGTAGAGAGAGGTAGAGAGGAAGAGGTGTAGAGGTAGAGAGGTAGAGGTAGAGAGGTAGCGGTAGAGAGGTAGAGACTAGTAGAGAGAGAAGTAGAGAGAGGTAGAGAGGTAGAGAGTAGAGAGTGAGTAATAGAGAGTAGAGAGTGAGTAGTAGAGAGTAGTAGAGAGCAGTAGAGAGAGTAGCAGAGAGTGAGTAGTAGAGAGTAGTAGAGTGAATAGTAGAGTGAGTAGTAGAGAGTAGTAGAGAGTGAGTAGTAGAGAGTGAGTAGTGGAGAGTAAGTAGTAGAGTGAGTAGTAGAGAGTGAGTAGTAGAGAGTAGTAAAGAGTGAGTAGTAGAGAGTAGTAGAGAGTGAGTAGTAGAGAGTAGTAGAGAGTGAGAGAGAGAATAGTAGAGAGTAGTAGAGAGTGAGTACTAAAGACTAGTAGAGAGAGTGTAGTAGAGAGTGAGTAGTAGAGAGTGAGTAGTAGAGAGTAGTAGAGAGTGAGTAGTAGAGAGTAGTAGCGGGTGGGTAGTAGAGTGAGTAGTAGAGAGTGAGTAGTAGAGAGAGAGTAGTAGAGAGTGAGTAGTAGAGAGTAGTAGAGAGTGAGAAGTAGAGAGTGAGTAGTAGAGAGTAGTAGAGAGTGAGTAGTAAAGAGTGAGTAGTAAAGAGTGAGTAGTAGAGAGAGAGTAGTTGAGAGTGAGTAGATAGTGAGTAGTAGGGAGTGAGTAGTAGAGAGAGAGTAGTAGAGAGTAGTAGAGTAGTAGAGAATGAGTAGTAGAGAGTGAGTATTTGAGAGTAGTGGAGTAGGAGATAGTAAGTAGTAGAGAGTAGTGGAGAATATTCCAAAGTTTGGCACAGCACCACTTGCACAATAAGTCCAATCAAATCATATCACTTAGAGTCCTTATTGAAGCGCTGAATCTTGGTGTATATTCAAATGCTTTTATTTTCCTTAAGTTTATGTACCACAGCCAGCCAAAACGTTTCGTTCTGTACAACAGAACTTCTTCAGGGCGTTCTTATTTCCTTCAAGTTATGTCGGTATCCTGTTGTCATATAACTAGATATTTCTTCCAAAGTGACTAGGTATCAATTTTACCCACACAATTCGGGCAGACTTGAGTAATTTATAGCATCCTCAAAGTCAGTCTTTCAAAAATTCCAAAGTATAGGACATGATAATCCAAATCCAAATGTTTCTCAAGAAAAGTCATTTTCAATCGTTCAGGATATCGGTGTTTGGGCAGATATGACCCAGGGACCCCCAGTATGCAAGGGGAATTAGTCCCCCCTCTGCAAACCCGCCAGTGGCCTGCGTTGCAGAGAGGTGTAAAAAGGGGCATAGCCTCATTACACCTCTGTGCAATGTAGCCCCCTGGCGCATACTGGAGGTTCCAGGTGGGCTAGTTGGCCCCCAGGGTCCCCTAGTATGCAAGGGGAATCAGTTCCCCCTCTTCAAACATGCACGGGGGCTGCGTTGCAGAGAGGTGTAAAAAAGGGTGTGGCCTCATTGCACCTCTCTGCAATGCAGCCCCCTGGCGCATACTGGAGGCTCCTGGTGGGCTAGTTGGCCCCCAGGGACCCCCAGTATGCAAGGGGAATTAGTTCCCCCTCTGCAAAAGCGGCAGGGGGCTGCGTTGCAGAGAGGTGTAAGTAACAAGGGGCATAGCCTCATTACACCTCTGCAATGCAGCCCCCTGGCGCATACTGGAGGTTCCAGGTGGGCTACTTGGCCCCCAGGGGCCCCCAGTATGCAAGGGGAATTAGTTCCCCCTCTTCAAACATGCACGGGGGCTGCGTTGCAGAGAGGTGTAAAAAGGGGCGTGGCTTCATTACACCTCTCTGCAATGCAGTCCCCTGGCGCATACTTGAGATTCCTGGTGGGCTTTCAGGTCTTATATAGTTAGGAATTAGCATTAAAAAATCCTTTGAAATTCACTGAAAACAAACATAGGTTTCAGGTCATATATAGTTAGGAATTAGCATTTAAAAAACCTATGAAATTCACTGAAAAAACCATAGGTTTCACACCAGTTATAGTTAGGAATTAGCATTTAAAAAAACCTATTAAATTCACTGAAAAAACCATAGGTTTGACACCAGTTATAGTTAGCTGGAAATGTTACTGACATAAAACCATTGAAATTCACATGTTATAGTTAGTTGGACTCACTATAACTTGCGCGCCTGCAATGCACTGTGGATGACGTCAGATATTACATCACTCATGACATGGTCAGTGACATCACTCATGACATCACTGATGACACCATCCTTGTGACAGAGTGACAGACCTCCTTTCAGTGTAATATATCCCTTGAAACACATATTCAAAAATAGAACCTCAAATTTTCAAAAAAATAGAGATACCCATACCAGTTACAACAACCAATTCAGTAATACCACCATCTATATACACATCCACTCATTCACCAACAGTTCTATATAGTCACTCATACATATAATATTTATTTTATTTTATTTATTTAAACTTGTATTGCGCGCAGCTACCCTCAATGGGTTTCCCGGCGCCAGGGATAGATAAAAGAAAGAAAACAAGCAAAAGGCCCAAACCAGAACAAACAGTGCAGAGGGATCAATTAAACAGAAGGGTCTTCAGTTTTTTTCGAAAAGGGAGGAGATCAGTCTCGGCTTTCAGGCTATTCACTCATCATATGTAGTGAAACACCTATACATCCTGTTACACACCGACAGTCATCCAAAAGTTACTCACACACATAATCACACATGCAAATAAACTATTGAACATCCATTTATTTGCATATACAGCTATACACACACTACCACCTTACTTCTTAGGAAACTTACACAAACTTACTCTCTTAAACAATCACTTATAGAAACACATACTTATTTAAACAAGAACTCTTTCAATCTCTCACTCTCACATATACTCACTTATATACATCAATACTCACATATACTAGATTAAAACATATGTAGTTACTGATAAATACACTAGTGAGACAGTCATTCACTCACTAACACACACATATACACACTCATCCACACATACAGTCCTGCACATATGCTGTCTTCAAAACACATACAAACAGTGAGTCAGTCATTGATGCATCTATGTGCTAAGTAATACCCCCACCAAACCATACAGACACTCATACTGATACTAAACAAAACATCTAATAACCCATATACACACACATGTACCTACTCACCAACCCATGCAGCCACTTATACACAAAGTGAAACACTGATACAAACATTTAAATATTTAAACAATACTCGCTAATATATGTATTTACTAAGATACACTTAATAAGCCAGTTAACCAATCATTTTTTTTAAAAAAAACATCCATTAAGACACTTATTTAAACATTTATTCTTCCATCGACCTTTACATATACATATATAAAACATATTTATTTTTCAGAAAGACACACATTCACTGGATGGTGTCATCAGTGATGTCATGAGTGATGTCACTGACCATGTCATGAGTGATGTAATATGTGACGTCATCAGCAGTGCATTGCAGGCGCGCAAGTTATAGTAAGTCCAACTAACTATAACATGGGAATTTCAATGGTTTTATGTCAGTAAAATTTCCAGCTAACTATAACTGGTGTCAAACCTATGTTTTTTTTTGTGAATATATATATATATATATATATATATATATATATATATATATTCATTCACTGAAAAAAACAGGTTTCAGGGGCGTTATAGTTAGGAATTAGCATTTAAAAAACCTTTGAAATTCACTGAAAAAAACATAGGTTTTAGGGATGCTATAGTTAGCTGGACATTTCACTCATACAAAACCATTGAAATTCCTCCTTTATAGTTAGTTGTACTTAATGTAACTCTCGTGCTCGCAATCCACTGGTGATGATGTCACTGTGGGAGGGCAGGTCGGATATACAGACGCGGAGGCTGAATATATTGTCGAACAGCACTTTTATTATCAGAAATCAAAGTCTTAGGCTTCACAATGGGTTCCGCAATTCCTCCCTCAGCAACTGTCTCTTCACTATTGAAAGGGTTGGCCGTGGTACTCAGAGTTGTTTCTCCCTCTTCTGCCTGATGATGTATTTCCTGGGGTGATGAGGGCTCCGTGGCGTTGGTTTACCCGGAGGTACCGAGAGGAAAAGAGAAAAGGGGCCGTCAGTTGGTCTGTTCGAAAGTATCCCTTGTTCTCACACCCGGAGGTAGTGCACGACAGATGGAATGGTGATAGGTTGTGTACAAAGGTTCGGGATGTGAAGGTTGGTGAGAGGGAGGAGATTGGAGAAGCTAGGGAGATAAGGTAGTAGATAGGGAATAGCCGTAGACCAAGTACTATTTCCAAGATAGACAACCAGTGTGCCGCTTTTAATCACTGCTTTCTGACAACCCGTGAATGTGCAGTTCTTTCCCCTTGATCAATTCCACCCTCCTCCCATAACATACGCTCCACCACCCACCACCCGTAACACAGAGCAATCCCAGATTGTTCCCCGGACCAGTTTACTCACCGGCCCCGCCGTAACTCTCCTGAGTCACGGCACGCTCTCCAGCCTCCTCCGGGGGACACCACCACTCCTCCGTCCAGCGGTCTTCGGCCTCCCCCGCCTCTTCCTCACGCTCAGCAACGCTGTCTTGACTCTCGGCGTTCAGCTCCGGCTCCCGGCTCCGAGATTCGGCGTATTTCGCGTGGTCCATCCCAGGTTCCGCCTCCTCGACGTTCTGCCACCCCTCTTTCTGTATGGCGTCCGTTTTTACTCATCCATTCTCTGTAGCTCCTCCTCTCGACGTTGTCCCTCGCTGTGGAAAGAGAGGAGAGACATGGATCGCCGTCCGTGGTTTCTGTGTGACGTGACTCATAGGACAGCGTCCTGTTCGTGCAGGGAAGTCTGGGTCCCGTAGTCCAACCCTATAGTGATTTCCGCCAGGTCCCTTCTCACAGTCACATATTACCAGCCGCGGCCCGTGGAGGGAGTTCCGTGGGGCAGACAGGTGGGGCAGGGGAGGGGCCAGGTGGGGGGTGATAAACACCGGAATATGGATGATTGCAGGTAAGTAAACAATTAAAATAAATAAATGAATTTCGTTGCGCGCCCTGCATCGCAAAATGCGCTGCAGGGCATGCTACGAAATTAATTTTATTAATGTAATTGTTTACTTACCTGCAATTATCCATATTCTGGTGTTTACTACACCCCACCCTGCCCCTCCCCCGCCCCACCTGTTTGCCCCACAGAACTCCCTCCACGGGCCGAGGCTGCATATTACATCATTTATGACATGGTCAGTGACATCACTGATGACATCACTGATGACATCTCAAATGTCATCACTGATGACATCACTGATGACATGATCCAGTGAATGTGGTTTGGTTCGATATTTAAATATGTATTATATATATATAGCAATCTGCATTGAAGAATGAGTGGATACATAAGTGTCTAGATGGACAATTTAGTAGCAGTGTGATTGACTATTTACTTGACTAATTTATAGTGTCTCACTAAATATATTGGATAGTGACTAAACTGTGTGAATATCTGTATTACTTTCTCAGTTGTTGTGTAAACTGCTGCACCATTTTCTTACTAGATACGTGAAAGTCTATATTACTTATTGATTAGTTAACTGATTATTTGTATGGGATAGTGTGGTTCGGTGGGGGGTATGTGACTGCCCAAAGATGTGTCAATAGTTGATTAAGTAGGTATATGATGTTAAGACTACATGTTATAACACTTGTTTGGGTGAGTGAATATGTATATGGGTGTGCAGATGAGCAAATATATCTCTCAATGGTACATGTCCAACAAAGTAGAATAATATAAGACAGTGTATGTAACATTTGTTGTATATAAAAAAGTATATATACGACTCAGTGATTGCATGAGTGACTGTATGGATAACTGTATACTTGTAATAGTGATTTTATAACACACTAAGTATGAGTTACTATCTATATGAATAAATGAAATGGTGTTTGTAAAAGTGTGTAGCTCAGTAAATATAAGTATGATCCATTGTTTGCATAAGTGAGTCGGATGACTGCATCAGTAAATAGGATGTGTGTTGGTGTGTAATGTCAATATAGGTGTATAAGTATATTTGATAGTGTTCTATTGATCATTGACAGCATGTATGAGTGAATCTATAGGTAATTGACTACATTATGTGTAGATCTAAGAATGACTGAGTGTGTTTTTAGATACTTGTATTGGTGTGTCAATGGATTCAAATATGGTACTTTATATTTTACAGTGAGTGATGAAAGATTATTGTAGTGTATGATGAGGTGTATCTGATTGTCACGTGGATGATGTCATCAGTGATGTCACTGACCATGTCATGAATGATGTAATATGTGACATCATCACCAGTGGATTGCGGGTGCGAGAGTTACAGTAAGTACTACTAACCATAACTGGGGAATTTCAATGGTTTTGTATGAGTGAAATGTCCAGCTAACTATAACATCCCTAAAACCTATGGTTTTTTCAGTGAATTTCTAAAGTTTTTTAAATGCTAATTCCTAACTATAACCTGCCTGAAACCTATGGTTTTTGCAGTGAATTTCAAAGATTTTATAAATGCTAATTCCTAACTATAACGCCCCTGAAACCTATGGTTTTTTCAGTGAATTTCAAAGGTTTTTAAATGATATTTTTTAAATATATTTATTGTTATATTTTTTTTATATTTTTCAACTAATTTTTTTTGTCTTTTTATTTTTAGATGTTATTTGTTAAATTATATTAACCATAATTTTAAATTTATTTTAAAAAAATTATATTTTCTTTTACTATTCGATATTGTTTAAAATATACTTTCTTTTTTTTTCTTTTTTTGGGGAGTCACGCATCCAAAGTGTACCCTGCTCATTCACTGCACGTCACGTGTCTGCCGTTTTAGGATTTCTGTATAGGATCCGCGTAGGGTGTGCGATGAGTACGACTTTTCAAACACGGATGATTTGCGACTTGTTCAGGACTTATGGCGAGATGTACGTATTACGCGACGTGACGGACGCGGGGTAGCGCGTGATGTCGTATGCATATCGGACGCGGTGGGTACGCGACTCCCGGGAAACTTTTTAATGTTCAAAAACGTATATATATATATATTCACTGAAAAAACCATAGGTTATAGATCATATATAGTTAGGAATTAGCATTTACAAAACCTTGAAAATTCACTGAAAAAACCATAGGTTATAGACCATATATAGTTAGGAATTAGCATTTAAAAAACCTCATTTTACTCACACAAAACCATTGAAATTCCATATATAGTTAGTTGCACTAACTATATATCGCGCACCCTCAATCCACTGCTGATGATGTCACATATTACATCATTCATGACATGGTCAGTGACATCACTGATGACATCACTGATGACATCTCAAATGACATCACTGATGACATGACTGATAACAACATCCAGTGATTTTTTGTTTCTGTAAAGTTTAAATATGTCTTACATATTGAAGAATGAGTGGATGTGTAAGTGACTGGACGAAGGATTTAGTAGGTGCATGACTGACTGTATGACTGAGTGATTAAATGTGTCTCACTGAGTGCATGGGTTAGTGACTAAACTGTCCTAATTTGTGCATCATTATGTCTGTTGTTCTGTAAACTGCTGCATGTGTTGATCAGTAGCTATATGAGTAACTATATGGGTTATTGATTGATTGTCCAAGTATTTGTATGGGAGACTGAGTGTGTGTGTGGCTGGCTGGGAGGTGTGTGACTCTGTGCAGATCAATGTGTACTTATATCAATGATTGTATAACAAGGTAAGTATGTGTTAGTATATGTTTGAAAATATAAGGTGCTCTATGTTTAACTGTATAGACAAGAAAATGGAAGTGTGATTGATTCTTTACAGGACTGACTAGGTGTGTGAGTAACTCCATGGATGAGTGGCAGAGTGTGAGTGTCTGTATAGGTGTATGAGTGCATATGATAGTGTTGTAAAGATGAGTGATTGTATGTATGAATGATTGTATGGGTGAATGAGTGAATGTGTGTGTAGACGTAGGAATCAGTGAGTACATATGTAGTAACTAGTATTGGTGTGTCAATGGTTTCAAAAATTATACTCTGTATTTAACACTGGGTGAAACAGAGGTTATATTAAAATATGAGGAGATGCATTGTATTGTCACATGAATGATATCATCAGTGATGTGGTCATTGATGTCAAATGAGATGTCATGAGTGATGTCATCAGTGATGTCATTTGAGATGTCATCAGTGATGTCATCAGTGATGTCACTGACCATGTCATGAATGATGTAATATGTGACATCATCAGCAGTGGATTGCGGGTGCGCGATATATAGTTAGTGCAACTAACTATATATGGAATTTCAATGGTTTTGTGTGAGTAAAATAAGGTTTTTTAAATGCTAATTCCTAACTATATATGGTCTATAACCTATGGTTTTTTCAGTGAATTTTCAAGGTTTTGTAAATGCTAATTCCTAACTATATATGATCTATAACCTATGGTTTTTTCAGTGAATTTCAATGGTTTTTTAATAGCAAATATCATAAGCTGTCGAATGTCAAGTACGTGGTAAGTGAAAACATTTTCGTGTTTATGCACACTGATCTGCTTTGAATGGTGCCCCCCCCTCATTTCTATTAGGAGTACTCTCTCTTTGCACATAGTGAAGGGTAGTTAACGCAGGCCTTTGCCCCCGTTGTAATACGTCGTGCCTGCTTCTCTCTCCATTTGATTGATTGTTATCCAAGTATTTACTGTTTTAGAATTGGTTCTCTTTGGTTCATTCTCTATTTACAAACAAACACAGAGTCGCAATACTCTGTTTAGTCTTTGCAGATAACGAAAAATCGTGTAAAAAAAAAAAGAAAAGGAATCGAGCAAAATCAGTAGGCCACTAACGGGATCTCTTTTTGACCTCGCTAAAATAGAAACATTAGGAACAACCCCTCATGAAAAATACAAAACTAGTGAAATGAACTGAACTCCACACAATGATGGCTGCAGAACAGCTCGGCTCCGCCACCCACGCCGCCCAAAATAACGATAAAGAGCGGCTGCCATGATTGGTTTCGGAATGGCCACGACGGAGCTACGAAATGGTACTGCTCTCATGCTAACCCCAGCTTCAGTCTGAAACATCCAGAAACACTGTAGACTACCAATTCGATCAGTTCCGGTAGCGCCCCAATGTAACCCGGTAGAGAAGAACTAGCCCTCCCCTCTTTGACTGATGGTTCTTGTTGCCTGTCCCTTCTGTTGTCATTTAACAGAACTATTTAGCCTGCTGAAAGGGGTTGTGTTCCGACCGCTGGTTGGTGGAGACATTTTGACTATATTCTGGACCTGCGTTGTCGCGTAATGCGCCATATGACGCGCCGCGTTAGCGCATCCGGAAGTCATCCGGGGCGCGCAGTGCGTAACGTAAGCATAACAAGTCATGTGACTTGTTAATAAAACTTTTCATTGGTTCATTTTACTTTTCTTATTCTAATGATGAAAGGCTTGGTCATATGACCTAAAAATTACGCTTTTTATTACTTCCGAACATTATTTTTTCTTAAATATATGTTATAATGTTCCAGGCTAATGTACTTTCCCGGAAAATTTACAACTGTCCTGCAAGTAAAATATATTCTTTTTTCGAGAAAAAGAGCGTTTCTTCGTCCCATGACGGAGCCGTTGAGCAAAAGAGGGTCGACCTGCTGTCTTAGTCGCCGATACGCCTGAATATGAGATTCTTATCGATCACTTTATGTTGCAGGAATAGAAAACACAACAGCCCTTGACCATTTATCTTTACTGCGTTCCTTAGTATTATACCTTTTACCCTTCATGTAATTGGTCTGCTTTATTTCACTTGCCTTTTAATGATTCTAAAACAGTGACTATTATTAAAAACTTTACCAATGTATATACTACTACCATGTTTTCTTTTAAAAACCTTTATTGTGAAAATTTCATTATACAAATACGAGCCTATAACCACGTGGGCCTGCCACGGAGCAAACTGTAATCGTATATGATGAGTAGACATTTACACTGTAGAAGAACGTAACGGGCGGGCCATTAGGTTGCAAGAACTAAGGTGTCTAACAGTTACGGAATCGGTGGACGTACATTTTATAATTAAAATACGACAGGGCCAGTTACAATAAAATTATCTAGATATACATTTGCGGGCAAGTACCATGGGTGACGTTAATTCGAACTTTCAATAGTACAGTAATCAATAACACATCAGAACTTAATATCAATAGGGATGTCGAAATATTCAATCAATTCTCGTCCCCGCCCGCCATGTGCTTCAAAACTGCATACGTATCTCGTGATTTCAAGGTTCTGCAACCAGTACACAACAAGGAGTTACGAGTCCCATTTATTCCGGCGCCATTTTGGGCGAGGACGGGCAGGTCCAGGATATAGTCAAAATGTCTCTACCAACCATCGACTATGATGATGTTCATATGCTGTATTTATTAGAGTAACACTCATCTGTCCACATGAAATTAATTTGCCACAATCTAAACATGTCATTTTAATCTTTCCAAAGTTCTTCTAAATATTTGGGACCGTTTCCCTTGCCTCTGATGCTGTCAGTGCCACTTCTTTGATGAATGTACTAGCAGGTCAGGGGTTCTCCTCCAAATCTCTCTTTTATGCAGCACTATAATTAATTGGTGCCACCTCTCCATATGACGATGCATGGTATAGTTACCATAACTATATTTTTTTTCGGTTCCTCTGGAGAGTTCATCGTGGCAGATGAAGCGTGTAACGTACCGGGCATTTACCTTTTTTTGCATGTACAGGAAAGGAAAAAAAATCGAGCGTCCGAGTTCTAAGGTGTCCCAGGGCCATTTTAGTGGACCAGGCCCAAATCCAAAGAACAGGCCGCCATTTTGAGAGTCCTGTTGCAGCCGCCTGTCGCTGTAGCATCAAGAGCAGCCGAAACTCAGCTGAATGGCAACTGAAACGGTAAAGGGGCGCCCCACTACAGCAGACGAGCCTCCACCTAGGAAGGCCCGTTCACGCCGCCTCCCCCCCCCCCTTCGGGCACCCCACGCCGTTATTCGGAGCAGTATTGTAGGATGGCCACACCAGTGCGGCAACTTGCTAGACATCACCTCGGTGGTAACCGAATCTCAACGCCTTGTGGTGTCTTCTATTCAGAAAACATTGTTATGCTGCCTTCGACCTATTCGCCGCAAGTGCGCACACAACTCAACTGCATAGCTTGCTAGACACCACCTCGATGCCATCCGGATCTTGGAATCTCAGCGCCTTTTGGTGTCTTCTCTTCAGAAAATATTGGGCCCCATTCGCACATCGGTGCGCTACTGACGCCATCTCACAGGCTAATGGGGCGCCCCACGCCGACTTTCAGCATTGTAGGATGACCACAACAGTACAGCAACTTGCTAGACATCACCTCGGTGCCATCCGGATCTCGGCGCCCCACTGCAGATGAAGTGCCTCTCAACTATGAAACCACCACGGTGACATCCGGATCTTGGCGCGTTGTGCTGCCTTCGGCCTATTCGCACATCGGTCCGCTACTGACGCCATCTCACAGGCTAATGGGGTGCCCCACGCCGAGTTTCAGCATTGTAGGATGACCACACCAGTACAGCAACTTGCTAGACATCACCTCGGTGCCATCCGGATCGCGGCGCCCCACTGCAGATGAAGTGCCTCTCAACTATGAAACCACCACGGTGACATCCGGATCTTGGCGCGTTGTGCTGCCTTCGGCCTATTCGCACATCGGTCCGCTACTGACGCCATCTCACAGGCTAATGGGGCGCCCCACGCCGAGTTTCAGCATTGTAGGATGACCACACCAGTACAGCAACTTGCTAGACATCACCTCGGTGCCATCCGGATCTCGGCACCCCACTGCAGATGAAGTGCCTCTCAACTATGAAACCACCACGGTGACATCCGGATCTTGGCGCGTAGTGCTGCCTTCGGCCTATTCGCACATCCGTCCGCTACTGACGCCATCTCACAGACTAATGGGGCGCCCCACGCCGAGTTTCAGCATTGTAGGATGACCACACCAGTGCACCTTACTAGACACCACCTCGGTGCCATCCGGATCCTGGCATCTCAGCGCCTTGTGGTGTCTTCTATTCAGAAAATATTCTTGCGCTACCTTTGCCCCATTCACACATCGGTCCGCTACTGACGCCATCTCACAGGCTAATAGGGCGCCCCACGCCGAGTTTCAGCATTGTAGGATGACCACACCAGTACAGCAACTTGCTAGACATCACCTCGGTGCCATCCGGATCTTGGCATCTCAACGCCTAGTGGTATCTTCCATACAGAAAATATTGTTGCGCTGCCTTTGGCCCCATTCGCACATCGGTCCGCAACTTAGACATCACCTCGGTGCCATCCGGATCTTGGCATCTCAGCGCCTTGTGGTGTCAGTCAGAAAATATTGTTGCGCTGCCTTTGGCCCCATTCGCACATCAGTCCGCTACTGACACCATCTCACAGGCCAACAGGGCGCCCCACGCCGACTTTTACCATTGTAGGATGGCCACACCAGTGCCACAACTTGCTAGACACCACCTCGGTGCCATCCGGATCTTGGCATCTCAGCGCCTTGTGGTGTCTTCTATTCCGAAAATATTGTTGCGCTGCCTTTGGCCCCATTCGCACATCGGTCCGCTACTGCCGCCATCTCACAGGCCAACGGGGCGCCCCACGCCGACTTTCAACATTGTAGGATGGCCACACCAGTGCGGCAACTTACTAGACACCACCTCAGTGCCATCCGGATCTTGGCGCGTTGTGCTGCCTTCGGCCTATTCGCACATCGGTCCGCTACTGACGCAAACTCACAGGCCAACGGGGCGCCCCACGCCGACTTTCAGCATTGTAAGATGGCCACACCAGTGCTGCAACTTGCTGGACACCACCTCGGTGCCATCCGGATCTTGGCGCGTTGTATTGCCTTCGGCCTATTCGCACATCGGTCCGCTACTGACGCCGCCTCACGTGCCAACGTATTTTCTCCGCATTTTATACCCTATGCCGCATAACAGGTCATGTGACTTGTTTATAAAACTTTTCATTGGTTCATTTTACTTTTGGTTTCCTAATGATGGAAGGCTTGATCATATGACCTAAAAACAACACTTTTCATTGGATGAAAACTTTTTTTTTTCCCAAACGATGAAAGCCCCACCTTGTTTCTGGATGTTTCAGACTGAAGCTGGCATCAGCATGAGAGCACCACCATCTCGTAGCTCCGTCGTGGTCATTCCGCGAGCAATCATGGCAACCGCTCCCCACCAGAAGCCTACAGGAGTCGGGGGCCCCCAAAACTTTTGATGAATCCTCAAGGCGGAGGGGACGCTTTCGAGAATGGGGTCCAAGGCCTAGCAGACAAGCGTCCGATTTCCAAGGTGTCCCAGGGCCATTTCAGTGGACCAGGCCCAAAAAGGAAAGAGCCTGCCACCATTTTGAGAGTCCTGTGACAGCCGCCTATCGCTGCACCGCAAGAGTGGGCGCAACTCAGCTGAATTGCGGCTTTTGACACAGTGGACCAAAAACGGACGGAATGGCAACTGAAACGGTAAAGGGGCGCCCCACTACAACAGATGACACTCCACCTGGAGAGGCCCGTTCACGCCGCCTCCCCCGGGGCGCCCCACGCCGTTATTCGGAGCAGCATTGTAGGATACCAAAACCAGTGCGGCAACTTACTGGACATCACCTTGGTGCCATCGTTCTGCTGCCTTGGAACTATTCGCACAACAGTTTGCTACTGATGACCCACCCCCCGCGACGCCCCATGCCGGAAATCTGGACGTTGTGCTGCGTTGGGACTATTCGCACAGCCGACCGCTACTTCGTTGTTTTTCCCTAAAAATGTTTATATGTTATTACTATTTTTGTTTTCTTGTATATATTTATAAGTTATTAAAGTTTTATAATCTTACTACTTTGTCGGAGTGCTATATATTTTTAATGTGACACATAATTGTAAAAACTTTGATGTACAAAGAGTCATCCCTGGAATCTTCCGCTTCAGGCTCGGTCCCCTCCCCAATCACAATACAGGATGGTTTTCAGATAATAGGAACGCGTCTGCTGTGACGGATCTCATCGAGTGTGGGCCTTGATCTACTATAACTCCTTTGAAGAGGGGTGATTCTTTACAGCTGGGGCCATAAACTACATCTGCAGGGCTAGCTGATACCCTAGGACCAGCCTGGACAATCGGACACAGAGGAAAAGGAGTGTCAGAGGGTGCGGTAGTGAATAGGGCGAAAGGGAGGTGTCGGGCGGGCACAGGGTGTGATTCTCAGGGAAGAGCAGCGCAGATGGGGGGAGGTTTATTACCCATGCATAAGACAGAGAGCGGGGGTGACCACTGCCTGGGGGAGATGCTTGCGAGGGTGGGGAGCCATGCTAAGGATCGACAGCGTGCACAGAGTGGGTCTGGTCAAGGCATCTAAAATGGCTGCCGTGCACGACAAAAGTGTGGCATTTGAAAAAAGACAAGATGGCGCAGACAATGTTTTTCAACACTTCCTGATTTCCTTCGAATCGAACGTTAACAGACGTTGGGGCATATTACCAAAGTTAAGCGATATTTATCCCTAACGATGCTTAGCAACGATTTTTTTACCGCTAAGCATCGTCAGAAATTATCGCAGATAAACCTTGCTATTATCAAGGTTTATCGCAAATACAATAATAAACGACCGCAATGCATTAATATCGCTGAAAACTCAGCGATATTCATGCATTACCGAGCTAATGCTCTTAGCCATGTTATCCACCTCCCATTGGATAACATGGCTAAGAACTGCTCAGGGCAGGTGCTAGCTTTTGGAGATATTCGCGCTTATCTCGAATATTTCCAAAAGTTGATAATAGGAGATAGCGATGTTAGCGACTGTTTCCAGTCGCTAACATCTTGGCATGCCCACTTTGCATGTCATTAGTGATAAATATCACTCACATGCAAAGTGGGGCCCAGGATGGTCGCTATCTCCTACTAGCCGTCGCTAACTGGTGTTAGCAACAGCTAGGTAATACAGATATAATTTTATCTCCGCGAAGCGGAGCGCTGTTACAGATATATATCTTGTTTTTGAACGTTAATTTCTCAAAATCCACTGAAGCACATATATTGAGACCTAGCAAAGGCACATCGAGCTACCAGTCCCTACAATTTTGCCAAGTTTCGTGCAAATCCATTCAGCCGTTCGATTATTATTATTATTTTTTTTTTGCCCCGCGGGGCCCTTTTAAAACCTCCACATCAAACCTAAGAGGTCAAGGAGGATCTACTATGCCCCCTTATGGTCATTTGCCCCTTCGCTTTGGCCTCCTCTTGTCTCTCGATCCTACCGAGAGACAAGATGGCGGCCGCTACGGACTGTTTGCAATGTTTACAGACGCCGGAGAACCAATCAGCTTCGCAAACCTCCGTTACGCGAAGCGGAGCGCTGTTACAGATATATATATTTTTTTGAACGTTAATTTCTCAAAATGCACTGGAGCACATATATTGAGACCTAGCAAAGGCACATCGGGCTACCAGTCCCTAATATTTTACCAAGTTTCGTGCAAATCCATTCAGCCGTTCGATTATTATTATTATTATTTTTTTTTGCCCTGCGGGACCCTTTTAAAACCTCCACATCAAACATAGGGGGTCAGCGAGGATCTACTATGCCCCCTTATGGTCATTTGCCCCTTCGCTTTGGCCTCCTCTTGTCTCTCGATCCTACCGAGAGACAAGATGGCGGCCGCTACGGACTGTTTGGAATGTTCACAGACGCCGGAGAGCCAATCAGCTTCGCTACGCGAAGTTCCGTTACGCGTAAAGTCCGCGAACCGGAGCGCTGCCCGGTCCGCTGTTACAGATATATATCTTTTTTTGAACGTTAATTTCTCAAAATCCACTGGAGCACATATATTGAGACCTAGCAAAGGCACATCGGGCTACCAGTCCCTACAATTATGCCAAGTTTCGTGCAAATCCATTCAGCCGTTCGGGCTAAAAGTGAGGCCAACCGCCCTATGGAAAACTCAATGTTAAAAACACGTTTTGGGACCCCCCTTTTTTCTCGGCCCCCCCTTGACAAACCGCCCCCAAATTTTCAAGGGCTGCTCAGAAACAAAATGTGCAATTTTCCTGAAAATTTCAGCCAATTCCGTCCACAAACGCCAAAGTTATTAGACATAGAATTTTCAAAAATCCCATACAGAAAAAATCCTAACTATATATACCTACTGGCGACCGCCAGTAGGTAATATATATATATATATATTTTTTTTTAAAATAAATATTAAGACAAGACATTATCTGACCTAATTATAAAAAGTAATGTTCTGTAACTTTCAAAAAAGTTACATTAGTTTTAAATGCAATTTCGCAAAGAGATTTGGTTGGTTCATTACACTTTCTATTGTAAGTATTGAAGGACACCACCCATTTCAATCTCTTATGTTAGACCTTCTTTTGGAGAAGACCTCAGCTACCAAGAACTGTTGTTTTTGTTGATTACAAGCCTGTTTCATCTTAACATTGCAAGTATGGCTTCAAATCAGCCTTCTTCTGATTCAGAGCAGTCCAATGAAGAGAGGTTTGATCCTGAACAACCACGTCCCAAGAGATTTGAATCAATTGTCTGGACATTTTTTACATTCCCAGAAGGATTTAAGGAAACAAATGCCACAAAGGTAACATGCAAAATTTGCAAGGCAGTTCTATCAAGAGGAGACCCCAACAAAAAATATTCCTGTGGAACTGCCAGCATGTTTAAACATCTGCACAGTTTGCATCCTGTCAATCTGGCAAAAGAGGAGTGCTAGAGACTGCAACAGACCACCTCAAGTTGCAAGCACTTCTGGGGCTTCCAGTTCGACATCTACTTTGGACATCCGACCCCAACTGGCAAATACAGAAATTCATTGCAAAAAATGCAATAGGTTGCTTTGCTATGGTGAGCAATCAGTTGATTTGGTTTGCAGGGCTCAGGAGAACCAGCATTGTTAGACTGTTTTTTTTTGCCCTAAAATTCATTGTTCCGTTTGTGCCGTTCAGTTTTTTTTTTCATTTAAAAAAAAAAAAAATCCAAAAAATTGACTGAAAGAATGCATTTTTAATATGTGGTGAATACATAAGTGCAGAACTATAAGAAAATACTGCAGCATGACACTGTAAACTATTTAGCTACAGCATTTTGCGGTATTTCCAAAGCATAGGGATGCAACATTTGTACATAAATATGTTGCAAGTCTCTGCTTCCCTCTGCAGAACTGCTTAAGTTGCAGTCATGTGGTGACACATGCACCCTTGCACCATGGTGCAAGGAAGTCCGTGTCATGCAGAGATTGTTTTTATGCAGCAAGTGACAACTTTCGGCACACATAGAATCAGAAAAGGCATTTTTCACCTTCAATATATGCTGTACATTGTAGCATATATTGAAAGTGAAAAAAGGAGAAGTGAAAACAATTCTCCTTGATGTGCTTTGCTACAACAATTGGAGGATGATGCAGCATTCACAAACATGGCCAGATTTATAATTTTTGATAAAACTGGATATATGTCTTGTTCTATGACTGTTTTGTGCAAACACGCGCAGTAAAATCAATAGAACACCTTTTTAACGGAAAGTGCTGTGTATAATGAGATTGTGTTTACATGGAAAACAAAAGGTATATAGAATGTCTTTTTCTCACCTTGTAAATAAAAAAGAGAGTAAATTGCTAGGCCAATTCTTAATATAGGAGTAAGTTTCTCTACTACTAACAGAAAACAAGATACATTTATAAGTAGTTATGTTTTACAAAACTTATAGCACATATTTATATATCACTGAAAAGAAGGGATAGGGCCTACTGTCCCATGTGGAAAAACACTTGGTGATGTGCTTTAAATTAAATAGTTTTATTTATTATAATTATAAAATTACCTACAAGACCACCATATCTCTCTATTGTGTACTATATCATGTATCTTGCAGACACCTGCTCTGACGCTGTCTGCTATCTGATACCTGTCTGCAATGGAATTCTCAAGCACAAATCCAGTCCATCAATCTTCCATTTTTACACATTTTATGCAGTTATTTTTTATAATGTAAAATACACTAAATTCCATATTTTAGAATTAGGATCTGTAAAAGAAAAGAAAAAATAGTTATAACATGTAATAATACATTTTAACAGCACAGCATCATTTTAACATTTTACAAAGTAATTTCTTTGCCTTTTTTACTGTTCTCAGAATATGTTGAATTTCACTAGAAACAGTGATTTCAATCGTATTCATCACATAACAGCAGGCAAAAAAAACCAATCAATTAGATTGCTTAAAAAAACAATAATCCATCCACAGTAAAACACCAGATAATACAAATCACACATATATAAAATGATTACTGCTAAAAAAATTTTATAACTTAAATGTATAAACAATGTAAATGTTGTTGATTAAAATTATACACCGAGACAATGTGCAACAAAAAGTCCATAATTCAAAGTAATACCTTTCCTTGAGGCCAAATTGTATTTTTGCAGTCATTTTTATGTAAATTGTCCAATGGATATTCTATTAAATCATAATGATAAATTCCTCTGAGGCTGAATTATCTTCCTAAAACTTTGGCTTTAAAAATATTAGGTAGGAAATGGTAATTCGAAAGGCAAACGTTGTTTGAAAACCAACTCAGCTTCATTACAAAGAGTCCAGCCTTTGTTACTTTTTAGATAGGCAGTGTAATGTCCAGATGTTGTTGAAGGACCATTGTGGAAAATTATTGCTACTGCTACAAAACTCCTTCCTGATTTTGATAGTTGAGTAGCTACAAAATGTTTTATTAAAGTGTCCAATTTTCGTCCGTCAGCTGTACAACGTTGCATCATTAAAATTACACATTGTCCATATCTTTGTATAAATAATGTTAATAACGTTTCTGATTTGCATTGGCTACACTCCATGTTTTGATTTGTAGCTTTAACTAATTTATTGAAAGACACTGATTTACAGTCCGGTAATGTCAAATATAGAAATCGGTCAGTATCTACATTAGTGCTACATGTATACATACAATTTTCACATTGATGTTCCCATTTATAAGAAAGGCCAAAAATATTCTCTATGTCTACACCTTCATTTTCCAATACACTAAGCATATACATTAGAAATTCCTGGGGATCTTGTTGTATATTTTGAGTAAATTGTGTAGACCCAGAACATAGATCCAAAAGATTACGAACATCCGAAACAGTTTGTATTTTACTTGTATCAGTACTTAATTTTTCATACACAGAATGCAACAAGGAATACAAATCTTTTTCCTGAGTCTCCATAATTTGCTGTTGCAAAGCTTCAGGAAAAAAACAACATTGACCACTGCATTAGCATAGCAGTTGACACCAGAACTTTTTTCAAACTGATAACCAACAATCTCTTCAACAGTGTGCTTTTTCTTTTTGCTTGCAATCACAACATTATCTTGTATTTTTCCCTTCTCTACACCTTCAAGACAGATATTCTCATGCCTTCTTTTTCGACCAACCACACACTTTTCAAATTTAGGATATTGACCTAAATTGGGAGCATATGTTCTTCTTAACCTATTATACTCTTTGACACAGTTTGCATCTGCAGTAACCTTTGTATCATCAAAATCAATGAAAAACAAACCAGATAATGTTCTGACTCGTGACGGAGCAACATATGCCATACCGTCTTTAAACACAGTATTTCCAATGTTCACCAAAGCACAGTCAACACCTAAACCTTGAGATTTATGAATAGTCACTGCATATGCCAAAGAAACTGGAAACTGTTTTTTAGGGACATATACATCTTTAAAAAGCAAAAAATGAACTGAACAATGACCAATTTGTTAAACTTTTTCAATCTGATCAAATTTAATTTTTATAAACTCAATACCATCTTTATTCAAATAATTAACAAAATCCACAACTTTACCCATTGCTCCATAAACTAAACCTTTTTCTACGTCCACATTACGCCTTAAAATGACTCAACAGTCTCTACATGCATATAAATTCTTTTCTAAACTAGAGCTTTAGATATTGATTTTTCTAAAGAATCCAATTTTGTCTTCAATTTTTCTGTCAAAATAATAGTGATTCCTTCATGCTCTATTTTATTGATGGCTTCCATTTTTTTATATTTCTTCATTTTCCAGTTTCAAAAGTTGTTAGTTGAATATACAACACTCACGCAGTGTTGGCATTACGCACATTACAAATTTGTTTTCTGCAATTTTCATGTATATTTTCTCAGGGACTAAGTTTTCATTTGGAAACAAATTGGAAAGTAATCGAGTTTGCAAATCTTATTTGCCATGTTCAGTCAGTAGTCCATTTCTATTATCTTGGAGAATAGTTCCATAATCAACATAATTTGCTTGTCGCATATTTGTAAGGAGTTCTTTGCATTCAAAGTATGACCAAATGTTCATGTTTCCTACACTACCGAGAGACTTTCTGGTGTCTTCATGTGCAAGTGTTTTAAATACTGGTTGTCCTTTTACAGGAGTCAGTTGCAGTAGATCTCCAAAAACAATGATGTGTTTCCTCCAAATAACACGTCGTACTTTAAGAATGCAGCAAATTCTTAAAGTGTAATTACTTTAAATAAAATCTTTTTCCTGTTCCAGCTTCTCCACTCACGTACATACAGATATGTTGAAATGATATGCATGAGCACTCTTTCTTTTCATGAAGCAATCCATGGTCAATCTGGCGTCTCACTTGCTCATATATTTCTTTCTGTTCAACATTTAGTTGTAAAACCATAATATCTTGATGCATTGCTGTTTCCACCTCATTCATGGCGATTGCTGCTTCATTTTCAACAATTGGTTGTCCTAGTGGATCTTGACTCAGCGCAGCATAACTTTGACTGTCTTGAGAACTGTCTCTAGCAATTTCAGCTGCAATTGTAGCTTCTTGATCAATTTCATCGTTCAGCATTTTCACATAATTTACAAAAGCACTGCATTGTATGCTATCTTTACAAGCATTAAAGGAATCTTCATAGCTCGGGAAATCTCCAAGTAATTCCAGTTCTGAATGCCATGGTTTAAATAGCTGTAAAAGGGCTAAATAATAAATATTCCCTTTTGTCAGTAGTGTCGCAACTCAGCTTTCTGTGATTAATTAAATTTCCTTTTGTTTGTTTCACCAAACATCCTTCAGAACCAATGACTCCATATTTTCCATCATTGATGTTCTCTATAGTATTCTGTTTAAAAGTGTAGTTTTGCAGCACTTCATAGAGACATATGTTCTCAAGATGATGACTTCTGTTTGGGTAATATGTGTCCAACATATTCGTATTAAAAATATCTGTACTTTTCTGGATATTTTTCGTCTAAATATTCAATTTCTGGTACAGATTTCAGTACTCGATTTTGCATTGGTGCAAGACCTAGACTCACCCAAATGATTCTTCTAAATCTGGAGTAAAGACTTGCAGATGATAACCGATCTGAGCATTCATACGCTCCAATTTCTCAATGGGATAACATCTTCAAACTGAAACTGTATCATTTCTTACTTAGAGTCTTCTCGTGAGAAATCGCTTCCCAAATTTCTTTCAATTCGGTCTTTTCTGATTTTGTAATATAGGATGTTAAATATCGACCAACAGCAATGGAATTGTCCGCACCACTGCTTGTTCGTACAATTCTTAGTAGGGCAGCTTCTTTGCCAATCAAGTCCCATGGGGTCAATGTAGTACCTTTGGGTTTTTTCTACCAGCCCGATAGAGCTTAACAACCGTGTGTGAGGGTTCCTGATGCCCCTTTGTTATATCCTGGATATTCAATATCAGTTTGCAATTTTTATGAGCCACTTTGTAATTTAGATGCGGTTGACTGAGTGTCTACTTCCACCCCTACCCAGTGCGACATTATGGTGGTCACTAGAAATTACTCCTGTGTGGGACTTTCTGAGGCGCAATTTGATAGTTTGGTGATTCATTCCGAAGCTTCCAACTTAGATCCTACCTGTCCCCCTGGATCAATTTATGCTAGTTTAGATACTATTTTGCCCATTACAGAAGAGATATCCGTCAGTGCCAGAATTAAGCCAACTATTACTGGAGCGTTACCCATTCGTAGAAAAGATTTATCTGACATCAATGTCATCTCTTGGAATATTGCTGGGCTCTGTGAAAAGATTACAAATCCAGTATGGGTTGGGTATATAGAAAAAATAGATATTATTTGTCTCCAGGAAACTTGGGCGTTGGAACCCGCCCTTATTCAGGGTTATTTGACTCTTAACACTTCGAATAACACACAAGAACCTAGGAGGTCTATAAGCCAAGCAAATCGCTGGCAAAACTGGCAGGTATATCTCTATGTCAGTTGGTGCTGCAGTCACCATTTAACAATTTATAAAGAGCAAGAGAAGAAAACAAGGGAGTGGTGATATCTAGTAATCAATTAGAAAACTGGTCAAACTAAATCCAGTACATATGTATTTTGTGGATAACCATCAAACAAACCAAATGATCAGTCCTATCACTTGGTTGTCCACACTGTGACCTGACGGGTCCTTAGATCATCTAGACCATATGCCACACAGTCATCGTAAGTAAAGGATGCGGTCCACAGTGTCCTTCCAGTTGTTAGTCTGATTGTGATGGTTAGTAGAGAGTGGTGAAAATACAGTGCAACATACAAAAAAGTGGTGAGTCTAAAATAGGGTGATATGTCTAAACAATTGCTTTAATAGAAACCAGGCACCTCCCCTAATTAAAAATTAGGAACAGCGCAAACGACAGTATGGAACAAATGACTGTCGCAATTAGGGCCAACATGTTTCTGCCTACCGGGCAACATGTCCCTTGGCTTTCGTCAGGGCCACTGCTCTAAAAAGTTGCTACTGTTGTATGTGTGTGAAAACAATAATATATCTGACAAACCAGTGAAAAAGAATATAAAAGTAGGGACGATACAACCTGTACCTACAGTTATTTACTCATCCTCCTTATCAGTAGGTGCTCAACGCGATATTGAAAAAAATATGTGTTATACTCATATTAGTAACAGAGCTTATCACACTCGAGCTCTCATCTTCTCTTACATTAATGGAAAACCATTCGACAAAAAAATATATATATTAAAAAAATTTATTTGCTCACCCAACATGACAGGGGACTGGACCTCACCTCACCTGGACCGTGCTCAGGTATATGAGGCCCCGCGCTGTGGAACAGATAGATGCGGACAGGGAAAGGCATCAAAACTCAATATTTCATGTAGAGTCTAAAAATGTCTAATATTATACCCTGTAGCAAAACGTCACATCTGTCCACCTATAAACTTAATAATGGGATAACAACCCCAGGAAAACAGCAGGTACCCATTGGACCAGTGTAAAATAATTGACTATCATGTTGATATTATCATGTTTATCATGAAAGGGCTTATCATCTTGATAAAATGTAATATAAGACAGTGCAGATTGAACTGAATAATGGCTGCTAAATGACAAGAGTCATGCAGTCCTTCACTGATGTAAACTAAATAAACAACTATCATGCTGATGGTATACAATCTACTGTTAGGCAGTACACCTGATATCAATTGTGGCTGCTGAATTGCCAGAAAATGGCAGAAATGGTGCAGTCCTTCATAGTAATCTCTACTTTCACTAGCCTAACCAACACACAACTGCAGATGCTGGGCATACCTCTCCGTCGGTGCCACCGGACTCGCCAGAGGCTTGGGGGAGGCACCGAAATGGAAGAGGTGTGGAGTTAAATGTTGTAACAGCACAGGGAACTACTTTTCCTTTGTGTCAGGACTGGACTTCAATCCGTGTTTAAACTGTATTTAAAGTCCATAGTAGTGATTCTTTTTTAATGTACAACCCTCGCGCTAACCACATTGCGTCAAAAATGTGCCAAAAGATACCAACTCTCGTTGTGATACCTACGTAGCTATCCGCACTGTTATAAAAGCTCCGGGCGCCCGTATCCATCCGCGGAACTACAGAATGACGTCAAAACATCCATTACTGTAGTTCCAGCGGCGCGGATGCTCCGGGCTTCGAAACTTACGTTCCTCAACCATCAACAATAAGTAAATGGACTGTAGGTGCTAAAAGGACAACCTTTAGTGTTCACTATTTAGCAATAGTAGCATTGTAATTACTCGAGGTGATAGTAGTAGAAAGGCGAAAGTAGAAACACCACAGGAACTACAAAATGACCTCAAATCGGCCATTATAGTAGTTCAAAACAAGTGTATGGAAGTTTAATCGATATATTGCTCCTGTGGGATTAAAATCTACATGGACTTAGACTAAGCACCATTCAGAAGTACTATGTATGTACCAGAGGCATGGCAATGTCAAGGCACTAGGAACGGCCTCAGGTGTAAATCCAATAATATAAATGAAATTGGAAGAATTACTCAAAAAACATAGTATGTTACAAATTAAAGCCAAAAGCCACGTTTGTAACCCATGAATTCATGCATAATGGGGTGGAAGAACTACACGGAATACCACGGTATCTGGTCATTTAGTCCCATGGTATCAGCGGAGAGTTTAAAGACCCATCTTTGTTCTCTCAGGAACAGGTAGTTGGCAACATTCTTCACATGTGAGGGTATAAAGGGTTTCTCCAAAACCGTCCATGTAAAATCAGATTCCCCATGTTGTTTCTCGAGGAAGTGTCTAGTCAATTGTGTCATTGACTTCTTACAGCAGAACGAGCTCTTATGCTCAAGCATGCTCACTCGCACCCTGCTGGTAGTCATTCCCACATATTGACAGGAACAAGGGCAGGTCAGTAAGTAAATAAGGTTCTTGCTGTTACAATTGGTGAAGTGGTTTTGTAAGCAAGGCCTGTCAGTGCCTATATCTATTTCAGTAGAGTGTGTTGTTTGTGGGCAGACAGAGCAGTTCCCAAACGGGTGATGGCCGACTACTGGGGGTAAGTCCCACAAGGTACCCAAACTTCTTTTGGGACTCTCTTTCGGGCGCATATGTATTAGGCGATCCCTAATGCTGTTTGATCTTTTAAAAGCAAATAGGGGTAATGCAATCTTGTCATTGCCATGGTTAAGAATGTGCCAATACTTCCTGATGATTTTCTGTAGGCTGTTACTTCTAGTATTGAATGTGCTCACAAGTGTAAGTCTTTCACTCGGAGGTTTGGGCATTGGTGGTTCTAAGAGCGCCTCTCGGTTATTATTGTGCGCTCGCTTGAGAGACCGTTTAATGAGTGGCCTAGGGTAGTGTCTCTCCAAGAGCTGTGAGGACAAGTTCCTGGCATGAGTCTTAAAATCCTCTGCTCTGGAGCAGTTCCTCCGGACCCAGAGGAACTGCCCTTAAGGTAAGTTATCCCTAAGGGATTTGGGATGGTGACTCTCGTACAGGAGTAACGAGTTTCTGGCCATCGGCTTCCTTTACAACTCGCTCTGCAAGCCTGCAGGTGTCGCATAGATAGAGAGATCTAAAAAGGACAATCTCTCTTTGTGGGCCTCAAATGTGAATCTGAGGAACTGATTTCTATCATTCACCCAGAGATGAAATTCACTCACAGATTCCAGGCTCCCTCGCCACACTACCAACACATCATCGATATAGCGTTTCCACCAAATTATCGATGATTGAAATGGGTTGGTAGGTGTGAGCACATGCTGTTGCTCGAAGTGGTGCATGTACAAGTTAGCCAGTTTTGCCAGCGATTTGCTTGGCTTATAGACCTCCTAGGTTCTTGCGTGTTATTCAATTGTTGTTACTGGGGAAGCGAACCAGTTGTAGGTCTTTAAACTTTTTCCCTTTGACCCTATTCTCCCTGTTTGTTTTTGACTCTTAACACTCTGGCAGTAAGGGGACAAGGAGGTAGGCCCAAGGGAGGCTTGTGTATGTATGTATCCAATTTACTATTTATGGACAGGATTTTAATTAAAGGGGGGATTGTTACCATCAGATTGTTCAATTTTCTGGGTCAGGCTCAAAAAGAATCCTCTTGGTGAATTTTTATAATAAGGTTCCTGTTGAGAATTTGGAGACTGAGTTCTCTTGTATTGCTAAAACCTTGGATGCTATCTGTACTTTGACTACTGTGGACACTACCATTTTCTGGTTGGGGGTTTTCAACTGTGCATTATGTAGACCAGTGAGCTCAAAAATCTGTGGTAACCCGATGGATCAGGGAGTCTCCTATTGTCATTTTACACACTCTAAGCTGGGCTTATGATTTGGGTTTCGCTAATGACCTAGTTCCTTCTCTTGTACCTATGTCTGCTACTTTTAACGGAAGAGGTTTATCCTCTATTATCGATTTTATTTTGGTTTCATTCACATTTGCCTCAAGTCTGTTATCTTTTGATATAAGGACGGTTGTTTTGAGTGATCACTATCCGCTTTGCCTTAAGTTCCATCTGCAAGCTTTTGGTTTTGTTAGGAACAAAAACGTTAAAAGTACCGTGGGCCAATTAGAACCGAATAGAATCAATGGATATGCTCATCAGAGCTGATTAATGCAAGCGACTGTTCCACCTTTCCCAAGACGTGTTCTGAATCAATCATAGTGCCAATTTTCAAGAAGGGAGATCGTCAAGATCCTGTTTACTACAGACCAATCTCCCTTCTTGATTCTATGGTAAAAGTGGTAGGTCGAGTCATCTTGCAACGGTTACAGGATTGGGCAACTGAAACCAATGTCCTATCCAACTTGCAGTATGGGTTCCGGGAGGGCTTGGGTACCCTCGAACAAAGTCTTAACCTGGCTATGAACGTTGGGAAATATACGCGAGTAAAAAATGGGAAACTATATTTAGTTATCGTTGACTTGACTGCAGCCTTTGATTCTGTTGTCCATGTGAGGCTATGGGAGTCACTTGTCGATCTTGGAGTGGATCACGATTTAATCACTTTCTTGCACCGCTTCTATGAGAGAGCTTCAGATGGCGTCAGATTTGGGATGAAGGGGCAATGCAGTTGGGGATTTCCTGTTAGAAGAGGGGTCCGGCAGGGCTGTGTGTTGGCCCCTTTTCTTTTTAACTTATATATAAAGGGTATGGCTGACGCACTTCTTAAGGGTGGCTCGGATTTTCTGCAAGTTGGTGGGAGAGGAATTCCTGCTCTCCTTTATGCCGACAATGCGTTTCTTACGGCACGAACAGGCAATGGCCTACAAAGAGCCCTGACCAGTTTTAGTGCCTTAATGGGTGACCTGGGATTAAATATTAATGTTTCCAAGACTTTCACAATGAAATGCGCTTCTGGGTCCCGGAGCACCACTGGTCGAGGTATATTTTTGGAGGGAAGTAAGTTAGCTAATACAAGGACCTTTTCATATCTTGGTGTCCTTTTCAGCTATAATGATACTTGGACCCAAGCAATCGCCGGGAAAAAATTGTCTTTTTAATAGGTCTACCTGTGCCTTGGCCACCTTCACTAAGAGATTAGGGAGGAAAACCCAGACTAAACTCATACATATATACAAGACACAGTGTATTTCTGCTGTGGTATACGGGGCTGGGGTTTGGGGCATTTCTATTCCCTCTTCCTTGCACACAGTAGAAAATTCCTTTCTTCGTTATATTCTTAATGTTCGACCTGGTACGTCTTCCCTTGTCTGCCATGAGGAGTTGGGCCTTTTGTATATTACGGATCTTATTAAACTCGAGCCCATATTGCTCTGGCACAGGATTTGGGTTAGCAAACAGACCCAACTAAACCGTGATATCCTGTATGATTGTATCAAGCTAGATGGAGCATTGAAAATTCCGTGGCTCAGGTATATATTCCAGTTTGTCAAAGACCTTGGTCATCCTGAGTATTATTTAAACCCGAATTCAATGACCCAAATATCAAGGAAAACTCTGAAGAAAGACTGTTTGGATATATTAGGATCTGCTAGATTAGCGGTTGTAGTCCCCAAACCCACAGTCATTTACCATCAGTTAAGACTCACAACCTTTGCCATGGAACCGTATCTAAATTTTGTTCCCAAAGGCTATGATAGAATGTTATTAACGCAATTTCGCTTGAAAAAGGCCAGAGTTCGTGTCTGTTCCGTTAATGAATGATTGTTCAAGAGAACTCCCTCGGTGTATGTGTGACTTTACATCGGAACAGTCCACCATTCATTTACTTTTCTTTTGTAAGTTCTTTAATGAACTAAGGAAATTTTGGATATTTCCCAAATTAAGGGCTATATGTAGGTAAATCTTTTTTACCGATTCTAAAACACAGAATTTTAGAATTGGTAAATTAGATGTAGGTAATAATCTGGTATTTCGGTAATTACCGAATCGGTATTTACCGATTCGGTAATTGCCATTCATTCCTATGGGCCTCCGATTCGGTAAAATTGTGAAATGGTCAAGGGTGGCAGGGTGTCACTTTGACACCCTGTTCCACCCCAGATTAGTGCTTGTGTGCCATGTGGCACACATACAGGGCATGATTGTCTGTCACATGGCACAGGTGTACATGCATAGATTTGCATATACACAGGTATTCGTTATTTACCACTTACCTTTTGTCATAGGCTTGCATACGTTCTTTTTTCCCAATGCCCCCTTGTTCAGTATTGTTGTTTGACTATGTATCACTGGCTGGGAGCCATTTTGTACATCCAGCCAGTGTGTTCTTGCTGTAGACTTACATGCGTTCTTAGTTCCCTGTGCTTTCTTGCTCAGTGTTGTTTGACCATGTGGCACTGGTTGGCACCCATTTTGCACATCCAGCCAGTGTCCATTTGTCATAGACTTGCATGCATTCTTTGTTTGCCATGCCTCCTTGCTCAGTGCTCTTTTTTTACCATGTGGCACTGGCTGGAAGCCATTTTGAGCCTCTAGCCAGTGTGCCTTTGTTATAGGCGGGCATAGATAGATGTGATATCAGTTTAATAATATGCTTGAGTGTCATTGTAGTATGTATATTAAGAACATGATTTTGATGAAAAGTGCATATATTGTGCATGCATTTTTTGCATTTTGTTTATTTTGTACTTCTTTGCCTCATAGTGAGTTTCTTCTCATCCCCCCATACAAACATGGGCCACTATTGATATACTAATAACTTATATTTTTAATTTGTTATATTTTAGTTATTTATAGTATTTATTTTTGATTCTTTTTACAACTGTTTTATTTTTTATGTATTTTTTATCAAAGAATATATTTTGTTTTACTATTGTGAATTGTTTTTGTTTCGCTTCGGTTGATCCATTTATCCACTCATCTATCTATCCATCCATACCTCCACCATAGGTGCACAGTTTTCTTTTAGGCATAACTCTATTTCCTCGGGAACACCCTGGCTGTGGTGCACTGCAGACACATGAGCAAGATCCATTTTTTATGATGATTCCATTTCCCGCTGGACCACATTGCCTGTCATACGCTCACAAACTTGCCTGCATTTTTTAAAAGATTATTATTCCATTTACCCATGCAGTTCCCTGACTGCCACAGGTGTCTCCTTCATGGACATAAAGGAAATAGCTCTATCTTTCTATTGTGTTTGTTATCCTGATGGGGAATTAACATTTATGGTATGGAGTTGTCGTATGACTTTAAAGTGGCTAATATTCATTACCTAAATACCCAACAACACTATATTGACTTTGTCTGTACAAATTCAAACTACAACAAATTCACGTTTCACTGGATATTTTTCTTGCTTGTTTGCATTTAGGTGCACAAGAGAAAAGTCATCACCCACAGTACTGCCAAGCATAAGGCCTGTACAGTGACCTCACACGTCAGTCCTCAAATCTCTTCCACTTGTGTGACTTAGTACCACTACCAACTGAGAGATTTAAGATAGCTCCAAAGAAAGTTGATCACATCCAAGTAGTCTGTGAGAAGAAGCAGATTGCCACCAATGGCATGTCACCCAAAACCTTTTTTGGAAAATGTCGTGTGCCTGCTGCACCAGCCTCTGGGGAGCAAGCTGAGAGCAGCACTTCTGCAAGAATAGCATCCCCTCAACCAAAGCCCAGGACCATGTCTGTCAATGAGGCAGCCACTGCAATCGTGGCAAGGCCGATGAGCCATGACGTTGAATTGGATTTGCCTCTTTAGCAAAATAGTGCCCAATTGTGCCATGACGTTGAATTGGATTTGCCTCTTTTGCAAAATAGTGCCCAATTGTATCAGGAAACATGGCAAAGTGGACAGTAGCCAGAGCCAGTAATAGTAGATGTTACTGAAGTTTGAGCAGTAGAGGAGGTCGCGCTTCCTGCTGTACAAGAACCTCCTCTTTTAGAATCATTGGCTCCCAGATCTCCAACAAGGAAAAGTAAGGCTGGTTCTCCACCATCCTCTCCAAACACCAGTTCTGATGATGGTGATACAGAGTTGGATTAGACCCCGACAGAGTCCAGGAGATGCCAGGAGAGGCAAGGAAAAACAAATGATGCGGAATGTCTTAGAATTATGCAATGGGATGATGAGGAGCATGACGACAATGAGCTAATCATTGTGGGAGGTGATGCAGAAGAGTCTGACATTGATATTCAACCTGCTTCGAGGGATGAAGCACAGGAAGCTCTGCCAGCTCCGCCTGAACCATCCCCTACTTAGTAGAGGTATTCACTGCAGAGAGGCAATCGAGGACACACCCACCAACCTCCAGTTCCTCTTCAGGCATTGGAAGTGTCAGAATAGAAAAAGCACTTCTCCCCAGTTTGGGACTTTTTTAGGGCTATCAAAGGGGGGAGCACATTGTGCTATGCACCATATGCCACACAGATGTTCATTGAGGTAAGCCGTATTCACATTATGGTATTGGAGGCTAAAGCAGCACATATGGAAAAAAACACCACACTATGAAGTGGGAAGAGCACCTAAAAATTTCTGAACTTGCTTGTGGTGGTGGGAAGAGACAGGGAACATCAGCAACAAGTCCAATCACGGTGAGAGGTGAAGATAAGGATGAAGAAGGTGACATCTTCACATAAAGCAGCCCTGTTACCAGCAGTGCACCAGCAGAATCACCTAACTCAGCGAGTTCACATTGGTGCATGAGATGGAGATACCATTGCATATTGTAACTGTCTAACCATGATGCATATTGAGTCAACCTGTACCTGCAATGGAAGAGGTGTGGAGTTAAATGTTGTGACAGCACAGGGAACTACTTTTCCTTTGTGTCAGGACTGGACTTCAATCCGTGTTTAAACTGTATTTAAAGTCCATAGTAGTGATTCTTTTTTAATGTACAACCCTCGCGCTAACCACATTGCGTCAAAAATGTGCCAAAAAGATACCACCTCTCGTTGTGATACCTACGTAGCTATCCGCACTGTTATAAAAGCTTTGGGCGCCCGTATCCATCAGCGGAACTACAGAATGACGTCAAAACATCCATTACTGTAGTTCCAGCGGCGCGGATGCTCCGGGCTTCGAAACTTACGTTCCTCAACCATCAACAATAAGTAAATGGACTGTAGGTGCTAAAAGGACAACCTTTAGTGGTCACTATTTAGCAATAGTAGCATTGTAATTACTCGAGGTGATAGTAGTAGAAAGGCGAAAGTAGAAACACCACAGGAACTACAAAATGACCTCAAATCGGCCATTATAGTAGTTCAAAACAAGTGTATGGAAGTTTAATCGATATATTGCTCCTGTAGGATTAAAATCTACATGGACTTAGACTAAGCACCATTCAGAAGTACTATGTATGTACCAGAGGCATGGCAATGTCAAGGCACTAGGAACGGCCTCAGGTGTAAATCCAATAATATAAATGAAATTGGAAGAATTACTCAAAAAACATAGTATGTTACAAATTAAAGCCAAAAGCCACGTTTGTAACCCATGAATTCATGCATAATGGGGTGGAAGAACTACACGGAATACCACGGTATCTGGTCATTTAGTCCCATGGTATCAGCGGAGAGTTTAAAGACCCATCTTTGTTCTCTCAGGAACAGGTAGTTGGCAACATTCTTCACATGTGAGGGTATAAAGGGTTTCTCCAAAACCGTCCATGTAAAATCAGATTCCCCATGTTGTTTCTCGAGGAAGTGTCTAGTCAATTGTGTCATTGACTTCTTACAGCAGAACGAGCTCTTATGCTCACGCATGCTCACTCGCACCCTGCTGGTAGTCATTCCCACATATTGACAGGAACAAGGGCAGGTCAGTAAGTAAATAAGGTTCTTGCTGTTACAATTGGTGAAGTGGTTTTGTAAGCAAGGCCTGTCAGTGCCTATATCTATTTCAGTAGAGTGTGTTGTTTGTGGGCAGACAGAGCAGTTCCCAAACGGGTGATGGCCGACTACTGGGGGTAAGTCCCACAAGGTACCCAAACTTCTTTTGGGACTCTCTTTCGGGCGCATATGTATTAGGCGATCCCTAATGCTGTTTGATCTTTTAAAAGCAAATAGGGGTAATGCAATCTTGTCATTGCCATGGTTAAGAATGTGCCAATACTTCCTGATGATTTTCTGTAGGCTGTTACTTCTAGTATTGAATGTGCTCACAAGTGTAAGTCTTTCACTTGGAGGTTTGGGCATTGGTGGTTCTAAGAGCGCCTCTCGGTTATTATTGTGCGCTCGCTTGAGAGACCGTTTAATGAGTGGCCTAGGGTAGTGTCTCTCCAAGAGCTGTGAGGACAAGTACCTGGCATGAGTCTTAAAATCCTCTGCTCTGGAGCAGTTCCTCCGGACCCGGAGGAACTGCCCTTAAGGTAAGTTATCCCTAAGGGATTTGGGATGGTGACTCTCGTACAGGAGTAACGAGTTTCTGGCCATCGGCTTCCTTTACAACTCGCTCTGCAAGCCTGCAGGTGTCGCATAGATAGAGAGATCTAAAAAGGACAATCTCTCTTTGTGGGCCTCAAATGTGAATCTGAGGAACTGATTTCTATCATTCAGCCAGAGATGAAATTCACTCAAAGATTCCAGGCTCCCTCGCCACACTACCAACACATCATCGATATAGCGTTTCCACCAAATTATCGATGATTGAAATGGGTTGGTAGGTGTGAGCACATGCTGTTGCTCGAAGTGGTGCATGTACAAGTTAGCCAGTTTTTCTAGTGATTTGCTTGGCTTATAGACCTCCTAGGTTCTTGTGTGTTATTCAATTGTTGTTACTGGGGAAGCGAACCAGTTGTAGGTCTTTAAACTTTTTCCCTTTGACCCTATTCTCCCTGTTTGTTTTTGACTCTTAACACTCTGGCAGTAAGGGGACAAGGAGGTAGGCCCAAGGGAGGCTTGTGTATGTATGTATCCAATTTACTATTTATGGACAGGATTTTAATTAAAGGGGGGATTGTTACCATCAGATTGTTCAATTTTCTGGGTCAGGCTCAAAAAGAATCCTCTTGGTGAATTTTTATAATAAGGTTCCTGTTGAGAATTTGGAGACTGAGTTCTCTTGTATTGCTAAAACCTTGGATGCTATCTGTACTTTGACTACTGTGGACACTACCATTTTCTGGTTGGGGGTTTTCAACTGTGCATTATGTAGACCAGTGAGCTCAAAAATCTGTGGTAACCCGATGGATCAGGGAGTCTCCTATTGTCATTTTACACACTCTAAGCTGGGCTTATGATTTGGGTTTCGCTAATGACCTAGTTCCTTCTCTTGTACCTATGTCTGCTACTTTTAACGGAAGAGGTTTATCCTCTATTATCGATTTTATTTTGGTTTCATTCACATTTGCCTCAAGTCTGTTATCTTTTGATATAAGGACGGTTGTTTTGAGTGATCACTATCCGCTTTGCCTTAAGTTCCATCTGCAAGCTTTTGGTTTTGTTAGGAACAAAAACGTTAAAAGTACCGTGGGCCAATTAGAACCGAATAGAATCAATGGATATGCTCATCAGAGCTGATTAATGCAAGCGACTGTTCCACCTTTACCAAGACGTGTTCTGAATCAATCATAGTGCCAATTTTCAAGAAGGGAGATCATCAAGATCCTGTTTGCTACAGACCAATCTCCCTTCTTGATTCTATGGTAAAAGTGGTAGGTCGAGTCATCTTGCAACGGTTACAGGATTGGGCAACTGAATCCAATGTCCTATCCAACTTGCAGTGTGGGTTCCGGGAGGGCTTGGGTACCCTCGAACAAAGTCTTAACCTGGCTATGAACGTTGGGAAATATACGCGAGTAAAAAATGGGAAACTATATTTAGTTATCGTTGACTTGACTGCAGCCTTTGATTCTGTTGTCCATGTGAGGCTATGGGAGTCACTTGTTGATCTTGGAGTGGATCACGATTTAATCACTTTCTTGCACCGCTTCTATGAGAGAGCTTCAGATGGCGTCAGATTTGGGATGAAGGGGCAATGCAGTTGGGGATTTCCTGTTAGAAGAGGGGTCCGGCAGGGCTGTGTGTTGGCCCCTTTTCTTTTTAACTTATATATAAAGGGTATGGCTGACGCACTTCTTAAGAGTGGCTCGGATTTTCTGCAAGTTGGTGGGAGAGGAATTCCTGCTCTCCTTTATGCCGACAATGCGTTTCTTACGGCACGAACAGGCAATGGCCTACAAAGAGCCCTGACCAGTTTTAGTGCCTTAATGGGTGACCTGGGATTAAATATAAATGTTTCCAAGACTTTCACAATGAAATGCGCTTCTGGGTCCCGGAGCACCACTGGTCGAGGTATATTTTTGGAGGGAAGTAAGTTAGCTAATACAAGGACCTTTTCATATCTTGGTGTCCTTTTCAGCTATAATGATACTTGGACCCAAGCAATCGCCTGGAAAAAATTGTCTTTTTAATAGGTCTACCAGTGCCTTGGCCACCTTCACTAAGAGATTAGGGAGGAAAACCCCGACTAAACTCATACATATATACAAGACACAGTGTATTTCTGCTGTGGTATACGGGGCTGGGGTTTGGGGCATTTCTATTCCCTCTTCCTTGCACACAGTAGAAAATTCCTTTCTTCGTTATATTCTTAATGTTCGACCTGGTACGTCTTCCTTTGTCTGCCATGAGGAGTTGGGCCTTTTGTATATTACGGATCTTATTAAACTCGAGCCCATATTTCTCTGGCACAGGATTTGGGTTAGCGAACAGACCCAACTAAACCGTGATATCCTGTATGATTGTATCAAGCTAGATGGAGCATTGAAAATTCCGTGGCTCAGGTATATATTCCAGTTTGTCAAAGACCTTGGTCATCCTGAGTATTATTTAAACCCGAATTCAATGACCCAAATATCAAGGAAAACTCTGAAGAAAGACTGTTTGGATATATTAGGATCTGCTAGATTAGCGGTTGTAGTCCCCAAACCCACAGTCATTTACCATCAGTTAAGACTTACAACCTTTGCCATGGAACCGTATCTAAATTTTGTTCCCAAAGGCTATGATAGAATGTTATTAACGCGATTTCGCTTGAAAAAGGCCAGAGTTCGTGTCTGTTCCGTTAATGAATGATTGTTCAAGAGAACTCCCTCGGTGTATGTGTGACTTTACATCGGAACAGTCCACCATTCATTTACTTTTCTTTTGTAAGTTCTTTAATGAACTAAGGAAATTTTGGATATTTCCCAAATTAAGGGCTATATGTAGGCCTTCCACCAAGGAACCAGGCGGAAATAAAGGAATGGACGAAACTTGTGACTGCGCTCAACTGCACCCCAACCCTAGTCAATTCAGCTAAATCGCTTGGAATCACTCTAGACGAAAATCTGGACATGAAAGCCCACATTAACTCAATGGCTAAAAATGCCCGCTTCCACCTGAACTACTTAAGAAAACTGAAACCATTCATCTCAGAGCCAGATCTCAAACTGGCAATCCAATCCTTGGTTATCTCAAGGATTGAATATGGCTGCACCGCCTTAGCTGGCCTACCAAAAACATCCACAGCCCCACTAAAAGCCTGCCTCAACGCCGCGGCAAGACTTATCACCGGATCTAGGAAATATGATCATATATCCCCTCACTTGAAAGCTTTAAACTGGCTACCTTACGAAGCCAGAATCCAAATGAAGATAGCTTGTATCACACATAAAGCGATCCACTACAACACCCCTGGATACCTAGCCAAGAAAATTCAGCTGTCTGGAGGTAACCGACCAACTAGAAGCGCTGAGGAGTTACTATTACGACCAGCCATTTTCAGAAAGAAAAAAACCTATGACAGAGCATTCTCAGGAGCTGCCCCCAGAATCTGGAACTCACTCCCTCCAACCATTCGGAAGATCAAAAATGTGGCAACATTCAAGCGGGAAGTGAAGAACCTTCTGATGAACAAATACAATAAATAGAGAAGAACGTTGATCACTACCCTGATCTCTTGCTGCTTTACTTCAGAACATTTATGACATCAGGAAGGCGAAGAACAATCAATACTAAAAAGATTTGTTAATTCTAGGTTATGAAACGATCCAAAACTTACCTCCAAACGTTATCTTTAGATGACCTTATAACCGCATCCCTCAGGGATTTATAACTATCTACCTCACCTATGTGTATATACTTTACTTTTGATACAATTGAAGCTGCAACTCATTTTTATCAACACTAGCACATGTGTCAAGAATGTTTGCATTTCATCTACCTCATATCTGTGACTCTTTTTACTGTCAATATTTATGTTATGTTTTCACCTACTCTATGTTAAGCGCTCTGATACCCACGGGTCTTGTTCGCGCTATACAAAACTCTATAATAAATAAATAAATAAATAAATAAATAATAAATAAATAAATAAATAGGTAAATCTTTTTTACCGATTCTAAAACACAGAATTTTAGAATCGGTAAATTAGATGTAGGTAATAATCTGGTATTTCGGTAATTACCAAATCGGTATTTACCGATTCGGTAATTGCCATTCATTCCTATGGGCCTCCAATTCGGTAAAATTGTGAAATGGTCAAGGGTGGCAGGGTGTCACTTTGACACCCTGTTGCACCCCAGATTAGTGCTTGTGTGCCATGTGGCACACATACAGGGCATGATTGTCTGTCACATGGCACAGGTGTACATGCATAGATTTGCATATACACAGGTATTCGTTATTTACCACTTACCTTTTGTCATAGGCTTGCATACGTTCTTTTTTCCCAATGCCCCCTTGTTCAGTATTGTTGTTTGACTATGTATCACTGGCTGGGAGCCATTTTGTACATCCAGCCAGTGTGTTCTTGCTGTAGACTTACATGCGTTCTTTGTTCCCTGTGCTTTCTTGCTCAGTGTTGTTTGACCATGTGGCACTGGTTGGCACCCATTTTGCACATCCAGCCAGTGTCCATTTGTCATAGACTTGCATGCATTCTTTGTTTGCCATGCCTCCTTGCTCAGTGCTCTTTTTTTACCATGTGGCACTGGCTGGAAGCCATTTTGAGCCTCTAGCCAGTGTGCCTTTGTTATAGGCGGGCATAGATAGATGTGATATCAGTTTAATAATATGCTTGAGTGTCATTGTAGTATGTATATTAAGAACATGATTTTGATGAAAAGTGCATATATTGTGCATGCATTTTTTGCATTTTGTTTATTTTGTACTTCTTTGCCTCATAGTGAGTTTCTTCTCATCCCCCCATACAAACATGGGCCACTATTGATATACTAATAACTTATATTTTTAATTTGTTATATTTTAGTTATTTATAGTATTTATTTTTGATTCTTTTTACAACTGTTTTATTTTGTATGTATTTTTTATCAAAGAATATATTTTGTTTTACTATTGTGAATTTTTTTTGTTTCGCTTCGGTTGATCCATTTATCCACTCATCTATCTATCCATCCATACCTCCACCATAGGTGCACAGTTTTCTTTTAGGCATAACTCTATTTCCTCGGGAACACCCTGGCTGTGGTGCACTGCAGACACATGAGCAAGATCCATTTTTTATGATGATTCCATTTCCCGCTGGACCACATTGCCTGTCATACGCTCACAAACTTGCCTGCATTTTTTAAAAGATTATTATTCCATTTACCCATGCAGTTCCCTGACTGCCACAGGTGTCTCCTTCATGGACATAAAGGAAATAGCTCTATCTTTCTATTGTGTTTGTTATCCTGATGGGGAATTAACATTTATGGTATGGAGTTGTCGTATGACTTTAAAGTGGCTAATATTCATTACCTAAATAACCAACAACACTATATTGACTTTGTCTGTACAAATTCAAACTACAACAAATTCACGTTTCACTGGATATTTTTCTTGCTTGTTTGCATTTAGGTGCACAAGAGAAAAGTCATCACCCACAGTACTGCCAAGCATAAGGCCTGTACAGTGACCTCACACATCAGTCCTCAAATCTCTTCCACTTGTGTGACTTAGTACCACTACCAACTGAGAGATTTAAGATAGCTCCAAAGAAAGTTGATCACATCCAAGTAGTCTGTGAGAAGAAGCAGATTGCCACCAATGGCATGTCACCCAAAACCTTTTTTGGAAAATGTCGTGTGCCTGCTGCACCAGCCTCTGGGGAGCAAGCTGAGAGCAGCACTTCTGCAAGAATAGCATCCCCTCAACCAAAGCCCAGGACCATGTCTGTCAATGAGGCAGCCACTGCAATCGTGGCAAGGCCGATGAGCCATGACGTTGAATTGGATTTGCCTCTTTAGCAAAATAGTGCCCAATTGTGCCATGACGTTGAATTGGATTTGCCTCTTTTGCAAAATAGTGCCCAATTGTATCAGGAAACATAGCAAAGTGGACAGTAGCCAGAGCCAGTAATAGTAGATGTTACTGAAGTTTGAGCAGTAGAGGAGGTTGCGCTTCCTGCTGTACAAGAACCTCCTCTTTTAGAGTCATTGGCTCCCAGATCTCCAACAAGGAAAAGTAAGGCTGGTTCTCCACCATCCTCTCCAAGCACCAGTTCTGATGATGGTGATACAGAGTTGGATTAGACCCCGACAGAGTCCAGGAGATGCCAGGAGAGGCAAGGAAAAACAAATGATGCGGAATGTCTTAGAATTATGCAATGGGATGATGAGGAGCATGACGACAATGAGCTAATCATTGTGGGAGGTGATGCAGAAGAGTCTGACATTGATATTCAACCTGCTTCGAGGGAGGAAGCACAGGAAGCTCTGCCAGCTCCGCCTGAACCATCCCCTACTTAGTAGAGGTATTCACTGCAGAGAGGCAATCGAGGACACACCCACCAACCTCCAGTTCCTCTTCAGGCATTGGAAGTGTCAGAATAAAAAAAGCACTTCTCCCCAGTTTGGGACTTTTTTAGGGCTATCAAAGGGGGGAGCACATTGTGCTATGCACCATATGCCACACAGATGTTCATTGAGGTAAGCCGTATTCACATTATGGTATTGGAGGCTAAAGCAGCACATATGGAAAAAAACACCACACTATCAAGTGGGAAGAGCACCTAAAAATTGCTGAACTTGCTTGTGGTGGTGGGAAGAGACAGGGAACATCAGCAACAAGTCCAATCACGGTGAGAGGTGAAGATAAGGATGAAGAAGGTGACATCTTCACATAAAGCAGCCCTGTTCCCAGCAGTGCACCAGCAGAATCACCTAACTCAGCGAGTTCACATTGGTGCATGAGATGGAGATACCATTGCATATTGTAACTGTCTAACCATGATGCATATTGAGTCAACCTGTACCTGCTTCTTGAAATTCACCAGTGTCCGTGGCCCCAGAAAAGAAGAAAATCCAGGCTACTATTATAGGCACATTTAGGCAGGAAGGGCCCTACAAGTGCAACCACCCAATGGTACTTTTGTACAATGGGAAGCTGGTAAAAATGTTAGCACTGCACCTCATCCCTTTTTTTGTGGAAGGAGTGTGATTCTTAGAATTTATGCAAGCCATCTGCCTTACATAGAAGGTTCCAAATAGGACCTTTTTTGTCAAATTTACTGTTCCAGCACTACATCACAATGCCCTGCAATTGGTTTGACAAGCTTTCAGCAAAGTGTTGTTCACACAACCCACCCAACGACAGGTATGTGGACCAGTTGTTAGGCGACTGATTACATGTACATTACTGCACAATGGATCTCTTTTGCAAGGCTAAAGCAAACAATATCTACAGGTCCATGCTCTGAAGAAAGTTTTAAGAGCGTTCTGCGGCATGCAACTGTGGCCATGTTTGCCATCGAGAAATCACATAAAGCTGTAAACATCTTGGAAGAATTTGACAGTAAGGTGTCTGAATGGCCTCAACCCTGAGGTCTCGGAATTGAATTTGTTGCCATGGACAATGGCAGTAACATAGTCAAGCCCATGGCAGACGTTGGCTATTTCAGGTTCCTGTGTTTGGCCCATTGCATCCACCTGGTGATGCAAGAGCTTCTCAAAAAAGAAGGCATGCTCAGCAACACACTGACTACCTGCAGAAAAATCAGCACTCATTTCAGCAGTTCTTCTGAAGGCCGGTAGCAGCTGCGGATTATTCAGCATGCTAATAGAGTACCAGTTAAAGCCCTGATACAGAATGTGGTAACACATAGGAACTCGACCTATTGCATGTTGCAACCTCTGTTTGAGCAGTACAAGCAGATCAATTACTATGTCATTCAAAGAGGTAGGGATGCAGGTGGGAAAGCTATGACCAAACATGTGGAGAAACTTCACACAGGAAGTTAGCAAGGGAGACAGTATGATGACCATAGCTATCCCATTATTGTATCTTCTAGAGGACCAGCTAAAGATAGTGTGAACAAAAACACAGAAGCACATGCCTTGGTCAAGAGTGTACTCTTTTGATTGGCTTCCAATGCAAGGCAGCAAGAGAACACCATCTTGTCCAAAGAGTGCATCTGTGCCACACTACATGATCCATGGTACAAATACATTCTGATCAGTTTCATTCCTTTTTCTGAAGGGGATGTTTAAAAATAAAAGAGGTGGATTGTTGAGCAAGCCAGAGACCTGGAAGAAGAATGGTTGGAACTTTGAATCCCACCCTGTATCTCTGATATGCCACCTTCAACTTCCAGAGAGGGCAGTCCCGTCCCACAGTATTCAACAAAACCATCAACCAGAACACCAGCAACAACAACAACAGAAGAACAGGCCCCAACCTCTCCATTGTATTGGGTTCAATCAACAGGGCATATGACCAGTGCAGAGGCAATGGCAAAAGAGGTTGAGCAAGGGGCAGCACCAATGACCATCCGCAGAATGTTGCAGGAGTACCTGGATGTTTCAAAAGAGGATGGGAAGATACACCAATGGCCAGAGCTCATCAGGCTGGGACTAAAGTGTCTGGCTTGTCCTGTAGCCAGTGTTTCTGCAGACTGTGACATCAGGACAGCTGGTGCAGTTGTTAGAGTAAGAAGGACCAGCTTCTCACCTCAAAACATGGAGAGATTGACAATGATCAAATTGAACCAAAATGTCATACCACACAATTACACTGTTCCTGAAACAGCACAGGAGGAGGAGGAGGAGGATTGGTCAGAAATTGAATCAAGTGGTTTAGCTGACCATCTTCTGGGTGAACCACATCAGTGTGAGGATGAACTCTACTCTCTGGACTGAGTATGCCTATGCCACCGTAGAAGTTTTTAATTATTTCTCGTTTAACCTCTTTCTTTGTAAAAATAAATATAGCTATTGGAACATTATGTTTATGTCAAATTTATATGATGCCTCACCATTTTTTAGTCACATATATTGTTGTTGAACCAGCGTGCAGTGAAGAACCCGCCACAGTTCCTTCATGACATTGAAGACAATGCCTGCCTCCCTCACATGCAGAGCTGCTCTAGAAGGTTGTTGGTTTACAAGAGTGCTAACACCAAATTCCAATGTTTTACCTGTTTCAATGATGCAATTGTACAACTACTACTAACATAAACATGCTTGGATTGGAAAAGCTAACTTCAATTGCAAGAGTGAGTAAGTAACTAATGATGATTGCTGATTCATGTGGTGGCAGACAGTGAGGGAGGTTGTTCAACTGTAGTTTGAGAACTTGCTTGAGATGATTTGCAATGTTTGGGGCCTGAATGATGGATGACAATGTTTTCCTGGAGGTGGTTGGCCATTACAAACGTTCTTATCTAAAATTAAACTGTATCATCTACTCCTGTAATACTGCTGTTTTATCATCACCTAGAAAGGCTGCCCAGATGATCATTTAATTTACAAGACTGCCAAACTCCAATCTGTTGCTTGCATCAAAGAAGAGGCAGTGCACCTACCACATGCTTGGATTGGAACAGGTAACCATTGCACAAATTTAGTGATTGTTTGTGAGTGATTGTTGACGATTCATGTGGTGGCAGTCAGTGATGGAAGGCGTTTAATTGTAATTTGGGAACTTGTTGAGATGATTTGCAATGTTTGGGGCCTGAATGATGGGTGATAATTTTTTCCTGGAGGTGATGGAACATTTCAGACAGCCCTACTATCTGGATCCCTCTTTTTTCTCAGTCTTCAGAGACCAGCACACTCATTTTAGTTAACAAACAAAAACCTATACAAAATACTGCAATTCTATTTCTCTCCTTGTTGTTTAACAGCAGTGCACTACACATTTACTTGCTCGGGTCGTGACTGGGATAGAGTTACTTGGAGTCAGGAGGAGGATGAAAGAACTCAGGACAGTTCTATCTCATCAAAAGCTATAAGCAAAGAGGCTATCGACTTCAAAGGGAAACCATGACTCTGAGGCCTAGTATCGGCTATGTGGAATGGAGAGAGGTGCCTTATTTGTGAAATGCTGCTGAGTGTGTGTGTGTTTTACTGGTGGTAAAAGTGAAACTCTGAGTCCTCTTCTTTTTTTTGCTCTGCCTCCGAGTCTTCTTGGTACACACCTCATGATGCTTTCCTTCCTGCTCACCTTCTCCTTGACTCTAAAATACAGTTTCAGTTTTACAATCCACAGGGCTTCTTGTCTCCTGCACGAACGAAAGGTGAAAACTGAGCTCAACACTCCTGCTTACCTTCCAGACCAGACCAGACCAAACAGGCACGCAAGAGTGACAGACATTCTTGAGGAGAATGCAGATGCACTATCTAATTTTGCAATACAGCATCATTTTTCTTTTGACAATCATATTTGGAGCACTGGGTGGGTGGGTTCACTCCTCCACAATTTAAATGTTTCCAACCACGGATACAGAACAATTGGGTATCTGATAACTTGGTCTGTGGGACAGAAGGGCTGTTTGCAATGTTTTTAACTGTACTGTGTCATACTTATTTCTTTGTTTCCTTCCATAACAGATTGACAATGATGATGTGGAGTGGTGTGGCTCACTAGTTAGAGGCAGCAGACCCGGAAGCAGAAGTCAGCCCGGGACCAGGGTTCGATTCCCGACGCGGCAGGGTCATGGACCAGGGTCAGCGGACTTGATAATTCTCGCCTCGGTGCCTACTCTAACCAGGGGTCCCACTCGGCAACTCTGGGCATTAGCTTGCCTAATCTCCACAACGGCCCCATCAACGCCAGGGATGCCTGGCTCGACCTTCGGGATTCCCAGCAGGGACCATCTCACAGGGAAAACCAGGACGGCTTCCCCAGAGGTATACAGCGCCAGGACGACGACTGGCAACAGTGCGCTTTACAAGTATACACATTACATTACATTACATGTGCTGCTCATAACCCAGATGAGTAATTTCCTTGTGTAGTGTGTGTCTTTGTCAAACTTTTCCCCAAATCCCCTCTCCCATCCATTAATCTAACCCCCTAACCCTCTTACCCCAAGTTGTGTGATATATTGAGGTGTGGCTTAATATACACCATCAATGGATCACACATTTGGTGGGGTGGATGTGGTGAACGCAAAACCAACTCCCTGCACGATCTTCTATTACATAAGCAATAGCCCACATTGACCCCATTTACCCACATACATATAAAAGTGATACATAGTTTAGATATAAAAGGAAGAACATCAGTCATCCTGCGTCATCAGTCAGGCCTTGTGTTGCATAATCGTAAATGCCTAACCTTGTCCACCCCAGACTGTGAGTCCAGTTTTCATGACTCAAGGATTTTATAACTTTAGTTGTAATTAAATTGTAGAAGTTACTATTTCAAATTTTTATCATTTTATCACTATCAGGCATTCTTTGTTGCATCATGTAGTAGTCTGGTTTCAATTATTTGTAAGGCGTTGATATAATTTATAAACAACTAACTTAGTGTTTTTATTTCCATTTAATTGCCTGTGATGGACAATCCTTCCAATTATTCCTACAGTTGAAGCTCACATACGGGGAGGGGGACCTCGCTTGTGAAGTTGTGATGCTTCCCTGCTATTGTTTCTTCTATATTCAGGTAAGACAACTATGGAGTGAAGAGAACTAGTTAAGATAGTAAGTAAGTAACTACTGCTACTGCAATTAATTGTTTATCTAGATTGTTGTAGACAATATATTGGCCAGGGCAGCATCCTAAGCAAACACATGGAGTTGATGGACGGAGCCCTGAAACTTTTCAGACACTCAACCCCAGTCACAGATCCGGGTTGAATCCATCATCATTCTTTAGCTCACTTTGCCACCTCAGTTGAGACCCAGCTATATGCAAATCAGTCTTGACCCTGTGCCTCATGGGAACAGTCAGCTCGAACTGGCAAGCCAGGTCTTCCCTGAACCGGAAACAAGCATCCTGGGACCGGTTTCTGGGTAACACCTTTCATCAGCCAGGCTACCTTGAATCTAGTGGCAATGTGAGCAAGGGACCCACATCTGGGCATACTGTGCCAACTTAAGGCAAACAATGCAAACACAAGGAGTTGATGGACGGAGCGCTGAAACTTTTCAGACACTCACCCCCAGTCACAGATCTGTGTTGAATCCATCATCATCCTTTGCCACCTCAGTTCAGACTCACCTATATGCAAATCAGTCTTGAACCTGTGCCTCATGGGAACAGTCCAGCCTGAACTGTCAAGCCAGGTCTTCCCTGAACCAGAAACAAGCATCCTGGGACCATTTCACCTATCGTTTCTTTTAACTTTCTGTTCTTTCCCGTTTTCCTCCAGCCATCATGTTTTTTTAGTGCATGATAATTGAGCTTTTACTAAGTTGCATATCTAAGAGGCATAATTCAACCACCTCTGCAGCTGGTAAAGCAGGGGGTTAGTGGTCATAAATCATAAGTCGGAAACGCCCTGGTAGCTAGTGAGTATAATTGTAATTCTCAATAAGCAAGCAATGTGACTTACCAGTGCCTGCCCCAGCCTAGGCTAATCCCCCTCCAACTGACTCTCCTCCTGCAAGACCACTTGAGCCGGCATCACTGGTGGTCTGTGTGGCTAGAATAAAACATTATACATTTCTTTAGATGCCATATGCACCTCCCCTTCATTTTTTCAATCATACATCACTACAGTTCAGTTAGCAATGCAGTATCGTCTAACAAAAATATCACTCTGGGCATTTTCGTAATTGAGGGACAGGGCGGTAACCTATGATGATCATGATGACTCAGTCATTGAACACAATGAAGGGGTGGAATAAAGGTCAATGAAAGACATATGGTGTTGTTGGCCAATGCACAGGGACCTCATACTTTAAAGCCATGCGGCTCTGTCATGGAAACTGCTGGTATACTGTATAAATAAATTACACGCCACCTCATTGGGGGGGTCCATGATGATGGGCACCCTCTAGTTAATTTTTAGAGCATGAGCAAGAAACAGAAAGCCTTCTCAACAAACAGACATGGCAAATATTATTGGTAAAATGTGGGCCTTCTATCTTCACGGTAGACATTAGAGTACCAAAAATGTGTTCTTAGTCTTACAGTACCACAAGATATATAGAGGGGAGGGAAAAAAGATTACAAACAAAGCGGAGGATGAGTGAACTAGAGACTAGTGAAGACCGAAAATGTCAGCTACTCAAATAAAAAACATGAAATAAGGAAAGATAAAATGCAGAGATAGCAGGAATAAAACTAAAATTGCATAGAGGATTTGGCAAAAAGAAACAATGTAAAAAAGAGCTAATTCACTGTGCTTTTTCAATGTGGTTTCATGTCCCATCCTCATCACCAAGTGAAAGGAACACGGGAGGTAAGTGTGTCAGAGCACCTTTATTTCTTGCCAGGCAGAAACTTTGTGCTGGAACCAGGACCAACATTCAAGTACCCCAAGACTCTACCCTAAGCCTACAACAATCAAAAAACATTAGGGAAATTATCATAATAAATATCAGGACTACATAGGGTCCGCAAAGCCCTCAGTAGTGAGGCTGGTGGACAGCGCCTTCTCTTGACCAACTACTCCCGGACCTTGGGTGCTGCTGTAAGAAATTTAAAGAGGGATTAAAAAACAGATCCAGAACCATATATATAGTAAGAAAACAAGATGGCTGCGCCCATGCGAACCACGTGGTGCCGTTTGCACGTGATTTTGAATGCAAGGACGTACTCTGCATTGTGTTTGAAGGAAAATGCAACGCGAAGGAGTGTCCTGGTAAACTCCTCTAGCACATGGAAATCCACCTAGCACAGTAGATTTATTAACCGCTCTCTACTCTAGAGTTTTGCATAGCAGAACTACTTTAACTCTGCCCCGGCATTCTTATTACGCAGACTAGGGCAGGCTGCAGTGAATAACCTAGCCTTGAAATGATTTTCAATGAGGAACCTTCTTATTCAGAATCACACCTTCTAAAATATGGAGTGCCTCTGGGCTCCTCATCATGCCCTACTTTATTTAATTTGCAATCCAGTCCTCTGGCAGAGAATGTGTATTTACATGGGTTCTCTATAGTGTGATATGCATATGACACTCAGATTTTCATCTCGCTTACGACTGACACAGCGATAGATTCTAATCAGATGAGCTTCTGCTTGAATAAGGTAGTAGAATAGATGTTAGCCAGTTGTGTGAAGTTTAAGCTTAATGTAGATAAAACTTAAGTATTAGTAATCAGAAACAACATTACTCGTTGGTCCTTGTTTTATTGGCCAGACTCTCTAGGAGACCAACCTAAGCGCTTCGTTCATTATCAGCTCGCAGCATTTTATAATGGAGAGGTGTGGACGGGCTCCTCCTCCTGGTGCTGAATATTGCCCCGTGGACCATCACTGCCCGCTCCTTCTTTAATTACTAGGGAACCGCCACCTCCCTAGACCGAAATATCAGCTTGCAACGTTTTCTTCCAAATTAGGCAATAAGGTACATCTTAAATGCACATCCCTCTTGCACTATCATGTGAGACCCAACATGAATCGTTTCAGTACATAAATCAATTTGTCTAATGTGTTAAATGTCATTAGACAGCTGGAAACATTGGCTTCTTCGTAGTCCACAGCTCTTGTGAAGAAGAACCTGGAGTAAAGGAGGAGAACTATATCAACCGAGAGACTCTTATCCAGAACTGACCAAGGCAATGAGGGGTAGCAGCTATCTGTTTTTAGGAGATGGATTTTATGTTTGGGCCCAAGGAAGCCCAAGGCCTCAAGATCCATTGAGCTGTAAGCGCCATAACTCCCCTGCAGTGTCCTTGGCTGGTGCTGGCACTGCCTCCGCTTTCCTTGGAACCTCGGTAAGGTCACCAGGGGAGTAGGCATATGCCAGCTTCAGGAATTTTAACCTATCACAGCCCGGAGCCCTAACATGAGTGCAGGCTCCGTCCCATTGGACAAACTTTTGTATGAATTTGAAACGGCTGTCCAAGCCATGGAGCCAGCACCACTGTTGGAAAATAGCGGGTCTGTGTGTCCTTTCATCTATGGTGACTGTTATGGAATGTTGAGGGGGCCTATTGAGAAGGCACTGCGTGACAAGGCTTTAGCCCACAGGGGCGAGGGATGTGTGAATTTGAGAGTGCTGTTACCCACAAGGGTTAGAATGTTGTTCTTAAACCTCATGTACCATAATGCTTTGGTATAATTGCTCACATGAGGCCAATAAAGAAGGTTAAATCGAATCAACATGGTGGTGTGCAACTAAATATCGCACTTCTTGAATGGCACCCTGTGATCAGGAATGAGAAGCATCTGAAACGCATTAGGCATATGCCAGTTCCAGGAACTTTAACTTTTCACAGCCCGGAGCCTCGACTTGAGTGCAGGCTCCATCCCTTTGGACAATAAATATATGTATACATATATATACATAGACACATACACACATATGTATGTGTGTGTTTATATATATATATATACTTCAAGTCTGTACACAACAAAGACTTGACTTGCCTTAAATACTATGTAGTTGGAGCTATTCCTCAGCTTAGAAGAGGGGGGGATCGAGACCTTAAATTAAGGCAGTTGGAGACGAAAATGATATTGGAATTCAACAGTCGAAGGCCTAATGGGTTAAATAACACGGAAGAAATGCATCACTTTCTATAATATTCTGTTAAGTGATTGATACCGTATATTTATACCCTTATTTTATTACAATCCATATTCTGCACTCAATTGTTAGGTTCCCTATTTTTGAGTGCATTTTATTGTTAAACTAATACTGTCTGAAATGTCAATACTCAATTATCCACGTGTATACTATATTATATTTGATCATCATCACATTTTTTTTTTACATATTGTCGTAATTCTGTAAATCCATTGTAAATACTTATCACACATATAGATGCTTCATTATTCCATTTTAATGGATTTTATCAATTTTTCTTATCTTTTAGGTAACGGGATACCACTTTCTCCTTTTTGAATTAGTATGACTTTTACTATTTCGATCTTTTTGATTATATATATATATGATGATTTGTCACACATGTTTGTGTATGGTGTATGATATATTTTGTATAACCAGTTACTTTTATACACATACATGGTTTTATCACTGTCTTTACTGTTTTCAAGGTTATTATGATAGATTTTTAATATATGGATTTCAGGGACGAGATCATCCTATGTTACTTAAAACAGTTAATTTCTAACCTTTTGCAGTTTTGCACATTTTCCTTACTTCTTTTTGCACAATCTCCACACAGTCACTTATGCACTTTTCTTATTCTATTGCTGCTTCTATATGGCTTTTACACTAAACATACCATAGAAAAATTAGATCAGTTCTATTGAGATATCATGGACAATGTATCAAATCTGTATTTATACTGTTATTCCCTTGCATTTTACGTGTAATCTCAGCTTAAATGCTAACAGAACATTGGAATTTATTCCGCTATTTTGTATTATCTAATGTCATTCTTATATCTAATTTTATTTTAAATTATGAGCTAAATAGACGACATTTTGATATACTTAAATATCTTTTCTATGTCTATGAACATGTGATCGCCTATGTCTCCACTTAGGGTGTTTCACTTCAAAAAGCATATGTATAAAAGCAGCAGTTGTCATAAAATCTCCAGCTTGACAAAGGGCGAGTAAGCCCGAAACGCGTTGCTGTTTTTCGTGAAATAAAAGTTAATATTTCTGCTGTACCTAGCTGGTCCGTCTCCTTCCATTGGCCTCACGCCGCGCTGAGCTGTGCCAAGTTGTGTGGAGCTGATTCTGCATATATATACACACACACACACACACACACACGCACGCACGCACACACGCACGCACGCACACACACACACACACACACACTGAAATGTTGTACTAGGCCAGCATATTTACCTATTCCGTGATTCCTTTGAAAGGTATAAGACAGACAAAGCAAACATAGGCGTATATCGTATATGTTTGTGCAGGTGATTTTGATGAGGTTTATGGCACATTTTCATAATATTGCTCACATTGCTAACACTACAAGCAAAATACCAAAGGCAGTAACAGTATGAATTGAGTCATTCTCATTTCGTTAGATTACAGTTTTTCAGTTGTTAAAAAACGAATATATTTCAAAATAAGTATTTCGGTTCTAAAAGTAAAGAGTTTGACATCAGAAACGTAAAGCTGCATTCACCGTCCTCTCAATAAAAAGCAATTTTTCATACATAACAGTGTTGGAGAGTGTGGATCTTGGATGTTTTCAGACACATCAAATCATATTTATTTTTCGGTGTAGCTAAAGCTGGAAGGAGAATGCTAGCAATACAGATTTAGACACTTCCCTCTCACATCTATAATTGATTTTCTTCCTCTATCCCAGGTATCTTCAATCGGTATAAAAGCATGTTATGGGTTAATATCAAAAGACAGCTCATAAAATGATTTTTGAGGGAAACAGTTCTGTCATATTATATGAAATCGAGTTTAATTTTAAAGTTTAAAGTGCATGCATTCAATTGATGATGCAGTTGATATACTTTTCGGTAATGGGGCATGTGCAAAATGCCAGCTACAGTCCCCAACCAGCCCTTCGGTGCTGTGTGTCATTTAGAAGTAGTGGAAGCAGTGTTTCTGACTGTAGAGCTACCACCAGCATACATGGAAGACCAAGCGAGCAATGTCAGCTTTTTTATTTCTGACTGAGACATCATGAAACAAGCAATACATTACTATACAGGAAAAAAGACAGCATTTAAATGAAAGTTAAAACCCTAGTGCATCAGACAAGTAGATTAAAAGAAAACAAATCCCACAAACAAGCGTGCGATGTTGTGTTTGTTAACATTGCTCTAGCTATTATAACACAGTTTGGCAAAGACGAACCCCTGACCTTCATCTTGCTCAACCTATAAATGAGTCCCTTCTCTTTAGTATAATCAGGAAAGATACATGCAGTAAGAGAAGTAGTCACATTGAACTGTCTTTTCCACTGCATTTAATACAAGTCAGTAGGAAACTGGATATTAGTTGTGAGGTGTGAGTACACAACTCAAGTAACAATCTCAATCCTTGTCAGGGTGGACACCAAAGTCACTAAATAAAGCGGATTGACTTTCTCATGCTCACAGCTACATCAGCTCATTGCAAATCCGCCTGCCTGTGATTCTTCATTTGGGATGCTTTAGGAAACTTTCTACTATTTTCCCCTACGGGGATCGACCAGTTGCAGGTATTACCCCCTGAATACTTTAAGAACGCTAGATATTGCCATTTCTAATTGGTGTCATTCTTAATTAATAAATAGCATGCCTATTTAGTCCGTACTACTCAGAACAGGGTCTGATTCCTTATCGGGATTTCTATCTGCAATCTATTCAGGATCTGCTTATGCTCCACAAACTTTTTACTGTCCTGATAATTATCCTACAAATGGCCCTTGGATCGAAACACCGTCGACATTATGTAGCAAACGGACACTTGATTAGGAAGCTGGTCTATGCAGAGCTAGTTAGAAATGTATCCATTTTTTCCATTGTTATATTTAACCTTTTGAAATATTAGCCCAGCACCAGACCATATTATGGTCTAATGCCTTCTTCATGCTTCCATTTAATGTCTCATCTCTCACTGCACCCTCTTGCAATGTGCCATCACTTTATTTCTTGCATAACCATTGTTTTTTATTGTAGATCCTTCTGTACAGTACCTGATTTTGACATTCGTTACAATCTCTTAATATAAAAAAAAAAAAATTCTGGATACATGTCTCTGAACCACCACCCAATCTTATTTCTCACAGTCCACCCACCTCCTAATGCAAGTTCTTCCTTTTTTCCTTACTATAAAATTACCCAAGGTCATCTATTTGAACATGGTAGCAGCTCCTAGACAGGCAGGTTCTTAGGTTCACAGGTTCTGGACCACTTTCCTAGCTGCCAGAGTTAAAACGTTCCTACTGTGGTTGGAAGCTGAGGCCCAGATTTAGTAAGGAATCGCATTGTCCCTGCATCTGGCAAGTCAATGCAAGGCAACACATGTTCTTTAGTGATATTTACTGTGCCCCGCAAAGGGTGATGTGCCCTGCCTTGAGTGACTTTGTAATTAAATGCAACACAATGCAGCAACTTCTACTGTTTTGGGTTACATTTCGTGGTGGTAGGCGTTCCATGGGTGGTGCATGAGCATTACCATGCATCCACCAATAGTATTTGACACAATTCCAAATTTACTAACGTCAGTAGACTAGAGATTGCACCAAATGTTGGGTGGTTTTTAATCAGTGTGGGAGAGCTGCTACCTACATAGAGCAAATATAGCCATGTTTGCAGAGATGACCCTTTAGGGCATCCATGGTTTAATGGTACTGATCGTTGGTATGATGCTGGCCCAAGCAAAATGGTTGTAATTGTTGAAATATTGTTGGCATCTTTGAAATTATGTTGCCCGTCCTTAGTAGTGCAACCTCCTGCATAATGGTGATGACTATTTGTATCATGAACAAATCCATAGTATGATGGGGCCCACTGCCAGTCCGTGACATAATCTGACATAAAGTAGTAATTCAGAGAAAAATGTGGGAATCCAAGTGATGATACTAATCCACAAATGGCATATTAAAATTTCTATGAGGCCATAGAATATGGCATAGGATAGCACACCAATGGCATGGCAAGTTAAAAGTTAAATGTTACCTGTGGACTGCTGTACAAGTTGTGCTATTCACTGGGCTGACAAAGAAAACATGGCTTCAGGCCTACCTGTGTTCTCTGACTGCTTCAGCATTTATACCTACAGGCAAACATGTCAAAATGACTTTTTTAATACTGGAACGCCCCCTCCTTTCAAATGCTAGATAAGTCACAACTAAGGAAGCTTTGTAGTCTACAAGGTTACTTTTAGTAATGGTACATGCACGTGTTTAGTGTTGGCATGTTCCTACAGTGATCAGACCCCAAAAGCTATTTGCCCTGTACAGTCCTGCAGCTGAATCTATGAGGAAAACTAAAGTAAAAATATAATGCTATGTTAGCTAACTTAGGTTGGGGAAAAGCTACAGAAATGATCCAATTGCTGTTGTTTAATATTTATTTAAAATTCTAATTCAATTTTGAAGTAGAATTTTTAATATATAGTTAGGAAATGTAACTTGGTAAAGTTTTAGTAGACTAATTAGCATTAGCATGCCAACAGCTGGCCCCTGTTAGTACTTCTAAATAATGGGGCATGAAAACAAGTCTGACAGAAGAAGCAAAGTCACTGGCCTTTTGGCAGGAAAAACTGGGTGTGAGGTGCATAGCTCATTTCCACTCAGAAAGACAGTTGCTGAAGGTTTAGTCGTTATGTTGAAAGGGACCAGGGTGAGACCTGACCATTCGTAGTTTAAGGAAAGAGAATATGTTGGAAAATGTATCTTTCTGCAGGGTCATCCCCAAACCTTATGCATTCCTCCTTCTACTTTTTGCTGAATTATATTTTGTTTTCCATAGGTCTCTGAGCACTTAACCACTGTTTAACAGTTTTAAAGCTGATGTGCTCTCTCCTTTAAACATGATAATATTAACTCATACACAGTTGGTATATTTCATTTACTTATAAGTCCCTAGTAAAATGCACTTCATGTGCCCAGAGTCTGTAAAATAAATGCTACTAGTGGGCCAGCAACACTGCTTGAGCCAACCACTTAACACTCTAACAATGTCTCAGGCCTGCGATTGAATAGCCTGTGTGTGTAGTTTACACTGCCATTTCGACCTGGCAACATAAACCTTTTGCCAGGCCCAAACTTTCCCTTTTTATTCATGTAATTCATCCCTACATTAGGCCCTGGACAACCCTGAGGGCAGGGTGCAATGTATATAAAAGAAAGGACATGTACTTTTAAGTTTTACATGTTCATTTCACTACCGCTAGGTCTATATCTCCCATAGGATAACATTAGGTTTACCTCACAGAATTTTATAAGTGTAATTTTCAAATGGAAAGGTGTTGCTGGAATCCGCATTTAACATCCTAACTTATGGTAAAGTTGGATTTTAAATTACAATTCTGAAAATGTCATTTTTAGAAAGTTGGCCTTTTCTTGCTTTAGCAATTTGGTGCATGTAGTCTCCCTCTGACCACATGGCTGGGTGTAGTTGGCAGTTGGGCTTTGTGTATTTTTCCTAGACAACCACACACAACGGGACCTTAGGTGTGTCTCAATGGTCCTTTTCTGGCAGGATGGTCGGGAGGAGCTGGGCACAGATACACATATACCTGAATAGGCAGTACCTATCCATGCACAAAGAGCTGCATACCACCCTGTAGTGAGTCTGGAGATAGGGCTGAAAGGCAGGACATCTGTACACTTCAGAGGCACACCTTTGAAGTCTCCCCACTTCAAAGGTACTACTGAATATAAGTACTGGACCTCAGATACCACCACTTCAGTACACTACTGGACATGTGCATACTCTGCCAGGAAGTAGGCCAGCTCTTCTGCTAAAAGCACTGCTTCTCTGGTGGACTGCCACTCTGAAGGACCTGCTGCCTTGCTGTGCTGACCTACTCCCTGCTGACCTCTTGCCTGTGGGATGAAGAACTGGACCTGGATCCCATCTTGAACACAAAACCCCAAATTGACTCAAAGTTCTAGTCTGGCCTCCTGTTCTGAGCCTCAGGGATATAGCAGGCTCCCCACAGCTTCTGGAACCATCTACAATGAGTTCCTGACCCCAAGAGGTGCCTCCCAGCTCCTGGACCCTTGGCACAAAACCTGAGATAGCAAAATGTTAGCTGGACTAACCTGGGACTGTATCCGACCCCTGCTTCATTCTAGTCGGCATGAACGTTTGACTGTGACCTAGTCTATCACTACTAGATAGTTGCAGTTGGTGCTTTCTGTTTGTCTGCACATTTCTTTTTTATTCAGAACCACAGTTCTAAATATTGGATTTTTGTTGTTTTGGTCTGGTTCGATTTATTACATTTTTCACTATATTTCAAAATTTGTGTGGGTTTTTTGTGTAGTGTTTTCACTGTTTTACTTTTTGAAGTGTTACACAAATACTTTGCAGATTGCCTGTAAGTTAAGCCTGACTGCTTTGTGCCATGCTACCAGAGGGTGAGCACAGGTTTATTTAGGGTTTGCCCACCTCTTAACCTGACTAGGATTGTGGTTGCTGCTTGACCAGAGCTCATATCCCAGTCAACCAGTAACCCAATTTCTAACAATATACATGAGGGTGCGAAGCCTTTGCTCCCAAGGCAAACTGCAGTCAGCTTGACACCATGCCAATGGAAGAGCAATCACCAGAACCACTGGGGTGTGGTTTAGGAGGAAAATACTTCTAATTTTCCTAAACACATCCCTGGCTGAAACACCAGCCACCTACATGGGTAGACACATTGTTCTATGTTGGATTTAACACACCATAGTACACTGTGGGATGGTCTGCAGTGAGGCAAACAGGATGTGCTGCAAAAGAGGAAAGATTTGTCATTGGGAACTTTTATCGTCATTGGTAAGGGAGTGTCCAGAGTCACCCTACTCAATGAAGAGTAAATGTGACAAAAGTGGCACCTCCTCCCAATACTTCCAAAAAATGTGTTGACCTGTAGTATGAGAGAAGATGACTAAACCTTATGTGTTTGACCTGTGTGAAGACCTGAGGGTTGGGCCTGCTCCCACTTGTAACCAGGCTTTAGAACTGGACTCCAAGGGTCAGTTGGCTGACCAGGGGTGTGGCTACAGAGACACAACATCCTGCAAGATGATGTTTTCCTGCAGTGCATAGCTGACCAGTAGCAAGTGGACCCAGACTATGTTGTGCTGCTGGCCTCTGTTGGACTGAGTCCTGGCTACTAATTGCTGTGCCTGAGGTCCTCAAAGTATTGGAAGTGACCAATAGGAGCTTGTCCAGAAGTCTGAAATGTTGGACTTTCAAGACCTCCAGTGCAATAGTGCGACCTTGCGACAAAGGTGCCTCATTCTGAGAAGGCTTTGACAGTCATAGCTTTAACACTTGCCCTGCAGCAGGATGTTGAGCTCTAGAAAAGAGTCTAATTGCCTGATTTAGAGTTTGAGAGAGTGCATTATAGCCTAATGCACATATAATACACTGATGGGATTTCCATCACATTTGTGACAGAGTACTCATCCAGCAAACTCTAAATCAAGCCCTAATTCTAAAGGTAGAAACATGGGTGAAGACACAAAAAGTATTCAATAAACAAGAGGAATTTGGCAGCTGTGAAATTCAAATGTTCCAGTTCGAAGCTCCACCAAATCATTAGCTTCACTGGGACCTTGTCCAACAGTATCCCACTTTAAGAGGAGTTCACCAGATACACCCTGCAAGCTTGTCCTGCCTCCAGACTTCGACTTGAGGCTAAGTTATAAGTTGGCGGAGAGGTAACTCCATCGAAACGGCAACAGTGTTCACTCCCAGCCAACATAGTTCCGTGGCTGGGAGTGAACATCCGATTTAAATGCAGGCAGGCCATCGGTTTAATCATGGTGAAGACACTCTGTTTTCACCATGTTTAAACCCCACTTATGGCCCTGTAGATTAAGAGCCATCGGAAGCAGACCTCTAATTCTACCCACCATATTTAGTGACTGCGGTTCTTGCCACTGCTTTAGAAAATACAGCTTTCTTGGTTGTCATTTCTAAATTCATCACCATCAGGGTGACAGAGTAATTGACTCTGCCACTGTGGTGGAGAAATAGGCCCACCTATATATATATTCACTGAAAAAAACATAGGTTTCAGCCACGTTATAGTTAGGAATTAGCATTTAAAAAACCTTAGAAATTCACTGAAAAAACCATAGGTTTCACACATGTTATAGTTAGCTGGACATTTCACTCATACAAAACCATTGAAATTACCCCGTTACAGTGAGTTCAGCTAACTATACCTCGCACGCCCACAATGCACTGCTGATGACGTCACATATTACATTACTCATGACTTGGTCAGTGAAATCATTCATGACATCACTCATGACATCTCAAATAACATCACTGATGACATCACTAATTCCCCTTGCATACTGGAGGTCCCTGGGGCCAACTAGCCCACCAGGAACTTCCAGTATGCGACAGGGGACTGCATTGCAGAGAGGTGTAATGAGGCCACGCCCTATTTTACAAAACTCTGCAACACAGCTCCGTGGCGCTTACTGGAGGTACCTGGTGGGCGAGTTGGCCCCCAGGGACCCCCAGTGTTCAAGGGGAATTACTTCCCCCTCTGCAAAAGTACAAGGGGGTGCGTTGGCAGAGTGGTGCAGGGAGGGGGCTGGGTTTTAGGTGACGGATTGCACCACTCAGCAAACGCGCCCCCTGGCACGTTTGCAGATGGGGAACTAATTCCCCTTGAACACTGGGGATCCCTGGGGGCCAACTAGCCCACCAGGAACCTCCAGTATGCCCCAGGGGTCTGTGTTGCAGAGAGGTGTAAAAAGGGCGTGGCCTCTTTACAAGTCTCTGCAAGGCAGCCCCTTGACGCCTTTGCAGAGGGGAAACTAATTTCCCTTCAATACTGGGGGTCCCTGGGGGCCAACTAGCCCACCTGGAACATCGAGTATGTGCCAAGGGGCTTCGTTGCAGAAAGGTGTAAAAAGGGGCGTGACCTCTTTACAAGTCTCTGCAAGGCAACCCCCTGGCACGTTTGCAGAGGGGGAACTAATTCCCCTTGAATACTGGGTGTCCCTGGGGGCCAACTAGCCCACCAGGGTCCTCCAGTATGCGCCAGGGGGCTGCGTTGCAGAGAGGTGTAAAAAGGGGCATGGCCTCTTTACACGTCTCTACAAGGCAGCCCCCTGGCACATACTGGAGGTTCCATGGGCTACTTTGACCCCAGGGACCCACAGTATTCAAGGGGAATTATTTCCCCCTCTGCAAATGTGCCAGGGGGCGCGCTTGCAGATTGATGCCTTAATTTTTTGGGGGGGGATCGGCAGGGTACGCGTACCCTACGCGTATCCCGGGATTTTTTTTTTTTAATTAAATTTTTGGGGCCTTGGGGGTCCTTGTGGGACCCACTGAGCAGGTCTACGGGGTCAGGAAGCTCCAGTATGCGCCAGGGGGCTGCGTTGCAGAGAGGCGTAAAAAGGGGCGTGGCCTCTTTAAACGTCTCTGCAAGGCAGCCCCCTGGTGCATACTGGAGGTTCCTGGTGGGCTACTTGGCCCCCAGGGACCGCCAGTATTCAAGGGGAATCCTTTCTCCGTCTGCAAACATGCCAGGAGGTGCGTTTGCAGAGTGGTGGCTTAATTTTTTGTGGGGGGATCGGCAGGGTACGCGTACCATACGCGTATCCCACGATTTAAAAAATAAAATAAATGTTTTGGGCCTTGGAGGTCCTTGTGGTACCCCTTAAGCAGGCCTAGGGGGTCAGGGTGTTTCTACCCTGCCCCCTTTGTGTGTTTTTTACAATTCTTTCACTGCTTTCTTGTGACTCGGTTCTACCGAGGCACAAGATGGCTGTCAACAATTCCTGGTTTGGAGTGTTGATAGACAGTTGACAGCCAATCAGCATGCAGCTCGTGCTCGTAATTGTATGATTTTCGGTACACTTACTGTACGCGTACAGTACTTTGTCTCTAGATATCATTATGATTTTACTTTTAATTTTCTCAGGAAGTACTGAACCGATTTACACCATTTAACAAAAAGCACAATATGCAAACCGAACTCTACCTTTTTGCTAAATTTGGTGTAATTCCGTTCAGCTGTTCGGGCTGTCGCCCTGGCTAAATGTCCTATGGAAAATTGCATGGGGAAAACACGTTTTGGGACCCGCTCTTTTCTCAGCCCCCACTTGACGAATCATCCCCAAACTTTCAGGGAAAGAGCAGGCCATTTTCTTGGAGAATTTTGCTAAGATTCGAACACCAGCGCCAAAGTTATTCCAAATAGAATGTTGTGGATTTCCTATGGAAACTAGGTCCTAATTATAACTACCTACTGGCGACCGCCAGTAGGTAAGATATATATTAATATATATCACCTACTGGTGGTCGCCAGTAGGTAGTTATAGTTCGGACCTAGTTTCCATAGGAAATCCCCAACATTCTATTTGGAATAACTTTGGCGCTGGTAGACGATGCTTCGTGAAATTCTCCAAGAAGATGACCTGCTCCACTCCGCTCCTATCCTGAAAGTTTGCGGTGATTTGTCAAGCGGGGGCTGAGAAAAAAGGGGGGTCCCAAATCGTGTTTTCCTCATGCAATTTTTCATAGGGACCTTTAAGCGCGGCCACAGCCCGAACTGCTGAACGGAATTACACCAAATTTGGCAAAAGGGTAGAGCTTGAATCACAGATTACGCTTTTTGTTAAATGGTGTAAATCCGTGCAGTAGTTCCTGAGAAAATCAAAAGTGAAATCATAGATATATCTATGGATTAAGTAGGGTACGTGTATCCTCCGAGGATTATGCGCGTACCCTTACGAGCACGAGCTGCATGCTAATTGTCAACTGTCAACACTCCAAACCAGGAAGTGTTGGCAGCCATCTTGTGTTGCGGTAGAATCGAGGCACAAGAAAACTGAAAAACAAGTGTGCAAAAGACACAAAGGGGGTAGGGTAGAAACACCCTGACCCCTTAGGCCTGGTCAGGGGGTCCCACAAGGACCTCCAAGGCCCTCGCAACATTTTTTTTTAAATAACGTGATACGCATAGGATATGCCTATAGCGTAAAAGTTTAAGAAACAAATTTGCGCTTTAGTGCTAATTACCCCCTGGGGGGCCAAGTCCCGGGGGCAATCTGATTTAATATAGCCCCGGGGACCGCCACCCCCCCAGGCTTTAATGATAGGTATGCGGGGGGGCTCACAGCCCCCCTGGAGCCCCGGGGACTGCCACTCCCTGGGGCTTCTTTTAAAATATATGTGGGGTATATATCTTTTTTTTACGGTAAAATTGGGATACGCGTACCAAGCACAGTGCTCAGCGTGACCTGTAGTGTGCATGCGTTGGGTGCGTTTATCATACCACGAATGCTGCCTGATTTGTAAGGCATCCGGTACGCGTATCCAAGCAAGAAAAAGAAAAATATGTTTCAGATATTCATCAAGTTTATGTGTTTAGATGTTGGGTGGCTCTAAAAAGAGCCCTTGTGTTTATTGAGAGATTTTAGTACCTACAAGTAAGTACCAATGCAGAGTCTAAAGTTCAGCAGGAAGACTCTGTTCCCCTCATCTGTAAAATGTACACCATCTCTCCTATAGCTGCCATGTATATTGAAACGCAGATTGTTGTGATATGGAGACCCCATTATATAGTCTCGGAGAAAAGCAGAAACAGATTTATTCACATGTTTCCTAGTTTTCTCAATCTGAGGACACAATTGATTGGACTAGTTCCATTTCTGCCTTTGGCATATGTTAGAATAGACAAAGGCAGTTTGGGGGAAAAGTGACATCAGTTCTCCAAAGGTGTCCTTCATAAGTATTTCCAGACCTACCCCAGTCAAAGTGCCTAGGTCATTGCCACCACAGTGCACAATTATGAGGTCAGGGTGTTGGAGATGTAAAAAGGATTTAACCAATGGCATCAATTGGTGCCACTTTAACCCTCTCTGTCCAATCCATTTAATGTCTACATTTGGTAAACCTAGGTCTTTCTGAATTCCTTTCTGTTCTGCGTACCTTTGGCTCCAGAAATCATAGTTGTGTCCCACATTCCACACTCTAAGCATCTTGAAGAACGGTCTGGATACACTCAGATGGTCTCTGTAAATGAAATGGAAGTTTGAAAACTAAGATTTTTGTAAAATGTGAATAAGATGCAGTTTTGAAAAAAGAAAAGAAATGATTGGTTGTTTGACAACATTCGACACTGAAAACTAGGGTGCATTTTTCTGTTTTTTAAAAGCATGATTCTTAATGGTTAAGAAAAACTGATAGGAACGTTACATAAGATAAGCTGATATGTTGAAAAGTCAAGCACACTTGCTGTTTTGATTAGCAACATTGTGTGATGAACTTTTGACCTGTGTGCTCAGTTAAGTGTTTCATGAGTTGTTTCTATGGTAACATGCAGAAGGCAGAATGGGGGTAGGGTTGAAAGTTATGTCAGTTGGAAAGGGTTCAAAAGTTCAAGCAATAGAAATGTGTGTTTACTTTTGAATTAATGTGGGAAGAAATAAGATTTGTTATTTACATGTATATTTGTGTAGATTGAGTGTGTAGATAGAGAGGGAACGTTTGCTATTTGCCATAGGACTTTCTGACTCCCTAGGCCTGCCAAAACTCAACTCACCACAGAGGTCAAAAGTTCAGCATACTGTAAACCAAGGTAAAAAAAAATGTGTGTGTACGTGTTGGGTACGCGTATCGTACCACTTATGTGGCAAGATTTCTAGGGCGTCCGGTACGCGTATCCAAGCAAGTAAAAAAAAAATTATATATTTTTCAGATATTTTTCAAGCTTATGTTTTTAAATGTTGGTTAGTTGTAAAAAGAGGCTTTGTGTGTATTGGTACCTATAAGTAAGTGCCTATGCAGAGTCTAAAGCTGTTGAGGAGGAATGTTTTACAGTGTGCCAAACTTTTGACCTCTATGGTGAGCTGAGTTTTGCAGGGTAACAGTAGAAAGAAAATTGGTGGTAGGGTTCACCGTTATGTCAGTTGGAAAGGGTTCTAATGTTTAACCAATAGAAATGTACGTTTGCTTTCGAATTAATGTGGGTAGCAATTTGATTTGTTAATCCATGTATATATGTGTAGATTGAGAGGGAAAGTTTGCCATTTTCTGGTTTTGCCAAGAACAGTGAAGTACAGAAATTCTGTATAAGAATATCAGCTGTGTGAGAGACATTCTTCTTAATCTACAAATCAATTTGAAAGGTGAGTTGTTAACTTGTAAGGGGAGGTATGTGGTGCATTTTGTTTTTAATAAGAGTAATATGTTTTTCCCGCTAAAGTGGAAGGAGTAGTTTAGTTGTGTAGAATCACATTCTGAGTTTGTCTGCATTGGGATAACCATTGTGATAAAAGCATTTGGGAAGTTAATGTGTTCCGTGAGTCAGCTTTGCACAGTAAAGTGCAGTATTAAAAATATAGAATGTGTGCAGTCACTTTTCTAGAGTAGTTAATATTGTTGCTTGTTTAGAATTTGACTTGTGTTTCAAATCTATAATTTTCCACTCAGTAAACATACACTACTGCAAATTTTCTGGGGCAGATTTACAAGCCCCTTGCGCCTCTTTGAGCTGCCATTGTGTCACTTTTTTGACACAATGTTGGTGCAAATAATGCATCAAATTGCTTATGTATTTGCAAAATGAGTCCGGGTTGTGCACTGAAATGTAGAAGTTATATGCATAGAATGTGTGTTGTCACTTTACCGATTCTAGACTAGTAAATGTGTTTTGGTAAAATGCAAGATCTAATTTTTTTTGTCTAGAATCACACGGTGAGTCTGTGTGCATTTAGGAATATTTCTGAGAGAAGTATTTTTGTATGTTTTGTCTTTGCAGACATATAACTGCTTAAAAACCTATCCTTTTCTGAAGTTTTGATAGAATTAAAAACCAGTTCTTGCTTTTGTATTTGCAAAATGACTCATGGTTATTCACTAAAATGCAGTATTCATATTTCTAGAATGTGTGCAGTCATATTAGCCCTTCAAGAGTAATTACTAGTGGTGCTTGTCTAGAATCAGACTTGTGTTTCAAATCTACAATTTCTCAGTCAGTATACATACACTGTTGCATACACTCTGGGGCAGATTTAAAAAGCTCTTTTCACCTTATTGTTGTTCTATTGTGTCACTTTTTTGATGTAATGTTGACATTAATAATGCAGAAAATTACTTATGTATTTGCAAAATGAGTCAGGATTGTATAGTAAATTGCAGCAGTCATATATATAGAATGTGTTTAGTCACCTTACTGTTTCTAGACTAGTAAATGTGTTTTTGTAAAATGCAAGGTTTAATAATATTTTGTCTAGAATCACATTGTGAGTGTGTGTGCATTTAGGAATCATTCTGAGAGAATCATTTTTGCACTATGCAAGTAGTAGTGTAACCAAATTCATACTTGTGTTTCAGGCCTACATTTCCCCAGTCAGTATCTATGCAGTCCATTTATAAGAAATACTGTTATTTATCTAAAATCACACTGTGAGTCAGTTTTTCATTTGAGAAAATTGAGAGAGAATGATTTGGTTGGTTGATGTGTTTGCAGATATATAAGTACATGTACTGTGGCAGTGAGCCAGGGTTTAGGGCATGCAGTGCTTGAAATTCTTATGCACTACGCAAGTAGTAGTGTAACCATCTTCACATTTGTGTTTCCGACCTACATTTCCGCAGTCAGTATCTCTACACTGCATTTATAAGAAGTACTGTTATTTGTCTAGAATCATACTGTGAGTCAGTGTCCATTGGGGAAAATTGAGAGAGAATGATTTGGTTGGTTGGTGTGTTTGCAGACATATAAGTACATGTACTGTGGCAGTGAGCCAGGCTTTAGGGCATGCAGTGCTTGAAACTCTTATGCATTATGCAAGTAGTAGTGTAATCAACTTCACATTTGTGTTTCAGGCCTACATTTCCCCAGTCAGTATCTATAAACTCCATTTATAAGAAATACTGTTATTTGTCTAGAATCAAACTGTGAGTCAGTGTCGATTTGGGAAAATTGAGAGAGAATGATTTGGTTGGTTGATGTGGTTGCAGACATATAAGTACATGTATTGTTGCAGCGAGCCAGTCTTTAGGGTATGCAGTGCTTGAAACTCCTATGCACTATGCATGTAGTGGTGTAACCACCTTCACACTTGTGTTTCAGGCCTACAATTCCCCAGTCAGTATCCATACACTCCAGCAGACACCGTGTGACTGCTCATGCAATCCTATAGTGACCCTTTCAGTTCCATGTACTAATCCATTCACTAAAGAAAAACTCAATACATTATAAATTCACTGCACTACAACTGAAGCACTTATAAATTCAGTGAGGCACTGTCCTTACAGAACTGTAATCATTGAGTCAGTACCCAAGTACTCATACAGCGAAGTAGACCTTAGGGCATGGACTGCTTCAAGCCCCTATGCACTATGCATGCAGTCTTCTATCCACGTGCACACTTGTCTTTCACATCTTCAATTCTCCACTCTGTATCTTTACACTTCCAGCAAACACTCTGTCATTGCCCTTGCACTGTTGTAGTGACCCATTCTGTGGTATGTACTGATCATTCAGTGCGCTAAAACTCAAACACTTATAGATTCACTCAAACACTCTCCTTACAGTACTGTAATCATTAACTCAGTACCCGAGTACTCATGTAGTGAAGTAGGTCTTAGGACAAGGACTGCTTCAAACCTGTATGCTGTATGCATGCACTCTTCTATCCACGTGCACACTTGTCTTTCACATCATCAATTCTCCACTCTGTATCCTTACACTTCCACCAAACACTCTGTCACTGTTGTTGCACAATTGTAGTAACCCATTTATTAGTATGTGCTAATCCATTCACTGTGCTAAAACTCAGGCACTTATAAGTTCAGTGAGGCACTGTATTTACAGAACTGTAATCATTCAGTCAGTACCCAAGTACTTAGAGAGTGAAGTAGGCCTTATAACATGAACTGCTTCAAACCCCTATGCACTATACATGCAGTTGTCTATCCACCTTCACACTTGTCTTTCACATCTTTAATTCTCCACTATGTATCCTTACACTTTCATGAAACACTCTGTCATTGCACTTGCACTGTTATAGTGACCCATTCAGCGGTAAGTACGGATCATTCAGTGCACTAAAACTCAAACACTTATAGATTCACTCAGATAGTCTCCTTACAGTATTGTAATCATTTAGACAGTACCCATTTACTCATGCAGTGAAGTAAGCCTTAGGTCAAGGACTACTTCAAACCTCTATGCAGTATGCATGCAGTCTTCTATCCACATGTACACTTGTCTTTCACACCTTCAATTCCCCAGTTAGTATCAATGATGTTCCCTTGTACTGCTCTAATGATGTATTTAGCACCATGTACTTATACACTCACTGCTCCAAAATCCAACCACTTATAAATTAATTTAGGTACTCTTCTTACAGATGTAGTTCTTCAAACTCCTATGCAGTATGTATGCACTTCATTTATCACTCACACACTTCTTTTTTATACTTAGTCATTGTAGATTGTATTTGTTTAGTAATACAGTAGTATATTTTATAGATTTATTTTTATAACATTATATATATATTTTATAACAGATTCCATTTATTAACACTAAAAGAAATTCATCATGCCTTCAAAAAGTGAAAAGAGGAAAAAACATAATAAAGCTTATTATTTCAAGAGAAGTCATCCACAAGATTTACCTGAACAACAATGTGGGGTGAAAAAGAAAAAAAGTCCTGGTAAGAGAACAAAAGATTTTCTAAAAAAAATATCAAACACTAGGAATAGTGTGGAGAATGTGAAAAATGAAAAGAATGTGTCTGCAGCTAAAAAGAAAAACAAGAGAAAAAAGATAAATGATGGGAAATCATGTTCTAAAGAAACACTGTATAGTAAAAGGAGGAAGAAACAATTTCAGGAAATTAGAAAAAGAATGTTTTACAATAGAGTTGTCTTAAACTTATTAAAGGATATGAAGAAATATAAAAGAAAATCAGCAGTTTATAAGAAGAAGAAACATATTGAAAGTATTGTTGAAAAGGCTTTTGAATTAAAAAAGAAATTATTTATTTTAATAATAAATAGAATTCGATCACTAGATAAATCACTCCATTTAACGAAGGCAAAAAGTAAGTGGAGAAGAGTAATTAACAGAACAAATTTTTCTGATTTTTCTTGGGTGAATGGAAACACAGTTCAAGTTCGGAGCCTTTTTTTTAATGAAGAGAGTATTTTTCAGAGTAATGATTTGTTACATGCAGTTGATACTAGTGGTCGAGCTTATGAGGTAAGAAATTGTTGTCCTTTTGAGAAAGAGAAAATTGTTCCCAGAAATGCAGAAGAGGTGTTAGCTGATGAAGTTTTAGGGAGACGTCCTAAAGCTCCAGTGTAAACTTGGAATTGCAGTAGTATTTGTAGTGTACAACTGGAATGTATTGATTTTTTTAAGCAATTCCTTACGTGTCTATACTAAGAAAAGTGTTAAACAAAAGATGAAGATGTTGCAAGGACTAGACCCTTGCCGAGTGAGAGAAAATACTGGTTTGCAAGGTCAATTTCTGGCTTGTCTTTTCTAGAAAAGTATGTCAATGTGTTTATCACCATTTCAGAATGTTAGCAGTACATCATACTCAAATGAGGAAATTAGTCAGAACATTGTATTATGCAAAAAGTCCAGCACTCATGTTAAAAAAGTTGAACAGTGCTCTTTTGCGTGGATTAGTATCAGATGTAATGAACGTTTGTGAAGAAATTGAGTTTAGTTACTTTGGTCCTGAGGAAGACAGTGCAGAAACTGATACATTAATAGAAGGAAATTTCGAAGAGAATGTGCAACATTCTAATACAAAAAATGTGAGCAATAAATTACGAAGTTTAAGGTAATTTCAAGTGAAAGGCCAAATTATTCTTGTATTTGTTGTCGACGAACTCATTATAAAAATCAGACTAGGACTGTTGATCTGTATTTAAAAAGTGAAAGAGAAAATAATAATGAGTGGAAAGATTTTGCACCCTATTTGTTGGTAGAGAATTGCTTTGATTTGGTTTCTGATCAACGTATTTGTAAATATTGTTATAACAAATTATTCGAGAACAAAATGCCTGCTAGAGCTGTGCATAATAATCTTGAGTTGGTAAATATTCCTTCTGAACTGATAGATTTAAATACCTATGAGGCTTTTTTCTTATTCAATGTGTGCCTCCATTTCAGGCTATTGTTTGTATGGAGCCTCAGACAGGGAAATTGCCTCCTTCAGATTTACAGAGAGGATTAAATGGAAGAGTTGTATATTTGCCTCTAGATTTAAAGAAAAATATTGAAACAATTTGTGTAGAAAATGTAGAAGATGAACATCTAGTTATTCTAGTTAATGGCTTTCCTACTTAGAGAATCTGGCAAGAATAAGTGGATGTTAGGAAAGTGAAAAAGGCAACGTTGTATCTGGTAAAAAATAATCAGTACTATAAAAATGTGTATGTGAGAGAAGAAGAAATAACTGTAGAAGAAGATACTGACTTGTCAAGTGTACAAATCCAAAACGTGGATATGTCCAGAACTGAAGAAATCTATGAACATTACAGTGTTGATCCACTTCATTTAAAAGAAGTGATGGGGAATACTATTGAGTTATTTCAAATGAAGGAACCAAAGGGTACTCTCATGAGTGTGTGGGAAGAAAGCTTGGAAGCTCGTTGTTTCCCTCAGTTGTTTCCAACAGGAAAAGGAGGACGATATGATGAATGACCTGTGCAGATTCCTGCATCTGAATACCGGACATCAAGATTGTATGCAGAAGATCCAAGATTTTGTTCAATGTATTCCGTATTTGTTTCATCATTTGATTGAGAGTGACTTGTCTGGACTCTCTTATGCAGTCAACCATATATTGAAAACAGGTGTACATCTGCAAAATGTTTCGGCAAAGGAATTTATCGATAAAGTCCACCAGAAAGATAATGTTTTGGAATCTCAGCTGATTAATCTCAGGGCCTGTCAGCGTGGTACTAATGAGTACTGATACCATCGTCATGGAGAACTTAAATGTATACTAAGGTACTTAGGAGCTCCAACATGGTTCCTTACCCTAAGCTGTGCTGAATATGCTTGGAATGATTTACTTCAATTTCTTCGAGAGTCAAATCCAAATATAGTAAATATTGAATATAAGACGCCTGGAGAATTGTGCTCTTTGGATCCAGTTAGTGTATGCAGATATTTCAATCATAGATTTAAGGCTATGATGTCTTTTATCACCAATAAAAAAAACTCTTCTTGGAGTGGTTGTGGATTTCTTTTGGAGAAAGGAGTATCAAGCAAGAGGTGTACCTCACATACATATGCTAATATGGATCAAAGATGCCCCCCAAATCGGAAAAGATTTAGATGATACTGTGTTGTCTTTTATTGAAGAATATGCTACATGTGCTATACCCAAAAGCACAGAAGAAAAGAACTTAAGACAACAAGTCTTACGATTCCAAAGCCATTGTTGTGGGAAATACTGTCGTCAAAAGTACAAGTCAAAGGAAAAGTTTTATACCAAATGTCGTTTTGGTTCTCCACGTCCTGTAATATCCAAAGGAAGAGTAAACAGTTTTATGTCACCTATGCGACATACCTTGACAAAAAAGTCTCCAAAGAATACCTATAATTTGAGAAGAAGTGAATGCTCAGATCGCTTATCATCTCCAAGGCTATACTCCAAATCTCGAAGAATCATTGGGTGAGTCTAGGTCTTGCTGCAACACGAAATCAAAAACTTAAATCTGTACAAGAAATTGAAAATTTAGCTGAAAAAGAGCCAGAGAGTGCAGATACTGTGAAAACAAATATGTTGCATACATATTATCCAAATATAAGTCATCATCTTGAGAACATTTGTCTCTATGAAGTGCTGCAAAACTATACTTTTAACAGAAAATTACAGAAAACATCAATAATTATTACTATTTAGCTCTTTTGCAACTCTTCAAGCAGTGGCGTTCAGAATTGGAATTATTTGACGATTTTCAGAGCTACGAAGATTCGTTCATTGCAACTAAAGATACTAGAGAATGTCCTGTTTGTGCTAATTATGTGAAAATGTTGAACGACGAAATTGAGCAAGAAGCTACAATTGAGGCTGAGATTGCTATAGACAGTTCTCAAGACAGTCAAACTTCTGCTCCGTTGAGTCAGGATCCACTAGGAGAACCAATTGTTCAAAATGAAGCTGCAATTGCCATGGATGAGGTGGAAACAGCAATGTATCAAGCTCAAGAAGGTATTATGGACATAGCAAACTTGGAGGAGCAACTAAATATTGAACAGAAACAAAATATATCAACAAGTGAAAGAACAGATTGACCACGGGTTACTTCATGAAATGAAAGAGTGCACATGTACAACGTTTCAACCAATCGGAATGTATGTGAGTGGACAAGCTGGAACAGGAAAACGTTTCTTAATTAAACTAATCATCAGTTACCTACAGAAAACAACTGAGTCTCATGTGTCTTGTGTTGTAACTGCTCCAACTGGGTTGGCAGCACACAACATTAAAGGAATTACATTGCATCGTTTACTGATGCTGCCTGTGGAGCATGAAAACAAATTGGAATATCACAAGTTATCTGGAGAAGCTTGTTGTGAAGTTTCAAGAGTGCTTAAGAAAATTAAACTTCTGATTATTGATGAGGGAAGCATGGTCTCACTCTCAAACTTAATGCTTGCTTTTGTGCCATTACGAATGCAGCAAATTCTTAAAACAGACTATGATGTGTTGTTTGGAGGAAAACTTGTAATCGTTTTTGGAGATCTACTATGACTTACTTCTGTAAAAGGACAACCAGTATTTAAAACACTTGCGCATCAAGGTACCAGAAGGTCTTTGGGTAGCATTGGAAATGTTAACATTTGGTCATATTTTGAATATAAGGAACTTATTAGAAATATGCGACAGGCAAATTATGCTGATTATGGAACTATTCTTCAAGATATACAAATTGGAAAAGTGACATGGCAACAAGCTTTACAGAGACGATTACTTTCCAATTTGTTTCCAAATGAAAATATCGTTCCTGAGAAAATATATATGAGAATTGCAGAAAACAAATCTGTAATCTGCGTAATGCCAACACTGCGTGAATGTTCTATATTCAATGAAGACATTTTAAAGTTGGAAAATGAAGAAATTATAAAATTAGAAGCTATTGATAAAATAGAGCATGAAGGAATCACTATTATTTTGACAGAAAAGTTGAAGAGAAAATTGGATTCTTTAGAGAAATCGATATCTAAAACTGCTGGTTTAGAAAAGAATCTATATGCATGTATATTTGAATGTGGAAAAAGGTTTAGTAAATGGAGCAATGGGTAAAGTTGTTGATTTTGTTAATTATCTAAATAGAGATGGTATTGAATTTTTGAGAATCAAATTTGATCGAATTGAAGAAGTACAACAATTTAGTTGTTGTTTAGCTCGGTTTTTGCTTTTAAAAGACGTATTTGTTCACAGAAAACAGTTTCCTGTTTCTTTGGCATATGTGGTGACCATTCATAAATCTCAAGGTTTAAGTGTAGATAGTGCTTTGGTGAATATTGGAAGTACCCTGTTTAAAGAGGGTATGGCATATGTTGCTTTGTCTCGGGTCAGATATCTGGATTGTACTTGATTGATTTTGCTGAGAGAAAGATTACTGCGGATGCAAATTGTGTGAAAGAGTATAATAGGTTAAGAAGAGAATATGCTCCCAATTTAAGGCAATATCCCGTATTTGAAACACGTGTGGTAGGTCAAAAAAGAAGATATGAGAATATCTGTAGTGAAGGTATGGAGAAAGAAAAACAACAAGAAAAAGTTATGATTGCAAGCAAAAAGAAAAAGGACACTGTTGAAGAGATTGTTGGTTATTAGTTTGAAAATAGTTCTGGTGTCAACTGCTATGCTAATGTAGTTGTCAATGTAGGTTTTTTTCTTGAAAGTTTGCAACAGCAAATTGTTGAGAATCGGGAAAAAATATTTTGTTCATTGTATTCTGTTTATGAGAAATGTATTAGTGATAAAAGTAAAATACAAAGTGTTTCTGAGATTCGAAATGTATTAGACATATGTTCTGGTTGTACTCAATTTACACAGAATATTCAGCAAGATTGTCAGGAATTTCTTCTGTATATGCTTGTTGTATTGGAACATGAAGGTATAGATATTGAAAATCTTTTTGGCCTTTCCTACAAATGGCAAAATGACTGTGAAATTTGTTTTTTACATGTAGCAGTAACATAGTCACTGAAAGATTTATATATTTGACTTTACCAGACTGTGAATCAGTGTCTTTTACCAACCTAGTTAGAGGAGCCACTCAAAACATGGAGTGTAGCCAATGTAAATCAGAAATGTCATAAAGATTATTTATACAAAGATATGGACAGTATGTAATTTCAATGTTGCAACGTTGTGTAGCTGGTGGAAGAAAATTGGAAACTTTAATTAAAAATGTTGTAGCTAATCAAGTATCAATATCAGGAAGAACTTTTGTAGCTGTAGCAATTATTTTTCATGATGGTCCTTCTACAACATCTGGACATTATACTGCTTATTTAAAATGTGATAAAGGTTGGCCACATTGCAATGATGCTCAATTGGTTTTGAAACAACGTTTGCCTAAAGAATTACAAAGTTCTTACCTAATATTCTTAAAGCCAAAGTTTTAGAAACAAAATTTGTCCTTTCAGGATAACTATTGGACAACTTCAAAACAAAACAGTTCATGAATACTATTTGGCCTTGAGGAAAAGTATCTAAAAGAAATAAGAACTTTTTGTTTTATATTTAGGTAAGAAATTGCTCTTCGAAAAAAACATTTAACATATGTTTCATTTCTAATTTTTAGATTGTTATTGAGAATGTTGTCTACCTTACGTGCTTGTATTACTCAAGAATGGATTAGCCAAGATCCTCCATCCTTTTCTACTTGGAGGGCTCGTTTGCTAGCTATGTACAATATGGAGCATGCTACATATGCAACAAAAGGGCAAAAAAAAAGACATGCAGGACAGAAAATATGGGCCCCAGTTCAACAGTGGATCCAGGGGGAAACGGTGTAACTAGTACTCATATTTTTATCATTTGTGTATGAATTTGACTGATTCCAAGCTTATATTGAAATCTGTTATATAATTATTTTGTTGCCTGTATGAAGGATATTTCATGTTCTGTCTTGCTTGCAATAAAAAAAAATAAAAAAAAGAGATAATGTTGAATGTTTTTTTTTGCCCGCTGTTATGTGATGAGTACAATTGAAATCACTGTTTCTAGTGAAATTCAATATATTCTGAGACCAGCAAAAAAGGCAAATGAAATGTTTTACAAATTATTCTGTGTGGTAAAATATATATTGTAACTGTATTTTTTCTTGTCTTCCACAGATTCTAATTTTATAATATATTGTTTTTTAATTATTTATTATTTTTAAGGTAAGTATAAGTAACTATAAAAAATCGTCAATGTGCTGTGCTTGTACACAGCTGAAAAAACAAGAGATGGACAGAGTACATATCTGTGGAAAGATGGTTTGTATCTTTTAAAGATATATGATTAAGTTAATATGCACACTGAGTGTCCCTGGGGACTCACTATCTTAGATAGCACTAAGATAGATAGACAAGTACTCATGCACCGTAGTACGCCTTAGGGTATGGACTGCTTGAAACCCCTATGCACTATGTATGCAGTCTTGTATCTACCAGCACGCTTGTCTTTTATACCTTCAATTCCCCAGTCTGTCTCCTTATACTTCCACCAAGCACTTTGTCACTGCTGTTGCACTGTTCTAGTGACTCATTCAGCAGTATGTACTAATCCTTTTACTGCACTCAAACTCAAGCACTTATATATTCACTTAGACACTCTTCTTACAGTACTCTGATCATTCAGTCAGTACCCAAGTACTCATGCAGCGAAGTAGACCTTAGGGCAAGAACTGCTTCAAACCCCTATGCACTATGCTTGTAGTCTTGTATCTACCTGCACACTTGTCTTTAATACCTTCAATTCCCTAGTCTGTATCCTTACACTTCCACCAAGCACTCTGTCAACGCTGTTGCACTGTTGTAGTGACCCAATCAGCAGTATGTACTAATCCATTTACTGCACTAGAACTCAAGCATTTATATATTAATTTAAACACTCTCCTTACAGTACTCTGATCATTCGGTCAGTACCCAAGTTCTCATGCAGCGAAGTAGGCCTTAGTGCAAGAACTGTTTCAAACCCCAATGCACTATGCATGTAGTCTTGTCTCTACCTGCACACTTGTCTTTTATACCTTCAATTCCCTAGTCTGTATCCTTATACTTCGACCAAGCACTCTGTCTCTGTTGTTGCACTGTCTTAGTGACCCATTCAGCAGTATGTACTAAACCGTTCACGGCATTAAAACACAAACCCTTCACCCAGGCAGTTTCACCAGAAGTGCAGAGGAAAGCATAGATTTGTAACATATTTATGTACATATGTTACATTTCTGTGCTTTAGAAGTACTACAGTACACTACAAGTAAACACCTTATAGAGTTATACTGTAGTACCTCCTTAAAGTTCTGCACTTTCATATTCACCATACACTACCAATGTATTCTTTCATTCAATTATGCACTACGCATTCATTCAAAAAACTTTTACACACTATCATACTAATATAGCTCTTTTTTTGACCAGTGAAGTTAGTTCTTTTTTTTGGTGTTTTTTTTAACAGGAAAAAAAGGGAACTGAAGAAACAAAATAGTGTGTAACAAATAAACAAAAAAAATTAATGGTGGGAGCAACGGTGCTCCTGTTTTTGTCTGCAAATTAAATAGATGGATTGCTCTCTATTACATAAGGTTTCCTTGCAAAATTTACATAAAATTATGAGGTCTGCAAAATCCAGACGGATGTCCGGATGAGGACTTGATGATGCTGTGGAAGTGCTGGCTGCAGCTGGTGGAGGGTCTTCTTGCAGCCTGTCGCATGCAGCTGTTGCATAATTGCGGGGATGTAGTGTCTTCACATGCTTTACCATGCTGGCAGTTCCAAAAGAATATTTCTTATTCGGATCGCCTCTGGAAAGCACTGTCCAACACACCTTACAGGTGACCTTAGCTGCATTAACTTTCTTTTCTCCATCAGGAAATGTAAAAAACTTCCAGATAAGAGCTTCCTTCCTTTTCAGGACTGGATCCTCAGCAACAAATTCTTCTTCTGAAGAGTGTTCAGATCAATCTTCATCCTGGTGTGGAGCCATATTGAAGATCTCTTCAAAAACCCAGGAGTTTCAGAAAAAGATGGTTCTTCAGTGAAGGTCAAAGAAGAATGGTTAAAATGGGGGGTCCTTCAACAGTTAGAATAGGAAGTATTAGGAACCAATGAAATCTCTTGTTTTGAAGTCACATGGGGTGCGTAGGCTGCTCTTATGATGCACGTACGTACGATGTACCCCGCGATTTGCGTAATTGTTTTTAAAAGTAATATACGCTTATTAAAACTAAATGAAAACTATTTTCATGATAACCTCAGATAATGTCTTGCCTTAACATTTACATTAAATACATAAATATATCTTTTTAAACATTAAGAAAATGTTGCCGGGTACTTGTAGCGTATGCTGTACAAACGTACATGACGTCACACGGAAGCACCGTTGCGACGCGTAAAGTCAAAACGTTTCTGTGATGTATGCACGGGTATGCGTACAGTACGATTACAGTTGCGCAGGAGTGTGCGAGGATGGTACGCGTATCCTACGTTTACCACAAAAATATATATATATATATATATATATTGCAATTAATTTTAATATATTGAAAAAAAATATAAAAAAATTAAAAAAATGAATTATTTTATTAGTTTACATTAAAAATATTTATTGTAATTTAAAAAATAAAATAGCTAAAAATAATTATTATAAAAAAGGTAGTAAATTAGTATCAAAAAAATAAATATAACAATACATTTAAAAAATTGGCATTTACAAAACCTATGAAATTCACTGAAAAAAACATAGGTTTTAGGCACGTTATAGTTAGGCATTAGCATTTAAAAAATCTTGCAAATTCATGGAAAAAAACCATAGGTTTCAGCCACGTTATAGTTAGGAATTAGCATTTATGAAACTTTTGAAATTCACTGAAAAAACCATAGGTTTCAGGCACGTTATAGTTAGAAATTAGCATTTAAAAAACCTTAGCAATTCACTGAAAAAAACATAGGTTGGACATTTCACTCATACAAAACCCGTGAAATTCCCCCGTTATAGTTGGTTCAGCTAACTATAACTCGCATGCCCGCAATCCACTGCCTATGACGTCACATAATAAATCACTCATGACATGGTCAGTGACATCACTCATGACATCACTGGATCCACAAGTGTGGGGGAGGCTCAAGAAAAACCCTGGAGCGGATCGGAGTACCCCCAAAAGACATGAGTCAAGGGCCAATGGCCCCGAGAAGGGAATAGTGAAGGATCCCATTGGTCCCAGAAAAATACATAGGATTCCCGGGGAGAAGGATGTTGACTCTCAAGCAAATGACTTCTACTCCCTATCAGACCCTACCTGGTCTGGGCTGGATACAGAGTCAGGCTCCAATTTCAAATCTAGTGAGGACAGTGGCTCAGACAAAGGTACTAGAGGCAGGCAAGCTTCTCAGGCCACTCGAAAGCAAAATATTAGAGCCCAAAGAGCCGATAACTTGAAGTCACAGGAGCTAAGCTGGAAATACTCACTTGGGGACCAACTGGTAGGGGTTGAAAAAAGACCAGAGAAACAACTGACTAAAAATACGGTAGTAGCCCAGGCCCCTCCAACTCTGGAATCAATTCTTCAGTGTGTTGTGGCGCATCGGGAGGAAGCTCGAATGGAGAGCAAACGCGCACAAAATGTTGCCAGGAAATTACAGGGGGCCGTGAGGAAAATTGGAAGAACCTGTAGCAATATTTGCGATCAGATGTCTGAAGTGGAAACAAGAACAGCAACCCTCGAGGACGATATCGCAGGATCAAAGGGGCTAGTGGAAGGACATGAGGCAAAACTTGTAGATATTCAATGGAAGCACGAGGAGAGTGAGAACCACCAAAGAAGGAATAATCTATGATTTTTGGGGGTGCCGGAAGAAAAGTAGGGGCACGATATGAGAGCGTTTATGTTTCAGATGTTACCAAAAGCCTTTCCAGATTTAGAATGGTGGAGGTGGTCTCATGAAATCCAGAGGGCGCACCGAGTCCCATTCAATATTCGCCAACCAATCCACCCAATGCCAAACCTCGGGAAATTTTAGTCTATTTTGGGAACTTTTTATTAAGGCAATTGATTTTCAAGAAGGCTAGACCTGATGCACAACGGGCAGCGGATGGGTCCTCCTTCTTCACAAGGCCAGATTTCTGCCACATCACCGTGGAACGAAGGTGGCGACTGTGCCAAATGATCTCTCAGTTTCAGGAGAAGGGAGCACAAGCCTTCCTATTAAACCCAGCCCGGCTAAAAATTATCTGGAAGGACCGGGTCAGAGTCTTCACATCGGAAATCAAGGCTAAGGAGTTCTTAGACGCTGGTGGCGAATGAATCTTGGTCAGGGCACAAGTGGTGTATAAGGGATAGTAAGACTGATCAGAACTTTTAAGTATTTTTCTTCTGACAAAAGACTGCCTTAAAACCACAGCCCTTTAGATCTGACGGGAAATCTTTCTCTGTTCTCGTCTTTCTTACCTATCCCCTTTTACCTCTGAGCTTAAACAATGGTGACCTAGTCTGGAAAGGGGTAGGATCAGGTTTAGATCTGACGAGAAAGTTGGGGGGATATCGTCGTCTTTTTTTTTTTATATCTTCTTTTGTAAAATGTCACCCTAGCGGGGGAATCACCGTTAACCATCACCCACGGGCCAAGTCAGGTCTGTTGCTTCACGATGCAGGGGGGGTTGGGGGGGTGGGGGGGGGAGGAGGGGACTAAAAACAAAAACAATTCAGGAAAGTAAATCAATGTATATTGAATAGTGTGGCGGCTAGAGTCAAGGCTCAATGTAGCCGGAAGGTATGGCTCACGAAGCAGAGTAGGCGAAGGGGGTACCAAGGCAGATACTGGGATGGGTAAGCTAACTGTCTGCACGATCAATATTGGGGGGCTGAATGAGCGAACTAAGAGAGATAGGACGAGTGAAGCACTGCGAACTCTGGGTTTGGATGTTATCTGCCAGCAGGAGACCCACCTTCCGTGGCAGAAGAGAGGCCTTAACTTTGTTCCGGGCTTCACACAAGTAACCTGCTCTTCATAGAACTCAAATACAAGAGGAGTGGCAATACATGTTTCCAACCGGCTTCCTCCAAGTAATCGCACACTATCTGACAAATGGGGCCGGTGGGCAATTGCTGTAATTCCCACCCTTGGTACACTCTGCACCATATACGGGTCACATTTAGATGATGCAGATTTATTGACAGAACTAGAGGTAGAGCTCACTTCCTGGCCTACTCCATTGATAATATGTGGAGATTTTAATATTCATATGGATTCAGGGGGGTTAGGGAGGGTTGGGTATCAAGGTAGGAAACCACGAGTCTTTCATTCAGTACAGGCACTGGCCGCTAGCCATGGGCTGGTAGATATCTGGTCTATAAATAAATCTGGGGACCCAGGTTATACATATTACTCGTGCCCACATAGAAAGTATGTTAGGCTGGATTACTTTTACATCCCCAGCTCACAAGTAAACAAAGCTCAGATAAGTAAGTTACCCAAGGTTCTTTCGGACCATAACCCCCTTGTTCTGGAGATTGAGATTTCAGGGTATATAAGGTGGACCTTTGATTTGAAACTGCTAGATACCAACGGGTTCATCGATCACATCATACGCTGGACTATACAGTTTTTTGATATTAATAGGTATAGCACGTCAAGGGAGATGGTTTGGGATGCATATAAATCTGGGCTTAGAGGGGAGGTAATTAGCTTTGCCGGGTTTCATAGGAAAAATCAACAAGAGCTTATTAGATCGCTGATGCGAGACATGAGTAGATACGAGACAGACATATGGCTACTATTGTCCAAAAAACAGACTCAGCGGCAGTCAAAGATCGAACTAAAAGTAATTAGCACCAAAGCTAAGATAAATGGGTTGTTTAATCAATCTATACCCGAAAGATTCCAAACTAGCAGACAGGAACACTATGAATATTGGGAAAAAATTGGGAAACATCTGGCTCTGCGGATCAGACAAAAAACAGCGGCAAGTAGTATTATGAAGCTAAAAAGGAAGGATGGTACAGTGTCCTCTGATCCTCATGATAGTGAACATCTTCCAAGACTTTTTTCAAGATCTCTATAAGTACAGGCATCAAACCACGGTGGATCCTGGGACCAGGTTACCACCTGTGATACAAGAGTTAGAGGGAGATATCTTAATGGAAGAAGTTAACGAGGTATTGCTATCTATGTCCTCCGGGAAGGCGGCAGGCCCAGATGGCCTACCCATGGAGATTTATAAGATATTGCATAAGGAACTTGCCCCTTTGTTGTGGGACCTGATTTTAGCAGTCCGGCAGAAAGGCATTCCTCCTGTCATGGGAGGAGACCAGCATAGTTATTTTCTTGAAAAAGGGGAAGGCGGCTGACGATCCCGCCTCCTATAGGCCTATTACATAAATACGGATGGGAATCTCTACTCTAAAATCCTAGCGAGGAGGCTTTCAAAGGTCATCGATTCTTCAGTAAGCCCGTGGCAACACGGCTTCATACCTGGTCGTAGTACAAATGACCATATTAAAAGGGTATTCTCATTATTTAACAGCGCAGAGAGTTCTGGGCAACAAATGTGATTAATATTATTAGATGCCCAAAATGCATTTGATCAAGTGGAATGGGGATACCTCTGGCAGAACTTAAGATCAAACGGCTTTGGACCCCGTATACTTACTGCCCTAAGAGCAATGTATGTACAGTCATACGCAAAAATACAACTGATGGGGCAGCATTCTGGACAGGTAAAGATTGCAAGTGGGACAAGGCAGGGCTGCCCATGCTCCCCAATCCTTTCAGCATTATACATAGATCTGCTAATTAGAGCTATTTTAAATGATCCGGTGATTCAACCGGTGGTGGTCAGAGGTTACTGTGCTAAAGTGCTATCATACGCAGATGACATCGCGGTTGTTACCCCTGACCCCCAGGCTGTCAATTGGTAGAATAGAAGGTCTAGCCCGGGAGTTTGGGGAGGAATCCGGGTATGGGTTAAATACGGATAAAACTAAGATCATCTGCTCGAGCTCAATTCCGTGGCAGGATCCCAGGAGTGCAGAGGCAGCAACCTATTTAGGGATCTCAATTGCAGCTGGCGTCGATACCATCTGGAATATTAACGCAGACCCTCTTCTGATTAGATTAAGTGCAGACCTTAAGAGGATGAACTGTTGAAGTGGATTTCTTCTACCTCGCTCAGGTATGCTCACAAAGGAAGATCAGCAGTCGGAGGTAACTGAAACATAAAAAGATTTATTGCACTCGAGCGGGTACACTACCTCACTGCTCCATGTGGCTATGAGAGAAGTGGACAACTTACAAAGTCATAGACAGCCTTATATAATTTTGTGCTGGAATAAGAGTAGGTGGTAATGGATATGACAAATCAGCAACTGCCAAGGACGATTAATGGTCCCAGGACAATCTCACGTACTAGTCAGGACCAGTAACTCTGGAAATATGTATACATGGCATGCAGAAGACAAATATATAGATTACTCACTAAAAGTCATCTCATGGTATAAAGAAATAAAGCAGTACTGTGTATAACTTGTGCCAAGTATAAACATAGGCGGGCCTGTGGTTACAGAATCAGGCTCTCACTTGATTACTTATCCGGATATGGAACAAAAGTTTACATCTCTTGTGTCAACAATAATTTGTTACCATCAGCAGTCTTTTGTTAGCTGTAAGACATATGGCATTAGTTTAATAGGAAAGTTAAACAAATGAGTCATTGACCTTTAAGCAACGCACCCTGCTCTACTTGCGTGTTATAGAGTAGAGTACAAACATATGCTCTGGGGTTATTTGATGTATCAACATTTCCTTGTGCAGATGAAGCGGCCACATTATATGTGTTGAGGTGGCAGGCGAAAAGACTAACACAAAATGGTTGCTGGAAAATACAAAATGGAGGAGCTTTCGTCCATTACTAAAACTGTATTTCCACAATCGACCCTTTGGACGCAAGGTCCAACATTTTGATGCGACCCTATGACACATGTTGATAAATAGGCCGGCTGTTACTGTAGTGGGCCTCATTGCGCTCATTAACATAATCAACTGTATTTGTGTCAGTGGGCTGTTATCTGAGATATCAATATCCAATAATTGTTGAGTTACAATATCCCTCATTATGAGAGCGTTAGTCAGTGCCACTGCGGGCATTGGAGGTGGTTTTAGCAATCGCCCCAAACACTGGCAGCACATGGGCAGGCAAATAATGAGAACACAGAACCCAATTACCACAAGGAACATAGCCACTAGAAACATCCCTATCTTCCAGCCCCAAGCAGATAAAGCGTTCCAAAAGGAACCTGCAGGATCCCAGGGGCCAACATCACTATGGGCCTGGGCCCCTATATCATATAGCCTCCTGCCAGCTTCCCTAACTGAAGTGGATGAGTCAGGAATATACGTGTAGCAGGGGGGACCAATCACCCTACAGACTCCACCTCGTTCTGCTAACATCATGTCTAGCACAATCCTGTTCTGAAGAGAAACCAGTCTGAGAGCCTTGAGATCAACTGTGATGTTCTCAATTATCCCTGCTGTCTCTTCTATAGTTGCTTCTAATAAATGGGATAACCTGCATATGTTTCTGGAATTTATGGCAGGGCCATACCAAGGAAGAAAGGCCTTTAGTACATCACCAGCTATCTCAGCCACTGTATCTCCTTGATCAACACTCCTCCTACCCTTTAGAGGTCTGGATGCTCTATTTACTTCCGCAGTACTTTTTACAGACATTGCTGGTGTTACAAGACCCAGGTGACAACAGCCACCCCAGTTCACTAGTAGCCAAATATAGGCCCTGGAACTACAAATGAAATAAACGGAGTCACCGATATAAAGTGGAGCAGTTATTTCCTGGGAAGACACCTCAAATGTCATATTGCAATTGGTACTATTCCCCATTTTGGTGGTACCGTTGCTTCTAATACATATACTCCCAAGCACACTACGCTGACTCATTTTCAAAAAGGGTATCTCCCTTGTGCGCTTATGGAGCGGAGGTGTACTATCATTGTTTACCAAAAACAGTGGGGTGAATATATTAGAAAAGGGGAATGTTGCATTAGGCAGGATAACCTCAGTGCAATTCACTATTTGAAGGATGTCATCATGATACCCGGTGTACAAGGAGACAGGTAATGTTCTAGCAGTAGAACGGGAGAGACAACCAAGTTACGGAGGACCCCTATTACCTCAATTTTCAGTACCGCAATATGTAATGCATAACAGGACGCTTCAAATGGCAGGGGTACTTGGAGAAGGGGTATACCTTCGTCCCCATAGGCTGGGAATTGCATACAGATCCAACAATTATTTTTATCAATTACTTGATGGGTCTGAGGAAGTAGGGTAAGTAAAGAATTATGACGCATTTCCTCTCAGTGATCCATATGCTCTGGTGCTACTGTAACTGAGGGGACAAAGTCAGAGGGAAGCTCTGATGAAAGCGGGGCTGTTTTTTCAATAGGATGGTAGAGCTCTAGGAGATATAATAAGCCAATGACCAAAGACATTATACAAAATAACATACAAAATATGCATAGTTTGGAGTACCAACGCCCCTTCTTGTTCACTTTAAGGGTTAAATATGTATCCTCCATATCTGGTAAAGGATGATGTCTAGTTGTTCTTCCAAACAGAAATACCATTCACAATTTTGAAATATACAATCTCACATGTGCGGCAGTTCAACAGTGTTTGTTATAGGCCTCACTGTTACAGGCATTGCAATTGGTAGTATTAACACAAATTTGACCTCACAACCTCTCCTCCTATTGGTCTCTGGGCTTCAGAGGTATTCCTTTATTCTCCTTTCAGATCTTCATCGGCAGTGTCCTTATGTTACTAACCTCACTGCACAAGTTAGTCATTTAAAGATGGCACTATTCAGTGCGTAGCAGTTGGTGCTTGCTCCGTCCTAAACACTCTTCAGTTTTCTTGGGCGTAGATTGTATCCTGATGCAGTTTGATGATCATCAATGCGTGCAGGAGTGCAGTCACCAGTCCTTCGGTCAGAATGGTCCTCTTCTGGGGGCAATTTTTGCCAGAATGGTGGTGATCTCTTCACATTTGATAGATGAATCCAGTGTTTGTGTCCGTCACATCGAACCGCCGTTTGTGTGACTAACAAAACTTGCGCTGGCCCTTTCCACCTGGGCTGTAGACTGTTCTTCCTCACAAAGTTTTTGGTCAGGACCCAGTCCCCAGGTTTGATGTCGTGTACTTCTCCTTCCAGAGGTGGGGACCAAGTGTCTCTGACCTGTTGGCGAAAGGTAGACAGGGCAGAAGTTAGTTCTTTACAATAATCCAATAAAGCAAAATGCGTAAATTCTAACAACTTTGGTGGAGAGGCAAACCCATGTACGTTTGCTGGTTCCCCATAACAAGCTCATATGGGGAGAGTCTGTTTTTGGATATAACAGTTGTCCTCATGGAGAACAAGGCTAAGGGCAAAGCATCTACCCAACTGAGAGTGCTTATTGCAAATATTTTTTGCAGTTTATTTTTCAATGTAGCATTGCAGCGCTCCACAAGCCCTGCTGCTTTTGGATGATAAACTGAATGGAATGTTTGCTTTATCCCCAATCCTTGACATACTAGATCCATTATTTTATTCGAAAAATGTACCCCGTTGTCACTCCAGAGACTTCTGGCCAAACCATAGCGAGAGAAGTACTCTTTCAACAACATCTTGGCTGTGCTTAATGCAGTGTTGTCTTTCAAAGGGAATGCCTCCACCCAATTACTGAAACTACATATAACGCCCAAAATATATCTTTTGTCATTGGCAGGGGGCATTTCTATGTAGTCCATTTGAAGGCATTCAAAGGGGTATTCTGGCAATCTGAAATGACCCGGTGGTACTTGTACCCCTTTTCCTACATTATGAAGACCACAAGTCATACAATTCTTAGATAGTTTTACAGCTGTCTTCCTAATGTTTTTGTTGACCCATATCTTTTCAATGGTATTTGTATCCCATCAGCCCCCAAGTGTGCAGGACCATGAACCATGTGAAGCATGGGTAGGAGAAAACTGTCGGGCAGGACCCACTTATTCGAATGTCCAAGTGTATGCATCCAAGCCCCAAAATGTGTGTCAAAATAATATCCTTCCTTAACCCACTGCTTCCTCTCGTCTTCGCTTGCAAATTCTTGAATGTCCTTTATCTCTTTGTAAGGATCAATGTTTGTCTCCTCCTTCTCAGTCTTTGACACTACGTATGTTAAGGTGTACTCATTTAATGCAGTGTGTCTTGTTGTTTCATCGGCAAAGGCGTTTCCCTGACCTACATGGTCTGTGATTTTCTTGTGTGCACTACACTTCATGATGGCCAACTTAGTTGGTAATGCAAGAGCATTTAGTAGTCTTGTGATCAGGGTGCCATGCTGTATTTTTGCACCTCCAGATGTAATGTACCCTCTCTCGGCCCATAATCAGCCGAAGTTATGTGCCACCCCCATGCATATTGGCTGTTGGTGTAGATGTTTACGGCTAACTTCTCTGAGAGCTCACATACTCTAGTTAGAGCTGCCACTTTGCTTTACAGCTATCCCCTGTATCCTCCCTCTCTGGTCTACTGATATATCGTCCGCCGGGAGCTCCAGCCAAATTCTCAAGCGCTCTCGTCGACACAATTTCCCATATGGCATCCACCACCCCCAATTTCCTAATTGTGGGAGACCTGAACCTCCATATGTCAGACCCCAGGGACATAACGGCTTCTGAACTTCTGTCGGACCTTACGTCCTTTGGTATCCGACTAGTGAACTCAGAACCCACCCATGATAAGGGACACCTTCTTGACCCTATCCTCACCAACATTTCCGACCTGAAAACCCGCACCCCCTTCCCCTTCCCTGGACAGACCATTTTCTCATACCCATTTATTGGCAGCTTTTCGTCCCTCCGATTGTACCGGCCAAAACTCGGATCACGGACCGATGTTGGCACAAACTCTCCCCAGAAAAGTGGGCAGCCACTCTCAGGGCCACCGCTCCATCCCTGGCCGCTGACCCAGTCACTGCTGACACCCAGTTTAATTCCTGGCTCCACCACTCACTTGATGATCTCCTCCCCAAAACAACCACCTTAAGACGAGTCAAGAGAGTAAACCCGGCTCCTTGGTACACACCTGATCTTAACATCTTACGAAAGGAATGCAAAAGAACAGAGCGCTCTTGGAGGATGGATAAAACTTTAGGAAAGAAAGCCGCCTTCCGCATCTCCTTAAAAAACTACAAAATCGCCCTTCGCAACTCCAAAAGCTTATACTATGATGAAAGGATAAAAAACTCCTCCTGCTCGGCAAGGGAAACCTTCATCATCTTAAAAGAGCTGCTCAAAGTCCCAGATTCGCGTCCTGAGACACTTCCCGACCCTAATACCTTGGAAGAGAAATGTCTCAAGCTGGCCAATTTCTTTGACGAAAAAGTCAAGAAAATTCTTGACTCCCTTCCCTCTGTCAATTCCAGCCTCACGGAGGACAATTGCAATAATTTGCCCCTAACTAACACCCAACTTGACTCTCTCGGGCCGGTAACTACGGAAGAGATCTTAAATACGCTTGCCACTATCAAAAGCGGCTCTCCGAGAGACCCGGTACAATTACGCTTCCTAAAAAAAGTGGCTCCCACGATTGCCCCTCCTCTAACTGATCTCATAAACTCCTCACTGCTCTCGGGAATAGTCCCCCCTAGCTGGAAAACAGCAGTCGTCAAGGCGCTCCTAAAAAAGCCCTCTCTTGACCCTCTGGACATGTCTAACTATAGGCCTATTTCCCTCCTCCCCGGAATAAGTAAAATCACCGAAAAGCTGGTCAACAAAAAGCTGTCGCAATTTCTTGAGTCCAACAACTTGCTCAGAAGTTCACAAACTGGATTCCGCCCAGGGCAAGGCACTGACATCGCCTTGCTTGTGGCAGTGGAGGAGGCCAGAATCATTCTGGACGAGGGTGGATTAGTGCCAGTGATCCTCCTGGACCTCAGTGCGGCCTTCGACACTGTTAGCCACCCGGTTCTAATCCAGCGACTCAAAAACATCGGGGCGGAGGGCACTGCCCTTGCATGGTTCAAATCATTTCTGGACCAGCGCTCCTTCCAGGTGTGGGAGGACAACACCCACTCTCCCACAACCCCCCTCCAATGTGGAGTACCCCAGGGCTCATCACTCAGCCCGACATTATTTAATGTCTACATGTCCCCGTTGGAGGAGGTGGTTATCCCGTTTGGAGTGGAAATGATCAGCTATGCGGATGACACTCAATTAGTGGTGTCTCTGTCTCACCCCAACCAGGAACCCGCTAATCTCCATAGCTGTCTCTCCGAAATCCAGGGCTGGATGAACAGATCTTCGTTAAAACTCAACGGAGCAAAAACCGACATCTTATTGCTAGGCCATAAGGAGAATTCCATCCCCCCTAACATCTGGCCCCCCTGCTTGGGTGAACCCCCTGCCCCCAAGACGGAGATCAAGAACCTGGGAATCTGGCTAGAAAAAGACCTGTCTTTTAAGACCCAAGCTAAAAAAATCGCGGGGACTTGCTTCGGGCTCCTTAAATCCATCAGGAAAATTCTGCCCCTGCTCCCTCCTGTCTCCCAGAAATTACTTATACAAGGCCTCATCCTTTCAAGGCTAGACTATCGTAATGCCATCTATCTGGGAGCCCCCGAAACAACCCTCAACAAACTGCAGAGGATCCAGAATGCCGCGGCCCGGATCCTCACCAATACGTCGGCAAGATCCTCGGCTAAACCAGCACTGAAGCTCCTCCACTGGCTTCCAGTGAGGGAGCGTGTTAAATTCAAGGCTCTCTGTTTGTGCCACAAACTCCTGCAGGATAAAGCCCCCCCGATCCTGAAAAAATTCATCAGACCTTACAAAGCAACAAGATCTCTTCGCTCTGACAATGAACATCTGATTACTATCGTCAGAGTGAAGAAAGCTCGTACTGGCGGACGACGTTTTTCTGTCAACGCTGCCCGCCTGTGGAATGCCCTCCCCCGCAACTTAAGGGTCGAACCAGATCACCTTCGATTCAGAAAACTCCTGAAAACTCACCTATTTCCCTAATCCCCTTTTCCCCTCCCTTGACTCTCCTCCTCCTGACTGTCCGGATCGTAGCGCTGGGATGCTTACAAGTTACTACGCGCTTTATAAAACCCCCAAATAAAATAAATAAATAAATAAAATTGTCTACAAAAGGAGACCATTCCAAGAAATGCACGCACATCTTTTTGAGTTCTAGGTCTGGGAATGTTCTGCACTGTTTGTATTCTGTCGAAATTCACTCACTGAACCCCATCAGTCATCAGTGATCTCGTGGTATAAAGAAATAAAGCAGAACTGTGTATAACTTGTGCCAAGTATAAACATAGGCGGGCCTGTGGTTACAGAATCAGGCGCTCACTTGATTACTCATCCGGATATGGAACAAAAGGTTACATCTCTTGTGTCAACAATCATTTGTTGCCATCAGCAGTATTTTGTTAGCTGTAAGACATATGGCATTAGTTTAATAGGAAAGTTAAACAAATGAGTCATTGACCTTTAAGCAACGCACCCTGCTCTACTTGCGTGTTATAGAGTAGAGTACAAACATATGCTCTGGGGTTATTTGATGTATCACCATTTCCTTGTAAAGATGAAGCAGCCACATTATATGTGCTGAGGTGGCAGGCGAAAAGACTAACACAAAATGGTTGCTGGAAAATAAAAAATGGAGGAGCTTTCGTCCATTACTAAAACTGTATTTCCACTGAACAATCTACATTTATCCATCATTGGTAGGGAAAATGTCATAAAAATGACAATGTTCCCGAAAATACTCTACCTGTTTCGTTGTATACCACTAGAACCCCCTAATTTCTTTTTTTTAAAAGTTGAAGCGATCTTTTCACAGTTTATCTGGGGATATGGGAAGGTAAGGAGAGCTCTGAGATTTATGTCCCTCACACAAAACCGAGGGGGGCTGGCAGTGCCAAACATCCTATATTATTACTAGGCTATTATGTTTCAACAAATGACTATATTGTTTAGACCAATCACGGTAATACATGAGATAGAGACTCCACCATCTATCTTTGACTTAGCTATGGGTAACCAAGCACCACGTCTACTACTTAGACAATTGGATAATAGCTACTATAAAAGAACTCGCTTCAAACCTCTCAGAGCAGCATGAAGGGTGTGGCAGAAAACCAGTAAATTGTTGAATATTCCTAAAATTCATCGTCACCTCTTATTATGGCAGTCATCAGTTTTCCCAGATTTTCTATTTGACAAGATCGGTAGTAAGTGGGAACAGGCGGGAATTAACTCTGTTGGTGACATTATAAATTCAACTGGCATTATGACATTTGCAGATATTCAGGACCGATTTGAGTTAGACCCTCGAAGCTTATTTAAATACTTGCAACTGAGGGAATGGACTAAACCAGCTATGATTCACCTTACGTCTCATTTAAGCATTCCGCTCTTGGATATTCTGGTCCGGAAACATCCCCAAGTGAAGGAAGTTTACGGGTTGATGATCGAAGCTAGCGAGGATGATATCGTCAAAGTAGAATGTGCTTGGGCAGCTAAACTTGGAAACCAGGATCTAGACTTATGTAGGTCCCTTGAACTGTCCTAAACGGTTCTTTTATCGGCTAACCTAAAGGCACCACATTTTAAGACTATATACAGTTTATATTTTACACCGGCCAAACTTTGGACCTGGGGGAAGAGGGATTCGAACGAATTCCCAAGATGCGAGAAAGGCCCAGCCAACATGATTCACATGTTTGTTGAATGTTCGGAATTGGGGCTGGTTAAAATGGGGATTGAATCCTTCCTTAGTAAGATTATGGGATGTACAATCATACTAACTCCCACTTTAATAAGGTTGGGATGTGACAAATCCCTGCAGCTAGAAATAACACAGGTTTATTTTTATTTCATGGTAACAGCAGCCCTCCGTATAATGATAGCCTCCGAATGGAAGGATAAGGACCCCCTGACATATCAGGCTTGGTATGCTAGACTGTTTCATATATTTAATTTGGAGATTGCGTTATACAAATGTAAGGGGAGCAGAGCTAGGAACAAAGGGCAGCAAATTTGGGGACCCTTGCTGGAGCTGCAGACACAGGGATGAGGATGGAGGCGGGGGTAGAGGAGAGGAGGGGAGGGGAGGGGGAAGGGGGCGAGATGGCAGACCGTGGTTATAATTAAATGTTTATGTTTGGTTATTTTTTTCTTCTTCTCCCTGTGTCTCAGCTCCAACTCCCTCCCTCCCTGTGCTTCTGCTTCTCCCATATTCCTTTCCCTCTTTATTTTCTTTGGGCTCGTTCTCCTCTTTTAGCTACTTTATGATTTCTTTGATCCAAATAATGTTTCAATTAATGTATGCTGTTGTCATTACATATGGGTCCATATGTATGTTTATGTACCTGATTTATCTTTCCTGGAAATTAAAAAAATAAAAAAGAAATCCATCATCTTGCACAAAACCTGTGTCTGCACCACAGCGAGACCATCATATTTTAAAGAGAGCCACCTCAAACCTTAGACCAGGACCTAGGCAGTGGATCCACATCCCCTGTTTGGAAAAGGAATATAAAAGTGGAATCCAAATCATCCCACTTTGTTTCATTTCCAAGTTTTTCTTTACTATGGAAGGGATTTCTCAGCAGAGTGCTTGAAGTGGTGCTGTGAGTTCAGATCTGGTCTCTGTTTTGAAACTAGTCTCCCAGAGGTGAGGGGACGAAGCCTGAAGCTTGTGCAACATGCATGAGGTGCTGTAGGTCTCCCTAGCACCTAGAAAGCTGTCTCTTCACTCAGCTTAGAGAGCGAAGCAATGGCTTGACAATAGCCCAAGCAGCCCCCACAGTGTGGGGGGGGGGGGGGGCTGAGCTACAGGGGGCCCGCTCTGGCATTGTGCACAGACAGCTGACTGAGAGCTCCTGGCTGTGTCTGGAGCATGGGGGTACCTTGCAGGGGGATCCCCTCAATTTTCATTCTGCCACTTGAGTGCATCCTGCATGAAGAGAGGCTGTGCAGGAAAAGAATTCCAGCCCTTTTTTCAACATGTAAAGCACACAGAAGAAGCTGATTGCCAATTGGTAGAATCGATTGGACTGAACTGAGTTGCAAGAGCTCATTTGTTCTCCCAGAATGTACCTTATGTGGTAAACTGTATGAGGAACCTTTAAGCCAAATAACAGCATGCATCTGGCACTCAAACAGCATGCCCAAAGACTAGGACTGCCACCGTGTGTTACATTTTCCCTGGGAGCAGTTGTTCTCACCAAAGTAGAAGATCTGTCCCTGAAAAGGGGCTACAACTGCTAACTATGCCTGTGATTCAAATTCCCTCAGTGATGGAACTGAAGAGGAAAGCAGCCACCAGGCCCAAGCAATATTAAAGCAGATGTCAGTATTGACATCCAAACCAGCACATCATCAAGATCCAACCAGTATGTGTCTCTTGTAATCAGTTAAAATCAGGTCCAACCTCAAAAAACGAAATGAATGTGAAATGAACACTCAATCCTTCTGCCTTGAGACCTCTTTGGCCTTAAGAACTAATAAAACGTACCTAAAAACTAGCAACGTGGCAACAGTTTAGTGAAATTGAACCTGTGCCTAGTCTTGCCAGAGACCGAATCGCAAGGAAGTCATCACTGGAATATATCATAGACTTGTGCACCATACGCAGTGTAACACGTAACTAAAATATTGGGGCCTATCAGTAACCTTATAGTGTGTCCCCTCTCTAATTGTGTTTACTTTTTGATGAACACGTATGCATTTGTAGTCGAAATAATCAATCAAACATATGAGGGCTATTCAAAACTGCATTTTGTAGTAAGTTTGCCGTACTACAATAGCACAACAAACATACTGTAACTTAAAGCACAGTTTACATCTCCGTCTCTCTTAGCTTTTTCTTTGTGAAGATCTTTCGCTGACTGCATAATCAAAGCACATGTAACTGTACATTTTACTGGCAGATATGAAAGGAACAGCCAGGAATAGCTGTAAAATGGGGAATGTTAGTACTAAATGAGAGGTGGTTAGGGAGGAGTAAGGAGGTGTTTAGGGAGGATTATTTACCCACCCACAAAACAAAAAGCCATTGTCATTTACAAGCTGCACTTCTACATTTACTACAGCCAAAAAGGGACCCAAAACAGTAGTAAATTACTCGAAGTAAGAGTTGAAATAAGTTCAGCACCGCACATAGCCAACCATCATTATTGCAACACCCTCACAAAGAAAATAATGGATATAGAGACCTAAAATAAATCTTTATAGGAAATAATGAAACATTGAATTCATTTAGTAAAATAGCTAAAAATAGAACAAAATGTTATTTGATCATAACATGTATATAACAATAAAACATGTATTATTAATTTACAAATATTTTAAAAACTGTTTTACATTTTTAACATAATATAAGGTACATTTTCTTGCATTTCAATTAAATTTACTTTTGTTAAATATTTTATTCTACACATTATCTTCAATATTTATAAATGCATAATATAAAATATAATTTTTTTACTTTTGGTGGGAATTTATTTTTTGATTTCAGAAAAATATGTTTTCTTTATTAATTCAATATAATAAAGTGAATTACGGATTTAATTCAAAACTAATGTATTAATGTAGAATTGTCTTCTTGTTTTATAGATTTAAAATAATATATATAAATATTTAGAATAATATTTATTATAAACATTTTTATAGTGATGTTTTTTAAGTAAACATTTTTACTTTTCCCATTACCTTACCATATGGAAATTCTGCAGTCTGTGTGAAAATTTCCGTATGGTAAAGTATAGGAGAAAATTTGCTATACTTCACCAGAGGGAGATCTTGGCTCAGAATTTCGATTTGCTGTTCTTTTTAGCAGCAGTAACTTACACTCGTAAGTTTGACTCCACCCCATTTTACAGGGGGTAGAGACGTACGTGAGTTGATACTTTCAATTAACTTTACTTTCAGAAAGTGTATGTTCAAGAAAGCACACACAAACAAATATTTATTAAATTTGCTGGTATACACATTAGGGTAAAAGAACTACAAAACGTATTCCTATTATTTGATCATAGCTTCCAGCCTTCAGCCTTCCTACTTGAGCATTTATTTACACATATGTAATATACATCTAATTAATGTGCCTTTTACAGAAATATTTTCTTGGAACCCAAGACGATGACCCAATTAAAGACACCGATCATGCACCCTTTGATAAATATTTTAGATACACTGGGGCAGATTACAAGCCCCTTGTGCCACTTTTGCGTCACAAGGGGACTTGTAAATCTGCCCCACTGTTTTTGTTTCCATGCATCAATAGCCAGATTAACACATAAATAACTATGGAAGCACGAACAAATATAAAGCTCAAAAATTCAATTGGTTGTTACCATTCCCGCTCCTTGAGTTCAATGAAAACTACAATTTTTCACTCAGAACTTGAAGAAACTTGTTCGTTTATAAAATACTATCAGCCTGATTCATGAAGCAAAATAGCGCCCGCAATCGCTGCGAAAAAGCAATTGCGGGCGCAATTTACGTAATTGGCATTCAAGAACAAAATAGGGAAATCGCTAACACATAATAGCGAATACGCTAACACATAATAGCGATAACGCTATAAAAGTCGCAGATTCCCGGTAGTCGAGCATTAGCGATACGGAAAAAGCGACCAACCACGGAATCTGCTAAATAAATAGCGAAATGCAATATATTATCAATCGGCATTCATGAAAAATCTCCAATTGCGAAAAACCCCAAAATCGCAGTTTGCGCGGCGCAAATTAAGGACAACTCTAAGCAGGTGGTAACCATAAAAGCCATGAATAAATTAAATTTGAAAAACCGTTGGCCAATCACCAACAGGTTCAGGCCTGACCAATCACACATAAGGACATTCAGCAGCAGCATTAGGCGTTCCACAATGCCAGGAATGTACATGGTGGTGAGGCGGCGAAGGCTACAGCGAGCAGCACGGAGGAGACGCATGATGCAGGAAAGGATTTACCGCCAGCGGGTCACCTTGCTGGGCCAAACCAGAGAGCAGATATTTGCTAAATACAGGCTGAATGGGGAAATGATAATCTGGCTGATACATGACCTTGACCCCCTCATGCAGCACCCAACAAGGCGAAACAATGCGGTGCCTACACATGTGCAGGTATTGTGTAGCCTGCACCGCCTGGCCTCCGGGAGTTTCCAGGGCATAGTAGCGGCTGCTGGGGGGATATCCCAGCCCACCATGTCACGCTGCCTCCACACTTTCGTTGACGCCATGCTCACCCAGCTCCACCGTCACATCACATTTCCCACGAGCCAACAGGAATTGGACTTGACAAAGCTACAATTCTACAATGTAGCCCATGTACTTAGACTGTACCTACGTCGCCATCTGCCCACCAGCTGCCACGGAGTATATGTTCCGCAACAGAAAGTCCTACCACTCCCTCAACATACAGATGGTCTGCAATGCCAAGACCTACATCACTGACATTGTCGCCCAGTACCCAGGGAGTACCCATGACTCCTTTATCTTCAGGCACAGCGGACTCCACACACGACTGCTCAGGGGAGAGTTTGGGGAAGGACACCTACTTGGTAAGTACACTTTGTCGACAATGTCACATTGCTATGAAGTAACTGCGCTGCACAGGCAATCAACATCTGCTCCTCTCATTCAGGTGACTGTGGCTACGCCCTACGGGAATACCTCCTGACCCCTTACCTCAACCCTGCCACACCTCAGCAACGGCACTACAATGTTGCGCACATCCGGACAAGGAACTGTATAGAAAGGACATTTGGCCTGCTCAAGAGCAGGTTCCGTATACTGCACAAGACAGGTGGGGCCATGTATTACAGTCCTGCAGTGTGCTGCCGCATTGTGGCTGTCTGTGCAATGCTTCATAACATTGCAACCAAGCGCCGGATACCTGTTGACATCTCAGGCAGTGAATCAGAAGGGGACGACCGGCCACCAGCACATGCGCACCATGCACGCGGGGAGAACCCAGCTGAAGGCCACAGACGTCGCAACCACATCACAGAGAACAATTTCTAGGCCACCCTCTTCCCTCACCCCACAAATCACAATTGCATGCAAAATGTAATGATGACACAACGCTAATGTGTGCTGCAAAATAAATATATTTGTTTCATTCACAAAAAATGTCACCAGTACAACTATTTTCTACTAACAGTATTACTTCATACTGCAGTGTCAAAGGACAGGGCAGGCTTATAGTCAGCCTGTGCCTGTAATTGTCTGAATGAGTCAATTGCGCCTCCCGCGCGTTACGCCCAAGCACCTCTGAGGCTCTTCCTCTTCCGGGGCACCTGTACCTGGCGTTGCCCTGGTGCTGCGCCTAAGTGGCGGGACTAGTGTGGCAGAGTGGCTGCTGATGCTGGATGCTCCCTCACTGCCATCATCACCCCCTACAGTGGCAGGTAGAGCAGGAGGGTGTAGTGCCGTAACCGCCGTGGTGAGGTGCTCCAGGACCCTGGTCATGTCCTCACAGCACTGTACGAGTTGGTGCTGCTGTGTTAGTGACCGCCGCGACAAATGTGAAGTGGCATTTGCTGCCACATAATTGGACCTGCTGTAGGAGGCCAGCCGGCTCTTGAGCTGGTGGTGGCGCCGGCGTGCTGCACTGTGCTGCTTAGTCATCGCAGCGGTGTTGGCCTCCATGGCTGCAGTCATGCGGGCCATTCCCTCCCCCACACCTGCCATGGCTGCAGTCATGTTGTCCATGCAGTCCCCCATACCTGCCATGGCCGCCATCATGCGGTCCATGCGGTCTCCCACTCCGGCCACATTGCGCCCAATCTTGTGGAGCTGGAGCTGAATGGCACCTTGCTGCTGTGCCTGGCGCTGATGTATCCTCAACATGCGTCTTTCGACGCTCAAACAGGCATGACTCTGTCCATTGCCCCTCCTGCTGATTGCAGCAGTGGTGTGATGGCGAGACCTCCCACGCCTGCTCTGCTGGCCTGTCACTGTGGCTGGCCGCTGTGTTGGCGCTGTCGCAGGCCCAGATGTTGTAGCACCAGCTGCAGGTGGTGTCACAGCAGGCGTTGCTGGTGCGGCAGGGACTGGAGGCACAATAGTGGCGTGCCTGGCTTTGGCTGTCGGTGGTCCGCCAGATGCAGGGGGCACAATGGTGGGGGGCCTGGCTTTGGCTGTCGGTGGTCCGCCAGATGCAGGGGGCACAACGGTGGGGGGCCTGGCTTTGGCTGTCGGTGGTCCGCCAGATGCAGGGGGCACAACGGTGGGGGGCCTGGCTTTGGCTGTCGGTGGTCCGCCAGATACAGGGGGCACAATGGTGGGGGGCCTGGCTGCTGGTGTTGTTGCAGCGGCAGGGGCTGGTGCCTGCGTTTGTGGTGGAAAATCCTCCTCCTGGGCCTCCTCATCTATTTGCAGCCTTTCACTGTCGCTGCTTTCTGCGCCACCTGTGAGGGTAAGTGGACACTCATTAGTTGCATGTGACTGTCAGACGTGCATGCTGGGTGACATTCCCTGAATGGCTGTGGATTTGCGTACTTCGGAACCTGTCTGGCTGCATTGTGGTACTACTACATTGTGGCCAAACTACATCTCCCAGTATGCTTCAGGGCATTTCCTGATGCGCAACAATGGCATGACTAAGGGACATTATGTGAGCCTATTTGGTCAGGGACGGTCATAGGGGACAGGGTCGCAGTCGCATGCCACTTACCTTGGGTGTCTTGGGTGGGGCGGGAGGAGTCCAGAAGTGTGACGCCAACGCACGCCTCCCTCTCAAGGGTGTTCTCCACCTGGTCCTCCAAGGGTGTGTTAGGAGGGACTGTAGGTCCGCCACCTTCAGTGCCCGATGACTCTCCAAGGCGCTCCGCCACCCTCTCCTTGGCATGACCTCGGAGGTCATACCATCTTTTCTTCAGCTCCTCAAGTGACCTATCGGCCACACCCACGGAGTTGACAGTGGAGGCTATTCCCAGCCAGATCCTCCTTTTTTCTTGCTCCGGGACCTTCCTGGAGTCTTTGCCAAAGAGTTTTTCGTGGTTGGCCACCACCCCTTCAATCAAATTTTCGAGCTCCTGCTCAGAAAACTTTAGCTTCCTCTTCCGCCCTGTGTTGTTGCTGGGGCCAGGAACAGGTTCCTCTGACATGGCAGCAGAGTAGTTGCACTTTAGCAATCACCAGAATAGCTGCAGCTTTCCCACTTGCTCCCTCGAGGTCTGCCTCACTGTGGTGAATGGGGGTGGGAACTGCCTGCTTCCTGGTTGTGATGTCATCACTGAGCTCGAAAAGCGACTTCCTGTTTTCCCGATCTCGTGAGATTGCGAATCGCAATCCCGACGCAGGTAGCCGGAAATAGCGATTATTCTGCGATTATCGTTAATCGCTAACGGAATTTGCGCCCGCGTGCGAGTCGCTTTTTTTTACCGGTAATCTTCATGAATTCTGATTTGCGAGTTCTCAATAGCGGTTCGCATTTTATCGCTATTTGAGACTCGCAAATCCCGTTTTTCATGAATCAGGCTGTAAATCCCAAAAATTAGGCCTGTGGGCTATTTACCTATTTTACTTTGTAGAAATTACGAAAATGGCCAAACAAATATGCAACATTATCAGAAATATTATTATTCATTATAGTCAAGTCCATTTTGGACTTCAAGATGCATTTCAAAATAAAAAATGCTACTCAACAACCGACATTCGTGTTCTGTTCATTCACGTTTCTCCTGTGCTCCAGAGGTAGTATTTTTACAGAGCAAAACCTCAAACATGCAACGTGACTTAATTGTGTGATTAGTGGCATTTCATGTGTTAAGCATAACCAAAGTGCTGGAAATTACATGCTATTATATCGATGTGAATTAATTTTCGCCTGGGCCAACACTAAATCCTGTTATAACATCAACATATTCAAACTACATGCTACGCAAAGGTAGCTTTGGTAATTGTACAACAACAAGGCAATCATGAGAAAACACTCAGGAATCCCGAGAGGGTACTCTATTATTAGGATGAGCTAAAAGTTTGTGTACATGTATGTAAGAGTACCGAGTATTTACAAAAAAACGTAAGGCGAGCTCTCACCCTCCAACCAACCCATGTGATCCCTACTCATGTCTCTCAATAATGAAAAGCTGCAAAAACACCTGGAAGGCATCCTCGGGCACAAGTCTTTAGAATAGTGTCAATGCCCGCTCGCTCCCTTGTCACAAAATTGACATATTGGAGCTGCTTAACACCCATGCTATCGACCTTCTATTCGTGACTGAGACTTGGGGAGGTAACGCATCAGGACCGGACTTTAAGGCCGCTATGCCAGAAGACTACTGTGTTCATAGGCAGGATCGTATCGCCGCCCATAAAGGCGGGGGGATTGCAATCATTTATCGCAACTGCCTCTGTGTTAAGACCATCGATCTCAAACATACAAGTTGTGAGGCGTTGGCCTTTACGATTATTCTCTCCACCAACCAATCATTTACAGGTATTCTTCTCTATCGACCTCCAGGCTCTCGCCCAAACTTCCTTTCGCAGCTTCATCAACTGAGCGAGTTATCTGCAGATCATAAACATTTCACCCTTCTGGGAGATTTTAATTTTCATCTTGACTTAGTGTCAGACAAAGACACTGATCACCTCATCCACGACCTTTCTGCTGTAGGTCTAGAACAGTTGATTACAGAGCCCACACACGAAGCAGGTCACACGCTTGACGGTATATTTACCAATAACCCCTATATCGTCAACAATAAAATACTTCCCTTAACATGGTCTGACCATTTTGCTATTTTATTCGACATTCAAAGCAAAACTATAGCCCCTAATATTACATCTGCAAATTCTCATGTAATCTCTAGAGATTGGAAACATCTAGACTTTCACCAACTTGCTGAGACTCTTATTGATGCTTTTGCAAGTTTTGATAAAATAACCGACCCTAATATCGCAGCCGCAAATTATACTTCTATTTTAGAGGAAGCTTTCAACATTTTAGCCCCTTCTAAAATATACAAACGTAACAGGAAGACCCCTTCGGCCCCATGGTTTACCGAAAATCTTAGACTCCAGCGACAACACTGTCGTAATATGGAACGACACTGGCGTAAAAATTACAACCCAGCAGACAAAATCATCTATAAAGCTGCACTCCTTGGCTATAAGCAGAGCATAGTATGTGAGAAAAACATCTACTACACTAACCAAATAAACCAAGCCTGTTGCAGCATGAAGAAACTTTTTGAAGTTGTTAACCACCTTGCCGAACCTTCTAATCCCCCTACTGAAACTTCTCAAAACTTCTGCAATGCACTGGCCGACTTCTTTTCTGAAAAGGTCACATCTATATTTAAGGACTTTAATCTAAAGGCGAAAACTTCTCAGATATATGAGCCCCCGACAGCTTTTACTGAATTTATCAGGACAAATCCACATGACATTTTTAAATTAATTCAGTCAATTAAATCGGGCTCCCCTCTTGATCCTTGTCATCCATCCATATTCATCAATATTCCGGATATTGTTTCCATACCACTGACACATATTTGCAACAGTATGTTTTCCACAGGTTCCTACCCTACCATCTGGAAAAACACCATTATCAGGCCGCTTCTCAAAAAACCCTCCCTGGACCCTTTAATATCTTCCAGCTATCGTCCCATTGCGTCCCTGCCGTTTCCAGCTAAGATCTTTGAATCGGTCATGAACAAACAACTTTCTGACTATATTCAAACCAATGACCTGCTGGACGAAACTCAGTTTGGTTTCCGACAAGGTCACGGAACTGAGACTGCCCTAATTAAGGCGGCAGATGAAATCAGGGCCACAATGGACAAGGGTGGTCAGGCTGTCCTGATTCTGTTGGACCTGTCGGCGGCTTTCGACACGGTCGATCATGTAACTTTGATCGGCCGTGTCGAGGCCATTGGTATTAAACATAGAGCCAGGGACCTTATCGCATCTTTCTTGGCCGATCGCAGACAAGCAGTTAAGCTGGGCACTTTCACCTCACCTACTTTCAGCCTTCCCTGTGGAGTCCCTCAAGGTTCCTCGCTAAGTCCGACCCTATTCAACATATATGTTTCGGACTTAGCGAGGGTAATAAAAGAGTATAACATCAATCTGACAACATACGCCGACGATACCCAGTTGGTGTTATCCATACATAAGGACGGACCCACTGTGGCAGCAAACTTCAAGAATGGTATGAGGGCTATTAGCAGTTGGATGGCCTCCAACTGCTTAAAACTTAACTCATCCAAGACAGAAGTTATGCTTTTTGGAAATATTCAACCTTTGTGGTCCCCCTCATGGTGGCCTGAGGAATTGGGAACTCTACCACAACCTGTTAGCAAAGTCAGAAATCTGGGAGTGATATTTGACAACAAGCTCCTCTTTCATCACCACGCGAACGCGGTAGTCTCATCTTCCTTTAACATCTTAAGGAAAATAAAGAAACTACTACCGTATCTTCCCACAGCTACGGGAAAAACACTAATATCCACACTGGTGTTTTCGCGCACTGACTATTGCAACGCCCTCTTCCTCAATGCCCAAAAAAAGGTTATCTCCAAACTGCAATCAATACAAAATGCCTCTGCCAGAGTTCTTCTGGGGATTCCCAAATATAGCTCGGTTTCCAGACATCTAGACCAATTGCACTGGCTTCCAGTCAGAAGCCGTACGAAGTTTAAGACCCTCTGTATTGTCTATAAGGCAATCAAAGACACGGGACCTAAATTCCTGAGAAGTTCTTTTAAACCTTTGGCAACCCCCAGAATGCTGCGCTCTAGCACAGCACATATGCTTCAAATTCCCAGAACTAGGAAAGTTAATTGGGGAGACAGGTGTTTCACCATAGCAGCGGCGAAACTGTGGAACTCCCTTCCCCTCAACATAAAGATCAGTCCATCTTTAATGGTCTTTAGAAAGCAGCTGAAGACTTGGCTGTTTACGCATCGACACGATATATAGATCTTTTATTATTGTCCCTTCAATTTATTCACTGGTTATTTAGATTTCAGCTTTCAGCGCCGAGACACCTACGGGTAATTGTAGCGCTTTAAAAATTGCAAAAATAAATAAATAAATAAATAAACGTGCACAATAAAATCTACAACACAAAGATGAAATGGCAACATTTAAATATATACATCATTAGTATTACCCAAATCAATAAGTCAGCATTTTTTAAGACCCCAAGAAAGAAGTAATGGGCCTGATTTACAAAGATACCTTACACTTTTGAACAGCCGGTCCATTGGTGCTGAGGGTCCACGCCCCCCAGCTTTTGTCCCTCACGAACAGTGTCTGTCAGGCTGAGCAAAGATCGGCCTGACAGACACAGTTCATTTTCAGGTCAGGCAGCCAGGAGCTAGACATGCGCTAAATACGCAGGTTCCTGGCTGCCTGAGCTGAAATTTGCTGGGCTGAGGAAGCCACAGTTCCTGTGGGCATGGCCTAATTAGCTCCGCAAAGGTCCCTGAGGCACTCCCTTAGCTGATGAGGGGTAGCGTCACTGACTGCCTCACATCGGTGAGCTTCAGTTTTAAGCCATGAACCTCCCAGGGACGAGGGTCGATCAGTGACGCGTCATCAGAGAGTGGGGTGGGGTCTGCAGTCTCACTGACCCTATCCCACTCTGTGATGACGTTGGGACTGCTGGCTTCCCTCCTCGGCAGAGGTCAGCCAACGAGGAAAAGCAGTAATCCCAAGCGTCCTGGGGCCTTCGAACTGCAGGTAAGTGTGTGTGTGTTTTTTTTTATTAATGTTTGGTGTGTGTGTGCTTGCATGCATGAATGTTTGGTGATGAGTGTTGTGATTGAATGCGTTTGTGTGTGTGCATGTGCAAATGCATGGCTCTGTGTGTGTATGTATATGTGTGTATGTGCATGTGATTCCTGTCCGCCCTCTCCCTACTAAACAAAGCGGCCCCCACTGCTTTTGAATATATATTTGAATAAATTTGCCACTTTGTTAGTATTTGACACTTAGTAGTAACTTACACTTTTGTAGTAAGTCCAGCTTTACACATGTCCAAGCATTAGTTCTGCACACTATCCTGTAGAAAATAATGGAGATAGGGACTTAAAAAAATATATATATATGTACTATTTTTATATGTGTATTAACATAAATGTATTTATATTTTTAACTATTTTAAATAACTAAATTAAATATTACTTCCTAGGTCATTTTATTTATTTAAGTCCCTATCTCCATTATGATCTATGAGAGGGTGTTGCAGTACCAGTGGTTGACCATGTACAGTTATGGTCCCTACTCAAAAGTGTAAACTTATTCAAAAGAGTGCAGTTTGTGAATCAGGCCCAATGATTTCACAATGGAAGCGCAAAATACCAACAAAATGAAAAAGATAAAAGAAAGGTCAATGAATAAAAAGAACAAAGGAAAAATCAATTGTTCAGACCTATTTTCTTTGGTTCTCCTTTAAGCATTCTAACAATGTAAATATCCAGCATTACGTTGACTGGTAGGCAAATGGCTATGCTTATATTTAACACTTCTGTTATACTTCTACAGAACATGGGCACTGATCATTTTTCCTTCTCAGGAGCTTTGGGGCTAACTATTTAGTAGTATCCTGATCTTTGGTCTTCTGGCAGCAGCTCCCTGCTATTCCAAAGGAAGGCAACTCGACCTGCCTCCATTTCCCTCTCACCCACAGAATCCCACATCTGGCTGGTTAATTATATGTTTAGGAGGTGCCAGGGTTACACCCTTATATGGCACTCTCAACAAGGACAAGTCATCAGAAGCCCAAGAGAAAGCTCTATCATCTAAAATTGATGCATTCATTTTTTAAAGGAAACTCAAAGTACTATGGAAATAACCCACCAAGACCCTTTCATTAGAATAATAATTCTGAAACCACATTACAGATATGAGATATTGGGCTGTTACATCTCTTAAATGATTTAGAACATGAAGCAAAGGTTTTTTACAATAGAACTCAGTTATGATATGATGCGGGGTCTATCCTCTTCTAAACTAGCCATACGTAGTTATTCTCTGATGCATTGTCAATGGCCAAAAAATAGACCATGCAACCAACACACGATGCTGCCATGGCCTTCAGCAATGCAGAGGTGGTTGGTTGCATAGCCTGTCGAAGTCCACACCCTACTACCTACCGCCTTCAATATATATAGCGAGGCTTGCCTCAGGGCTTGGTCAAAGTCAAGACCTTACATCCTAGGGCACCAAATACAATGCACATGACCCCACGCTTGATATGAGAGGTGAAATTACAAATGTAACTAATCTTAAAGCGGATATTACATATCTCACATTACCATTACCACTTTGAAAGAATGGATGTATGACATCACAACGCATACTTTCACAACGCATGCCATTACGACGCAACTTTTACAACGCATACCATTACAATGCATAGTGCTTTGGGGCGCTGGATAGTGAATAGTTTAATTTACTATTCCAACTCCAGTCCCCGTGGATAGTAGGGAAGGTGTTGGATAGTAAATTAAACCTATTCCCTATCCTAGAGCGCCCCCCAGCGCAATGCGTTGTAATGGTTTGCATTGTAAAAGTTGCGTCGTAATGGCACTGCGTAGTAAAAGTTGCATTGTAAAGGTTGTCTCCCGAAAGAATACTACAATTATTGTATTACTTATTTATTCTAAAATGTGTTATTTATTTATGTTGTGCTCTTAGGCCTTATTACTTATTTAAATAAAAATTGTGCAGTTTTATGCATTGCATTTGGTCTGTGAGCTGATATTCATGGCTGTTGTAGAAGAAGGGCGACTAAACCATAATTCTGGACTTTTAGTTGACTTTATGTTTTATTGTATAAACATGACTGTAATTTGACTTGTGAGCCTGGCCATTAGTCCCAGCAATGGACAGAGAACTCCCTCTGGGATGGATGCAGGACCTGACTCCTCCCCAGGCCCTGCATCCAGCCTGACATGGACATCCATTTTCAGAGCCTGTAGAATTGTTGCCTATAACCAGTAGAGCTAGCCAGTTGAAACCCTGCCCATAGGCATCTGAACAATCATTGGCTCATATGGGTGCTCACACACGTTATCGATTATTACATGATCCAGCCCCTTCAGCTCTGTGATCCACACACCGTATTGATTATTACATATCTCAGTCTCCTCTGTACTGTAATTCAAAGAAGAGAATGCTCTCAGCCCCCAGCACTGTTTTATTTACTTATGTAAAGATGTGCTTACTCTCATTAGGAGATGCACTAGTGTGTGTCTGCCATTTCTGATGATATCGCAATATTCGCCAAAGTCCTGCAAGAGTTTGGCAAATCTCAACATCCATATTGGGCGTGGGTGTATTTAAACTGCTACCAGGTTTTACCTCTAGGATCCTGTCCATGAACATAGACCTGCAGCTCCTAGGCTACACCTCAGTATTTCTGCAGTCCCCCTCTACATGAGTCTTGGCCTCAGCTCCTGGAAAAAAACTTACAAGGCAGAATGAAAGAACAAGATTAAGTAGGCACTTTCTTTCCAATGCCTCATTCAACTCCAAGGTAGCAATGTGATTACAGACAATTCGATTGCAGATATTTTGTAAGTCAAACTCCAAGGTAACGATTTGATTAAAGACATTGTGCAAGCTAACTCCAAGTTAACCATTTGGCTACAACTATTTCTCAAACCAATTCAAAAATACTAGAGTGGTCAAAAACGTGAATTGGTGCACCTCAAGGGTGTTAAAAGAACCTATATATGTAAGTTGATATATTGGGGGAAATAATATGTCAAATTGATCGCAGGTATGCACTATTGAGAGAAGTAACCCAACCCACAAGAGGGGGTATGAATCCATAAGAGGAACCTAGGGCGACTAAATAATGAGACTCATTTGTTTTAAGGTTCAACAACAGGAAAATGGGAAAACAACACAGAAGTCCCTCCACCCTGGGCATTATCCGTTTTTCCTGACAATCATACTCATTTTCTAGAAAAACAGGTAGGGCATTGATGAGGTGGTATCCCTTTTATCTCTGCAACGTCGTTAATATGGCTTGGTCAAGGCCAACCCATACATCCAGCTTGCTGTGTGTCATTAACCACCCCTGCACACAGCATGTGGTCTTGTGTAGTGATCGTAGTCTGCCAGCCCTTCTTACAGCCAGACCTTGCAAGTCAGGTTGCAAAAATGTATAACCATGTTCCTATTGTCAAGAAACCTGCAAAAAATTGCCAATCACTGCTGTGAATGACATGTGTAGGGGTTTTGGCCATAGATCATGCATGCAACCCACAGCTCTCTCCAAAACAGAAAAACATTGAGTGGAATTAAACTTGGCATTTGGTAGAAATCTTTACAGTAATTTTTGAGAAATTATTGTTGCAAACAAATGCTGTTTAGGATTGAAGGGAATACATGTTAAGGATATCCTGGCTACAATTGCATTATACAAACATTAATTGCATACATAATACATACATACATGCATACATTATGACAGTTGAAAACTTTATTTAAAGAAAAAATATTATTAGAGTTTTTTAGACAGAATTCTCTGACTTAAATGTGATGGTGTACCCTGTCAGCCAAACTCTTGGTAAGATACAGGCAGACCATAAGGTTTCTGTCTATGGGGCTCCCGTTGATTTCGGTGATGGAAAGCTTTCTCCACCAGCTCCTCGGAGTATGTGTCATTGTAGGAATATATAACCTTGCCACCCCAACTTGGGGTCGACAGTGTAATGTTATTTCTTTTCAGTCTGTCATCAGGAGAAAACTCCCAGGGTGTGTTACTTTTTCAGAAACACACGCCAGCCTTAGAATGACATAAAAATTGTAAAGGTTTTGTAGGCGGCTATCCATCAAACTTTCTGACACTTAAAGAGTACAGGTAAAGAAGTGGGACTAGCGGTCAACTCTAAATTTGACACAGGGAGTACCATTGAGATGATATATTTATTTTGTGCTCAACCTTCATGACCCACACTTCTCTATCTGCCACAGCATAAACCAAACCCGTAGTGTCATTTAGAGATGTATTGTTCTAATAAATATTTGTCATCTTACAATTTATTAAAGGAAAGCATTGAATGCAATGAGTAGTCCAAAAACAAATGGCAGTTACCTTGCCAGAAGAGAGTAATACTCTGCAAAAGCTTTGACTATCAATACTTCTGTAGATAAGCATTATATCAGGAATATAATTGTTTCTAAAAAACACAGGAAGACAGAGTTATCAAAGGTTTTGTATTGCCCTTGCTCCACGCAAGGTTACACAGTGTGACACAAAACCTAGACAGAGATTTACCTAGCCACTCAAGACCACCTTGCGTGGCCCCCCTTGTCTTGGTAAATCTGGAGTAACACAAGGCAGCGCACGTCGTTGTATTAATCTTCCTAAGTGTGAGGTTCCATGGGTGGAGCGTGGGTTCATTTTGCAGCTCACATAAAAGGAGGGAAAAGCCTCAGATGATTGTTTTATGCAGGTCAGTGTCTCTTCTTGCAAAGATAAAATCATGCCTGCAATGCAGGAACCCTTGCACCATGGTGAAAGACTTCCTGTGTTGGTGCGTGGCAGCAAATAGTGCTCCATCACAAGGAGAGGACAGTAATGCGCTACATACTGTAAAATATGGTGCGTTCCTGCCTTTCCCCTATCATGCAATGCAGTGCAGCAAGGGGTCTTGCTGCACTGCGTTGTGTGACATTTAAGTAAATATGACCCCCGAGAGTATGAAACACAGACATATTTTGAAGATATTGGAACTTATGAAGTGCCTGTTATATATAATACATATATATAATACACATTTACTGTAGATTCCCATCTTGTCATTAAATATCCACTACATAGAAATCAGCAAACAGCAGAGTTCAGAGTATGATTGTCAATATCAAATGTTTCTGTTTTCTGCAATTTCCATATCACTGGGTCTATGAATTGCCCAAATATTGCTAATGGAGCATATGAAGAACTGAGAAAACAAACATCACTCCAAATAGATATGGACTACAAGGTTAGTGATGTATGATGCAAGTATTGTTGTGTCATGAATCCTTCTTAATCGTTCTTGTCATGTCAGTATGCCATGCTGTTATCCATCAAGTGTAGTAGAGAGCACATGGCCTGTATAACTATTCTGAGTTTGTCACATGTACCAAAACAGTTCTTACATGTTTTCAGGGGCTAAACCAAGTTTAGCTGTCAAAAAAGCTGCCCATGTCGTAAGAGTCAGATGTCCTAATGTTATGCCTCTAGCACGTTTAATTGCTAAGTGTACATGATACCCTTTCACATGCTTACTTATCTTACGTCAGACACAGATCATAATAAGTGTGAAAAGACTTTTCAACTATTGTGACACTGTAACACACGCACACAAAGGGGCATATTACCAACGTTAAGCGATATTTATCGCTAACGATGCTTAGCAACGAATTTTTTAACGCTAAGCATCGTCAGAAATTATCGCAGATAAACCTTGCTATTATCAAGGTTTATCGCAAATGCGATAAAAAACGGCCGCAATGCATGAATATCGCTGAAAAGTCAGCGATATTCATGCATTACCGAGCTAATGCCCATAGCCATGTCATCCACCTCCCATTGGATAACATGGCTAAGAACAGCTCAGGGCAGGTGTTAGTTTTTGGAGATATTCGCGCTTAGCGCGAATATCTCCAAAAGTTGGTAATAGGAGATAGCGATGTTAGCGATTGTTTCCAGTCGCTAACATCTTAGCACGCCCACTTTGCATGTCATTAGTGATAAATATCACTGACATGCAAAGTGGGGCCCAAGATGGTCGCTATCTCCTACTAGCTGTCGCTAACTGGTGTTAGCGACAGCTAGGTAATAGGGAGATAATTTTATCTCCGCTTTCTTGGCTTTTAAAGCCAAAAAAGCGGAGATAAACCTCCTTGATAATATGCCCCAAAGTTCCTTGAAAAGTAAAGCCACACTCAACATTCATTGCGAGTTAAATTTAGACTCATGCCTGCACTCTATTCACCAAGATGGGGGAACGAGACTGTGCTTTTATTTGGGTAAGTCAAGGCATTCATATGCAAATGTGATATTACTTCTTGTTGCTTTACGTCGCAAACATGATGGAGTACCTTCCCTGGCAAACCCTAACTCTGCCCATCTCATATAGAGATGGGATAGCCTTAATTTTTATGTCGAGAGAGCCCCTTTGGCTCCGTCAATGGAAAACGTCCTCTCACTTCACAATGACGTTGAGACAGAACCAGAAAGGTTTATTACACCAGCCGCCCTATTTAGAGTGGATATTATAATAAAATGTTGATACCAAACCATGGGGAAAAAAGTTCCCATTGTGTGGGGTTTATTATTTTTTAGCCTTTCAGAAACAAACTTCTGCTTTTGAAAAGCATGATGAAAAGTCATTACATTCAGGTAGCTGACCATCAAACTTTTGTAATAATTTGAAAGGAACTGTTACAACAGCGGTTTCTTTTAATGTACAGTGATGACCCCTGGCCCTGCGGTCTTCTCCAAATTTGACAGTAGTCCTTCAGGATGGCAGAGGTAATGTCCTCAATTCGTCAAAAGCTCAATCAGGCCCAAAGTTTTATTTTGGAGGTGAATATATTATGTGCTACTGCTGTACATTTTTTCCCATAGTTAGCCACTGTTAAAAGTGACATGTGGATATTCAATCTTGCATCAGATAGGGTATCTGAGTGCATGATAATGTCTTTTGTGGTCACAGTGCCACCTTCATAGGCGAAAAGGCAACATTCAGAGGCTAAAGCCACAACAGAGAGGGTGAATGAGTTAGACACCACATGCACAGAGGAGACTGATAATGGGGTTCCTCTGTCCAGGACCAAAAGTCTACAATAGTGTCCCATGAACACACCTCTCGATTGTCAAGACCTGATGCACCCCCCTCCAGAAGTGGTTATGTCCCATAAAGGCCAGGATCTGCAGCTGGTTTACTTGCACCCCTCCTCCGTCTAAGAGTGCACTCCCAGAACATAAGTTGCTGAGGGTGAGATTTACTCTGGACACCCATGTGACCTCTTTCATTGCCCCACTGTTGCCAAGAGTATATCACCCTGACTAAATTTGCAGATGTTCTTAAGGAAGTTCGGGGCATATTATCAAGAACAATGTTAAAATTATCGTCTCTTTAGAGGCAGAAAACTGCCGCTAAAGCGGCGATAATGGGCTTGATAATATGCCCTGGAGAATTCCAATAGAAGCCCATGTTCGATAGGAAGACGATGCAATGCATATCGCCACCAGCATGCCCTGTGCAAGGAAGAAATAAGGTAATGCTTCACAGTGCAATTTAGTACAGTGCAGTAAACAACCAATGCAGTGCGCTACGCTAGGATCCTGTATCATGCAAGAGAAACATAACTTAGTGCATGGCGTACTAACCCCTGAGTTCGTTAAGCACCACTAGTTTCAGACGTTGTTCAATAGTTCGTTAGCAGCAAATATGTAAAGTGTTATATGACTGTTTTTAGAAGTTATGCGACCGGTTGAACCTAACACGGATCAACAATAACACCCAAGTTCCACTCCTGTCCCTGACCCCTGTATTGTCCTGTCCGGGACCAGCACTGGTCGAGATCTGGGCCGAAGCAACAGGTGCACACAGCTGCCAGCAGCGAGAGGCCGAGAGAGTGTCCCTCTGAGCCCGCACCCCACCCCAGGCGATGGTCCACTTTACCTGGGGGTGCCTGACCCCACTCTCCTCTCCTGCAGCAGTGGATTGGCATCACTCTAGAACCTTGTCACTACGGGCAAGGCACGCTCGGGCTGGTAGTTCAGCTCCTGCTGGGCTGCCGGTCTCGGCCTCCAATGTTCAGCACAAACTCCTTCCACGAAGCCTTCCACATACCCACCTTGTTTCTTGGTGCACACGATGATCCAGGCACTCTCCAATAACGCCCTGGTCACACCACGACACACACTCTGCACATCTGAGTCTCACCTCTCCCCCTGGTGTACACGAGGTACCAGGCACTCTCCACTAACGCCCTGGCTGCACCACCACACGCTGACTTGCGTGTCGGAGACTCACTCCTTCCTAGAGCCCACGATGTCCCGGCATTCTTCACTAGTGCCTGGACTGCCCTGCGACATGCACCCCTGCGCATCCCGAATCTCAGCTCTCTTCCACGATGCCCACAATTCACAGGCGCTCCAACACATGTAGCCGCACCAAGACATGCACTCTGCGCGTCAGAGTCTTGATTTGGTCTGGGTGCCCACAATCACCTTAGGCACCCCTTTGGAGGTCTCAGGTTGCTACGACACGGTCCCACCACAGCGTCACTTGAGACTTCTGTTCCTGTGTTTCCGAACAGAGAGCCAGCTTACCACAGGCCCTTGGGGTACAGGACACAGCACACAGCAAAGTCCTGCTCAGGAAGAAGTGGGACACGACCCCCTTCAGCACTCCTTCAGTCTCTCCTCAGTCAAGAGCTACAAACTGCCCACAAGCCCCAGAACAAGAAGCCAGGGTCAAGTGTCTCCCGCAGCCTATTCAGCAACTCTTCCTGAGGCAGAGGTTTTCTTCCCGATTGCAGACAGGTCAAAGCCACCAGAGACTCGACCATTCCAAGGCATCTGAAAAGCGCTCCCAGCACTTACCTGAATGATACCGAGACGGTTCTCAACGACATTAACAACATACCCAAAGTCTGGTTGTTACAGTTCTTTCAGTTGTACCCCTCATTGTCTTTGAAGTTTTCTTGTGCTCGTGGGTCCCCGATCCCTCCCTAAATCAGTCTTGCGTATCTCCCCCCCAGTGTCACTGTCCTCTCTTTGACACTGGGGACCTGGATCTTTAATCACTCGGAGGCGGATGGGGCTATTGTTTTATGACTCTGACCCAGGCCCCTTCACCTCGCAAAGCCTCTCCTCCACGCTCCATGTGCAGGGCAGCCTGGTGCCGTCTCTACCCCTCCCCTGGGGCACGATCTCCCCCAGCCTTTCTCACCTCTCCCAGATCCAGGCAGGCAATTCACATTATGCTGAGACACACAAAAAGGTATAAAGCACAAACTCTGCCATTTTCTCAAACAGTCGTTTCTGGACACCCAGCTACAAAACCATCTACCCAAAAAGAAGCGTTATGACGCTGTGAGGTCAGACATACCAAACTTCACTGTTCCATTTCCAATTCTTGGGAAACTAGGCTAACAATACTAGAATAGAATAGAAAATCTTTATTCGATTGTTTGCATATAACAATCATAAAAGAACATTTCATAAAAGTTGATCTATACGATAATGATAAAAATAGGAAGAGTGGTACTACAACAAGACATTCACAAGCATAGACACAATAAAATAGTTAGAAAGGGTAAAAATACAATGAGAATAAAAGTACAATCAGCAGCAAAATTAGTTACCCTTCCATGCTTTTTCTGTATTTAACTGCGAGTTTTAAAAAACTACATACAAACATAATACATTCACTATTTAGCATTTGAAGGTGACAAAGTGCAGGTCTGAGTTGTACAAAATTCAGGTGCTTAAGTAAAGGTTTTAAAAACAGATTACGGGGGAGTATATAAAACTGGCAAAAAAATAAAAAGTGTGCCAGATCTTGCGGAGACTTATTGTCGCAGCCGCAAGCTGGCAACACTTGTCCTCTATGTGCTCCGCTTGGTACAGCTAATAAAAAATGGAACATATTAAATCGAAACCTTGTTAATAAAAAACGGTCATAACCGGACATGGGCCAAGACAGGTAGGGTTCCATATGTAGACAGGTTTTGGTTAAAGCATACTGTCTCACACTGCTTTTCTTGTATTCGTTTTCCTCCCGTGTCATGCACCTAGACAGCATAAATGTGTTCCTAACAAAGGTTACGTCAGTCTTGGTTATTGTTTCGGGGGATAGAAATAATTCTGGTCGGCCTAGTTCAAAAAGCCACATTCGCACATATTTTAACCATGGGATCTTGAGTCTACCATCCCACTGTAGTGCCTCTCGAAGAATGTTTCTGGTAAGAGGTATGGCTGTGTTTAGCCAGCTATTCAGCCAGCATAACAATGGATTCACGGCCAGCTTATCACTTAGATGTGGAATGCCAAGTTCCTCGTGTACTGGGAAGTTGGCTGTACCCCTAGGTAACCTTAAGACCTGTTTTAAGAAGTTATTCTCAGTAACTTCAAGGGCGCCTAGTAATTCTGATCCCCATATTTCACTTCCGTAACGTGCAATTGCGGTGCTTTTGGCTTGGTATAACTTCAGGACAGCAGCCACCGGGCTATTGCCCATTTTTCTAGTGAAGTCCAGTATTGCTGCATTGGCCCGCACTACCTCGCCCTTTTTCTTTTGTATTGCTGGTGCCCAGGTTAATTTATGATCGAAAAGGACCCCAAGGTACGAAAAGGTCTTGGTGGTGGGTATTTTGTCTCCATTTACAAAGTGAGGGTATATTTTTTTTGAAGATACACCTGTCATCATTGTAAAGGATTTCGAGTTATTAATACTCAGGCCACGGGAGTTCATGAAATTATTAAAAGAGTCTAGCAAGGTTTGGAGTCCGAGCGCCGTTCTAGATATTAAAACGGCGTCGTCCGCATATAATAGGACAGGTATGCCCTTCTTGCCAATGTAAGGAAAATCTGTACCGGTTTTTAATAGGTGCTCCTCCAACTCATTAATATAAAGATTAAAAAGAAAAGGGGCAAGGATGCACCCTTGTCTGACACCTCGGGTTATTCTAAAATCTCTTGTTACCTTCATGTCATGGGTGTAGCGGACATTTGCTCTTGTGTCCGAGTGGAGGTCAACAAGAAGGTTGACCAGGTTTTGTTCCACCCCCATTTTTAGCAGGACCTCCCAAAGCCTGCCTCTGTCTACACAGTCAAACGCGGACGATAAATCCATAAAGGCCATATGGATCGTCCCTTTTCTTGCTAAGGTGTATTTGCTGTTTATTAAATATAGATTCAGACATTGGGTTATCGTAGAGTGGCCTGGTCTGAACCCATATTGTATTGGTGACAGTATATTATTATCATTGGCCCAAGCTGTTAATCTGTTTAGGATGATACCCCCCACCACCTTTGTAACTGAGTTAATCAGGGATATGGGTCTATAGCAAGTAACACTACCACGATCACCCTTCTTGAAAACAGGGACGATGGTCGAAGACCCCCAGGCTTTCGGGCAACCAGCCAGAACTCCTGCATTTACAACTGCGGTTATAACTGGTGCCCATAAAGAAATGTTTGATTTAAATAAATCGGGTGGTATACCATCGGGGCCAGGTGCTTTGTTGCAGGTTAATCCTTGTATCCCCTTTTCTATCTCCCCCACTGTGAAACACAACACATTTTCATCAAAAGATTTAAAAACAGAATCTGCTTGTGAATTATCACTTTTAAAAATTGTACTGTAATGTGACGTCCACTCTTCCTCAGATATATTAGTCCCAACCATGGAGTTAATAGGGACGTCAAACAAAGGTTTGTTTACAATACTCCAGAACTTGGAGCTATTGCCCAGAATTGCAGGGTCGCATAGCTTCTCCCAAACTCCAGCTTTTACTTCTTTTTTCCGCGCTGCCAGGACTGTCTTATAATTAGTTCGCAATGACTTTATAAGAACAGGGTCTCTTGGGGTAGCCTTAAGTGCTTTTTTTAAGTCTCGTCCAGCCTTTGAACAAGCTTGATCAAACCACCCTGGTTGGTGTTCATGATGACCCTTTATTGGTACTGACAGCAATTGGCCAATTTTGTCAATAACAGCAGCAAAGGCAGTCAAAGTTGCTTCGGGTAAGGTAGATGATGAAAGACAAAGATCTAGGTCACTGCCACAGCTAGTGATGATTGAACCATACAAGGAGTCACTGTTAACCTTTGACCACTTCAGGCGACGGTTTCCGTTGATGGGTTTTAGGATACCATGATCAGGTCGCGGCTTCCTATGTTCAAAAAGGTCACCTCCAAGCCTGATCGACAAAGGATTATGGTCGCTGAAGATGCTTGTTTGAATTTCAAAGTCAGTGGCTAAATCAACTAGATCTCTTGAGAGGAACATGTGATCTATGTAGGAGCCTTTACCGTGGCCTTTGTATGTGGGGACATTAAATTTGTAAGAGTCCTCCAGCGTGGTCATTGCGACGGTTAGATTCCTACCATCAATTAGATTATTGATACAAGTGCCTCGAGGCGAGTGGTCGAAGTGAAAGCCAGACCTCTTGTTGCAGCCTAAGAGGCCAATAGGTGTCGTTTCAGGGTTACCACAAGGGTAAGCGTTAAAGTCACCGGCGATGATGATATTTCGAGGTAGACTATCCGCTTTTGCTTGTAAAAAGTTTTGTAATTTAAGAATGTTACACTCCTTATTTGATGACACCGCGTTGTAAAAATTAATAAGGGTCAATGCCTTTTTACCGTTCCTGAGTACCAAGATTTGAATATGTTTATTGTCCAGTGCTCTATTTGAGACCTGGCAGCTAAGTGTAAGGCTTATGTAAGTTACCAGGCCCCCTTTGGATCTTCCACTGTTTGATGGGGCTGCTGGTAAGAAGAAACTTTGAAAGCCCTCGATATGTGCATTTTCCTCTGTTAACCAGGTTTCTTGGAAGCATAAGATTGTATACTTTTTTACATAGGCTAACCACGCTGGATCATTAACCTTAGCAGCTAGTCCGGCTATGTTCCAGGATAGAAGATGTATGGGACGTTGTTCAATAAGGCCCATATCTGCCATCTGGACCTTATCTGTGAAAGGAGAGATTGCTTGAACCCCATGATCCGTAATTAAATGTTCATGCATTACATTACTAGTGGTTAGAGAGTTCTTTGCTTCTTTATGCACTATGCGTTGAATTTGGTTTGAGAGACCTGGATGGCTACGCACACTCATATTCAGTGTATTTTCATGGGATTGTGCTGAGGGGGATGTCATGGACACTTCACTAGCCTCTGGGAAAGAAACACTTATGCCCTCTAAACAAATACTTGGTACTCTGTGGAGGGGAGCTACCTTGGTTGGGGGCTCAGTAGGGATAGAGTGGGAAGATGGAGATACGATTTGTCAATCTATCTCATCTAGATAATCAGTGTTATAAAGAGCACCAAATCTATTAGAGATGGGAACCCCATATTGGGTGTCTGAATATTGGGGGTATGAATAGAGCTGCTGCTGGGGGCGAGTAAAAAACTCACTTCTTTCCTGATATCTACTGGGGTGGTTGCTAGGCCTACTCTGCCATGGCTGTTCAAGCCTATAGTCAGTAAGATTTGATCGGGTATATGGACCAATAGGCAGTATATAGGGCCCAGATTGATTATCAACTGTTGGCTCGAGCATCCCCTCCTGTGCGTAAATTGGCTGTACTTGTGTAGGACGACGACCATGGTCATTTGGGTAAAAGTAACTTAAGGCCATGGTACGGATCAAACTGTTTGTCACACCACTTTTCCAGCTACTTATGAAACTGGCAGCACGGCTGTCCCCAAGGGTTACCACAATACAGTCACCCTCGGTCGATTTAAATCTATTTCCCACCCAATCTACTCTTCTTACCTGTGCAATATGACCGTTAATATGTTTGGGGATCGGTCTATGAGTTGTAAGCCAATGGCTCACCTTATTTTTTAAGTCCCCATGGGATTCTACCCTGTCCCCCACCAGTTTAGGTACACCTATCATTACAATGGTGTACGGGCTAGATTCAGGCGGGAGGTTAACATGAAGTGGTCTCTTAACTACCACCGGTTTTGTCAGGGTAACACCTGATTGTTTTAAAGGTATGCCCTGTTTGAGGTTTTTAGTTGAACTCGTTTGTTTTACCTGGGTAGTTACTATTTTGATTGGAGAGCTTTCGGCGGCCCATTCACAATCTTCTATCTCAGCGTCAGGTAAGGTTTGAGAGCTACTTGGTATGGCAGCCACTGGATGGGATATATTAGTACCTCTGTCTTGAATTGTCGCTGGGATAATTGGAGGAGTCTTTTCCTGGCATGTTAACTGGGTTTGCTTACTGACAGGGGTAGAGATGGCTATGGCTTTTTTTACCCTAGGGTTTTTGTTGCTAATCAAAGCAAGGGAGTTACTAGCTGGTGCGAAGGTAGAAATTGGTTGTGATACCTTCAGTGATTTAAGCAAAATAGATGTTGCATCATTTTGGGCCCTTTCAAACTTCCCTAAGGCGTTCTCGATGTTAAGGACTCTCTCACTGATAGGTAACAGAAGGGACTTAATTAGGCTTTCTAGGTCACTCAGAAGTGATTTTGTGTTTATCGTTGTAAGATCGGCCCTAACTGTGGTGTGTGTGGACGTATTTATAGGTACTGCCGTCTCTTTATTCAAAAACAAATCTGAGTCTTGACTGCTTATGAAAGGACATAAGGTCGCTGTTTCTGGGGCAGGTTTGGCCAGTCTAAAAGTAGACCAAACATCTTTAGCCAAGCTCAGATGTTTAGCCTTGAGATGAGATTTTTGTTTTTTTGCTATGGATGACTTAAGTTTGCCACGTTTGCCGGTAGTCCTAGTTTTGCTCTTTATCAAGCGACTGACTTTAGTGACGGGTTTCGACGTTGTAGAAGAAAAACCACCCAAGGAGGGGGCTACTGGGTGTAAATGTGCTATGGGTGACATATGGGTGCTACTGCCGTTTTCACCAATTAACGCAAGACTGTTATTCCTACTGTTGCCTGTAGATGAGATAGGCAAGAGTGTTTGCGTATTGTCTCTTGTCTGAGGGCTGGGAAGCCCTGTGAATGACAACATTAAGATGGACTCTTCAGAATTTGTGGTGTTGTCCAGAATGTTAATGTTGCCTGTGGTGTGTAAGGAAAGGTCAGGAAAACATAAATCTGGGGTGAGTGAGAGGCGTCTTTCGGAGTCCTGAATTGCATCCGCCACGACATTGATCGTTTTTTGTAGCATTAAGTCTATGGCGGTTATAGTGGGAAGAGGGCTATTGGTGACGTCTTTCAGTCTGGTGGCAGATCGTGTAGTCACGGGAGTATTACGGCATTTATTCATCCTAGCAAGCTATAGGAGATGTTGCAGTTGGAAGAAGTAATAGCTTGGAGGTGCAGAAGGTTGAAATAGCACTGGGCGTTTACCTTAGTAGATGACAGCTATGCAGGATCTCAGGGGGATGGCCCCGTCCCGGACTCCTCGGTCCCCGGAGGGCCACAGAGGGCCCGCCCTTTGCCCGGGCTTCGCTCCGGGCGTCCCGCTCGCGTCCCGCGAGACGGGGTTGATGTGGTTTTAAAGCGCCGCTTGGCGCTCTGTGATGACGCTGGACCCCAGTGAGGGCTGCTGGGTGATGTAGTTTTCAGCCCCTCGCCGGTCTCCTCCAGGCGGCCCCGCTCTTCGTTGGCTCACAGGCGGGCGGCGGCTGGAGACAGGCGGGCGGGTCCAGGCTGCGTGAAACTGTTCCCTCTGTTCCCTCTGTCCCTGGCAATTCCTCGTGGTCAAAGGAGGTGCTGGTTTACTGCTGCAAAACGGGTCGCCCACTCGACCGGGTTGATGTGGTTTTAAAGCGCCGCTTGGCGCTCTGTGATGACGCTGGACCCCAGTGCGGGCTGCTGGGTGATGTAGTTTTCAGCCCCTCGCCGGTCTCCTCCAGGCGGCCCCGCTCTTCGTTGGCTCACAGGCGGGCGGCGGCTGGAGACAGGCGGGCGGGTCCAGGCTGCGTGAAGCTGTTCCCTCTGTTCCCTCTGTCCCTGGCAATTCCTCGTGGTCAAAGGAGGTGCTGGTTTACTGCTGCAAAACGGGTCGCCCACTCGACCGGGTTGATGTGGTTTTAAAGCGCCGCTTGGCGCTCTGTGATGACGCTGGACCCCAGTGAGGGCTGCTGGGTGATGTAGTTTTCAGCCCCTCGCCGGTCTCCTCCAGGCGGCCCCGCTCTTCGTTGGCTCACAGGCGGGCGGCGGCTGGAGACAGGCGGGCGGGTCCAGGCTGCGTGAAACTGTTCCCTCTGTTCCCTCTGTCCCTGGCAATTCCTCGTGGTCAAAGGAGGTGCTGGTTTACTGCTGCAAAACGGGTCGCAATACTACACCCAGCCTCCCCCATTCTGTCCTATGGGCAGGATGGCCTTTCACCAGGGAAAATAAAATAAAGTATTTTCCACAGTCAGGGCCTAGCATCCACACTGGCACCGGTCCTGCCTTTTACCTACACTGCACCCTGCCTAGGGCTTACCCAGGACATCCTACAGGGGTGCCCCATGTGTATGCAAAAGGGACAGTCAGGCCTGACAAGTGGGAGCACTTGTCAGGACAACATGCTAATTCAGCCTAATGTGCGCAGGCCCTACACTGAAGATCCATATTCCCTCTCTGCGCATTTCCTTAGTACTAGCCCTGGCACACACCGTGCACATCACTTAGGGATCTTGCTAGTAAGGCAAACATACCAACCAGAGACAACCAATCACCACTACAATTTATACAGGGAACATCTGTACTTACACACTGATTAGCAGTGGCAGGTACCTACAGCATCACATCTCTCTGTCAGGAAAACGGTCTAGGGGAAAAGCAAAAAGTTTAAGTGAACTTTAGCCAACAAAGCCAAGACCAGCACGCAACATAATTGGAGAAGCGAGGCTTACGAATCCCTTTCTCCAGGGAATTGCCTGGTCATTCCCCTTCGCCGTATCTACGTGCTGTGAAATATGTCCCCCTGAAGTGACTTTCCCTTTCTGCAGTATCTTCAAAATTTGAGAGTGTATCTCTGAAAGTTGCCTGGATCGTGCTGTTTATATCATTCCCCAATTCTCTTTCCAGTCGTTTAAGCTCTTCCTCCAAGTGGTGCAAGTATCGCTGATTGTCTCACAAGACTCCGGAACTCATGGCTATGCAAAAGCAGCGTATTTTGACCTTAATGACCTTCAACACTACACCTATATGTGTGACAGAGCCTATATTTTTTGTGAAAAAGTCAGTGATTTCTTCTCCCAGTTCGGATTTAAAGGTCTTGTCTAGCAGTGTTTCTGGAATGAGTCTCCAGCTTCTGGGAGTTAGGCATAACGTCGGCGGGGATAGTGTCAAGCAGACTGGAGCATGGTCAGAATAAGTCCTGGCCAGATGTTCAGCGTTAACTACCCATGGGCCAATACTCTGGGTGACCACCCAAAAATCTAGTCTGGCCCAGGAGGAGTGCATTGTTGTGTAATATGTTCCTTCTTGTTTCTCAGGGTGAGCGTGCTGCTATGCATCTAAGAGGCCATTATCAGCAATCATATTGGATACTATACCATGGGTCTTAGTGTAGTGGTGCGGGAGAGGATTAGATTGGTGGATAACGGAGTTCAATACTGTGTTAAAATCTCCTCTCCAGATTACATGTGTGGAGCCTATTTCAACAATTGTACCTCGTAGTGCGGTAAATAATTCTGGATCATCTGAATTTGGGCGGTAGCAGCACACTAGCGTAACAGAGTGTGACTCCAACCTACCCCACATCATGCAGTAGCTCCTGTTCGCATCTGAGGTCATGCCCCTCCATGACGAATGGGGAGATTTACTTCATCGGATCGCAGTACCTCTAGAGTATGAGGAATAAGAGGAGAATACCCTGTGCATTGCCCATTTGCTAGCAAACACAGGGGGATGTGTTGGGTTGAAGTGTGTTTCCTGGAGCACAGCAATGTGTATACGGTGTCTGTCTAGGTATGCCAGTATCTGCCTGAGTTGACGTGGGTCTCCCAGACCCCTGAGATTCCATGTCAGTAAGCGTACTTTTAGAGGTTCTGCATCTTGAGTCATATGGGAAGTATCATATGAGTGCTAACAGAATATGTAGAGTTTCCACTGCCTAATGTGCATTGTGCATGTATCAACAAATCTACCCATCTCAAATGATGTCTTATGAAACTGTGAGATAACGTTCCCCTTCCCTTCCACACCCACAGCAGCAACCCAATTATGCTGGTATCTATTTGCTCACCCACCTCCCATACAACATAACTAATAATACACCTGTTAGAGTCCCCAGTTATGTGGGGAATGCCCTTGGGGGTACAATAGGGTGCGCCACGAGGTTCTCTCCTCCCATCAGATGATGGAATTAACCAGACCTTGTCTGGAATGGGGTGAGAGAGTTGCCCAACATAGTCCGTGTTTAGTCCCACTCATTACAGTATTTCTTCTTCTTTCTTTGCTTCCCTGCCACCCAATCCACTTATCTGAATGCAGGATCGCATCACCGCAGTCCAATTCCATTGCATGTTGGGTGCTCAGTCAGACAGGTAATCTTGAAACATATTGGAAATCCCTTTGTCCATAAGAGTGGGTAAAGAGTGCAGACATCTGCATAATCGAGGGGTACAAGTCTCTCATCTCATTCCAGTCTTGGAGATGTCGATCTGGACGGATTATCCTGTGACGCACAAGGGGAAGTCTGTCTTTTAATTCACTTAAGGAAATCCTCCACCTGCTGTGCAGTAGTAAAGAAATGTTGTTTGCCCTGATGAGTAATGCACAAGCATGATCGATAAAGTAGTGCATAGTCAATGTGTGCTTTGCTCAATTTCAGCTTCACTGGAACATATTTCCTTCTCACCTCTTGTACTATGGGAGTGAAGTCAGGGTATATTGTGAAGTGATTGCCCTCAAAATTCGAATTACATTTCTCTCGGGCCAGTTTCAAAGCCACATCGCGACCCTGGAAATTGAGGAACTTCCCGGAGGAGCCCTGGGGCCAAAGGCACGTTCTATGGGCAGATGGTACGAGAAGGTCTCAGCACCGAAGGTTCCATGCAGTAGGCATTCGACGAAGTCCTCCATCTTACCAGTATTGTTGCTTCCTGGAAGTCCAATATTGTGTACATTATTACGCGTACTGCGTGCTTCTAAGTCCTCATTTTTGGCTGCGATTACCTTTAGGACCTTATCCATTTGAGCAATGTGTTTTTGCATTTGGGTCGTGTTGTCTTCGCCATCCGAAATGTGTTTCTCTGCCTCCACTATCCTCTCTTCCTGCTTGTCCAACTTATGGACGATGGAGTCCATTTGAGTGTTCATGGAATCCATTTTGGACTCTATAGAGGTGAGGCTGAGTTGTATTGCAAGCAAGAGGGCTTTAACCTCATCTTCTCGGGAGGTCTCTGGGTCTTTTACCCGATCTGCGCCTACATTATCTGGGTCATCTGCACAATATTGCATGACATTTTTCCGGGCTTCGAAGGGCAGTTTTGTTTGTATGCTGTCCGTTTTCCCCATGATGAGCCCAGTGAAAAATTGGTATGTTCGTGTCGAGATTCGAAACGTGCAGGACTAGGTGATTGTTGATTCAGCATGTTTCAGGGGGTCAGAGAAAGATCTAGTCTCCCAGAGTGACAACAGGCCTGCGGTTCAGTTACTTAACAAAGGTCTGCTAATGTAGCAAGCTCTTGTCACTACATTTGCTTCACTCCATACCATCGCATGAGCTCAGTTCATCAGAGTCATGTATCTGCTTTGCGGTGCACCATACAATCAAGCACTCAGTTGGTAGAGAAAGTGCATGTTATTATGCTGAGCCAGAGGTGGTCATTCAAACCTTAGGGTACAATATGTTCTTCTGCATGGAACAAGCCACATGCACATCCCCTGGGCTTCAATTGCAAAACTTCCTGAGCGCCTGCTAGCCGTCAATGGGCAGCACCAAATGGGATATCCTCGCTCTGCATGTGTGCCCAGTGCCACTTTATATAGGCCAAATATATACTGGCAAAGCAGGAGACAGTCACTGTCCGGATGGCTTTGTCTAGTTGCTGAGGCCGCAGTGAGTGAGAGAACCTTTAGGAAATGTTGGGGCCGTGTTCTGCAGGAGCCGACAGTATCAGGGATATGCAGCCACACAGCCAAATCTTAGTGCTGGGGGCCACGCGCTCTGCTGCTCTTTTCGAAGGTTGCGGTAGTGCATAAGATGGCCACAGGCCAGAGCAGCATTAGTCATCCAAGCGCCTCCCATCTGCTGACTCCACACCCTGGTCATCACGCTGAGAGGCGCAGTATGCCATGCCACGGGGGTTGTAATCTGCAGTCTCAGTTGCGGGCTGATTCACACCAGCACAGGGCAACCTCTCCAGTGCGGCCCAGTCCCCACGTGGGTGCGGGGGCTAAATTGTTAGTGGGAGCCGGTATGGCATCCAACAGCTCACATCGGCGATCCAGTGTCAACAGTTTGGCAGGCTCCTGCACAGCCGCGGGGCTTTGTACTCCGCTATTTTTGGCAATATTGGGTGGCGGAAAAAGTCACGAGCGATCAGCATGGTTCAGTGCCGTTAAGGCATCCGTGGGCAGGATATTTATCAGGATATTGCCACTGGGCAGCCATAGCCTCACAGCAGTGCGGCCATATTGGTTGTGCGCAACCTATTCCCCCTCGAATGTTTTGATTTGATCTGCATTCTGTCCATCATTTTTGTGTCTTTTGCTTTCTAGCCCTAAGTGCTCCGGGTATGCCCAGACATGGGTCCCAGGCTCACTGTCTGAAAATCGTTTAAGTTAAAGCTGTACGTCAAGGATCAGATAAAGGAAAAGCAGATCACATCCCTAAGAGCAAACATACAGTGTGCTAACAGCCAAGAGGCAAAAGACGCTCAAACTCTAATACCCAGAGGGAATCGCTATTAGAACAAATGTATCAAATTTATTATAACAGTTCTCAAGGTATAAAATAGATAATTAATAAACCTTCAATAAATATCCCACAAAATACAATGTACAATCAGAAACATTTTATTTATATAGTTGAAACCCAGGCAAAACACACATAAACATAAACAACTCATACTCTCAACAAAATCATGTAATCACGGGGCCATATTATCAAGAACGGCAATAACATTATCGCTGCTTTAGCAGCAGGAAACTGCTGCTAAAGCGGCGATAAGGGGCTTGAGAATATGCCCTTTTGAATTCCCATCGAAGCCCAGGTACTGGAATTCACAAGGGCATATCATCAAGCCCCTTATTACCGCTTTAGCGGCAGTTTCATGCCGCTAAAGTGGCGATAATATTACCGCCATTCTTGATAATATGGCCCACAGTATTCACAAAGTGTCCACTGCATCAAAACCAATAGTCTCCACAGGTAGATCTTTGAAGATGTTATACATAGAATGAGCCACAGATTGCTTTATAGTTCTTCCATCATGTCATATAGTCACCATTTCAACATATTTTTCCATTAAGTGAGATAACAATTTTTTCAAGGCTTCATGTCAACCTCAAAGAAGTCCATGACATGATGGTATTGGGGGAGACATGAAAATCAGGGGACACCAGCTTGGCCAGCTTGGCAGTTCTTGCTGGACCGTTCCCATAAGGAACAGGGTCAAGACTGATTTGCATATGGCTGGGTCTAAACCTGGGTGGCATGGTGAGCAAAAGAATGATGGATTTAACCCAGATCTCTTGACTGGGGTAAATGTTTTGATTTGTTCTGCTTTCTGTCCATCATTTGTGTGTCTTTTGTTAGCCTCAGCAGTCCAATTGTCCTGTGTCAATAGGCCCTCAACGTACTTTGGGCTGCAGAGCTTTCTAGTATGATGGAGCAAAAATAAATGAGCGATATGGCACACTTAGATTATGCTAACAGGCTGTAATAATCCATTGCACTGATCCCATGCTCAGCATATAGTAATTACAGAGATTATCAATCCACTCGCTTTGCTTTATAAGTAATTAGGACATCCACGCTGTACATTTTGGGTCGGGTGAGGAAAGTAAGGTCAGAGAGATGCCAGAGAGTGGGACAAGATCCACCTGGGTGGTCTGTATTACAGTCATTTTCAATTTTGAATATTTTGAGGGTTGATGGAGGGACCTGCAGAAATTAACAATATTAAAGTCCTCCAGGTGGAACGTGCCAGATCTCTTCATGTGTCAGGTGCAGTCCCTGTTTTGTAATTAGTAGCTTGGAGCATTAAACCTCTGGCCCCAAGATTTCCCAGTGTGTGCTCTAACTTACGAGGTAGATTAACAATATTTATTGTATAGTTAGTAAAAACCATTACAAAATGTGAATACGGCAATATTAAAACACACGAAAATTTACACTGCTGAGTGAATAAAAAATGTTATAAAAGGAGAACGCCTTTCAGGTTAAGAAGGTAAAAGTGTTCAGGGTTCAAGAGTTCACCAGTGTTTTTTGTTTTTTATCGAAATTGTCAATGAATTTGACTGCCCTGCAAATGAGTTGCGGAGCTACTGAGCACAGGATTAGCATGATTGCAGACCGGCAAGTACGTGTTCCATATTCCTTAAACTTGGTCTTTAACCAACTCCGACGTTCCTGAATCAGGGCCAGGCAAATACAGATCAGATGGATAAAGTCTTGTCTTCCTGCACCACATAAGCAGCATCCGACACGTTCTTAGGGCTTCCATTTTGGTGACTCAGCATTTGTTGGTAGGCTACCCAGCCTTAAATTGAGGTATTTCCATTTGATGAATGGCGAGAAAGCAAGGTCTAGGTAGGCTGCTGGTGCTAATTTTTTATAAGATTGAATTGTCATCCAGGCGTGGGACCGATGACTAAAAGTTATTTTATCATTGAGCAACGAATGCCTGTTGGCAGCCTTTTTTATCAACTGTTTAAAGGAAAGCAACGGAAGCTTGGATTCCCAAAGTGCGGCCAGGTTGGTTGATTCTAGTGATGATTTGAGGTACATGGCATAATGCGAATTGGGACTTGTACTGATTATTTCCCACATGGCACGGTACAGCGCAATTTCTTGGTTCATCCACACATCGTACCAGAATTTTATGGTCTTGTACTTTTTCAGCAGGACTTGAGATTGCAAACCGAATTCAAGTCTGACTTGTGCGGGTGATGCATTTGTAGGTAACACAAATACGCGCTTGTAGGTTTTCATTTGAAGTTTGTCCAAGAGTTGTGCACTCTTGCCATGATGTAATACGCTCCCATAAGCTATTGTTGGAAGTAGCTTGGCTTTCATTATTGTTAGGAGGTGTGAGACCTTGCCTGCATCCTCCAGATGCTCAGCATTGCAAGGAACTTTTGCCCTCATTCAAGGAAAACATTGAGGGAACAGAGTTGGGTTGGGGATTTACTTTTGATTTAAGATGGACTATGTGGACTTTCTGTTGAATTTTGTACCTTATATTGGGACTTTGTACTTTTACTGAGACTATTGCTTTGGATATTTTCATAGATTTGCTTCATTTACCTCATTGAACCGTGTTATTAACCTTCCCGTGGACATTGCAAATGTGTTTTCTTCTTCCGACCTAATAGTGAATGACACAGATGCCTCTTCCTGCACAAAAATAATCCTGCCTGCAACAGAGGCACCTTGCACCATGGTACAAGGGTGTCTACATTGGTGCTAGGCTGCTAAGCGTGCACCAGCGCAGGTGGAAAAGACAGTAATGCACCATATTTCATAAATACAGTGTATTCCAGCCCTTTCACTTTGGAGTAGCGCAGCACAACAAGAAGACTTTTAGTGCTGCCCTATGTCAATTCCTTATAAATGAGGCCATATGTGTCTAACAGACACTTTTCCTCTCTGTCCGATAAGTCACTTAATTGAATACTAATGGAGGCAGATTTCTGGAAGACCATGCTCTGACTCTCTTTAGCTATTTGGCCATGCTTTCAATTTAAGATCACACCTCTGGAGACAGTGTTTGAAGAATATAGAATGGTGATACTCCTTCATATTTTGGACTCTAACATTTCATTTTCTATATTTCACCTCAAGCCCTCCAAAGTAACAATGAGACACATAACACTGTAAATAAATAAACACATAAATCAATCAAATGTATATCTTTTTGAGATGCAATGCCTATAACGTGAATTTTCAGAAATTCCTCTGTTTATGTCTGTCACTAGGATTTAGGTTAATATTTGTATACTATGTATAGTTTATCTTGTATATGTTGTTTAGATGTCACTGTTATTTTTCCTCTTCATTATATTATAGCTGTAATTCATTGTAATTGTATGGATGGACAAGTCCTTGTCATGGTAACATACATGCACCCAGCCATGAGTGCTCCAATTGTACTGATGTCTAGATCCATTAGACTGATGTTTGTTGTCATAGTCAAACATGGACATGGATCATGCATGTGCACTATAACATAGGCCTGTCTCATGGATTGTACAGTGTTCAGACTAAGTCTTTAATAGACTATAAGAGAATACTTTGGGAGGAGACCACTCATGCCCAAGTGAAGGCTAAAACTTGTTTGTGCAGCTTTGCCTGTCAGATATCTGCATATACTTCAGATGACCATTGACACACAAACCTGAATCCAATTAAATGGGATAGGTCTGTTAATCAGAGGTAGACTCTCATGACATAGAAACTAGAAAACAGGAGGCGTGCTGTGGGTTATTCTGCCAGTTATTAGACATTCATTGCTGCCACAATTTCCAAAGGAATATTAGGAAAGAAGGCAATCATGTACTGATGAAGAATGTAAATGCTACTTGAAAATATGCATGTTGTGTAATGGCTCACCTTGAGTTTACTGCAGGGACAACATGGATTGATCCGAAGCTATACCCCAGCTTCCCTCACCCACCTCCTTCGCCCAACTAAGTCAAAGCCAAAGAGGGAAGGTGGAGATGGAGGGAAACAAAACAAGGGAAGGAAGAAGGCGTAGACGTCCGCTGGATCTTCTGAGAGAGTCTTCTGGAACCCCAAAGGAGAAGGCACTAGGTGACTACTTTGTATGATACCCCTCCCCTGTTCCTAAGGGATACCTTGAATGAAAAATGCCAAATATCTGCGGGGAAACAACTCCCAGGGACAATTGAACACTCCCACTGTCTAGAAGGATGGACAAGGGTCAATAGGGAATAGGACTGCAGAGGTTAGCATGTAAAACAAGAAAAGGACAATACGGAACAAACCTAGGTTAGAGTCACCGTAGGAGTGGTAGGACCTTTAAGAAAAATTAAGACTGTTCCTGTTACTCCTGTACGTAGGGAAAAACAACAAACTAATTTCCCTAAGCAGGGAGCAGCACAGAACAAAAAGGCAAAGAAGGCAAGGGTCGAAACTATGCAAGATCTGGAATATTTTTCAAAACTGATTATACAGAAGCTTAGGAGAACCTCCAGAAATGTGCAACAAGAACATGGGGCCATCAGATAAGTATTGTTCCCAAATAAAACATTGTTCTGGAATTAACAAAAAACACAAAGATAATGTGATCCTTTAAAAACCCTTTGCCTAATTCTTGTTATTTCAGAACCAGGACGCAAAGGTCTAAGCCTAACAGAAGCTCCTGTGAAACAATGTTACCCGTCGGGAAGGAGCAGCAAGACAACCAGCCCCAGAGAACACCCGAGGACCCAAGAAGCAGAAGAACACAACAGGAACCAAACAACACAATGAGCGACCGACGAAGAAACTGGAGGTTAAGCAAGGAGTCAGGTAATCTGGGAATCAGAATGCGGTGGGAGGTCTGGCGGGATCCGTGCTGGAACGTGAAGCACGTTACCAGCGCGGATCCCATCTTTAAATACCCCTCAAACGCCGCCTCTGGCTGCTCACAGGGAACGGCAAAGGGGCGCTCGTCTCTGTGCTCGAGCGCGGGTGCCGCCGGGTGCAGTGCGCTCCACTGAGCCCGACAAGTTGGATACCTCATCATTCTAAAGACTTAAGTTATCAAAATTGTTGGTAGATTATTACCACACTCATACATACACTGTTCAGTAATAAACAGTTAGGAGAAAAGTAACTTCTTCAAGAGGTATTAACCCGAAGTACTTTGAATTGATCCTTTTGAGCTGGACTATTTGATAGTATGACACAGTATGTCCATAAACTATACGGTTACTAAAGTGACATAAAACCCTAGATGTCATCTGTCCTTAACTTTTGAAGAACTTCTGAAAGTATCAAATCATCCACACAAAAAATCGATAACACACCTAATGAGACATTGTTCTGGGGCAAATGCCTTGTCATCTATATTTCAAGACTAGATAGTGAAAATAGCAATTTAGTGTGAATTGACATATTTTTGCCTTACTGGTTTACACTAGTACGGCTTAAGACTTGCATATTGATGAATACAGGTTATGTCAGAAATTCCTCAAAAAATCCCCATGTAGGATAAGATCAGTGATTATCAGTATAAAAGGCTTATCAAGTGGCCACTTAGGCAGAGAAGTCCTTCACCCCAGATTATCACACAAGATACTCCCAGAGATCCAGACAGAGACTACCAGATTGCCTCACTTACACAGCATCCAGTCCTATGCTAAATGCTGACACTGAGCAAAATTTGAGAGGAGAAGAGAGGAGCTGAATCAAGATAATAACTGCTTTCCTTTGGAGGGAACACTCTCGCCCAGCTACTGATAACTACAGCTTCTTGCTGTAAATATTTAGGCAGTGCACTGAATACTAGAAACTCTGGGGCAGATTTATGTTAACTGGCGCATCCCCAGGGATGCGCCAGTTAATGTGCGCCGCAGTGCGCCACTGCTCCGCCACCCATGGTGCGCCGCATTTACAATGTGGCGCACCATGGTGCAAGGCAATGAAGATGCGTGACGCATCGCTCGACGTACAGGCGGCCAATTGCAGGAGTCATGTCGCAAGTGCGACTTGACTCCTGCAATGCACAGGGGCCACCTCTTCAATGCATGGTGCGTCACCCTTACGCCTGCTTCAAGCAGGCGTAAGGAATTGACGTAGAAAGTGACTGAGTGAAATCTCCTAGATTTCACTCAGCCACTTTTAGGAGACGTTTCTGCGCAGGAACCCCCCCCCCCTGCGCAGAAACGCCTCCTTATGGGGCAGGGCTTTCCAACGTGACGCATCTCCTAGATGCGTCACGTTGTAAATAGGGCACATTGTTTGCGCCGCCGTTGCGCCACATTAAGTGACGCAATTGCGGCGCAAAGAGGCGCAAGGGTCTCATAAATCTGCCCCTCTAGATGCAAGCTAAGCTTCTCCATTCTCACGTAGTATAGCGCATAGAAGTAGTCATTAGAATATTAGGTTGTCAAATAACATTTCGGCCATGATAGAATTGTTCATATTATTCTTGTTCTTAGTGAGATGCATGAGTGCTGTTTTAGTACAATTCTGTGGTTACATGTGCTATGCAACAGGATGAGAATACTGAAAAACAATGTTTTTAAGTATAAAGTGCCTTTCTCTTAGTGTAGCACTTGTGTGTAATAATATAAAGCATGAATTTGGGTTTCGATTACCACTGCATCCCTGACCCCTTGTTAAGAGGCTGTTAGTATGTATTGAATGGGTTGTGTTCGCTACATCAACCTGTACTTTTACGCTCATAATGCGTTGCTGCACAAAAGTTTAGTCATTCATGGCTAGGAAAGTCAAACTTTTTAGAACTAAGCTAAAAACTTAGTTCACACAAAATGGTACCCAACGCCAGCATTCTGATTTTTGGGATCTTTGGGTAGTCTTTAAATATGCACACAGGGAAAAAAACATCATTACAGGTATATGGAGACATCCAGATGGTTATCTCCAACAGTGAATAAGCGAGCAGCTATTGCTGTAGCTTTGGTCTGAACATACATTGATGTTATTCTTATTGGCAACAATATTATGATCTTACGAGCAAGGATTGGTGTCATTATTGCTGATGTCAGAGACGCTGTGCGGCTAGAGGTTACAGTTTACATTGCCATTGCATTGACGGGCATTAGCGTGGTTCTGTGGGCAAAGGCTATGGCATACTTTCACATTGCATTTACTGATATTGCTGTTGTCAGGCCATTCACATCGTATTTACCCATTCCAACAGAAACAAATAGTAAATAACAAGCACAATGTTGCACTGGCTCTGGACTTTAGTATGAAGTTAATTGGAAATTTCTCTACAGTCTCCTCAATCACCCCAAGCAACATTAGGGATAAGCTTGACTCTAGTCATATGGAAAAGGCGTGCAAGTGTTTAATTTCAAGACACTGAAACTGAAGTAATTTAAGAGACTGCCACAAATTTAAAAAGCCAGACAGTATTAGAATTCTGGTAGCCGCTCCTGGTCTTTTCAGGACTTTGACAGTAAACGAACAGAGAGAGGGTGTTTGACTGAGTACAGAATGAGAAAAAAAGAATAGAGCAAGCAAATAAGTGAAACAGGATGGATGATTGACATCAGTATAAAGAGGGAAGAGAAAGGCGTAGACTTCAAAACTTAATTTAAGTGTACGAAAATGTTAGGACTTTCTTAGAAACATACCATATCAGCTATGGATACTTCTGCAGAATGGGACTTAGATAAGTACACTTCTAGATAGCACAGCAGAAGTAAAAATAGCGCATCAGACTCTCCAGAGGTTTTGGTGGCTAGTACAACTGATGAGCTCATACAGACCGAGGGCCCGATTCGCAGAACTAACTTAAGGCAAAATTCTAAACTTACTGCCATTTTCGTATTCACAGAGGGCACTTACTCATTTTGGTATTCACAGAAGACACTTACTCTTTTCGGTATTCACAGAAGTTAGGAGTCCTAACTTTAGGACTCCTAAATGCCTTCTGTGAATACGGAAAGTCTTAAAATTAGGATTTTTCTCAGTTTAGTTGTAGTAAAGTTAGGACTCCTAACTTTAGAACTCCTAAATGCCTTCTGTGAATACCGAAGGTCTTAAAAATAGGATTTTTCTCAATTTAGTAGTAGTAAAGTTAGGACTCCTATCTTTTGGACTCTTAAATGCCTTCTGTGAATACCGAAAGTCTTAAAATTAGGATTTTTCTCAGTTTAGTAGTAGTAAGGTTGAGAAAAGTCCTAATTTTAAGACTTTCGGTATTCACAGAAGGCATTTAGGAGTCTGAAAGTTAGGAGTCCTAACTTTACTACTACTAAATTGAGTAAAATCCTATTTTTAAGACTTTTGGTATTCACAGAAGGCATTTAGGAGTTCTAAAGTTAGGAGTCCTAACTTTACTACTACTAAATTGAGAAAAATCCTAATTTTAAGACTTTTGGTATTCACAGAAGGCATTTAAGAGTCCGAAAGTTAGGAGTCCTAACTTTACTGCTACTAAATTGAGAAAAATCCTATTTTTAAGACTTTCGGTATTCACAGAAGGCATTTAGGCATCTAAAGTTAGGAGTCCTAACTTTACTACTACTAAACTGAGAAAAATCCTAATTTTAAGACTTTTGGTATTCACAGAAGGCATTTAAGAGTCCGAAAGTTAGGAGTCCTAACTTTACTACTACTAAATTGAGAAAAATCCTATTTTTAAGACTTTCGGTATTCACAGAAGGCATTTAAGCATCTAAAGTTAGGAGTCCTAACTTTACTACTACTAAACTGAGAAAAATCCTAATTTTAAGAATTTCGGTATTCACAGAAGGCATTTAAGAGTCCGAAAGTTAGGAGTCCTAACTTTACTACTACTAAATTTAGAAAAATCCTATTTTTAAGACTTTCGGTATTCACAGAAGGCATTTAGGAGTTCTAAAGTTAGGAGTCCTAACTTTACTACTACTAAATTGAGAAAAATCCTATTTTTAAGACTTTCGGTATTCACAGAAGGCATTTAGGCATCTAAAGTTAGGAGTCCTAACTTTACTACTACTAAACTGAGAAAAATCCTAATTTTAAGACTTTCGGTATTCACAGAAGGCATTTAAGAGTCCGAAAGTTAGGACACCTAACTTTACTACTACTAAATTGAGAAAAATCCTATTTTTAAGACTTTCGGTATTCACAGAAGGCATTTAGGAGTCCTAAAGTTAGGACTCCTAACTTCTGTGAATACCGAAATGAGTAAGTGTCTTCTGTGAATACCAAAATGAGTAGGTGCCTTCTGTGAATACCAAAATGGTAGTAAGTTTAGGATTTTGTCTTAAGTTAGTTCTGTGAATCGGGCCCCGAGACTCCAGATAAATATTTGTACCCTCCAGATAAGGTTTACAATTTAAATAAAATGAGTGAAGGGGATAATCCATGCACCATTAAAGCAGTCTACTGGCCACATTTATCTGAAGAATATGGCGCTATATTAACAGGAGATGATGGGCCTCAATTCTTCATTACGGAAGTACCCCAAGGGGGTGGAAGTAATAGGAGTAGCTTTCTCTACAATAATATCAGAAGATAGGGAAATGTATACCAGAGAGAGGGATGTTAGACAGGCTCGATCTGGATACAAAAACCAAGTGGGGAAGAATACACACTCTATTCCACATTCCCTTACTCAGTGTGCCCCAAGGAGAGACTCAATACCCCTTGAATTGAGAAGTATTGCATAATATAAAAACAATACTAAATCAAATGCAAAATCACAGCATTATTCTGACTTGTTTTTCTCCAATGAATACTCACCTTTCTCCCATATCAAGACCTAGGGTGGGCAGAATTTGCGTAATCGCGCTACGCAAATCTCCGCAAAACGGTAAAAAATCTCAGAGAACACGCAGAAAATCCACGAACATGCGGAATTGCTTGTTTGCGATGTTTTTTTACTGTTCGCAATCACTGTTTGCGTGCTCTGGGAGAAATATCTTGTGAACACGCATTTGAGAACGCGAACAAACAAAAGATTTCGCGAAGTCGCGGAACACACAATTTTGGGCAATTTGGGGTTCTCCGCGGAACGCGAAATTACCCAAATTCCGCAAATTCCGCGAACAGAACGGAATTTACCGCCCAGGCCTAATCAAGACCAGACGGATCCTATAAAATAGTTTTCGTTTATAGGGATCTAAACATACATACGAAGTGAAAAATGCTCACATTACAGTGTTAATGACAAACCTAGTACAAAACAACCCTAGATATCCACAATGGATTTTTAGTCAGAATATAGCACCAAAAGAGAGTATTTAGGAGCCTTCAATTTCAATGGAGTGCAGTACTCATTCAAATGACTGCAAATGGGGTATAGGAATAGCCCTAGCTTATTATCAGCGTGTATCATTGAGATCTTAAAACCAGTTCACAAGGCTCTGTCATACTTTGATGGCACTTATCTCAAGATAATAACTTAGATGCACTCCTAGCTGGGTGGACAGGATACATAGTTGCAATATTATCATCATACGATTATAAGGTTACGTTTAAAAGTCTATAATTGCCTTTGTGTCACTTTTCTTGGATATGAGCTATCAAATGTAGGCAAGAATCTACCACCTGATTTCATTCAGAAATATACCCCCTTACAGCCTCCTGACACATTGAAGAAGTTTCAATCCCTGTTGTATTCCTTAGTTTAGGACAAACTTGCCCTTGTTTCCTTAATTCCTCCCACGTTTACTTCAAAACAATGGATGAAAAAACACTCATATGGTGTGTGTGCTACAAGAGGAAATGCTAGAAACGAAATGCTTAAAACTAGGGCTAGCAAACGAAACCTAGAATTAAGAGTCTTAATAAGCTACTAAGGATACACATATGTAATGTAAAATTAGGGACACAAAATTCCCATGGCCTACAAGTCACACTTTTATTCTCCAGCTAAAGCATGTTTGGCTACCATTGAGAAAATCCTTCCCACTGCGCAAACAGCTATTTTGAAAGAGATCCCGTTGGTGCCTGTGTTCGAAATATGTTTTCTGGTTGGCAGAGGTATGTATCTTGTCAAAACAGGAACCACAATCCACGTATGGGTAAGTCTCAACACAACGGGAATCATCCTGTGCTCACCCTCCGGTAGCTTGCACAGAGCAGACAGGCTTAACTTAAGAGGCAAGGTATTGGTGCAACACTTCAAACAGTAATGCAATGAAAATACCATGAAAATACTCCACACCAGGTTAGGAAGATAGAACTTAATTGTATAAATAAAACAAAAACAAAACAACAAACATCCAACAAGTAGAAGTTGTTATATGAATTTCTAAAGAAAAAGAGTGAAATAGCACTTATAAGCAATACACGCTGCAATATGTTATCTGGTCACGCTGGACCGGGACAAAGTCAAAAGTTCAGGCTGACTGTGATTGAATGTGGGCCGGCTATGTGGATGCATTTGGACCCATCAAACTACCTTGTTTCGGGCTTGCATCGACATTGAAGAATATGCGTGGTACAGCCGAAGCGATGTGTCGGTGTTGAGGCACAGAGTGGGCAAGATTCATCAAAATTCTCTATGCAATAGTGGCAATGCGCCAGTTCCGAGTGCGAGGCACCAGCTCCTAAGGCGATTTTGGCAACTGCTCCAAGAGCAGGCAATGTGTCAATTACAAAGGTGGTGTGCTGGTTACGAGTGTGATGTGCCTGCTCTATTCCACACTTCGATGAGGATGCAACAGTTCTGATCCACGCAAAGTCAGAGATGTGCCGATTCCCACTCATGCAAAGGCTAAGATACACCGGTTTTGATGAAGATGTGTGGGTTCTGGGTGTAGAAACACCTTAGGCCTTACTTCCAATGGTTCAGGACGGGGTGGCACCACTTGGCAGGGCAGACTCGCAGCTTGTAGAGTCTAGATGCAGATACAGGTAGCTGCAGGCTTTAAAATCCTGAGACTTAGAACAGGTGGTAAGCTAGAAAGCCCTTGGACTCAATCTGGGTTCAAGTGATGCAGGCCCAGTCCTTCTCACCCAGGTAGGAGAACAGTAGGTAGAAGGGCAGCTCATCAAGGCAAGAGCACAATAAAGCAGCATTCCAGCAGAGTGGCAGTCCTTTCAGCAGCACAGCAGGTCTTCTTCCTGACAGAGCCTTCACAGGTCCAGAAGTGTACTGAAGTCATAGAGTCAGAGGTCCAGTACTTACACCCATGTGTGCCTTTGGAAGAGGGGGAGACTTCAAAGAAAGCTTTGAAGTACACAGAGGTACTCCCTTTGTGCCTTGGCTCCAGACTTATAACAATGGGGTAGGCAGAACGGTAATCGTAGGCATGACACAGCCTATTCAGGTGTAAGTTTGAGACTGTGTCCCTCTCCTCTCTTCCATCGCCCAGGACGGCCCATCAAGACACACCTCAGCTCCCCTTGTGTGTGGCTGCCTAGAGGGAATACACAAAGCCCACCTGTCACCGAGCCCAGACTGAACAGAAACCGGGAGCAGGCATCACATGGCTACATTGAGTAAATGTCTACCTTCTAAAAGTATCATTTGCTAAACTGTAATTTAAAACCCAATGCCACCAAAAGTTGTGAATTTAAATTAAAAGTCCAGTTACACAAAACATGACATATCTATTGCTGCACAATTGGGAAATACAATAACACAAGGAAATAAGGTAATCCCAATGTTATCTCATGGGGGAGATAGGCCTGTCAGTGGTGGAAAAAGAAATTGGAAGTTCTTCACTACCAAGAATTGTAAAACTTAAAAGTACATGTCCTGCATTTTAAATACATTTCCCCCTCCCCTGTGGGTCATACAGGGCGTACCTTAGTGGTGACATATATGTATAAACACAGAGGTTTTAGTCCTGGCAAGAGGCTTATCTTGCCAGGTTGAAGTGACAGTGTAAACTGCATATACAGGCTCTGTAATGGCAGGCCAGATCTATGGTTGGAGGGCTACTGGGTGTCACAATGAGAGCTGCAGACCCACTAGTAGCATTTATTTACAGGCCCTGGGCGCACATGGTGCACTTTACAAGGGACTTGTAAGTAAATTAAATATGCCATTTAGTTATGTACCAATGTTACCATGTTTAGCCAAGAGAGCACACACATTTTAGCACTGTTCAACAGTGGTAAAGTGCACAGAGTCTTAATGTCAGCAAAAACGAGGTAAAACAAATGGAGGGAAGCAAGCAAACACTTGGGGGAAGACCACCCTAAGGCTGTCAGGTTTAACAGCCGGGAAAAGTAAGATTTGTGGTTTCTCCCAAATGGTACTACAGGAAGCCACTTATGCAAGTAGTGCTAATGCTTAAATTCTACACCTGAGATAGGATCAGTGGTCTTCCTGATTAAGTGTGGTGGTTGAGAAGTTTCAGCATGATCCGAATCTTTGAACACAATCTGTCCCATATTTGTGAACAGAATGTCACTCCAGCTCAAGCCTTACCCATTGAGTCATTTCAGAGCGTTTTCTTTATGGATGCCTCTGCACAACCTGCAGTAGGAACCCAACATAAGTACTCTACAGCCAGCACAGCAGTGCAGGTTATAGTGAAAGATGGTGAGTTTCACCCTCCATGCCCCCACATCAAAATCCTAGGTGACAGACTGCACAACATGCAAATTCCTGCCTTAGTACTTCCACTACAGAAGGATGATCGGTTAGTTCCCACAATAATAGTGTCCCATTCCTCCTTCTGCGTGCAAGGTTACAAATTTAGATTTTCAAACATTGGCTCCTAAATAAATTTACAAATTCAAAAGGTAAACCTATTAAGAATAAACAGTTCTGGGGAAAGGTAACTGTCTTACAAGATGAGTTACTACACACACAAACGTCCGTCTGGCTGTGCGTCAACAAGAAAGAAAGAAAAGGAAAATAGAGTCTATGTGATATTGAGGGAGAAGAAGGGAGAAATTCCCTTTAGGACAAGAACCCTCACTCACAATTAGGTGACATGCTTCATCATAAGAGTTCCCTCCACACACGGTGGTGTGGGCTATGACTTCCCGAGGGGAGGAGCTGAGGTGTTTTGTCAGGAGATGAGTGTAATAAAGTACATACGAATGGGGGGCAGAGTGCAAAGAAGAGAAAATAGGTGATTAAAAATGTCTCTCTGGTTCCTCTGATTTTTTATTGTATGTCAATTTAACCTTTGTTTTTTTCAGTGAATACACATGCTAAATGTTATTATTTGATGACTTCATAGTATGTATTTGATTCATTTCCCACCGCAAAAATAGAACACACATCCCCAGAGTTATGATGACTGAATCTTTGGCCCAGATGTAGAAAGTTTCCCTTTTTAGCATTCCTTTACGGCCCCCGAAATAGCGATTTGGACCATTAACAAATGCTAAAACCCTTCGAACATCGGCCCCTTTGTTACTTCATAACGCTTGCTGAACCACTTAATCTAAATGGAAATGCCATGCTGAGATCGGTTATAGTGTACTAGAATTGAAAATAGTAAAAGTAGGCTCAAGTGGTGTGCAAAAATTACATCTTCGTGTGATTAATCTAAGCACACATTTGGTAAGGAAAACCCCCATTGTTTTCACTATTATACATTAATCTGCATAAATAACATAACATTCTTCCTTTTTCTTGTTTTCATTGCATTCCACAAAATCGCCATCCATCGCAACTGGCGCAATGATATCTCCAGTAATTATGAGAGTATAATTATCTGAGCAAAATTCCAGTCTAGAGACAGGCTATATTAATTTTCTGATGCATTGTCATTACCTTTGTTTTTTTTCCATTTACCAGTTATCATTGTATTGTAAAAAGAAATAGCATCTTTAATCTGAATGACTACTCAAGTGGAATGACAGTCTGTAATTTTAAAACTTAATGGAAATTATATTATGTGCTTGTTTGGGAAAGCTAGGCGTCAAAGTATTAGTCAGCAAATATTTCTCCGTGAGACTGCGTGATATTTAATTTATCATAATTGAGTTATAGATACAGCAAACTATATTTTACATTTTCTGAAACAATATTTGCTATCTGATTTATTGTATCAAGTCTGTTTGTATAAGAAATTGAGAGCAGCATGATAGCTTTCATTCTGTTTGCTGAGGTAAAACTATATTTTCTGAGAAAATAAAATCAACATTCAAGCAATTGTTTCCGGCTCGAATAAACTACATTACACTTTATCAACTGCTTGACACCCAAGGCGATGTGCATTAGAAACCGCTCCCAACCTGTTAGTCATAAATTGCGAGATTCAAGTGCAGAATCCGTTAGGGAAATAAGGAGGTTTTGAGTGCAAAAGCAGATAATTTCATGTTTGAATATTTTTTCGTATATTAAGAAATATTATGCGTTTCCACAGTAAATGTGTTTGAATTTTCCATTCACTTGAAAGTCCACTATTTTGCACACAATGGAAAAGTGCAGTCTTACTTTACAAGATTTTATCATTGGAAAATATCAACAATCAAGCAAAAGTGCATTCAATGCAGTTTTTTTAATTGTTTTATTTCCATTTGGAAAGAATATACAGGAATACATCAATACCGCCATAAAGAATCAATAATACACCGAGTGAGTAAAAAGGGGAAGGGGGGAAAGAAAGAAGGGTGCAAAGGAAATTTGGGGAAAAGATGGAGAAGAGGAGGAGAGAAAGGAAAATCGGCAATAGGGATCATGTCATAACAGACCTGAATCAATGTAGGCTATGCAATTACACAAGTCCTGAAGGCAATTAAGACGAATTATCAAAGTGAATCATACACCAGACAGCAGAAGAGCTCACCAACAATAGGCAATAAAGGGGGGCGTGGCATTTGTGGGAAAGCAGGAGTCCATGACTGAAAGGAGTGTCAGACCAACATATATTGCATGGGAAAAGGTGCCGGTTGCCAGGTGGGTTCAGTGTCTCAGTAAGTGAGACTGCTGGAAGTGAGTGGGTCTGTGCCATCCTGGTGCGCAAATAAAAAAATCAAAGGTTTCCTTATGTCTTTGGCGCGTGACTGCAGCTGCATCAATTCCCTGAAGTGGGAAAGTCGTTCGGAACAATATGTTGCATCCTGCAACTAGGAGTCCACTCTGAGCACTGTGTGTCTTCCACCGTTCATGGCCAACATGCGTTTGGCAAGGAGATGTATAGCTTTAAGTCTGCGGTTTGTGGCTGGAATGTCTTTGAAAAAGTCCAGTTATCCGATCAAGGGGGTACAGTGAATTCTCTGTCCAATAATTGCGTGTGTAGTCGACAAAACCTCCCCCAAGATTTTTGCCACTGTAGGGCACATCCCTGCCAGAAGGAGGAAGGAGGCTTGTGTCGCAGCACAATGGTGGCAGTTGGAGTCAGGGGCGTGGCCGTTCTAGAATAAGTGTGCTTATGTTCTAAATAAATGATGTAAAAAATGTAAACGTATCAACCGCAGTCTATAATTAGGTGAAATGAGCTCCAAATGCCCACAGCAGAAAGACCAATGAGGGTCTGTTAGTGGAGAGACAAAAATCAATTTCCCATATTGTATGGGCTCTTGAAGTCACAATCAGAGATGTATGCTGCACAATAAAATAAAAACTGGTTATTCATTTGCGGGAGGAGGGTGCAGTAAGAATGTGTTCAAGTGCCTGGAACGTCGGTGGTGGGGTCGGGAAAAAGTCATGAACGGTGTGGCAAGAAGCCCTGATTTGATAAAAACAGAAAACGATTCAGTGCGGTGGTTTTTGGTGTGTTAGCAGTAAGAGATTGTAGGAAGGCACCTTTCGGGTACAGATCCAAGAATGTAGTGATGTTATGTTGGAGTGTTCTCAGTATAGCACCCCAGTCCTGAAACAGGTGCACCACAGGGTTATGGTCTAAGCCTTCTATTCCCTTAGACTCCAAGGGAATAGAAGGTGTATAAATGCTGTTTAGTCCAGGCCTTTTCCTAAGGCTGTTCCATGTCCAGTGAACACATGACACAGTATCAACCTCTGCCCATGGTGCTCTGTAAGGAGTATATAATGCAGTAGATAAGGGCCATTAAGTTGCATAATCAGTTTCAACTGCAACGTGAGCTTATTTGGTGTTGGGTGAATCCTGTAGTATAAGAATTGTGCTTGGGCACATAGTGCGAATAGTGAGATGTCTCGCGTACCTAGGCACTCTTGAGCGATAGGAAGCATGTAATGTTTTGTTATGTTATGTTACTGAATATTTCTAAAGTGCACATTCACCCATCGGCCTCTTGGTGCTGGAAATGCTAAAACGCCATAGTCCCCGGTTATTGGTAAGTCTGTTAAAACGCCTGTTTAAACAGCCATGTCTTCAGGATCTGTCTGAAACTGGTATAAGGTCCACTGGCAGAGTGTTCCAGACTTGCAGAGCAATGACGGAAAACCTGTGTCCTCCAATCTGCTGTTTTATACACAAGGGGACCACCAGATAGTGCAAATGGCAAGATCTCAATTGTCTGGTAGATTTGTAAGTGTTGATACGTGATTTCACAAATGCCAAACAGCTCAGGTACAAAGCCTTAGCAACCATGCAACAAGCCTTGAACAAGGTGCTTTGCGCGATTGTCAGCGGGTGAAGGTCCTTCATCACGTGGGAGATACGGCCATATTTGGGCAGATAGCATATCGGCCGGGCGGCTTGATTTTGGATTAGCTGAAGTCTCCGCAGAAAGAATTTAGGGAGGACCAAATACAGAGAGCTAGCATAATCCACTCTAGACATGACTAGGACTATTATTACCTGGATTAGAGCCTCCCTGGTAAGGAATTTCTTTATCTTTTTTTATGCGCCGCAGTTAATAGAAGATTGCGGATCTGACAGCGTCTACGTTCTGCTTCAATCAATCAATCAGTACACAAGAAAAGCGCACTACATACCTGTGAGGGTTTTAAGGCGCTGGGGGGGGGGGGGGACTGCTACTGATCGAAGAGCCAGGTCTTGAGGAGTCTTCTGAAGGTCAATAGGTCTTGGGTCTGCGGTAGGTTGGTGGGGAGGTTGGCGGCTAGGTGGGAGAAGAATCTGCCACAGGCGGTCGTTCTTCGGATGCGGGGGACTGTGGCAAGGGCGAGGCCGGTGGAGTGGAGCTGGCGGGTGGGGGTGTAGAAGCTGAGTTGTCTGCTGAGGAATGATGGGCGGTGTGGTGGAGAGCTTTGTGTGCGTGGACGAGGAGCCTGAAGGTTATCCTCTTGTTGACGGGGAGCCAGTAAAGGACTTTCAGGTGGGGTGTGACGTGGCTGCGGCACGGGATGTCGAGGATCAGACATGTCGAGGCGTCCTGGATGTGTTGCAGTTGTCTCAGGAGCATGGCCAACGTTCCTGCATTGAGGGCGTTTCCGTAGTCCAGCCTGCTGATGACAAGGGCCTGGGTGACTGTTCTTCTCGTTTGGGTGGGGATCCACTTAAAGATCCTGCGGAGTATTCGGAGGGTGTTGAAGCAGGATGTGGAGACGGCGTTGACCTGCTTAGTCATGGAGAGGGTGGATTTGAGGATGATCACTAGGTTGCCGGGGTGGTCAGTGGGAGTCAGGGCTGTTCCTAGTGTTGTTGGCCACCAGGAGTCGTCCCAGGCCGAGGGAGTGGAGACGAGGATGAGGAACTCATCTTGTCCGAGTTTAGCTTCAGTCGGCTGCTCCTCCTCCATTCGGCGACAGCCTTCATTCCTTCATGGAGATTGGTTTTGGCAGTGTGAGGGTCTTAGGTGAGGGAGATGATCTGATGGGTGTGGTCGGCATAGGAGATGATGTTGAGGTTGTGCTGTCAGGCGACGTGGGCGAGGGGTGCCATGTAGATGTTAAACAGTGATGGGCTGAGGGAAGAGCCCTGGGGTACGCGGCAGATGATCTTGTGGCATTGGAGCAGAAGGGGGAGGCGGACGCTCTGAGTTCTGCCGGAGAGGAAGATGTGGTCCAGTCCAGGGCCTTCTCTTGGATCCCGGCGTTGTGTAGGCGTGTACGTAGCATACGGTGGAAGACCATGTCAAAGGCGGCTGACAGGTCCAGGAGGATGAGGGCCGCTGTTTCTTCATTGTCAAGCAGGGTCCTGATGTAATCGGTGGCAGCAATGAGGGCGGTTTCGGTGCTGTGGTTGCTGCAGAACACGGATTGGGACGGGTCCAGGAAGGTGTTCTCCTCGAGGTAGAGGGTCAGTTGTTTGTTGACTATTTTCTTGGTGACCTTTGACGGGAACGGGAGCAGGGAAATGGGTAGAAAGTTCTTGAGGTCCTTGGGGTCCGCCTTGGGTTTCTTGAGTAAGGCGTTGATCTCGGCGTGCTTCCAGCTATCCGGGAAGGTTGCTGTCTCGAAGGAGAAGTTGATTAGTTTCCGGAGATGTGGTGCGATGGCTGTGCAGGCTTTGTTGAAGGTGTGGTGAGGGCATGAGTCTAACGGTGATCCGGAGTGGAGGGTGTTCATGATCTCTTTGATGTCCTCATCGTTGATGTTGGTCCAGGAGAACAGGCTGTTGATTGCAGGTGGTGGTGGTCGTGGGGGCGGTGGTTGTTGGGGCGGTTGTGGCATTTAAAAAAAAAAATGTTATTGAAGTTTTCAGGTATACACAGTACATACATCCCATGCGAAATGGCACATAAATAGGATATCTGTAATTGTACATGACTGAGTTATACATAAGACAGGATGCATTTCTTAGGATCAGAATAACAACAAAAAAGAAGAACAGGTATACGTCAGTACTACTAATCAATATCTCAATTAAAAGCAAGCATCAGCCACGCTTTGGAATGTCCAATGCAGAATGAGCCATAAGAACACAAGTGAGTAACGGGTTAGCATAACATAATGAGCACGTATAAGGACATGCATTGTATGGAGAGTAGCATTACCTGGCAGGACAATATGCTAGTTTACAGGTCTATAACATGTGAGCAATCTACGGGTCACTTTCAGCTGCACATATTTGAGGTAGCTCCTCCATTCTTCCCGATGCTGGAGCATGCACACCGATTTGACTATCCTGACCCTCCATCTCAGGCGCTGGTGGTGTAGATGGCGGGGAAGCTGCCCTAGCCCGTGCCCAGACCAGAAATGGTTCCCATATATCGCGGGGCCTAGATGCAGTGGGCATCAACTCCCAGTATGTGCCAAGTTGTGTGTGCCCTTATGTAACATCAGATAGCCAGGCTGCGAATGTAGGTAAGACCCTGAGCCACTATCTAATAGCCACCCGTCGTATGGCATACAGCAGGAGCAAGGCATGTAGTTTACGTCTTTTAGGTTCTGTGTCAGTGATCAACCCCAGAAGACCAATATGTGGTGTTGGGTCATCCGACCTGTCAATGATCTGATTGATAGCATCGAAAATTTCAGTCCAATAGTTAGTAAGGAAAGGGCAATCCCAAGCCACATGTAAGAACGTGGCATCTTCCATGCCACATCTACAGCATCTCTCAAACCCATGCGATGGAGGCTGACAGGGGTACGGTAATATCTATGTAGGAATTTAAAATGTACCAGGCGGAGTTTGTAATTAGGTGAGAGTTCTAGGAGTTGTTTGCAGCAGAAGGACCACTGTACCTCGCTTAATGGTGCGTTCAGTTCTCTATTCCAAAGGTTCATAGAATTGGGGGGCTTGGTCTTGCATGGTGGTGTATATGCGAGTCACTAGTTTTTTGGGTGAGGCTCGAGCTAATATGTTTTGGAGTGCCAGCAATGTTGGAGGCTCGTCTGGAAAACGGTTCCAGAGTGCACGGCAGGAGGACTTCAATTTGTGATAGGTGAACATGTCCCTGAATGATATAGGTGATCCCTCCTCTCCAATTTGTGGATCCCTAAATTTCCTGTCTGGGTATACATCAGCAAATGTGCGCAAGGGAGTGCCAGCTAGGGACACCACACCTTCACTTTCCGCCAAACAGGGAATCATTGGGTTCTGTTTCAGTGGAATGGGCGGTGCATATAAGTATGGGAGTCGAGCTCGCCGCTGCAACTCCCGCCATACCCAGCGCAAGGTGTTTGCCGAATCAACATCTGTAGTAGGTCTCGGAGTTTTGTGATAAAGCGCCACACCCAAGGGCAGTGGGGCCACCGAGTCCAGCTCAACCGCCACATGCGGCTGATAGGGCGTCGGGTATGCCCAGAAATGCAAGAATTGGGCCTGCGCGCATAGAGCATATAAACGCATGTCCGGAGCACCCAACCCCCCTTGCCGCAACGGCAAGGTCAACAAGGCCCAGGAAACTCTGGCTTGTTTGCCTGCCCATATGAAGGATAAAAGCTGCGAACGCAGACAAGTAAAGAAGTGTTTTGTGAGCGGGATGTTCATTAACAAATATAGAAATTTGGGCAGTATTATCATTTTCGTTAGCGCCACTCTTCCAGCAATAGAGAGTGGTAATTTCAACCATATCGCCACCTTGCCCTCGAGCCAATGCACAGCCCGTCCGAAGTTCAAAGACCAGATGTTCTGGAGGTTGCGGCTTATCCATATTCCCATATACTTTACTTCCTCTGCCTCCCAGCGCAGTGGGAACTCTGACTGTACCTCCGGTGTGTTGTCCGTTAGGGGAAATATTACCGATTTGGTCCAGTTTATGGACACTCCAGATAGGCCACTAAATTTCACAAATTCCCACAGCAGAGGGTTCAGGTTGTCAGCCGGGTTCAGGACGTAGACATCATCCGCATAGAGGGAAATTAATAAACTGCGCGTACTGAAACCTATCCCTCTACTAGTATGATGCTGCCGTATTCGGGCTGCGAGCAGTTCCATAGCTATGGCGAATAATAAAGGAGATAAGGGGCATCCCTGTCTAGTTCCTCTGGAGATCTCGAAGGGGTCTGATATCAAACCGTTAACTCTCACTTGTGCTGTCGACTTAGTGTAGAGGAGGCGTATCTGGTTGATAAATAAAGGGCTGAATCCCATACATTGCAATAAGCGAAATAGATATGGCCACTCAAGGGAGTCGAATGCTTTTGTGGCATCCAGAAACACCGCAGCCGCATGGACAGTGGGGTGGAGATAATGCAATACTGAAAATATGGTCCATAGGTTATGGGATGTGGAGCGCCCCGGCATGAATCCAGATTGGTCCGGTAGGGCCACCATCGGAAGGAGAGGTTGTAGACGGTCAGCAATGAGTTTCGCAAAGATTTTCACATCAACATTAATGAGGGAGAGGGGCCTGTAAGAGTCTAGGGATTGGCTATCCTTGTCCGGCTTCATCAATGTAATAATCAGGGCTTCTCTCATCGATGCCGGAAGGATCTCCAATTCCAGAGATTCCGCAAATACCGCGTGCAACCGTGGCGCTAATTCCTCCACATATAGTGGTAAGCCCATCCGGTCCTGGTGCCTTATTTAATGGCAAACCCTTAATCACTTTCGCTATGTCTTCGACCGTCACCGGGAGGTCCATGTATTGACGGTGTCCATCATTAAACCAAACCAGCGCGATGGAATCTAGAAAGTCCTCAAGATGTTCCGGAGTGTTAGTGTGCCTGGTTGTGTACAAGTCAGAATAGAAAGTTTTGAATGCTTGTAGAATATCACTTTGACCTACAATAGTATTTACTGTGGGGCTATCAATTGTGTGTATGTATTCAGGTTTTGCGGTACTGCAAAGCATTCTTGCCAGGGTGCGGCTCGGTCTATCACCCTCTCCGTAACGCCGGGCTTCCACATGCTTACCCAGGAATTTCAATTCCCGCTGTGCTTCCTCAGTAAAGTCTAGCAATTTCGCTTTCAGTTCGGCTGCTCTTTCAGGCTTAGGGTCCGCGCAGAATTGATTCTCTAGATCAATTAGTTTGCCCTCAATTGTGCTGTGAGTACTTCTAACGGCCTTAAGGACCCCCGCCTGCCACGCAATACACTGTCCTCTTATAACCACCTTGAAGGCGTCCCACAGCATTGAGTCCGTGGACACCGAGCCTAAATTAATATCAAAATAATCTGTGATATCTTTCCTTATCTCTTCCTTGAAAGCTTCATCAAGGAGCGCATGCGGCGGCAGATGCCAACTAAATGCACGGGTCATCAGGAAAGTTCAATTCCAATAAACATGGGGCATGATCCGATAGTGAGCGGGCCATACCATCAACACGAGCAGTCCAGGCGGCCACATCCGGGGTGACCAGCCAAAAATCTAATCTGGACCAGGCAGCATGGTGACTCGAGATACACGTACCCTCACGTGCAGTGGGGTGCCTCACTCTCCAAATATCAGTTAGAGCCCCTTCCAGTATAATGTCGTGTAAGGCTTGGTTAGCGTGTGGATGTAGCGGTCTAGATGCACCTTTGCGGTCAACGGAATCATCAAGGACCACGTTGAAATCACCTCCCCAGATTATGGTATCACAGTTCATCCCAACAATTCGAGCTCAGACAGTTCTAAAGAATTCAGGTTCATCTACGTTTGAACCATATACTGCTGCTAACGTTACTAGTTTGCCACTAAGCACCCCATTCACCACAATATACCTCCCATCCGGATCAATGTATGTGGTACGCTCTCTCCAGTCCATGCCTTTACGCAACAATATCGCATCCCCTAGAGCATAGTTAGAGCATATGGCAGAATATGTGGTTCCCCATCTGGCATGCTTGAGTTTTACTGATGGCTGAGAGTTAAAATGAGTTTCTTGGAGAAAGAAAACATCAATGGCATGCCTTTGTAAATATGTATGCATCAACCTCGCTTTTCTACCATCATTTAGACCTCGGATGTTCCACGTTAAGATTTTAGTCACTCCCATGGGTTATGAGCAAAGTGTGTGCTTCCGTTCTCAACATGGCTCTCAAGAAAGGTGTGATGCATGACAATTTTAAACATACAGTTATCGTACTGACATCTTACCAGCCATGCAACGAACCCCATCCCCCCACCCACATCAACCCCCCAATTAGGTTGTGTCTGAACCCTCCCATAAACACGCAGAGCGTGGAAATTCACAAACAATGGGAAATTTCTCGTGGGGGCGAGGAGACAAAGGCATACTCCCCTGTGCACACAGGGTGGCTAAGTTTCGAGCAGCAGACCTCTCCCAGAGGCGGCACAGATCAAGCACATATAACAGCATATAGACATAAACCGCATGTAACAAGCCCTCACAGGCAAACGAAAGGTGAGGACACTTACGTAGCCTCAAAACCAACCTCAATGCATACTTTCATTATTTGAACATTTTTGTCAACATATGTAATAGTCATATGGCATAATAAGCAGGTAGATGAGCACTGCCAAAGTGCACAAGCTCCATGACATCACTCAGTCATTATCACTGAGACGGTTCACCAGAGGGTCAATCCCAACTCCTTTTCGCTTCATAGTGGGCCCACAGATATGCTTCGCAAACTTGAGTGTGGATTTGGCGTCCACAAAGAAATGAGCCGTGCCCTCATGCGACACCTTGAGCATGGCTGGATAAAGTAGGGAGTAGGGAATTTGTGCTTGTAAAAGTAATCGTTTGGCCGGAAGGAATTCCCGGCGTGCAGCCTGCGCTGCAGGGGTGAAATCAGGGTAAAGTGTTATATTATTCCCCTTATGGGTGATAGGGCCGCGCTCTCTCGACAGCCTCAGAATGGTGTCTCTGTCTTGATAGTTCAGAATCTTCGCGAGGATGGGCCTGGGCGTACCTCCAACTGGTGTCTTAGGACCCAGTGCCCTGTGTGCTCTTTCAACCGCAAACACCGAGGACAGAGGAGGGTCAAATAGTTCGTGGAGCAGATCAGCCACAAAGGTCTCCATCCTGGGCATAGCTGTAGTTTCCGGAATCCCTAGGAGGCAAAGGTTGTTTCTCCTAGAGCGCGCTTCAAGGTCATCATTCTTCGCCCTTATGACCGTGAGTAGTTTGTCCATGTTGAGGAGTTGCTCTTTTGTCTCCTGCCTGAACTCATGAAATTTGGTTTGCCTGTTTTCTAGGCTGTCCAATCTTGTTTCGTGCATTGTGAGGTGAGCTGCGAATTAACCGCGTCTAGTTGCGAGGTCAGGGTGTCTAGTTTGGAGTCTATACTTTTCAGGCTGGAGCACATTTCCAGCATTAGCGACTTCAGGTCTCCACCTTGGTCCTCTATAACATCATCACCTCTCGATGCACCTTGGTCCTGTTCAGGTGGTTTCCCACCCGTTGCAGTTGGGAATGGTATTTTCGACTGTCTGGCGTCTGATCTGACCATGATGTGACCGCCCTATAACTCTGTATTCACAATATAGGTACACACAGCACACTGTTATCCAGACCTTCAAACAGGGCTCAGGCCAAGGGTACACCCTCTCGTTATCGCCAGTATATGCATTTAGCCCCACAGACAGTCGGTAGGGGGGAGCTGCAAAGGATATAGCCTGAAAACAGGGTCAGAGGCGGTCAGTAGCAACATTTACCTCTACAGATGTGCGGTAGTTAATTCCTGCAGCACACGCAAAAATTCCATGATCAGGACTTTATCACTCAATCCACCAGCTACCCTAGTTGTATTGGCAGGGTTTGACCACAGGTGTCGCAATATCCCTATGATCCCAGGATCCAGGTCAGTTAGCTAGGAGGTAGAGCTACGCTGCGGCTAGTTTCAGTAGGCGCCTCAGTAGACAAAATGGCGGCGAAGTATAACACAGTGTAGAAGATGGCGTCTCGCTAGTGCTCACAATGGCAGGGAACAGCACGCCTAACACGTATGCCCCAGGTTCATGTAGCTTCTCACCACAAGTTCCAACAGTGGTGACCCTTATGCCTCAGCTGTGTCCACCACATCGTCCACGCTTCACCAGGCAGACAGGCATAGCCCTGTAGCACAGCGTGACAGAGTCAACCACACATGGATCGTAGTGGGACTTCAGGGCAATTATCAGGAAGACCCCAGCAGGTCGGAGACATCGGGGGAAAGATACAGCGCGCCACACAGTTTATCCCAGCCCCAGCGCTATTGGGAACAGTTCAGCGCAGCGTCAGGGCCGCCTAAATAATGGCTACCTTGCTGATCAGCCTTGTCAGTGTCCTTCAGCAGGATTCCGACTGCAGGCAGGTATTGCAGGGCAATGTGAGGGGTTCCAGCACTAACCTCACCGGTGGGGGTCCGCAGCGCACATCGTGTAGATTCCACGCATCACACGGCAGGTTACAGCCGCAGTCTCCAAGCGCGGCCCGCCCAGCCTCCGGCTCGATTTCAGAGCGGGGCTCGAGTTGCGGTGTCCGCCTTTGACCTTCGGCTAGCCCCTCTTCCCGCTCGTCTTCGGTTGGCAATATTTCACTCCTCACATCAGCCTACGGGCTGAAAGTTAGATCAGCCAGTGCGGTTACTTCTCCGGTTTCCGCGCTGGTGTCTGCGCTGCCCAGAGCAAAGGTTTTCGAAGGATTATGGCAGGATAAGTAGCTTAGCCGGCGGAGCTCGCCTAAGTAGCGGCCATTTCGCAGCCCTGCAAGCCACGCCCCCGGGGCGTTTGTGCCATTGAAGCTGTTGTGGATGTTGTGCTGATCTTGCAGTTGAAGAACTTGGCCAGAGAGTCGCAGAGGTCTTGCGAAGGTGGGATGTCGTTGGTGTTGGAGCTGGGTTTGGAGAGTTCCTTCACAATGTTGAAGAGCTCTTTGCTGTTTTGTGTGTTGTTATCTAGGTGGTCTTTGAATGAGGCCCTCTTTGCGGCTCTGATGAGTGATGGTGTCTGCAGGAGGCATTCTTGTGGACTACTTAGCTGTCTGGTATTCGTTCGCGGAGCCAGTTCTTCTCCAGATTTCGGCATGTTTGTTTGGAGGCCTGGAGGTCTTCAGTGAAACAGGTGGCTATCTTGCTGATGTGGCTGTTGTGTCTTGAGCGGGGCAAGGGTGTTGGCGCAGTTGTCGATCCATTGTCTGAGGTTGCGGGCGACAGTGTCCGGGTAGGTGGAGTCGGCGGGTGGGCTCTGGACAAGGGTGGTGGTTAGCTGGTCTATGGTGACTTTGCTCCAGCAGCATAAAGGCATTAGTTGGGTGCGGTGGTGCATGGTGGGCTTCCTGAAGGTGAAGTGGATGCAGTGGTGGTTGGTCCAGTCGGGTTCGATGGTGTGGTTGGAGATGATGTGGTGGCTTGCGGTGAAGTTGGGGTCGAGCGTGTGGCCATCGACATGGGTGGGTGTTGTCACGAGCTGTCTGAGTCTGAGGTTGGAGAGGTTGTGGATCAGGGTGGTGCAGTTGGTGTCGTTGTTGTTCTGGAGGTTGAAGTTCAGGTCCCCGAGGAGGATGTAGTTCATGGAGGCGAGGGCGTGTGTTCTGATGAAGTCGGCGATGGAGTCGCTGAACTGTGGTCAGGGTCCGGGGGGTCTGTAGATGAGGGTTCCTCTGAGGGTGGTGTTGGGGTTGGTATGGATCTAGAAGTGCATGTGTTCGGCGGTGCTGAGGGTGTCGTCGGTGTTGGACGAGACTCTGAGGGTGTTCCTGTGGACGATGGCGATTCCTCTTCCTACGCCCTGTAGGTGATCTTGTAGCCTTCCGGGCTGGCTATGGCGATGTCGGTAGCTGAGGTGGGGTTCAGCCAGGTCTCCGTCAGGAAGGCGATGTCTGGGGAGGTTGAGTTGAGAAGGTCCCAGAGTTCAACTGCGTGTTTGTGGGCGGAGCGGGTGTTTAGGGGGATGCATCTGAGGTAGTTGGATTCTTTGGTTGGCGGTTTGGCGGGACAGGAACTGGTGAAGCTGCAGTTCCGGCAGGTGAAGAGTCCTTAGGTGCGCTTTGGGGTGGCCCGGTAACAGGTGTGTTCTCGTCCGGGGTTGAGTCCGTGGAGGGTGCTGGCATTGTAGCGTAGTCAGGCGTTGTGATGATAGCTCCTCATCAATTAGGACCCTCAGGCTTTTTACCACCTTTTTAGGGATGGGCAGAGGACCCAGAGTGATGGTACCCATTATCCACCTTGGTTTTTGTAATGACTATCTCTGTTTTGTCAGAATCCAATTTTAATTGATTGCAGTTAATCCAGTCCTGAATGAACCGCATAGTGTCTAGATGTTGGGCTATCGTTGTTCGTGTATAGTAACTGCATATCATATGCATAGTTGAAGATGTTAATTTATTTCTTCTTGATGGAACTGACCAAAGGGCAAATGTAAAAATTAAAGAGGTAAGGAGATAGGGAGGATCCCTGAGGCACTGCACAGTTGAGCTACACCTCAGGTGACACAAAGGGCGTTAGCTTAACTGATTGGGATCTCTCGCTCAGGAAAGAGATGATCCAGTTCCAAGCTGAGTCTTGAAACCCCACGGCCCTGATCTGGTCGACCAGGATAGCATGATTGACCGTATTAAAGGCCGCCAACAGGTCCAATAGCACCAACGCCTGAGTATTGCCATGAGCATAAGTATGTCCCGAGAGATGCAGGGCTACCTGCCAGCCCAGACCAACGTAAGTTAGTCCAACTGGAGGTGACACAGGACATGAGCTGTGAGTGGATGGGGACATTTAGAAATTGGGAAGGACCACCACTGTGGCAAAGGCTATTCTAACAGCCAACGAGAGGGGCAGCTTGGACCAGATGGGGATTCTGTCTCCCAACCACTGGATTGCACGGCTATAATTAGCTGTCCAGATCTCCACTGAGTCAAGACTGATTCATATACCCGGATAATGAACCAGGTGAGTTGCCCACCTCAAGGGCTATTCAGTGTGGAAAGTGTATGAGTTGTCAGTTGGGGGAGTGTAGACTTAGCCCAATTTATTTCACTGCCAGAGAAGCCTCCAAAACATATGACCTCATACGTAATTGGTGGCAGGTTTTTAGGAAGTTACAGTTGTATAATGTGATGTCATCAGCATACATTGAAACTATCGAACTCCTCGAGGTCAAGCCTAAGTCCCGATTTTCATGGCGTTGCCAAAGTTTAGTAGCTAGGGGCTCCAAAGTGATTTCAAATAGCAATGACAAGAGTGGGCTACCTTGTTGCGCACCTCAGGTGATTGAAAACGGGTCAGAGATCAATCTGTTAAGATGGATATGTGCTGTGGAGTGCAAAGGTGCTGAATTTATTGGATAAAGATAGGGCTGAGTCCCAATCACTGGAGGAGTGGGAAACAATAGGTTCACTCCAGTTAGTCAAATTACTTTGTAGCATTGAGTAGGGCAGCAACTTCAGAGATCTGAGGGTCAAGGTGGTGCATGACTCCAAAAATGATGCATATATTATGTGAAGTAGATTGGCCAGGGAAAAAAACTGACTGATCCTGTCTGACTATGTCATGTACCAGGGATATTAGGCTGTTCTCCAGTATTTTGACAAGGACTTTGTTGTCTACATTAATCATTGACAAAGGTCTATAGGAATTGTACTGGGAAGCAGGCTTGTCTGGTTTAAGTAGTGAGACAATAGCACCCTCTCTAAGCATGAGATGCAGACTACCCACTTCCAGCGAGTCTTCATACACAGCTACAAGATGAGGGCTAACAGAGGTACAATTAATTGTCTGAACAATTTTTTCAAGAGCGATGGAGCAGTCAGAGTATTCCTTGTGTGCCCTGTCAAGCCAGATCAGCTGGATAATATCTAAGTATCCTGTTAATGTTGCCTGGTTCTGTACAGAGGTGACAGTGTATAATTGAGCATAGAATGTGGACCTCACTTTCAGGAGAACGCTGGGGGTGTCCTGGAGTGTAGAGTTTTTGTTGAGCTGCTCTACCATGTATGTGGAGGCATGGGGCTGGTGGAGTCATATTGGTTGGCTTGAGTTTCTCGCCCAAGGTATTTGGTCTCTCGAATACCTTATTGGAATATTCTGTGTGTTAGAAAGGCGACCCCGGGGGAGGCAGAAGATGTCTGACTGACCACCCCTAGGTCCACCTCTCCGCCAAGAAGTAGCCGAACGTTACTGAGAGGCCTCCTGAGTGAGGGCCCTCTCCTAGGATCGCACAGCAGAGTAACCACACACTACAAATGGACACCACACCAGAGGTTGAGTTCGTAAGCTTTATCAGGAAATAAAGGCTGCTGGTTCCCAGCGATATGTACAAGTAGACCGAGGGGTCTGTAAAGTCTTGAAAAAGGGGGTCAGGGTAGCGGGACAGTCTCGGTTGGGGTATATGAAGGGATACCCTGCGCACAGCTCTCAATCCTCGAGCCGGGTGTTCCGAGAGGTTGAGCCACGGCAGCGCCAGCCGGCTCTCAAGATGATTCGACAAAGGTGGGTCGCGGCAGCGCCAGCAGGCTCTCAAGATGGTTCGGCAAAGGTGGGCCGCGGCAGCGCCAGCAGGCTCTCAAGATGGTTCGGCAAAGGTGGGCCGCGGCAGCGCCAGCAGGCTCTCAAGATGATTCGGCAAAGGTGGGCCGCGGCAGCACCAGCAGGCTCTCAAGATGATTCGGCAAAGGTGGGCCGCGGCAGCGCCAGCAGGCTCTCAAGATGATTCGGCAAAGGTGGGCCGCGGCAGCGCCAGCAGGCTCTCAAGATGGTTCGGCAAAGGTGGGCCGCGGCAGCGCCAGCCGGCTCTCAAGATGGTTCGGTAAAGGTGGGCCGCGGCAGCGCCAGCAGGCTCTCGGGTTCTCTTCAGGTTACAGGAAATGAGTTCTTCTGGGGTCGGCCGTGACAGCGTCAGCAGGGCTTTCCAGTCCAGGATACAACTGCCGTCCTACTCCGGGGCTGGCCTAGATATAGGACTGGAGTCCTTTGATGTCCGGACCCTCGCGCCTGGGGGTCAGAGGGGCCGGGAAGATGGTGTCCAGACACCCAGCAGGGGGGTGGGGCCAGCACCCAGGGATGCCGGGGGCGATCGATACCAGGCGTCCGGGGACGGTTGGAGGGCCATCGAAACTCCCCTCCTCCGGGATCTGTTGAGTGGCCACTCGACCACCTGGGTAGATCTTGGCGCCTCGATGTCTGGGCTTCGCTGGGCCTGGGCCGGGGCCGGAGCCACGTGGTCGTGACGTGGTGGGCCCAAGATGGAGTTGGGCGAGGCCTCGTGCTTAGGTCGTGAGGGGCCCACGATGGGGCCAGGCCGGTAGGGGGGGTCCGGGATGGTGACCGGACCAGCAATGTTGGGGCGTGCAGTGTCGGGCAAAAGGGCTGCCCGATGCTGGGTGGAGGGCCGATGTCGGCCCGGGCCCTCCATGCGGGAGGGGTAGGACCACGCCATGAGGCCGGGTCCAACACTGTGCTTTTTTTCCCTGTATGGTAGCCAGGATGACAGACTCATTTGTTTAAAAATATTCAGCCTCTAGGCTGTGTATATCATTCTCCTGTGTGGTCAGTTGGCCACATAGAGCCCTCAAGACACCCAACTGTTTAGCAATACATACACTGCATATCACTGCTTAAAATGTCTGCCACGTCATGGACGGGAAGCCCACCAAGCCTTCATTATGTGCAAAGTAGGAGCCTATCTCTGTGCGTACCTCCTCCCAGAACGCCGCATCACGTAGCACCCCAGGAGGAAGACATTACAAGAAGGCACAAGGTGAGCTTTCCAGTGGTAATTAAGACCACAAATGTTCAAAGTGAGGCATTTTGTCAGATTCAGGATACAAAGCCAGTAGGAGTATGGAGCAAGGGAGGATCGGTTGTGTAGTAGTCAGAATGTGGAAAGTTACATGTATCATGGTGTGGCACCTAGAGGACCAAGGAAGCCAAAAGAAAAGCAAAATGAAATGAACAGTTAGGAATAACCCAACCCACCGCATCTCTCAGCCCAAAACTGGTTGAGTAGTTAGATCACTCCCCCCTCCCCTACAACCAATCATAATAAAAACTGTAGAACCGGGATACATCCCTGTAGGTGAAGCAGGGGTGAACATACACCCCTGACAAACAATGGCTAGGTGGCCAAATGTAGACACAGTTATCACTGTAGGAACAAATATATGGTTGAGCTCAGTGAGGGCACATCAAGGAGATAAGAAGTGGGGTGCTTACCGCCCCTGGAAATAACCCAGGAGAGCAGCAGAGATTGAAAAAGCAGTCAATCTGGTGCCATCTCAGATCCTTCTTTTAATCATTGCCATTTAGAGAGTTGCCAGTAAAGTAATGCAGCAATGCATTCCGGAGAGCGCTGATTATGTGCTTTGTAAACCCAAGGGCTGATTTAGCAGTGAAAAAGAGGGATTTGCCATCATGGGAGATGCACAGTTTGGTTGGGAATAATAAAGGGTATGGGATTTCAGCCTTCTGTAGGAGTCTCTTGACCACCAGAATCTCTTGTCTAACTCGACCTGGCCAGCCAAACCGGTGAACCTCAACTGCGAGCCATACTGCCCTCCATGTTCATCCTGTTGAAAAACTCTGGAGGTCTGTCTTCCAGAGTTTTGCTGGGAGTTGTTCAAAACCCAAGCCAGCTAACTCTCCCTGAATCCGGCCTGGTGAGAAGCATTGAGGGACCCTTGGAGCCAAGCCGAGAGTCAACCTACCCACCTTCAACTGCGAGCTGGCCTGGATCAGTGGTCTGACTTCCATGGGTTTGACTGGGAGCTCATCGCAAGGCCAGCTGGCAAAGCCTCACCGAAATCCAGACCGGCTGAGAGCTTTGAGGGACCTCAGTAAGAAAAGCTCCAGAAGAATTTCGAAGTCAGAAGGTAAAACCTTTGACCGAGACCTACCACGAGTGGTAGCCATTCAGGGCTCCATCGCAGTCGGCCTGAACATGTGACTTTGTCCAGATCGGCAAAATAGGTTTCTATATATAGTGCTAAATCTTTAAAAAATCATATCTCCGGTTCCCTAAATTGTTTTTTTTTGGTGTCATTTTAAAGATACTAATATTTTCTATTTCAGTAAATTGTGTTGGATTTGTAATGTTTGTTGTGTCTTAATTATTGACTGAATTGGTGTTTTTAAATGCTTTACATACCTGTCTTTGAAATTACTACTCGCAGCCAAGCTACAAAGGGTTGAGCATGGGAATAATTTTCCGAGACCTATTCTGAGCCCTATATTGTGTTAGTAGCATTATTGCCAGTGGTAGATGCATATTTACCACTACAAATAATCTGCTATTGAACAGCATTATATAACTTGATGCAACTTTTTTGGGATATTGGCCTAACAGCCAGAGATGTCAACTTTGGATTTGAGAAATCATGTTTGGGTACCAGCCTCAGCTCAACATCCTCTGATTCTGGGTAAAGCACTTAATCTCTCTGTACGCCCCCAAAAAAATGACCTTGATCCAACTACATGTAATATCAAATGAACTGTGTTATTTTGCAATTCTCTCTTCTTAGATATTTTTTCTTTCTTTATTTTTTCTTGCGCTGTGTTGAAATGTTTATGTACTTAACTCAATTCCAATCACCTACTGCACAGTTTGAACGTTCTGCTTTCTAAGTGCCAAAGAGAAAGCCAAAAGAATACTAGGGAGTTTTGGGGAATAGTTTTCAAGCCCATTGAACCATAGGTGCATCACTTTTAGCATGGGAAAAAGTAACGTACCAGTGGCACAAGAGTCTTGTAAATAAGCCCCTTTGTATCATCCTTATAAGACAATGATTAAGCCTTGGTGCTAATAGATCCTTGAAAAATAAAATATGATGTTTCTGTCTCTTCCATAAACTAATTTAGTAACCCACACTTATTTTGATTATGTATTTATTATCTTACTGAAACACCATCTACATTAAATTATCGTGGCATACTGCAATACCAAGCATTTAGTGCTTACATTCTGCAGGGTTACAGTATAATAAAATACTTAGTACAGTAAATAAAACAAACACAAAATAGAGATGTGAGTGATGCAGAGGTAACAGCCACATAGAACCCACATCATTATTTCTGGGTTTCTCCAGAGAAACTGTGGGCCAGATGTGCATAGAATGTGTGCAACACAGGGAAACGAGTGCTGAGGTGCATTGTGTGAACGGGAGAGAGAGAGTCCACAAAAGTGCCTTATCTACAAAGTCGGCACTGTTCTGCTTTCTCTCTGTACTGACACCCTTGTGGCTGCCACCTTCCAATGTATACACCCTTGCACAATATTCACAAGAGTGCAAGGGTGTCTGTGTTGTGGGAAGCATATGATTGTGCTGCAATGGGTCACTTCTAATACAACACCGATGCTTTAAGGTATTTGTCACTATGTGTATGTGCTGTACAATTCAGCACACATGCAAAGTGGGAAAAACAAGGAGAAATGAAAATATTCCTCCTCATTACACCTTCCTCGAGAAGGCACATATTTATGGCAAAAATCACTGCCTACAATTATTTGTAGTTAGGAATTTGTTTCATACTACATGGGTGATTGCAATAGAACATCCATGCACCATCCATGGAACACCCCATTGGTGCAAAATAATGCAAGGCAGAGCATTGCGCAGCTTTGTGTGACTTTGGGCTAGAGTTCAATGAAAACCTTAATTTGTGTTAGATTGTAAATCCCACCACAACACTTTGAGCCAGTTTTACAAAAGCAAACCAAACCGAATGCAAAGTGTTTGTAAATCGGGCCCCAGGTTCATCAACTCTGCACCTAATAATTTAGTGCTGGTCGAAACCGAACTTTTCATCAGACAAGTGAAGGCTGCAGTAATCTGCTTCATCCATGTTTCTCTCACCCTCTAACTCAGCATGTGAAGCTGGAAACATTTCCACCACACTTAAGGGCCGATTAGGATGGCGGACGGACTTGCGTCCGTCCGCCACCCCAGAGGTGGAGGGACCGTCCACAGGGGCAGCGGCGGTCCCTCCGTGCAAATTAGGATGTGAACGCCACCCTGGCGGTCATATCCTGGATATTTAACATTGCGGCGGGTGCAGCTTCAAGCAGCACCCGCCGCAATGTTAAAAGTGCATGTTTAACACTTACATGCACAAAGCGGCAGGCACCGTGCGGTGCCTGCCGCTTTGTGCATGTAAATACTGGGGGGGTACCATAGGTACCCCCCATGTGCACCCCCCACCCGCCTACACCCTGGGGGCCCGCAAGGGGCCCCCAAAATCAAAAGTACACATGCTTTTCCACGGCGGAAAAACCGCCGCGGAAAAGCATATTTACAAATGCTTCCTAATTTGGCTGACGGTGTCTGATAGACACTGCCAGCCAAATGAGAGCTTTTCCGCCGCGGTTGTAATCCGACCGCGGCGGAAAAGCTGTGGACAGAAACCAAGACCCACCAGCCATCGTAATGCGGCGGTGGGTCTTTGGTGACTCCGCAGAGGATTTTCCGCCTCCTCCGGGCCGGAGGTGGCTTCCGCCGGCCCGGAGGAGGCGGAAAATCCTCCATCATAATGAGGCCCTTAATGTGCTCACTCCCAGCCCCTAAATCAAACACAGAAAGGGTTTCAAAGAAGCTGCTGCATAGATTTACCACTTGTAAAAAGCAGTCAGTAAATCTGTCAATGTCTGTGGGTTAGCCACTGTTATTTACCATAGGAGGAAAAAGTCATAGATTTGGATCAGGTATTGTCAGATCTTTACCTTATTTGCCGTTCCGGGAGATATAGCATGTCATCCCCAGATTTAGGTGCACTGACAGTGTTGGAGACTCCGGGACTTCAGTATACCCTCACCTGCATCAGGAGAACATGTACAGAAGGTCATAGTGGAGAGAATGTGATGGGTATAGGATAATGAGTACAGTGATTATAGATTTCTATTGTACTTACTTTGTTTGTTTTGTAAGTATAAATCTCATGTTTCTTATCACACCTTTCAAGCACTTTAAGAGGTGGAACATGGTACTATGTGATTACATTCCTCTACAGAGACCTCAATTTTCACCTTCAAGACTGTATCAACCCCAACTCTATGCCCCTTCTAGAAAACCTTGCAAATCGTGTCCTCACCCAGCACGCTGCCATGCCCAGCCACTTGCCAGACACCGATTGTACCCTATTTTCTCCACAATCAGTAACATTACAGTCAACAAACCAGCAGTGATGACCTGCGTAGACCACACCCTCATCAGTTTCAACATACCGATCCCACACCACTACAGGCTTACCTCCACTGGAAGTGCCCGACACAGATGGAAAAGCAGCACAGAAGAGGAGTGGGCTACCACCCGCTCTGTGCAACGGCCTTGGCACATTAGCACTTGGTGAAAGCCATCAAGAACCTTAACAGCTGGATCACCCATTACGCCATCACTTTGGCTGCCCTCAATCACAACCCAATGGCAAGGGACTGACCACAGGCCAGCTGGTACACAGAGGATCTCAGGCTGAATGAATGTCAATGCAATCAACTTATATGCAAATGGAGAACAAGTCAAGAAAACACAAATAAAAATATCTTTAAATCAGCCCTAAGATGCTACCAACAGCAGATATGGAACACCAAAGACACAGCTCGTTGTGATCGCATTAACTCCAGCGCTAAAAGCAGCAAGGAAATCGTTGCCATCATCAAAGTTTTCACTGGGCATCCTGACACCTCCAGCAGCATCCCCCCTCAGAAGTCCTTTGTAACAAGCTCACAGAATTCTTCTGTAACAAAATCACCTTCATACAAGACAACTTCAGATAATGGATAAATACCAATGAATGTGTGGCCTGGCGTCACCACGATCGAAATAGGTGCTAACATGAAGATCATTCACTGATCCTTGCCCCACCATGCCATTATCAAAGGACTCTTAACGATCAGCAAGGCACTGAAACTCATCTTCAATGCCTTCATCATCTCAACCAAATTACCAGACACCTGGAAACGTGCCACAATCACACTCCTGCCCAGGAAACTATCCACTGACTCAGCCATGCATTCCAACTAAAGACCCATCTCCCTCCTGCTACATCTGTCTAAGTTTGTAGAGAAACTAGTCAGTCAATGCTTCACTGCAGCAACCTGCCATGCATTCCAGGTTCAGGCCTAACCACTCATCAGACAACATACGAATAATCATTTGCAGAGGAGACATAGCAGCTCGCATTCTCATGAACCTCCCTGAAGCATTTGGCATGAATTCACACCCATTCCTCATCAGGAGCCTGCATGATATTGACATCCAAGGACCCACTCTCTGCTGTATTGGCTCCTTCTTAACAGAGAGAACACAAGCTATCAGTCTGGCACCCTACTACTCTGAAGTTGAAAAACACCAGTGAAGTGCCTCAAGGTTCACTGCTCAGTCCCAACATCTTCTATGCATACCATCAACAACAGACTGGACATGACTGCACACATCAACGCCATCACTGCATCCTGCTTCCAGACCATAAAGATGCTGAAGAAGCTCTTGAGATGGCTCCCAAGCAACACTAGAAAAGCTGCCACTTACACCCTGGTCACCAGCAAGATGGACTTCTGGAACACCCTCAAAGCTGAGATCACCAAGTAGCTCTTTAGAAGACTACAAACCATCCAGAACTTGACAACCAGACTCATTCTCAGCCTCCCACACAGAACTCATATCACACCACCCCTCAGAGAACTCCACTTTCTCCTGGTACACAAGTCAGCTCATTTCAAACTCCTTACACTACACAACTTAGGCCCATCTACCTGATCAGTGGCATTTCCGTCCCTCACCAACCACACAAATCTGCTTCTTAGCACTCCTACTCACACACATCTCACACATAAGAACAGATCATGATGATGGATGTTCTTTACATCCCTCCTTAAGTATAGAAGGGTCTCTCAGTCCACATCATAGCCTCCTCCCCTCTTCTTGAATTATGCAAGTAACTGGAGACCTGGCTTTTGAATTGTTATGTTATGTCAAAGGAATTCGTAAGGCGCGCGATAACCAACAGGTGCCTTGGCGCTGAGTCTTGATCTCTTTCCTAAAAGCCAACTGAGCAGCGTATACGGTGTGAACGTCGATTCAAGCGCCAGGATGCCCTTGGGGTGACAGGACCGCGCTATATAAGTATACATACAATACAATACAATACAATACAATACAATGATGGTATAGCTCTTATTTGCGCTGGAAGGCTATTCCATAGATTTGTTGTGCAGCATATGATGCTCCAACCACCCCAGTTAGTCTTCCTGATTCTAAGGTGTTAGAGTTTGCGGAACATAGAGGTCTACTGGGGAAATATCATCTAAAGGCATTCCTTAGAAATTCTAGACTCGTATTGTAGAGTTCTTTATGCGCAAGGCAAATGGATTTAAATTTTACCCGGCTGCGGATCGGAAGCCAATGTAGCTATTGGAGCCCGTGGGAGATGAGAGGAAATTCAGACAGATCATGATCAATCTGGCTGCAGCATTCTGCACAAAGTGCAGCTTACTTGCACACTGTTCTTACAAATGTATATAAAGAATATTGTAGTAGTCCAGTTTTGAGAGGACTAATGCAGTTATCAAATGTTTCCTGGAATTACAGGGGATGTACGGCAAGATTTTTCTGATCATTCTGATTATATACTAGGATGATGATACCACAGATGAAACTTGGGATCCTAGATTGAGTTTGTCATGAATGATGACTCCCAAGATTTTGGCTTTGGAATAGAAATTGACCCAGATGTTCTGGCCACTAGCTAGGGGACCTGGGGGGAGAGGGATTCCCAAATACAACGACCTGTGTTTCCCGAGTTGAGTTTCAAGCAGTGCTTGCTCATCCAGCAGCTGACTGCTTTGATAGAGTCTTGACATCTTTGGGGTCCAGACAATTCGTTGTTAAAAGCTGTGACTATCAATTGTGTGTCATCAGCATAGGACGTAAAACCCAGATTAAAACGTTTGATTAGTGGAGTCAACTTAGATACATAAATATTAAAAATTGCGGGGCTCAGCGATGATCCCTGTGGCACCCCACAAGGTAAGGAGTATGGTATTGACTCAAATTTGCCTAGCGCTAAGGTTTGTTTCCTCTCTGAGAGAAAGGAGGTGAGCAAGACCAGGGCCTTTTTCTTTGCTCATTATTTCTGATAAATGGTGAATCAAAGTTTAATGGTCCACCATAATAACACAGGCGATAGATCAGGAAGAACAAAGGCTGCTGTCTAATGCCATTCTTATCTCTTCAGTTGCTTTGACAAGATGGTTTTCAGTACTGTGTCCTGGTGTGAACCCGAACTGTATTGGGTGTAGGACTTGATTGTCATGAATGCATTTGGACTCTTCTATATGCTCGATTTTTTCACCAATTTTAGAAGGGAGCGGAAGCCGTGATATTGGACGATAGTTGTTGTGGTCGGTGCAGCTAAGATTTATTTATCCTTTTATAAGTGGAAGGATGGAGGCTAATTTCCAAGCCGAGGGAAACACACATGTGGAGAACATAGTGTTGAAGATATCAGACAAGTTTGTAGAGATTATCTCTGGTGTTAATTTAGTGTCTTGGGAGGGAAGGAGTCGTAGGGGGACCCTAATTTGGCTTGCATGAGGAAAGTTGCCACTTGTCCTGGAGAGGTAGGTGTAAATTCCAACTAAGGAGGATATCTTGTGTTGACTGAGTTATTTGCTCCCTGTTAGAAAGGTTGTTAGACTTATTTAATTTACTAAAGATCTCACTAACATTCTCTTTAAAGGTGAAGGCTAGGGTATCGCAACTGTTGACTATGATTGGTGTCATTGATCTTGGGAGTCGAGGTGAGTTTAGAGACCACCTGGTAAAGTTCCTTGGTCGAATTGGATGCCTTCTCATTCGGTGAAATAAAGTATTTACTTTTCTCCTTAATGAGAAGGTTTTTATATCTACTTAGTACTAGTTTATAGGAATGTTTTTCTTGTGTGCTGTACTGTTTCCTCCAGCCCCTTTCTATCCTTCTACAGGATTGCTTTCCTAGTCTCAGGTCTTCCGTAAAACAAGGGGTGACGGTTTCTTTCTATTAGAATATGTGGATTTAGGAGAGGAGGGACAAGTTCAAGGAAAGTGTCAGAAAGCCAATCCAAATAGTAGTTGGATGCTAATTCTGCATCAAAGGGGATTGATTGTGACCCAATGTTTGAGATAGTGTCTCAGTATTAAGTTTGTTCCAGGCCCTACTTATAATGGGTTCAGATTGTTTGTGTAGTTGGTCCTGTCTGCTTCAGCTTTCAATATCAAAAGTAATTAACCCCTTCGCTGCGGCGGCTATTCCGCCGCAGCGCTAAGGGGGATGCGGGGCAGCGCGGCGCTCCCGTACTCGTGATGGAAACGCTCCGTCACGGCCCGCGGGTGAGCTGTGCTTGTGACGGAACGGTTCCGTCATGGCCCCGCCCGCTCTTTAGAACGTCAGCGCAGGCGCGGAATTCGCGCCGCGCAGGCGCAGAATTCGCGCCGCGCAGGCGCGGCGAGCGGACGTGACGAAACCGTTCCGTCAACAGCACAGCCCACCCGAGGCTCGTGACGGAACGGTTCCATCACGAGCATGGGAGGGGTTAAATGATGATCTGACCATAACAGCAGAGAAACATTTAAAATGTTTACTGGAAGGATTATTAGTTAAAAGGCCATCCAAAGTAAGGCCAGCTGAGTGTGTTTTCTCTGTTTTAAGCTGTTTGAGTCCTAAGGACATGGAGATATCCAAGAGAGTGACAGTATCTTTATCCTCTGTTGCTTCCAGGTGAAAATTAAAATCTCCCAGAATGCTGAAATTATCAGCTAGAAAGCTATATACAGCTAATACGTTGAAGGTTTGTAGGAATTTATGTTTGTTTGACCCAGGTGGGCAGTATACAAGTATTTCAGTAAACAATTTCTGATTTATCCTGCTTAAATTAACTGAAAATGCCTCAAAGTCGTTGGAAGGGACCACATTGCACGAAGCAGTTAATTCGCAGGGATATATTAGCGCCAGACCGACACCTCTCTTTAGTGGTCTATCCTACCAAAAGAAAGAGTAGGCCTTAAGAACAGCTCACCCAAAGTCCAGACTACAGGAATCGTTGCTCCATTTTTCAGTAATAAATAGACCATCCAAGAATTCATTGTCTATTATCTACACAATTTCATATTTATGCTTAGGTAGGGATTAGGTACCGATCAATGCAAGATGAAGATTTGTTACCTTAAAATTAGCATGGGTTGAGCCCTGTGTGTTAGCACATGGGCGAAGGGCTGGACTTAAAAACTCTGTTACAATGTGGGCATGAGACTGATGCTGGGTTGAGTAGCGAAGTTGGGTAGAAGCAGATACACCGTGGGTAGCACGGTGGTCGAAGTGCTTAGAATGCCTTACCTGAATATGTGATCGGAGCTTCATAACGGGGGAAAAAGGTCCAGGGATCCCGGCCCTGGGCCCGGTCCCGGTGCGGACTGAGGCAGACGGGCTTGCCCTAGGTGCGTTAGCAGCCATGTTTAAATACCCTCTTAGAGGAGGGGGCATGTCCTGACTGAGCTTAGGAACACGAAAGTAAAATGTGTGGCAAACTGAAATTTACCCCTACAACACCTCAGGCTCCACTCTGGGTGTTGTTTCTGGCAAATCAATTGTTAAAAAAAGACAAGCGTGAGAAATATAAATCACAACATAACTAAAAACAGGCATTGACAGGGCTAGGCACGCACACCTGCTGAGTGCCTGGATACCCTCCCATGTTATAATTCTCTTTACAAATGCACATAAGATAGCATAACATTCTTTACTCCTTCATTTCAGATGTAATAGTCAATCGGGTGCTATGGATTTTGTCGGAGGAAAGGACTTCGGGTGTAATGATCACAAGGAGAATTTACAAGGGTAAACAGTGATCACAAGGAGATTTACAAGGGTAAACATAGCCTTAAAGGACCGTCATAAATTGGACAAAGAGGGTCAAATTCTATGGTAGAGTTGCAATGAATACTATATACAAGGGGGAAAATGATATCAATCGATAAGTTTCATCCTTGCCCAGTCAAATAAACACCCCTAGCAGGCAATGAGTGACAAGGCCCGCAAACAGGGGATGCAGAATGAGCATTGAAAATTGGGAAGATTGTGATCTCTGAGAAGCAAGTCAAGACATTCAAAGTCATGAAAGACACATATGGACAGTATATGTTAAAGCGTAAAGAGAAAATGATAATGCTAGCACGTCTGAATACTGAAAAATAAAAAAGGAATGTTGTAATTCCACTGTGAAGCTCAGGCAATCCCATATTTAAGTCATGAGGTGGGTACAATTGTGTGATTTTTACCGTGACATTTCACAAACGTTAATTAAACTGGACAAAATGTATTAGTTTGATCGAATCTTGAGTGACTTTTAGCAAGCCAAATGGTAAAAAAAAGTTTTGCTAGATACAGGTGAGGGCTGATTAAAGTAAAAAATGCCTCGTATCAAGATAAGTTCTGGGCGAATGTGTCTCCCATGTACAAAAATTACTTGAAATTGCATAATGTGAAATTTCAAGTAATATTGGGCGTTTCACATAATGCTGAATTCGGGAATTATACGAATTTCACCCGTGCCATTAACGTTTGTTTCTCCTAGGCATCAGTCAAGAAAATAGAAAGAGTACCAAACTAATATCGCACAACAGAAAAGCAAACATTCTATCTTTGTGTGCCACTCGATTAAACTTAAATGGAACAGGCGCATATTCCACATCAATGTTTTATTCACAAGGGGCCTCGTCATTTATAGGTTTCAATAGAATCAGCTTGAGAACGGGGCTCAACAATTTTACTTCAAATTGGCAGGAAGCAGAACAAACCTCACGTGCTAGGAGGATACGGTGAAGTGGTAGAGTCAGATGAAAGATGCATCACTCTCCACATGCAAACACACGGTGAGGTAATAAACCAAAGGGCCCTGCATCCCTTTCAAATCAAAGGCAAGGCGGTATTCACAAGAGGGGCTCAATTTAAGAAAATATAAAGATTAGGTTTCAATCAAATATAGATGGCGGAGCCAGGGAGCTGATCCATTGTAAGTAACAAGGGGATATAGGAGAATTCAATGTGCGTTTGAGGACGATGGAAAATGCATTATCAAAGCTACCACAAAAAGCAAGCTGAATTAGACCACATTTGTTATTTAGAGTAGTCGATATATTGTTTCCTTGTAAGCCTCATAATCATGGGAAAGATGAAAAAAATAGAAAACATGCTGTGAGAACGAGTTCGATTCAGAAAAAGGGGTGGTGATGAACAGAGTGCCTGAATTAAGCAGACCACTCTTACCCAGTCCAAGATCAGGGCTTGATCCATCACCGTTTTTTAGCTCACTGCACCATCCCAGCTCAGAACTTGGCTATATGCAAATTAGTCTGTTCCTGTCCCAGTGCATGATGGGAACAGGGCAAACCAAACTACCAAGCCAATTCTTATACTGGGAAGGAAACAAGCTACCGGGGACCGGTTTCTGGCATTTCAGCCTCATCGGCCCGGCTTGCTTGAATCCTGATGGTGCAATGAGCAAGGGACTCACATCTGAGTATACCCTTCCACGCTTATGGTGGACAAAATGATTCAGAAAAGGGGGTGGTGATGAACAGAGTGCCTGAATTAAGCAGACCACTCTTACCCAGTCCAAAGATCAGGGCTTGATCCATCACCGTTTTTTAGCTCACTGCACCATCCCAGCTCAGAACTTGGCTATATGCAAATTAGTCTGTTCCTGTCCCAGTGCATGATGGGAACAGGGCAAACCAAACTACCAAGCCAATTCTTATACTGGGAAGGAAACAAGCTACCGGGGACCGGTTTCTGGCATTTCAGCCTCATCGGCCCGGCTTGCTTGAATCCTGATGGTGCAATGAGCAAGGGACTCACATCTGAGTATACCCTTCCACGCTTATGGTGGACAAAATGATTCAGAAAAGGGGGTGGTGATGAACAGAGTGCCTGAATTAAGCAGACCACTCTTACCCAGTCCAAAGATCAGGGCTTGATCCATCACCGTTTTTTAGCTCACTGCACCATCCCAGCTCAGAACTTGGCTATATGCAAATTAGTCTGTTCCTGTCCCAGTGCATGATGGGAACAGGGCAAACTAAACTACCAAGCCAATTCTTATACTGGGAAGGAAACAAGCTACCGGGGACCGGTTTCTGGCATTTCAGCCTCATCGGCCCGGCTTGCTTGAATCCTGATGGTGCAATGAGCAAGGGACTCACATCTGAGTATACCCTTCCACGCTTATGGTGGACAAAATGATTCAGAAAAGGGGGTGGTGATGAACAGAGTGCCTGAATTAAGCAGACCACTCTTACCCAGTCCAAAGATCAGGGCTTGATCCATCACCGTTTTTTAGCTCACTGCACCATCCCAGCTCAGAACTTGGCTATATGCAAATTAGTCTGTTCCTGTCCCAGTGCATGATGGGAACAGGGCAAACCAAACTACCAAGCCAATTCTTATACTGGGAAGGAAACAAGCTACCGGGGACCGGTTTCTGGCATTTCAGCCTCATCGGCCCGGCTTGCTTGAATCCTGATGGTGCAATGAGCAAGGGACTCACATCTGAGTATACCCTTCCACGCTTATGGTGGACAAAATGATTCAGAAAAGGGGGTGGTGATGAACAGAGTGCCTGAATTAAGCAGACCACTCTTACCCAGTCCAAAGATCAGGGCTTGATCCATCACCGTTTTTTAGCTCACTGCACCATCCCAGCTCAGAACTTGGCTATATGCAAATTAGTCTGTTCCTGTCCCAGTGCATGATGGGAACAGGGCAAACCAAACTACCAAGCCAATTCTTATACTGGGAAGGAAACAAGCTACCGGGGACCGGTTTCTGGCATTTCAGCCTCATCGGCCCGGCTTGCTTGAATCCTGATGGTGCAATGAGCAAGGGACTCACATCTGAGTATACCCTTCCACGCTTATGGTGGACATCCATCAGGATTCAAGCAAGCCGGGCCGAAGAGGCTGAAATGCCAGAAACCGGTCCCCGGTAGCTTGTCTCCTTTCTGGTGAAGAATTGGCTTGGTAGTTTGGTCTGCCCTGTTCCCATGTTCCCATGTGCCCTGTTCCCATGATGCACTGGGCCAGGGAAAGACTAATTTGCATATAGCCAGGTTCTGAGCTGGGATGGGGCAGTGAGATAAATAATGGTGAAGGATCAAGCCCTGATCTTTGGACTGGGTAAGAGTGGTCTGCTCAATTCAGACACTCTGTTCATCACCACCCCCTTTTCTGTATCGTTTTTGGCCACTATAGGTGTGGCAGGGTATACTCAGACATGAGTCCCTTTCTCACTGCTCCATCAGGATTCAAGCAAGCCGGGCCGAAGAGGCTGAAATGCCAGAAACCGGTCCCCGGTAGCTTGTCTCCTTTCTGGTGAAGAATTGGCTTGGTAGTTTGGTCTGCCCTGTTCCCATGATGCACTGGGCCAGGGACAGACTAATTTGCATATAGCCAGGTTCTGAGCTGGGATGGGGCAGTGAGATAAATAACGGTGATGGATCAAGCCCTGATCTTTGGACTGGGTAAGAGTGGTCTGCTTAATTCAGACACTCTGTTCATCACCACCCCCTTTTCTGTATCGTTTTTGGCCACTATAGGTGTGGCAGGGTATACTCAGACATGAGTCCCTTTCTCACTGCTCCATCAGGATTCAAGCAAGCCGGGCCGAAGAGGCTGAAATGCCAGAAACCGGTCCCCTGTAGCTTGTCTCCTTTCTGGTGAAGAATTGGCTTGGTAGTTTGGTCTGCCCTGTTCCCATGATGCACTGGGCCAGGGACAGACTAATTTGCATATAGCCAGGTTCTGAGCTGGGATGGGGCAGTGAGATAAATAACGGTGATGGATCAAGCCCTGATCTTTGGACTGGGTAAGAGTGGTCTGCTTAATTCAGACACTCTGTTCATCACCACCCCCTTTCTGTATCGTTTTTGGCCACTATAGGTGTGGCAGGGTATACTCAGACATGAGTCCCTTTCTCACTGCTCCATCAGGATTCAAGCAAGCCGGGCCGAAGAGGCTGAAATGCCAGAAACCGGTCCCCGGTAGCTTGTCTCCTTTCTGGTGAAGAATTGGCTTGGTAGTTTGGTCTGCCCTGTTCCCATGATGCACTGGGCCAGGGACAGACTAATTTGCATATAGCCAGGTTCTGAGCTGGGATGGGGCAGTGAGATAAATAACGGTGATGGATCAAGCCCTGATCTTTGGACTGGGTAAGAGTGGTCTGCTTAATTCAGACACTCTGTTCATCACCACCCCCTTTTCTGTATCGTTTTTGGCCACTATAGGTGTGGCAGGGTATACTCAGACATGAGTCCCTTTCTCACTGCTCCATCAGGATTCAAGCAAGCCGGGCCGAAGAGGCTGAAATGCCAGAAACCGGTCCCCGGTAGCTTGTCTCCTTTCTGGTGAAGAATTGGCTTGGTAGTTTGGTCTGCCCTGTTCCCATGATGAACTGGGCCAGGGACAGACTAATTTGCATATAGCCAGGTTCTGAGCTGGGATGGGGCAGTGAGATAAATAACGGTGATGGATCAAGCCCTGATCTTTGGACTGGGTAAGAGTGGTCTGCTTAATTCAGACACTCTGTTCATCACCACCTCCTTTTCTGTATTGTTTTTGGCCACTATAGGTGTGGCAGGGTATACTCAGACATGAGTCCCTTTCTCACTGCTCCATCAGGATTCAAGCAAGCCGGGCCGAAGAGGCTGAAATGCCAGAAACCGGTCCCCGGTAGCTTGTCTCCTTTCTGGTGAAGAATTGGCTTGGTAGTTTGGTCTGCCCTGTTCCCATGATGCACTGGGCCAGGGACAGACTAATTTGCATATAGCCAGGTTCTGAGCTGGGATGGGGCAGTGAGATAAATAACGGTGATGGATCAAGCCCTGATCTTTGGACTGGGTAAGAGTGGTCTGCTTAATTCAGACACTCTGTTCATCACCACCCCCTTTTCTGTATCGTTTTTGGCCACTATAGGTGTGGCAGGGTATACTCAGACATGAGTCCCTTTCTCACTGCTCCATCAGGATTCAAGCAAGCCGGGCCGAAGAGGCTGAAATGCCAGAAACCGGTCCCCGGTAGCTTGTCTCCTTTCTGGTGAAGAATTGGCTTGGTAGTTTGGTCTGCCCTGTTCCCATGATGCACTGGGCCAGGGACAGACTAATTTGCATATAGCCAGGTTCTGAGCTGGGATGGGGCAGTGAGATAAATAACGGTGATGGATCAAGCCCTGATCTTTGGACTGGGTAAGAGTGGTCTGCTTAATTCAGACACTCTGTTCATCACCACCCCCTTTTCTGTATCGTTTTTGGCCACTATAGGTGTGGCAGGGTATACTCAGACATGAGTCCCTTTCTCACTGCTCCATCAGGATTCAAGCAAGCCGGGCCGAAGAGGCTGAAATGCCAGAAACCGGTCCCCGGTAGCTTGTCTCCTTTCTGGTGAAGAATTGGCTTGGTAGTTTGGTCTGCCCTGTTCCCATGATGCACTGGGCCAGGGACAGACTAATTTGCATATAGCCAGGTTCTGAGCTGGGATGGGGCAGTGAGATAAATAACGGTGATGGATCAATCCCTGATCTTTGGACTGGGTAAGAGTGGTCTGCTCAATTCAGACACTCTGTTCATCACCACCCCCTTTTCTGTATCGTTTTTGGCCACTATAGGTGTGGCAGGGTATACTCAGACATGAGTCCCTTTCTCACTGCTCCATCAGGATTCAAGCAAGCCGGGCCGAAGAGGCTGAAATGCCAGAAACCGGTCCCCGGTAGCTTGTCTCCTTTCTGGTGAAGAATTGGCTTGGTAGTTTGGTCTGCCCTGTTCCCATGATGCACTGGGCCAGGGACAGACTAATTTGCATATAGCCAGGTTCTGAGCTGGGATGGGGCAGTGAGATAAATAACGGTGATGGATCAAGCCCTGATCTTTGGACTGGGTAAGAGTGGTCTGCTTAATTCAGACACTCTGTTCATCACCACCCCCTTTTCTGTATCGTTTTTGGCCACTATAGGTGTGGCAGGGTATACTCAGACATGAGTCCCTTTCTCACTGCTCCATCAGGATTCAAGCAAGCCGGGCCGAAGAGGCTGAAATGCCAGAAACCGGTCCCCTGTAGCTTGTCTCCTTTCTGGTGAAGAATTGGCTTGGTAGTTTGGTCTGCCCTGTTCCCATGATGCACTGGGCCAGGGACAGACTAATTTGCATATAGCCAGGTTCTGAGCTGGGATGGGGCAGTGAGATAAATAACGGTGATGGATCAAGCCCTGATCTTTGGACTGGGTAAGAGTGGTCTGCTTAATTCAGACACTCTGTTCATCACCACCCCCTTTCTGTATCGTTTTTGGCCACTATAGGTGTGGCAGGGTATACTCAGACATGAGTCCCTTTCTCACTGCTCCATCAGGATTCAAGCAAGCCGGGCCGAAGAGGCTGAAATGCCAGAAACCGGTCCCCGGTAGCTTGTCTCCTTTCTGGTGAAGAATTGGCTTGGTAGTTTGGTCTGCCCTGTTCCCATGATGCACTGGGCCAGGGACAGACTAATTTGCATATAGCCAGGTTCTGAGCTGGGATGGGGCAGTGAGATAAATAACGGTGATGGATCAAGCCCTGATCTTTGGACTGGGTAAGAGTGGTCTGCTTAATTCAGACACTCTGTTCATCACCACCCCCTTTTCTGTATCGTTTTTGGCCACTATAGGTGTGGCAGGGTATACTCAGACATGAGTCCCTTTCTCACTGCTCCATCAGGATTCAAGCAAGCCGGGCCGAAGAGGCTGAAATGCCAGAAACCGGTCCCCGGTAGCTTGTCTCCTTTCTGGTGAAGAATTGGCTTGGTAGTTTGGTCTGCCCTGTTCCCATGATGAACTGGGCCAGGGACAGACTAATTTGCATATAGCCAGGTTCTGAGCTGGGATGGGGCAGTGAGATAAATAACGGTGATGGATCAAGCCCTGATCTTTGGACTGGGTAAGAGTGGTCTGCTTAATTCAGACACTCTGTTCATCACCACCTCCTTTTCTGTATTGTTTTTGGCCACTATAGGTGTGGCAGGGTATACTCAGACATGAGTCCCTTTCTCACTGCTCCATCAGGATTCAAGCAAGCCGGGCCGAAGAGGCTGAAATGCCAGAAACCGGTCCCCGGTAGCTTGTCTCCTTTCTGGTGAAGAATTGGCTTGGTAGTTTGGTCTGCCCTGTTCCCATGATGCACTGGGCCAGGGACAGACTAATTTGCATATAGCCAGGTTCTGAGCTGGGATGGGGCAGTGAGATAAATAACGGTGATGGATCAAGCCCTGATCTTTGGACTGGGTAAGAGTGGTCTGCTTAATTCAGACACTCTGTTCATCACCACCCCCTTTTCTGTATCGTTTTTGGCCACTATAGGTGTGGCAGGGTATACTCAGACATGAGTCCCTTTCTCACTGCTCCATCAGGATTCAAGCAAGCCGGGCCGAAGAGGCTGAAATGCCAGAAACCGGTCCCCGGTAGCTTGTCTCCTTTCTGGTGAAGAATTGGCTTGGTAGTTTGGTCTGCCCTGTTCCCATGATGCACTGGGCCAGGGACAGACTAATTTGCATATAGCCAGGTTCTGAGCTGGGATGGGGCAGTGAGATAAATAACGGTGATGGATCAATCCCTGATCTTTGGACTGGGTAAGAGTGGTCTGCTTAATTCAGACACTCTGTTCATCACCACCCCCTTTTCTGTATCGTTTTTGGCCACTATAGGTGTGGCAGGGTATACTCAGACATGAGTCCCTTTCTCACTGCTCCATCAGGATTCAAGCAAGCCGGGCCGAAGAGGCTGAAATGCCAGAAACCGGTCCCCGGTAGCTTGTCTCCTTTCTGGTGAAGAATTGGCTTGGTAGTTTGGTCTGCCCTGTTCCCATGATGCACTGGGCCAGGGACAGACTAATTTGCATATAGCCAGGTTCTGAGCTGGGATGGGGCAGTGAGATAAATAACGGTGATGGATCAAGCCCTGATCTTTGGACTGGGTAAGAGTGGTCTGCTTAATTCAGACACTCTGTTCATCACCACCCCCTTTTCTGTATCGTTTTTGGCCACTATAGGTGTGGCAGGGTATACTCAGACATGAGTCCCTTTCTCACTGCTCCATCAGGATTCAAGCAAGCCGGGCCGAAGAGGCTGAAATGCCAGAAACCGGTCCCCGGAAGCTTGTCTCCTTTCTGGTGAAGAATTGGCTTGGTAGTTTGGTCTGCCCTGTTCCCATGATGCACTGGGCCAGGGACAGACTAATTTGCATATAGCCAGGTTCTGAGCTGGGATGGGGCAGTGAGATAAATAACGGTGATGGATCAAGCCCTGATCTTTGGACTGGGTAAGAGTGGTCTGCTTAATTCAGACACTCTGTTCATCACCACCCCCTTTTCTGTATCGTTTTTGGCCACTATAGGTGTGGCAGGGTATACTCAGACATGAGTCCCTTTCTCACTGCTCCATCAGGATTCAAGCAAGCCGGGCCGAAGAGGCTGAAATGCCAGAAACCGGTCCCCGGTAGCTTGTCTCCTTTCTGGTGAAGAATTGGCTTGGTAGTTTGGTCTGCCCTGTTCCCATGATGCACTGGGCCAGGGACAGACTAATTTGCATATAGCCAGGTTCTGAGCTGGGATGGGGCAGTGAGATAAATAACGGTGATGGATCAAGCCCTGATCTTTGGACTGGGTAAGAGTGGTCTGCTTAATTCAGACACTCTGTTCATCACCACCCCCTTTTCTGTATCGTTTTTGGCCACTATAGGTGTGGCAGGGTATACTCAGACATGAGTCCCTTTCTCACTGCTCCATCAGGATTCAAGCAAGCCGGGCCGAAGAGGCTGAAATGCCAGAAACCGGTCCCCGGTAGCTTGTCTCCTTTCTGGTGAAGAATTGGCTTGGTAGTTTGGTCTGCCCTGTTCCCATGATGCACTGGGCCAGGGACAGACTAATTTGCATATAGCCAGGTTCTGAGCTGGGATGGGGCAGTGAGATAAATAACGGTGATGGATCAAGCCCTGATCTTTGGACTGGGTAAGAGTGGTCTGCTTAATTCAGACACTCTGTTCATCACCACCCCCTTTTCTGTATCGTGAGAACGAGTTCAACATTCTTTATTGAGCATTTACGGCCACATGCATCAATGTTGCCGTTTGCGAATCCTTAATTGCGAAAATTAAGAAATCGCAATTAAGGATTCGCAAACGGCAATGTATGATTAATTCGCATTTTTTAGCGAATCGGTATTTTTCCTTAATTGCGATTCACAATTTGCGAATCGCAATTAAGGAAAACCCTTCCCATTGATTCCTATGGGCCAAGAGGCCCATAGGAATCAATGGGAAGGCATTTTCAATTTGCAATTTCGAAATTGCGAATCATAATTTGAAAATGCAATTTCAAGGGTGCACGGGGTGTCCAAAGAACCCCTCCCTGCACCCCTGAAATTAAACTTAACTGCAATTTACACACACACACATGTCCCAAGGACATGTGTGTGTTTAAAATGCAACTTTCACAAACGCATTTTTGTGCATGTTTTAAGGTTTTCGGTAAATTAGCACGAGGTTCAACCTCATGCTAATTTACCGCTTCCAAATAGATAATTTGCAATTTTAAAATGATCATGCATTGCATTTCAGAAATCTGAAATTGCGATATCTGAAATGCAATCGCAATTTTAAAAATCGCAACATGATTGCGATTCCTAAAATTGCGAAATACATGATGCATTGCAATTTTGATAATTGCATTCGCAAACGGCCGAAAATTGCGATTCGCACCATTTGCGAATGCAATTATCGTTGATGCATGTGGGCCTTAGAAACCAAAAGCAGATTGTACTAGACGCTACTGGTAGCAGGAGGTAGGTTTGTATAGGTTCAGATATGATTATTGGGTATTTCACAACATATTAGTGTGTCATTGATTTGTGACTCGTACACAAAGACACACAATCGCAGAAGAGGATTTTTGAGATGTTAACAAAGTTGAGGCCTATATTTAGGGGATTATTTACTAAACATTCACACAATGCAGCAAGCCACCTTGCTGCCTTGCGTTGTTTGAAAGGGAAAATGCAGGAATGCGCCATATTTAATATTTTACAGTGCAGTCCTGCTCTCTGCCTGCGCTGGCACACAAACTACTGCCTGCATGGGGACACCCATGCTCCACCCATGGAAAGTCTCCCTGGGGCAGAGTAACACAACGCAGCGACTTGTACTGCCTTGCTTTACCATAAATTTACAAGGTGTCCTTGCATGGCTTGGTAATTGTCATTCTAGGTTTTGCACCCCATTGTATGCCAACGCATAACCATGATAAATATGCCCATAGTAAGTATTTGCAGTGGCACTTTCATGATGCAAAGCATAACTAAACGATGTAAATGGTACAAAAGGCAGTTGACATTAGCTTACAGCATCATGACTGTGTTGCATCACACTAAATCTGTGTTTTTAGAAGAAATGTTGAAAATCATTATTGCATAATTAATTAAATGTTCTCAATTCATTCGCAAAAAAAATGCAGAGACAAATACGTTCATAGACATTCATGGTTATACAGAGAAAGTCGATGCAAATCCAGCACTAAGCTTCTGAATTAGATTTCAACGGACCAATTACTCTGTCACAAGTGTATATTTTGGCGGATGGGACATCTGTCACCATTGTGACAGAGTAGCCAGTCTGCCGAAATCTAAATCAAGCCCTCAATTTGGGTTGTGTCATGGAATTCCAGCATCACCTATCATCTAGGCCAAGTAGCCAAAGGTTTTCATGTAAAGTCAGATATACAAAATAGAATGGACATGCTTACTGTGAAATACAAATGGCTATTGAATCCAGGTGCATTATGGGCCAAGGGGAACATCAAATGATTTTCCAATGTTTAACATGTGTGAGTTGAAAATTATACACATTTTATGCAATTTTCCTATGGATGATTGTTCTCATGCTGAAATTTGCACCGGAAGGTTACATAAAATACAAACCTCAAAAAAAGGTAACGCTAACCCATTATTTGCACCATAGCATCAAGCAAAAAGGGCTTTTATTTTCAAGTGCAGCTGATATTGTAATTGGTGCATGAGGATTTCTAGTTTCCCAATTTTTTACCATCCATATACTGTAGCACTTCTGATATTCATACAACACACTAACACTGCTCGAACGTTTCTGCAGTTGGTAAAATTAGCAGCCTGTGGGAATAATAACCTGGGGGAATATTATCAAGGACAGGCGATACATTATCGCCGCTTTTATCGGCAGGAAACTGCTGATAAAGCTGCGATAATGGCCTTGATAATATGCTCTATGAATTCCAATCGAACATGGGCTTCGATTGAAATTCATAGAGCATATTATCATATTATCTACCTTTCTTCGAATTCCTATGCATTAGAAAGAATTCCTCCTTCAAGCAGGATTTCTGTCAGGAAGCAGACAACTTGTCTAAAAAACTTATTAATAGAGGCTATTGTCGTACACTCATCAGAAGATCACTCAAGCGAGCATGGTACTGTCCACATGAGGCACTTTTGACTCCCAAACAAAAGATGGAAAGTGACCGCTTGGTTTGTGTAACCACCTTTTCCCCTACTTCCAATCAGGTTAAAAATGCATTCTGAGACATTGGCCAGTACTCAATCTAGGCAGTATGACACTGGAACGCCCACTTTCGCATTCTGAAAAAACAAAAACATTCAAGACCATTTAGTTAGAGCAGCGTTACCTACCAAAAAGACCTCCCAAATACTCACCGAGATGTGGAGCTTACCACCTGCGCTAGGCCACTTCAAATGAGGAGATTTGCAGTGTGTGCCATTTGACCATTAAGAGCAAGAAATTCATGTTTGGAAATATTGATGTAACGGTAAACCATTTTTCTAATAATAATACAAACAATGTTGCATATGCTATTGTGTGCCCATGTAATCTAATTTCTATAGGTGAGATGACTCAAAAAATTAAACAGGGATGTGCCAACATCGTAGTCGGCTGAGGTGTAAAACACTGAACCCACCGTTGGTGGAACACTTTGCAAGTCAGTGGCACATGGAGGATGATCTGGAATGGCAAGTAATTGATGTGATCCAACCACCACTACGGAGCACAGACATCAATGGGATTCTCAACAAAGAGGAACTGAAGTGGATATTGTGCACCAACAGTCTTCACACTGGACTCAACCGAATGGAGGTTGGACCAACCTGATCTAATCCGCAATCCGTGCACATACCGCAATGATATTGCCAGGTAATATCTTGATAAACCTGGGACACCTTAAAGACGCCTCTCTAGTTTTATACTCTTGTCATCTTATGCCCTTAGACCTGCACTATCCTTATGTTACACTGGTCAATGGGCCGCATTCACAGAATCTGCCCCTTTGCAACCAGTATTTTTGCCTTTGGGATGCACCATCCCAAATGCAAAAATTACAATTTAAGTAATCGCTAAATTTGCGATTACTTAAATTCGATTGCATTTAGCGAATGACAAATTGGGATTCCGTAAATGCAATGCAACAACAACAACAAAAATTGCGATTTCGCAATTAAGAAACGCAAATTACCATCAATTCAAAGTTGAAAAATGCACAATAATGCATTTTTTAAGTTCTATGTTGCACATATACATGCCCTTGGGGCATGTATGTGTGCAACATGTGTTTGGCACCCTTGCACCCTTAATTTCATGTGCACCTATTTGGTACTCGCAAATTGCACATGCAATTCCCCTTCACTCCTATGGGCCTCTAGGTCCATAGGAATGAATGGGAAGCAATTCCTTAATTGTGATGCGCAGTTTGCGAGTCGCTAATATGAAATGTGTAGGAATAGTAATTTATTTTGTGATTCCTACATGCATATGCATTTGCGATTCCTAAATTGCAATTTCTTAAAAATCGCAATTTAGGAATCGCAAATGCAAAGTTTGATGCATGTGTCCCAATATGTTTTATCTGTACAATTCGTCATTCAGAATAACAGGATCTGGTTCCATTTAGTACAATTTGTTGTTCAGATTGATAGGATACGTTTTTGACCACCTTGCTTGACATTATTATGCTACTTTTCACTTTTGAAATTGCCCTATTCAAGTTTTTAACTGTCCTTTCCTGTAATGCTACCAACCATGTGAACCTAGGAACTTTACCTTATTCAAAATTATGTCCTACAATTCTTTTACTTGGCTCAAACGCTTACTCCTTCTTACTATCTTTTATGATTATTTTTTCAAATGTCTTCAATGAAGGCATGGTACCCTCTCCCAGGCTGCTCGGCGGTCACTCTAGTTGCTCTCTATTCTTTTATAAATCTGTTTCTATGTATTTTCCAATGCTGACTTGTACACTAACTTTATGTGTCTTTGTGATTTTGTGATCACTCTATTTCATGAGCCATTCTGACATTCAGCTTGAGCAATGAGTATTGATTCTAATTTCAGTACTAGGGCATGTTGGAATTTAGAACTATGTGTCAATTGTAATATTTGAATAATCTCTTTTTCTGGTTCACTTATCTTTATGTACTTTTTCAAACTTCTCGCTTTCAACACCTTCTTGCCCAATATGGCTCCCGCTGGTCACCGTAGTCATGCCTAGGCTCACTTCCCAGCTTCCGTATTTGCCATGCAAGCGCGTTACATGCCATTGGTAACCTTCATCTTGCTCACTGCGACTCACACACACAGCATTCCCAAATCCCCGGGCCTTCTTGTTGTATAATGGACCATGGCTTGATACTACCACTGCGCTCCTAAGGTGAGCACAATTGCATGCACAACACGATTATCTCTACTCCGGTATATGCTCTCCACGTTGCTTTGAATCACTTTGTTCTCTTAGGCTCCATCCCCCTTATCCTGTGCCGAACATTGGGTCTTTAGGGGCCGGAGTGCAGTACATTGTTACTCGGCCCACATGAATACATCCATGTTCGTTGTTCTGTGAATTACAGACAAGGTGATCAGATTGTAAGTAACTGTATTGCAGTACTCTCACACTCCACCTCTAAGGCACTTGCTGATGACTCAATTTTTGTTGCAGATTCAGACATTCGTGGAAGCCCTTACTTATACAGTCACTCTCCAGTGTAATTTTCTCCAGTTAGCTCCTGTGCTCATCACTTTCACTATTTTATCAACTAAACTCAATCATTTATCACTCATCACAATAGGTAGCCCAGAGATGCACACTTTCCATTCACAATGCATGTACTTCAACGATGGATTGCTCACCAATTGTCCATTGTTCTCACTGTTCACTGTTACCGCTGATTATACATACCCTGTTTCGCCACTGTGGACTGGATATTTGTTTTAGTTCATGGAAGTACAATCCAATTGGCTGGATTACCTCTGTGGACTTGATATTTTTGTTGATAATCAGACATTTATGCGCAATTGTCATGATTGTATTGTTCATCACCCACCCGCCCGTTCTAACTTGTTTCTTCTTTTATTTTTTATTTTGTTCTCCTTTTCCGTTCTCATCTCTTTTCCCCCTTATCTCCCTGTTTTTCTTTGCCTAGCCCCCCTACCTTTTGCATAATTCTTGGCCTTATATAGGCAAACTGCCAGGCATACATATCTCTCTGTCCTGATGATGATCCCCCCACTATAGTTGGGATCGAAACGTCATCAACAACCACATCTTGACTCCAATTAACTCATTAGGATTTGTGTGGAGCACAAGATGTTCTTTACTTTGTGACTGTTGTATATACGTAAAATGTTGTGAAAGTCACCTTGGATGCAAATGCCTATGGTCTGGAAATCTATTGATTTCCAACCCTTTCTACCCACTGCACATTGCTTATAATTTGCTCTTTTTTTTTGGATTATTCATTCAATAAACACATTGGGCCTGATTCACGAAGGTAAACTTAGACCAAAAGTCTAAGTTAGACTTTTGGTCTAAACTTAGACCTAAAGTCTAACTTTAGTAGTAGTTTTCCATTTGGATAAATACTAACACAGGTCCGAATTTAGTTCTGTGTCCATAACCTTATGCTTCTTTGGCAGGGACCACTGTTTCTTGTAATGCGTTGTATACCCTCGGTACCTCTCCACTCACAGGTTTCCTTTGTTTCTTTGCAACACAAGACATCATTAAACTTGCTTCTATATACATTTGAGGATAAAACATAACTTGATATATAGTATTTTATTGAGAATTCATAAATGTTCCCATTTACACCCCCTCTCCATGATAGGCAAACAAAGCCAACAAATATGCATAGGCATCGATTATACAATCTGAACAAGACCTCATGACATAGATGAATCTCATTTGCCAGTGCAGCAACTGGGGAATCCCTTAATGCACCATCTTAGTTCTTGCCACCAATGACCCAAAAAGGTCACACCGAATGAATCCATACAACCATAAGCAACCAAAGATTAGGGATAGAAGGCCTGGGCCAACAACAGGTCAGCCTTTTCTTCAAATAGCTCTGCACCCACCTAATGCTTTGATGAACTGAAATACTTGTCTTTAAGTTATAGAGTTATACCTTTTGGTGTTCTTTCCGCCACCATGCTAGGAGATCACTGGGGAACAGAATCTCACCCCAGATAAAAAACAATTCCACTTCTCTCTCTCTCTCTCTAATCTGCGTGGAGAAGACATGCTCTGAAAGATGCATTCTGACCATGGCAAAAAACTGCCACATTAATCTACTGCCATATTAGGCCAAGTTAGATATGGTCAGGTAATCTGACCAACATGTATATGGCTTTGTGGAACTAATCATAGGTCTTGTCGAGTGAATGGTCACCTAGACTATTAAAAAGGGGACAGGGTGGGACCTGAATTAGCTCTACCCAACTGGAAAATAAAAATCTCCAGGACCAATATATTTTCTGTGCTGCAATTAAAATTGAAATTCAATTATTTAGAAGCAGATTCAACCTAAATACCAAAGCCTGCACCAGATCACATTTTTTCGTGTAACAAGTTCCATCCTAAGACAAAGCAACAACTGTTCCCATTTGATCCCTCATCCTGCACCCACTGGCACAGCCATCTACTATGTAGTTTGGGTGCAGAGGAACCATCACTAGCCCAGCCTACTAATAAATGCTCCGACCTAGTAGGATGCAGAAGTGATGGAACAGATAACCACTAGGTAAGCACTTACTTTCTCCTGTACTTTCATCCTTCACTTAGACTGTAAGCACGCCCTCATACGTAACAAATACAAGAAACTGTGAGGGCACCTTGCTGGTGTTTCAGTGTGGCATGTTGTGAATACCAAACACTATCTGTGAGCTGTTGTGATGTGTCTTATGATGTAGCTGCCCCCCTTCTTGGACACTGATGTTACCAACTATACTTAGTAAGCTAAGGTTCTGAGTCTGGGCTGCTAAATAGCAAGGAACTGGGTCGGAAGCATTTGTTGCCAGTTAGGAGAGATGGTGAGCCTGTGTTTTTACTGATGTAAACATGTTGATATTGTCTGTTGGGATCATCCATTAATCTACTGATTGATTCATTCAGGTCTGGAACACAATGGGAAAACAATTTGATCTGTTGGATGATCCCTATGGTCTTTTGATGCTATTATAAACAATGCCATTCCTTTGAGATTGAATTTGAGAAATTGCTGAAGATAAAGCACATTACACATTTATTGAGCTATTGCCTTTGCAACATAAAAATATTAAAAAAAGGAACCAGTTGTAATCACACGTATTATGATCATCCACACGTATAAATAAACTAATGCACTCAGGACCTATTTCCCACACTAGAGAATAGCGGTTAGTTTTTCAATATGCTTATCCAGGGACCACATGTCAGATCTGATAGAAATAATAACACAATTGACAACTCATCATACAAAGGGAGTACATAATAGGAACCTGTTCATTTGCATATGGTAATCAGCAATGGAACACCTAAAAGGGTTAGTAGAGGCAGAGGCTGTCGCTTAGCCTGGTGCAAGCAAATAACAAATTTTAACTGAGCAGGTATCATGAGCCATGACATACAAGGCGGGATATCGCCTCACTGAGAGACAGCCTAGCTAGCTAAAAGCACTTAACGCTGAAGCTGATGAACGCTGGTGCTAACAATTATCAGCATACACAAAAAGATGATTGATGGATGGACTGCTGAAACATTTCAACCCTAGTCAAGAGATCTGGGTTGAATCCATCATTCGTTTGCCCACCATGCTACCCAGTTCAAACCCAGCCATTTGTAAATCAGTCTTGACCCTGCTCCTTATGGGAATAGTCCAGCCTGAACTGCCAGGCCAGGTCCTCCCTCGACTGGAAACAAGCACCTGGGGAGTGGTTTGGGGGTTTCGCCCCTCATCAGCCAAGCTACCTTGAATCCAGTGGCACAGTGAGCAAGGGACCCCCATCTCGGCATACCCTTGGCCACTTAGGGAAACCATAGCAAACACAACAAGATGATAGCTGGAGTGCTGACATGTTTCAACTACTCACTCCCAGTCAAGAGATCTGGATTGAGTCCATCTTCCTTTGCTCACCATGCCACCCCAGTTCAAACCCAGCCATTTGTAAATCAGTCTTGACCCTGCGCCTTATGGGAATAGTCCAGCTTGAACTGCCAGGCCAGGTCCCCCCTGGACCAGAAACAAGCATCCGGGGACCGATTTTGGGGTTTCAGCCCTCATCAGCCAGGCTTGCTTGAATCCAGTGGCACAGCAAGCAAGGGACCCACAACTGGGCATAACCATGGCCACTTAGGGTGAACATAGCAAACACAACAAGATGATGGAAGGAGTGCTGAAACTTTTCAACCACTCACCCCCAGTCAAGAGATCTGTCTTGAATCAATTGTTATTTTGCTCACCATGCCACCCCAGTTCAAACCCAGCCATATGCAAAGCAGTCTTGACCCTGCTCTGAAGTACTGGGTTTTTAAGAACCCAGCGGTGCCAGGGAACACACCCTAAGACTTCGAGTCCTTCCTGTCCCAGACTACAGAAACACAGAGTCTTCTTGGTGAAGTCAAAGATCGAATGTATTGGCTGCAGCCAGTAACAGGTATCCTAGAAGTACAACACAGTGTATATTCTCAGGAGACTGCTCAACTTACAAAGCCAGCCATCCCTTTTTATACAAAATATTATGCTTTAGGCAAACATTCCTTATTTTACAGTTGACCATTCACATATTTTGATGACAAAGAAAAAGCAGATTCATGATGACAAGCCCATTTTCAGTTTGTCCAGCCCACAATCAATTTCCTGGCAAGGCCCAACATTTTCATCAGATATCGGACGGACCCCTAATAAAATCGGGCACCTCCTCCTCGTAAAGCAGGTCATAAAGAAGGAAACAGAGACAGGTGTGTGTAAGATTAGGCATGGTTTGTATGCAATGAAAGGTTTATTGTATGCTGTGCCTTGATCTTAATTGCGCTCGGCCACTGGAGAGGAACTGGCCGAACAGGTTTGGCTTCAGGCAGTGGAGTTAACTTGCCCAGGTCACACAAAAGTCAGCAAAGGTGTATGTGTCCTTAAGACTCGTTTTGGCCTTAGTCATCGGCCTATGTTAGGGCAAACAAAAAAATGGCTGCCATGCACAAAATGGAACCCGAGGGTTCAGGACGAGATCCCTGATTTCAGGGTGATCTCGCCACTCGAATGCGACGAAAATGCTCGTACATAGTGTACTAGTCATTCTCGGTCCGCTGATACCAAAATCGTCATGATACGACGATGTTTATGACACGGGTCCAGAATTTTCAGTACTACAGACCCTCCTTTTGCCCTTACATAGGCAATCAACCTACACTCACGCTAATCTGAGTCCAGGTCTATATTCATAAAATCATTGAAATGTTGCTGTAGCATCATCCTATTACTTAGCTCGTCCCTTGATGCAGGTTTCCTTACACACGATGTAGCACATAGGCCACATATAGCAGGAGCACACTGTACGCACAGACAGAACAGAAAAAGGATGGCTAAGATCATCCCAATGACCATCAGAATCTTCCATCCCCAGGCGGATATCAGTTCCCAGAACCCCCCCATCAATGACCAATCTCCTTTATCCACGTGAATAGATTCAGAGATCTTGTGTAGTTTAGAGATGGCCTGGTACACTGTTGGAGCGTTATCTGGAATGAAAATACAGCAACTCGATTGGATCACTTTACACACCCCACCTTGGTCTGCAAGTATGACATCTAGCGCAACTCTGTTCTGAAGGGTCATAAGGCAATCCGACTGGAGCTCAGCAGTCAAGTTACTAAGGGCACCGGCAGTTTCAACTACGGTGCATTCAACCACCCTCGTCAATTGCCTTATGTTCCTGCTGTTAACCATAGGTCCCCAAAACGGCAGAAAACCCTTCAAGAAGTCTTCAAATTCTTGTCCCGCAGTGTCTTCTTTACTGAAGACACCTCTAACTATCCTTGTCTTATGATAATCTACCGCAGCTGTGTAGGTGGGTGGCAACAGGAACGAAACAAAACATGTGCCCGAGAAGTCAGGGGGCAACCATGTGTAGGCTCTATCATGACAGATGAAATAGGTACCCTTAGCTGCTAGGAACGAAGGGGAAGTCTGAGACGCAAGAACATATGTCTCCGTGCAAATACTCTTTCCTAGCTGAGCTCTGGGATTCTTGCCATTACCTTGCAGACATAGGTGACCCTGATGGGGTACAATCCAAATCGGGGAGGATCTCTTTGCTCGCTGGTTCTCACTCAGAGTAACTCCATATCCGGTCACGTTCCATCCAATATAGGCTAGTGTCTCATCTCTCGGGATAGTCTCATAGGAAATAGCTTCTCTAATCATATCTACTATACCCTTAACTAGAGCACTATTCTTTGGATTATCTTTTTCAGAACGTAGGGGGTGGACTTCATGAGCATAGATGAACATCGTTCTGTATGCCCACACAGAACCATTGTAGCTAAATGGCAGGACCAGATAAGGGATACCTTTATCAGTAGTATGAGGCATAAGACCACACACCCAACAGTTAGTCGTGTTCATTACTAATTGGTGTTGGTGCAAAAGCTAAACGAAAGAGTTATTGATAAACTCTAATCTCCTAACGGATTCATGTTCAGGAAAAGGGTTAAAAGAATGTGAGGAAACAGTAGAAGGAGGCATGGGCTGTACAGTTGGTGCAAATGTCACTTGAACGGAAAACAAAACATATCCTATTAAAAACATCATTACACTAAGCAATATAAAAATGCAAAATATCAAAAAGCTTTTTCTGGTCATCATTATACACATTTTGGTTTTAAAGTTCATCTCTTTGGCAGGTCTCTCCATCTCGAAAAACTCCATCCTCTAACCTTGCTGCTCGCGGAGGTAGGGTGTTCCGTGCTAAGGAATGCTCCTGTCAGTCCAAGGGAAACGCCCAAGAACCAACCAGAACCGTCAACCATGTGTCTTCGGCTTGCACTCCAAAGACTTGACGTCCGCGACCCTACAGCTGAACCCGGATGGTGGTTCAAAAAAAAAAAAAAAAAAAAACGTTTCTCAGATGAGAGAGCTGCACTTTCAAAAATAGCAAAGAAAAGGGGAGAAAAGATGTATTTGTCCATAGTTCTCGGCCTCAGATTATAATGGCTTTTTCCAGGTAATGTCTGGTCTTGGAACAAGAGTTCAGGCTCGGTAGTGTCCAATCGAATTGACGGTGGCACAGCTTCCTGCAAAAGATTGTCACTTTCACGTTCAGAATCAGTTCCTTTTACACGTGCATTGCTGAAGGGCAGAAAACGAGGCACAGTCTCAGTTTCAGAGTCAGCAATACCCTCCTGTACCCACCGGTCGTACGGCAGAGGCAAAGGGACCCTCTTGCAGTGTACGCCGTGGATCCAGTTCTTCTTGCCTTCCACTCGCACGGCGGATCTTGTTGACAAAAGGACTAGGTGAGGGCCGGTCCAGCGGGGCTGATCATTCTTTGTCCGCTGGAAATTTTTCACCAAGACCCACGAACCAGGATCAATAGTGTGTCCTGGAGCTTCAGAGACCTGAGGCAGAGTATCGTGAACCTGTTGGTGTAAAACACGCAATTTAGCCGTCAAATCATACAAATAATCAAGCAATACAGGGTGTTCAATCTCACTGAATTTTGTCGGCCTAGGCACTCCCCATATGTTGGCCTGGCGGCCGAACACGATTTCATATGGACTAAGTCCCACTCGTGAATGCACAGTCATTCTTGTCGATAGAAGTGCTAATGGTAAGGCATCATGCCATTTAAGGCCACAGCTCGCTTGTATTTTGGCCAGTTTCAGTTTTAACGTGCTATTGTAGCACTCTACTAGTCCAGCTGATTGGGGGTGATTTGTAGCGTGGAATTTTTGCTGGATTCCTAGCCCTTCACATACTTTCTTCATCACTTGACCAATAAACTCGCTCCCATTATCACTCCAGACCATTCTCGGCAAGCCGAATCTAGGGAAAAACTCTTTGACAAGGGCTTTAGCTGTGGATAAGGCAGTGTTGTCTCTCAGGGGATATGCTTCTACCCATCTCGAAAAGGCACAAACAACAACGAGTATGTATTTCAAATTGTTGCACCTTTCCATGTGGAAGAAATCTAGCTGCAAAACCCCGAACGGACACGTTGGAGGTGCAAAATGACCAGCTGGAGTTGGGGTTCCCCTACCAGGATTGTATTTCAGACACACCATGCAATTCTTGACCACATTCTCTGCACACTTAGGAATTCTAGCATTTTGCCATACTGGAGCCAACAACTTACAAATCCCTTTCACACTGATGTGAGCCATTCCATGGCCATTGTAACCACTGCAAGCACATATGCATCTGGTAATAACCATCGCTGATGGTCTGACAATTCAACCCAACAACCATTTGCATCCAATGTACCCGTACTCTCTCTCCACACACTCAACTCTTTCTCTGTAGCTTCAGCTTGAATAGACTTCACACTCTCTATCGTATCTTCACATATTCCAATGTCACCAACCCATCTCGCAGGGCCTGCAACATACATTCGACTCATCACATCTCTTGCTGTTTCTTTCGCGATTTCATCAGCAAATGCATTGCCACGACCAACATCATCAGTAACCTTCTTATGTGCACTGCATTTCACAACCGCAACTTGCAACAGCAAAGTAAGTGACTCAAGAAGCTCATTCACCAACTGACCATGTTGTATCTTGGCTCCATGCGAAGTCAGAAACCCACGCTCTTTCCACAATCGTCCAAAACTATGCGCCACACCAAATGCATACTGGCTGTCAGTATAGATGGTCACTTTATTTCCTTTCGATAACACACACGCTCTTGTAAGTGCAATCAACTCTGCTGCTTGAGCTGAATTATGTGGGATACGTGCAGCTTCAACAATCGTATGCAAAGTCGTAACAGCATATGCTGCAGTCGTATCACCATTCGGAAGCTTGAAGCATGAACCATCCACCCATAAGGTACCATCACACTCCACATGAGGAGTGTCTCTGAGATCTACTCTCCCTTTCGTTTCTTCCTCTGTCTTAAGAAAACAATCATGCTGTTCAGAAACATCTGTTTCTGCTACAATCGGCAACAACGTAGCTGGATTCAATGTGTTGCATCTTTTTATGTGCACATGACTCGCTAAAAGTGTCAACTTGTAACCTGACAATCGAGCACTAGTTAAGTGCTGTGTCTTGGTCCTGTTTAACAAAATGTCCACTGCATGTGGAACCATTACAATCAACATATTATTCATCACTAAACCAGCAGACTGTCGAATAGAAACAGCTGCTGCCGCTGTGGCTCTCAAACAACTCGGCAATGCTCTAGCTACCGGATACAAAGTCGACGAAAAATACGCGCATGGACGTTGCTTGTCCCCAAAAGACGGTGTCAATACTGACAATGCACAACCTTCTTTCTCATGGACATACAGTGTAAAAGGCTTACTGTAGTCGGGGGTACCCAACACAGAAGCTGAACACAATGCATCACGCAATTCGGAAAAACTTTTCTGACAATCTTTAGACCATGGAAGGGGATTCGGTGTATCTTTACAAGTTAATGCTACCAAAGGTTTGGCCAGTAAAGAAAAATTCGGTATCCATTGTCTGCAATATGACGTGATACCCAAGAAAGCCCGCACTTCTCTCTGTGTCCTTGGCACACTCAATTTTGCAATTGCCTGAATTCTTTCTGGGGTCAGTTTCCTTCCCTCCTTCGATAAGAGATGACCTAAGTAGGTCACTTCTTGTCGACAATATTGTAACTTCAAAAGGGACACTTTGTGATGCAAATCAGACAAATGACGCAACAATGACAATGTTGCTTCTTTACAAATTTCCTCAGTATCTGCAGCGACTAGCAAATCGTCAACGTACTGAATAAGGGTAGCGCCATCAGGTAGAACAACCGTATCAAGCTGTGTTTTAAAAGCCTGACTATATATCGATGGACTCTCACAATAGCCTTGGGGAGCACGTTTGAACCGGAAGCTTCGTCCTCCTAAACAGAAGCCGAAAATATCCCTACTCTCCTCGGCAATTGGGATGCTGAAAAAGGCATTTTTCAGGTCAATCACTGAGAACCAAGTGGCGGAAGCTGGAATCATCGTTAATAAGGCAGTGATATCAGGGACAACTGGAAACTGTGGCACAGCTATTTTATTCACCTCTCTAAGATCAATCACAAACCTGTAAACAGGTGGCTGGGAAGGGTCAGTACACTTCAAAACAGGCAAAACCGGGCTATTGCAAACGTTGCCTCTTGTCTCCTCAATAACATCTTTTTCAATCAAATCATAAATGATCGCTAGCAATGCTTTCTCACCTTCACTAGAGATCTTGTATTGGGGAATACGTGGCATTTTAACATTCGCTTTTAATGTCACAACATATGGCGGTATTTCCAAAAGACCCACATCATTAGGGCCCGTAGCCCAAAGAATATCAGGAAGAAGCAACAATTCTGTCGGAAGTTTATCCTTCGACAAATACATTTGGGAGACCACTTTCTTACCTAGTGTAAGTTGTACTCCTGAAGGAGAACAATACAAGGTTGCATATAATCTTTTCAACAGATCCAATCCTAACAAATTCTCACCACAACCCGTTGTCAAAATAAGGGGTGCTTCTAATTCACAAGGTCCAACAGAAAGGGACATAGGACTAGAAATCGGGTTCCTAATCGGGGCGCCAGAAAAACCTACTGAAACTTTCATTTCGCCAGACAAAGGTGCGCCAGGGAGTTTAGAGTGAATAATAGAACTCTTTGTAGCACCAGTATCCAACAGAAAAGGCTCTGACACACCTGATGTAATCACTTCAACATAAGGTCCACTCTGATCTACTGGAACTGAAACAACTCCCTCTCTTTGTCTATGGCTGTCCTAGCAATCATTACCTTCCATATTCTCATCTTCTGCATAGTAGTCATCAGCATAGTATTGAGGCGTCCTACCAGACGCGTTATTCTGCTGATCAAACTATTCATTGAATACTGAGGCGGAAAAGAACGCGCGTTCTGGGGAAAATTTCCACGTCCTCTACCTCTAGGCGCTTGTGGAGCACCTCGACCTCGTGCGCTAGAAACACCATTCATACGCTGTAACAGAGCAGGGCAGCTACTTTTAAAATGACCTTCTTCTTTGCAATATGCACACTGATTAGGGCCTACAGGAAAACGTTGTTGAGAAAACTCGAACCTTTGCGAGTTTCTCTGAAATTGCTGAGGTTGCTGATAATCGCGCTGACCACCATGAGGCGGATAAGCTTGCTGTAAAAGAACCTTCGTCTTTAACTCTTTAGTTTTCTTTTCTACTCTATCTTTCTCGTCCTTATCTCTATTTTTGTAATACTGCGCAGTAGCCAATATCTGTGCTGATGAGGAAACGGCCCACGAACTCTCTGAATCTTTCAATTTCTTACACAACTCAGGAAGCAAATTATGTATGAACTTGTTAACGAACAACCGTTGACCACCTTCTGTACTCATATCTTGACCACTGTGGTCGATGAACGTCTCTTCAAACCTGGTGAAGAAATCAGACACGGTTTCCTCTTTCTTCTGCTTACATGCAGACAATTTGTCCCAATTCACTCGCATAGCAGGCATTAAAGTCTTCATGTAAGTAACTATCTTACCAGGGAGTTCTGCAACTAAAGGCTCAGGTTTAGCACCACCAACTTGTCGGCCATCTGCAGTAGTAATATTAGCCCATGTATCACCTAACTCCGGCGCATGATCTGTATGACGAATCAAGCCCCATAAAGGCTGTGGAACCACATTTCCAAACAACATGTCTATGTCAGCTAAATTCATAATGCATGAGTCTGCAGTCTGAGATAGTTCCTTATAATATCCTGCAGGATTTTTACGGGGGTCAGGTAAAGTCTGCTTAAGGGCCAATACTTCAGCTCGCTTCCAAGGAACATGGACAAAAACACGTTGAAAGTGTGCTGGTACAGCATCGACGTGATTAGCGACATCAGCTGCAACGGCTTCCTTCCATACCGGAGGAACCTCTCTCATTGGGTACTGTCTTGCTTTCCTCCTAACAGAGGGATCAGGTTCAAACAACGACCGAGAGATAGCCTCCCTCCTGAATGACAACAATGTCGCAACTGCTCTTTCAACATCGGAACCCACAATCGTTCCTTTTGCAAACTCGAACCGTACACGGCACAACTCAGGTGGATTGGGCTCCAAATCATTATCCTCCAAATCCTCACAAAGAAAAGTACACATTTTATCAAAAACGTATCTTTGCTTCGGTGCTTCCCACTGATGGAAGACATCCATAACAGACTCTAGCTCATATCTTGTGGGCTCTGTAACCCATTTATGTGCCAAGTAATCCAATGTTTCCCGCTCTCTAGAGTCGGGCAGTTGACTGCGCAACTGTTTGTGCGTTGAAACAGGGGTCATACTTACTGCCCCAAAAAGAGGAGATAAGAGACTAGCAACAGTGTCAGTCATTCTCTGTCGAACAGAAGGAGAAGTCGACGAAAGAACAGGGGGAAAAGCAGAGTGAGGCAAAGCAGATGCAGATGCAGAAGCAGAGGCAGTAACAGTAGGAACATCAGAAGAGGTAGTCGATGCAGTAGGCAAAGTCGTAAGAAGTACAGAGGGGGAAGGTAGCAAAGTAAGCGGCCCTTGAGGCGGCTGAGCCATATTTATTTATTTATTTGCGGGTTTGTAAAGCGCTTGATTCGACTCCATAAGGAGTATCTCTGCGCTTTTTGTGGCCACAAATAACAGAAACGGCAGAACAGAAGCTAAGAGGAATCTACTTCTTTCCACATCTGCTGCTCAAGGCATCCGGTAAACTTCACATCTGTACACCTTAACTTTTCCAGGGCCCCCTTCCATTCTTTACTGGCCTCCCTTGTGCTTCTGAATTGATCCACTTCTGAATTGATCCACTTCTGAGTTTCGCCACCTCCACTTCTCTGAGTCTTCTTTCGTCAAAACCTCTATACTCCATGGATTCACTAAGGAGCCCCATCTTCTGACCTCGGTCTACTTTGAACTTTTCAGGGGACGCGCTTCAATGTAACTTTATGCGGTGGGTGGGGCGGAGGACTCTGTGCCCTAAGACGTGTAACAAGCGTCTTAAAGTGAAGATTATCTGAAGACCCAGAGAATGTGTGGGTTGTTTGGTATTATAAGACTGTAACGCAACTAATTATACCCCCTTAAGTGGCCTCGAGCAGAATAATCATAAGATGGGCACAATTTGATTTTGGGAGGGGTGCGGGCGAGGCGGAGGAGAGGTTGAAGGTGGTGATGGTATTCTTCCACATGAACATCTGATTGAACTTCAGAACTTGTATTCCTCAAATAACCATGTGTACCATGGCCCCATGTGGGAGAGTCCTTTAGCTCTGTTTGTTTGGACAGCTGTTTTAGTTTTAAAGATCAGCGCTACGCTGCATCCTTTCACGCTCTTTTCACTACCATGGTCACTAGTAAGAGGGGAGTGATATTTCCAGAGTAGGTGGGGTACACTCCAGTGATGCCTTGAAGGGAGTGACTGTGAGGAGAGGGTTGGTGAAGGATAGTGCGAGGAAGACGGAAGGATCGCAGACTAATGGGGAGGGCCCTGCTGGGGAGCTCACCAGGGAGAGGGTATACTGGGGAACTCACCAAGGTGAGGAATGTGAGGATCAGGTAGAATTGTCAAGGAGTGTCGAGGATGAGAATGTTGAGAATTTCTCAAAGGTTAAGGGTGGAGTTCTGAGGAATGGTGCTAGGGAGAGCGTGGTGAAGAATGGCACAAACAAGGTTATTGGTGAAGAATGGTAGTGGCTGGGGACTTAAGTGCTGAGGAATGGTATGAGGGCAACATGGAAGCATGAGGGATGGGACTAGTATAATAGTGGTAAGAATTCTTCTGAGATGAATGGTGCAGAGTGGTGAGAAATGGTTAGGGGGAAGAAATCGGTTGCAAAATGGTGTCTGAATTCAACTTGTTTATATTTGATGCTGCCAATTGTTTATGCTTGTATTATGATCAGGGCTACTGGAATTATGTGGCACGGGTGATACAAAATAATGCTGTAGTGTTGACAAATTTATGCAGCAAAAAAGCACAATTATGCCACGTAGTATACCACACATTGTGATAATCTAACTTCATTATTTTGTTATTTCTTCACATTAATATTCTCTGTTCAAAGGTTTCACCTCATTAGTACTAGTTTAACGCCCAAATATAGCAATACGGAACTGAAAGGTTACGAGGCAACCTTTGAGAAGGTCCTTCCACTCTGCAGGAACACAAGTTGCTACATTTTAGGAACTTTTGAGCTAGAATAGTTTTTTTTGTTAAAATCTGAAAAGTATGCAGTAGGTGATGGATTAAATGGCAAATGTACCACATTCATAATTATGTGGAAAATTCCACAGCCTCAGAATCACATAATTCCAGTGGACTTGCTTATAATTCAGAGCATGAAATATAAATAAAGTACATTCATTTAGGAGAAGGAAAATGCAAATGCATTTTTAATGGTTTTCACTATTATTATAATCATAGGTGTAATAATGAGGATAATATTAATTAACAAGCATTAAAAATGCAATAGGTCTCACCTTTCATTAAGTTAAAGCGATTTGCTTTGCTATACAATACCATTAGCAAAGCAAATGGCTTTAACTTAGTTAAAAGCGAGACCTATTGCATTTTCAATGCATCTTCAATTTAAAATCAACAAATGGTTTGAAAATAGACCATATTGTCTGTCAGATCTTGAGCAGAACTGCGAGAGGACCATGGAAATACTTATGCTTGTGACCCGCTTATGCGGGTGCCGCTCGCAGCTGATTGTTGACCTGGTGACTATGCATCTTTTTCCCTGCTTGCCGTGCCTTGAGGAAAGGGAGAGATTGTTTCTTCGGACTGAGTGAGGCTGGCCAGCCAGGGGCCGGGACTGCGAGACCCAGGGTTCCGCGCAGGATCACCGAAGGGCACCTGGAGTCTCTTCCCGCCCCCTGCTTCTCCCTGATTGCTTGCCTGCCTACAAAACGGCTCGCGGCCCCCGCTTCGCGGGAGCCGCTCGCAGCTGATTGTTGACCTGGTGACTGCATCTTTTTCCGTGCTTGCCGTGCCTTGAGGAAAGGGAGAGATTGTTTCTTCGGACTGAGTGAGGCTGACCAGGCAGGGGCCGGGACTGCGAGACCCAGGGTTCCGCGCAGGATCACCGAAGCGCACCTGGAGTCTCTTCCCGCCCCTGCACCTCCTATAAAGACACCCCCCTGACGCTAAGCGGGACGCGTGCGGGACGCCGGACGAAGCCCGGACAAAGGGCGGACAGTCTTAGACAGTCCGAGACAGCCTGAGACTGGACTGGGCACGATAGACTGTCCGTGTTGATTACGACACATCCGACTGCAGTAAGATACTTTGCTTCTGGCTATACAAAACTCGTGTTCCATTATTATACCATCTTTGTTATATACTATCTAACCCATTTGCATAGTAAAACCTTAGCATTGTAACCAAGAATATTTAAGATGCCGAAAAAGATCTCGGTTGCTGCGGCGAATACCATGGATAATTATATGGTACATGTAGTAACCAAGATTAATAGTGATAGGAGACAATCGCTAGGTTTAAGTCAGTCCCCCATTCTCCTGCCTTTGAGCCCACCACCAAACTCCCCGTGGGTAGATATACCGTCTCAGGATATAGGAATTGAAGTCCCAGATACAGAGAAACATGATAGTGAAACCTCTAACCATAGTGTACTCTTAGAATCTGACCAAGACTCAACTCACGATAATGATACAGAGTCTCAGATAGGTGATGTAGAACATGATCCCCCTGTACTGGAGAGTATACAGGTGAACACTGCAGATGAAGATCCCCCTGTTCCTGTACCGGTTACACGGGCGCTTAGAAAGTGCAGAAAACTGCAAACATATCGTGGTGGGTCTCATCCAGGGAGAAAGAGGGTGGCATCGCCACCGAAAACTAGGGATAAAAGTAGGGGGCAAGGAGATGAAAATGGGAAACAAAACGTGGATGAAGAGTTTTTAATTAAGATAGCTGACATGATTGACTGTAAGTTTAAGGCACTCATTAAACCAGTAGTGGCCAAATTAGACAAGCTCTCCGCTGATGTAAAAAACTAGGTGCGGTTCAGAAAAAGATAGCGGAAGAGATGACAAATATATCAATTACAGTCACAAATCTAGTAAATACTACTAAAGAGCTTACCGCGAGAGAAGAAGAGGAAGGCGCTAAAGAAGCACATACAAACCCCACTGGACAGGCGCCAGAAATAGAGTTTAACCAACAAACGTTACGAGAAGATCAGCCTAAAAAACCATCTGATCTGATTACACTGAGGACAGAAACCGACTCACTACAATTCTTAGAAGATGCTTCACCCTTAGTGCTGGTCCTGGCAAATGCTCCCCCTTTGGCCACAGGCCAAATAGAATCTCCAACAGCATTGTCAAGTAAAGCCCTGCATTGGCTGTCTGGTAACATGCAGATGGCCCCCTGGGGGAAACAACAGCTAGCAGGAGACCTTAAGTCAGCCAGAAGGGTGCCCTGGATAGGGCTAAACCCAAAAAAACTTAAAGGGGATTGTATAGTCCTAAACTTTACAGATTCAGCTGCATTACCCAATATTCTTTCAAACATTCTCCCTCCTCAGCGTAGGAGAGGCACCATTGTTCCACTCACTTTAGAATTTTTTGGTAAGAAACAGCGAAGCATGACTTACCCTAAGACAACTCACACTTACACCAAGTCAGGGTGGACGGGAACAACAAATGGTTGGGGTTTAGGTGCACCAGTTAATAATTGGGGGAACAGTTTAGATAGATGGGAGGGACCACAACATATACATCATCAAGAACACCAATACCCTATCCATTTTAATAATCAGTATAACATTCCCATTTCTAATAGGTTTGATGTCCTCAACGGTCAAGGAGGGTTGGAAGGGGTGGAATGACTACCCGATGCATCCTTTTCTCCTGTGCAGAGTGACTGTACACGACAAGCTGTAGGCTCAGGAAATGAGGGCCACATGTCTGCGCTACAAGGATTTAATACAGATAGGATAGCTCCACCAGCCCAGACAAACGGACCCATAAATCCACTAAATGTACAAAACCATGTTCCTACCCAAATTTCCTCAACAGATAATTTTGTGGAAGTACAGGAAGATAGTTGTGCAGGTCCAATGTTCCCTATTCCAGTTGGTAAAGTAAATGTAGATATAGATACTAAAACGTTGTGTTCAACATTAACATGTAATGAAAGTTTAATATCCTGGAATATAGCCGGGCTCCTTGATAAATCTAGTGACATTGGTTGGCTGTCATTTGTCAAGGAACACGCGATAATATGCTTCCAAGAAACATGGCTGATGGATAAAAATGTGCATATTGAGGGTTATCAAAGCTTTTTTATTCCAGCAGAACCCTCAGTCAGTGGTAGAGCAAAAGGGCGGCTGGCAATATATGTCAACCTGGCTCTTACATGTCGTAAAGTTGAGCATATATCACAAAAGTATTAGAGGGTCAGAATCTCAAAGGTGATTACCAAGAACAGAGGTGGTTACCAAAAAGCCAAACAAAGAGAACTATAACAACCAAGTTAGGTTTGTATCCGGTCTCTGGCACCCATCAGTCACCACTCGGAACCGCCCTTCATCATTTGGGGCTCCGAGGACAAACACCAAACCTGTTGTTTGCTCCGACAGAGAAGGACTAGCCCTCCTGTGGGATAAGGATGGTTGATGTGAGTTAGATATATACTCACAACGTGGCTGTGGGGTAAAAAAGAGTGCAGTGCTAGGGATAAGTAATACCAAGAGTGATAAGGAAAGTGGGTAAAATTGGTTTGAAGAGCAAAAAATATATTTTATTAAAGTACAGCTCCTGACACCAAGGTTAAAAAATAGCCAAGACAGGGGAATTAATAAACTGTCTAGCCGTGGAACGTGGTCGACATGTTTCAGCAATTATTGGCCATGTGGCCTTGCTTTCTTCAGGACCTAAATTTTAACGCTGCTGCAAACAAAAAAAAACCCAAATGTGAGATAATATGTTCTATACATGAAAAATACTAGAAAAATACTGGAACGATTTCATTGTTAATTTTGTATGTCACCTGAACCTTCTAGGTGTACTCGTTCCGTTACTCCTTACCAATTCAGTAAATCACTGAAAAAGAAAGACATGGCATAAACACAGCAACCACCACCTGTCCACCACAGTAAACTACCTTATACACCATTGTACATTCTTAGCTCAGGTGAGATCTATATCCAGGATATTCAATCATTACACACTGTATTGTACTAGTGTCATGCGTAAAAATAGAATGTGAAAGAGTTAAGTACAAATTTCACGAACTACTTCTTACCTGATTAGTAAGAAGTAAACACCTCACCCCACCTGGCTGCGGCTCAGGACAAAGGCGAAGCACCGCTCTGGAAAAGGTGAGTAAATCAAGCAAGTGATTCACTCACCCAAATGTCAACAGAAGATTCACTAGAGGAGCTGCCGAGACCAATTGTCTAAGTATAAGTATAAGTATAAGGCTGGGGCACACCAGAGTATGATAATGTGCCAGTGTGACCCTATTGAACGGTATACTCGTTGTCATGCCCATTCACAGCCTCTACAGTCAAGTGTCCATAATAATGTCCACTTGTGATAAGCCGCCAGCTTCCAACAGACTTACTATTATTATGTTCATTAATCTTACTGCCACAAGTATTTCCAGGCAGTGATGCCATATCAGTTGCAGTGACTCCCTCGTTGTTTCTAAAAATACCAAGAGTTAAGCAGTGCAAGCTAATATGTAATGGACCCCTCGTGACAGACACAGCGCTTCGTGACACTCGGCAGCCCAAAGCACTGAACCCTGTAGGCAAACGCCGTTTCAGTCGGCAAATACCGAATACTGCATTATCCCCCGTGATATAAAGAGGAAAATACTTCCACGTTCACCTTACCTAACCGTCGGTACTCCAACGCGGCATCTGTGCCGTCTGGGGAGGTACCGGTAGAGTGTTTACACTCTCTTTTTAATTCGTACCCGTTGATTGGCCAGAACTACCCACGTGATGTGGGGAAGAGGCGCGTCATGCGTCGATAGTAATAGACGCACTGTGATTGGTTAGACGCTGCATAGAGAGTCCAGGGATTGGGTAGCTGCCCGGGTCGACTAGCCAATCAGTGGCAGTCACCACGTTGTTATGTGAATGTTAGTAAACACCATAGACTGAAAGCGTCAATAGACACCGAGCTATGGTGTTGGGCTGAGGCAGATCAATGCGATGTTCATGCCTCTAACCCTCCAAACATGCGTGCAAGCATTGCATAAAAATCACGAATGGCCAATAAACACCGCGCTGTCCAAATCATTGAAAAATGTTGAAAAAATGTTTCCATTGGACTAAGATGTTAAACCTGGCTGGAAGTCTACATAATGTTTAGCGAGAGCCAGACATAGTCCCTCTGTGCCTTGCAAAGATGGTAAGAGTCACCCTGAGATCAGCACATCACCACAGCAGTGGCGATGTACCCTCTGTTTCAGCATTACCCTCTGACAATCAAGGTATGTTGTCTGAGAGACTCCTTAGATACAAGAAGTTGGAAAGGATTTTACATTTATATACCAGCAAACCCTGACACTATTTTTAACCTAGGTCACACCGCAGAATATGGGTGATAGTATCAGAACGAAGACCACGGTATGTCGTCGTTCAACCCTGTGCGGTCGGTGCCAAGGGTCAAAACCCATTTTTGCTCTTTCCTAAGCAGGAAGTTACCCACATTAGTGACATGGGACGGGATGAACGGTTTTTCAAGGACCGTCCATTTGAATGACGTAGAGGGATGGTTCAAGGTGATAAAGTGATTTGTTAGTCTTGTAGCCTGCCTCTTACAGTTGATGGTACTTCTGTGTTCAGACAACCTCACCTTGATCTTACGAGTGGTCATCCCTACGTATCTAAGGCCGCAGGGGCAGGTGATCAAGTAGATTAACTTGTCGCTATTGCAATTGGTGAATCTCAATTGCCTCCATGGTCTAGATGTACCAATGTCAATCTCTGTGGTTTTTGACGTCTGGGCACAAGATTGACATGTGCCACATGAGTGATGACCGGCTACCGGGGGGAGGTCCCATAGAGTACCTAATGCTCTTGGGGTCTCGTCACGTGGTCTAGTATGGACCATTCGGTCTCTCAAATTAGGTCCTCTCTTGAAGGCGAATAATGGCTGTGGAATCGAGTGGGGTCCTGAATTCAAGATAGACCACCGTTTCTTTACTGCTTTTTTGATGTGATTTGATAATGTGCCAAAGGTATGCACAAAAGTGAGTCTCTCCAGAGGGGGTTTAGGTGGAGCAGGTTCCAGTATTGCAGCTCGGCTGTTGTTACTAGCCCTTTTCATGGCTCGATTTACCAGGCGAGGAGGATATTTCCGGTTGATAAGTTGAGTCTTTAATGCCGTAGAGTGCACCTTGAAGGCCGTGCTGGTAGAACAATTCCTCTGGACTCGCAAGAATTGCCCAAATGGCAAATTATCCCGTAATGACTTAGGATGATGTCTGTCATAAGCCAAAAGGGAGTTCCTGGACATGGGTTTCTTGTATAGTTCTGATTGTAAACCACTGGGGGTGGCATTAATCATAAGGTCAAGAAAGGCCAGATTCCGACCACCAATCTCTATGGTAAAGCGTAGGAAAGCATACCTTTGGCACATTATCAAATCACATCAAAAAAGCAGTAAAGAAACGGTGGTCTATCTTGAATTCAGGACCCCACTCGAAGACCCCGAGAGCAGTAGGTACTCTATGGGACCTCCCCCCGGTAGCCGGTCATCACCCATGTGGCACATGTCAATCTTGTGCCCAGACGTCAAAAACCACAGAGATTGACATTGGTACAACTAGACCATGGAGGCAATTGAGATTCACCAATTGCAATAGCGACAAGTTAATCTACTTGATCACCTGCCCCTGCGGCCTTAGATACGTAGGGATGACCACTCGTAAGATCAAGGTGAGGTTGTCTGAACACAGAAGTACCATCAACTGTAAGAGGCAGGCTACAAGACTAACAAATCACTTTATCACCTTGAACCATCCCTCTACGTCATTCAAATGGACGGTCCTTGAAAAACCGTTCATCCCGTCCCATGTCACTAATGTGGGTAACTTCCTGCTTAGGAAAGAGCAAAAATGGGTTTTGACCCTTGGCACCGACCGCACAGGGTTGAACGACGACATACCGTGGTCTTCGTTCTGATACTATCACCCATATTCTGCGGTGTGACCTAGGTTAAAAATAGTGTCAGGGTTTGCTGGTATATAAATGTAAAATCCTTTCCAACTTCTTGTATCTAAGGAGTCTCTCAGACAACATACCTTGATTGTCAGAGGGTAATGCTGAAACAGAGGGTACATCGCCACTGCTGTGGTGATGTGCTGATCTCAGGGTGACTCTTACCATCTTTGCAAGGCACAGAGGGACTATGTCTGGCTCTCGCTAAACATTATGTAGACTTCCAGCCAGGTTTAACATCTTAGTCCAATGGAAACATTTTTTCAACATTTTTCAATGATTTGGACAGCGCGGTGTTTATTGGCCATTCGTGATTTTTATGCAATGCTTGCACGCATGTTTGGAGGGTTAGAGGCATGAACATCGCATTGATCTGCCTCAGCCCAACACCATAGCTCGGTGTCTATTGACGCTTTCAGTCTATGGTGTTTACTAACATTCACATAACAACGTGGTGACTGCCACTGATTGGCTAGTCGACCCGGGCAGCTACCCAATCCCTGGACTCTCTATGCAGCGTCTAACCAATCACAGTGCGTCTATTACTATCGACGCATGACGCGCCTCTTCCCCACATCACGTGGGTAGTTCTGGCCAATCAACGGGTACGAATTAAAAAGAGAGTGTAAACACTCTACCGGTACCTCCCCAGACGGCACCGATGCCGCGTTGGAGTACCGACGGTTAGGTAAGGTGAACGCGGAAGTATTTTCCTCTTTATATCACGGGGGATAATGCAGTATTCGGTATTTGCCGACTGAAACGGAGTTTGCCTACAGGGTTCAGTGCTTTGGGCTGCCGAGTGTCACGAAGCGCTGTGTCTGTCACGAGGGGTCCATTACATATTAGCTTGCACTGCTTAACTCTTGGTATTTTTAGAAACAACGAGGGAGTCACTGCAACTGATATGGCATCACTGCCTGGAAATACTTGTGGCAGTAAGATTAATGAACATAATAATAGTAAGTCTGTTGGAAGCTGGCGGCTTATCACGAGTGGACATTATTATGGACACTTGACTGTAGAGGCTGTGAATGGGCATGACAACGAGTATACCGTTCAATAGGGTCACACTGGCACATTATCATACTTTGGTGTGCCCCAGCCTTATACTTATACTTATACTTAGACAATTGGTCTCGGCAGCTCCTCTAGTGAATCTTCTGTTGACATTTGGGTGAGTGATTCACTTGCTTGATTTACTCACCTTTTCCAGAGCGGTGCTTCGCCTTTGTCCTGAGCCGCAGCCAGGTGGGGTGAGGTGTTTACTTCTTACTAATCAGGTAAGAAGTAGTTCGTGAAATTTGTACTTAACTCTTTCACATTCTATTTTTACGCATGACACTAGTACAATACAGTGTGTAATGATTGAATATCCTGGATATAGATCTCACCTGAGCTAAGAATGTACAATGGTGTATAAGGTAGTTTACTGTGGTGGACAGGTGGTGGTTGCTGTGTTTATGCCATGTCTTTCTTTTTCAGTGATTTACTGAATTGGTAAGGAGTAACGGAACGAGTACACCTAGAAGGTTCAGGTGACATACAAAATTAACAATGAAATCGTTCCAGTATTTTTCTAGTATTTTTCATGTATAGAACATATTATCTCACATTTGGGTTTTTTTTTGTTTGCAGTAGCGTTAAAATTTAGGTCCTGAAGAAAGCAAGGCCACATGGCCAATAATTGCTGAAACATGTCGACCACGTTCCATGGCTAGACAGTTTATTAATTCCCCTGTCTTGGCTATTTTTTAACCTTGGTGTCAGGAGCTGTACTTTAATAAAATATATTTTTTGCTCTTCAAACCAATTTTACCCACTTTCCTTATCACTCTTGGTATTACTTATCCCTAGCACTGCACTCTTTTTTACCCCACAGCCACGTTGTGAGTATATATCTAACTCACATCAACCATCCTTATCCCACAGGAGGGCTAGTCCTTCTCTGTCGGAGCAAACAACAGGTTTGGTGTTTGTCCTCGGAGCCCCAAATGATGAAGGGCGGTTCCGAGTGGTGACTGATGGGTGCCAGAGACCGGATACAAACCTAACTTGGTTGTTATAGTTCTCTTTGTTTGGCTTTTTGGTAACCACCTCTGTTCTTGGTAATCACCTTTGAGATTCTGACCCTCTAATACTTTTGTGATATATGTAATTGGGGCGTGTATTAAGAGCTGGTCAATAAACTGCCCTTGGGTCCCCCTTAATTATATTTGTTGTTGATGTAAAGTTGAGCATCACACTGGAAATAGAAATATTCAGGTTCTAGAGCTAAAGAGGGGTAAATTTGAGTTAACATTGATACATTTTTATAATGCAGTGAACCAGACTGGCGACTGTAACATACAGTCTCTAAGTGAATTTCTGAGGGATAATGCTGACCACATGCCTCACCAAATACTAATTGCAGGTGATTTTAATACACATCCATGTGGAGATCCTGGAAAGACCGCTATTGGCCAACTGGGCTGTAACAACCTGGAAGGTTTCCACTTTGATCATTCACGGCGTGGAACAGAATTAAACATGCTAATGGATGAAAAAACCTTAATCACAGCAATGTCTATGGTGGCGGATCAAACTCTCTTTTCGATTCCCACATTTAAAGGCCATGCAACAGGTTCATACATAGACCATATTCTATTGTCTGTTAAACTCGCTAACACAGTTCTGGACTATTGCGTTCAAATGAGCATTTACAGCGATCATAACCCTATATGTATTAAAATGGGGGGGAAAATCTTTGAACAACGAAAACCATGTGTGGATCGAGGGTCCATAAAATGTATAAATGGAAAGCGTTGCTTAAAATGGTCATTGGTGAACTGTGAAAATCTGTATACCTCCATTAATAACATGTGTAGCCCTGAACTCTCAGTTTGTATATTACCTGCATCATCACCGCAACAAATTCTTGCATCCTTTGAGGACATTGCCTCAACAGTAGGGACGTTGTTAACGGTGTCAACCAAAGGGAATGTAAATAATAATCCAAAGTGGTTTGACAAAGCTTGCTCAAAGGCCAGCCGTGAGCTCAAGATTGCTCTGAAAACAAACCTAGAGATCCGGCACTCACTAAGGTTATGCGTGCCAGGTACAAAAAGTCCCTTGATAACCGAAGAAGAGAGGTAAAGAAAAGTGTTTGGGAGTCCCTTTTTGATCCTGAAACATTGAAAAATAGCTCCAAGTTTTGGGATATTATAAACAAACCTTTGTTTGATCAGCCAAGAAATTCCACTGTGGGTACAAACATCCCAGAGGAAGAGTGGGTCACTTATTTTAGTTCTATTTTTAAAAATAATGAGTCGCAGGTTGAATACATTCCGGTTAAACCTAAAGAAAACCTATTGCTCTTCTCAACAAATGAGGTTGTAAAAGGGATTGAGGGGCTGACAAGTAACAAGGCTCCAGGACCAGACGGTCTTCCACCGGACCTTTTTAAATCCAATATATCACTATGGGCTCCAGTCCTTACAGCCGTACTTAATGCGGTTGTGGCCCGTGGCTGCCCAAAGTCATGGGGGGTATCTACCATTGTACCCGTGTTCGAAAAAGGTGACCGCAATAGCCCCCTTTGCTATAGACCAATTTCTTTAATCAACTCAGTTGCAAAAGTAGTGGGGGGAGTAATTTTAAATAGACTGGTCACATGGTCTGATGAAAATAATGTAATATCCCCAATTCAATACGGATTTAGGCCCGGCCACTCTACGATTACCCAATGCCTAAATTTGTACCTAATCATAGGGAAGTACACTAAGGCCCGACATGGAACAATTCACATGGCGTTCATGGATCTTTCGTCGGCTTTCGATTGTGTGAACCGTAGAAAGCTCTGGGACGCCATGGTAACAATGGGCGTAGAGCAGAACTTAATTAATTTCTTAGAAGATATGCATTCCGATACGAGAGCTAACGTTAGGTACACCCAAGATTTGAATGTGACAAAAGACTTTGGAGTGTACCGGGGAGTTCGACAAGGATGCATTTTGGCCCCGTTCCTTTTTAATTTATATATAAACAACCTGGAAGAGCATCTTTTAAAAACAAATGCAGACTATCCTTATATTGGACGAACGGGACTGCCGGTTCTGCTATATGCGGATGACGCAGTCCTTTTATCCAGAACTGCTAACGGCCTTCAAACTTTACTAAATTCCCTTTTTACCTTTATGAAATCTAGAGATTTGAGTATAAACAACACCAAATCTTTCATAATGAAGGTTGGCCAAGGTAACAAAAAGCCAAATCGCCTAAACATTAATGGAGTATCAATACCCGTAACAAATACTTTCTCCTATCTTGGAGTCCTGTTCGACCACCAACTGAACTGGGGACCAGTAATACAAAAAAAAAAGGGAGAGGTAATCAGGGCAAATGCGGCAATATTTGATTTTTCGAAGAAAATGGGCAATAGCCCAGTTGCTGCATTACTCCAACTTTACCAGGCCAAGAGTGTCACTACTGCATGCTATGGCAGCGAGATATGGGGATACGCGCCATTAGGAGCACTAGAGATAGCTGAAAACAATTTTCTTAAACAGCTACTAAGAGTTCCTAGGGGTACAGCAAATTTCTCTGTACACGAAGAGCTGGGTATCCCATTTTTAAGTGATAAAATGGCAGTAAATCCCTTGGTATGTTGGCTAAATTGTTGGTTAAATGACGACATACCACTTACTCAGCTCATACTGAGAGAAGCGCTAACATGGGAAAATAAGCTGAAGGTCCCCTGGATAAAGTACCTGAGCAATTGTTTTAATGATTTAGGGCGACCTGAACTCTTCTCAACATCAAACTCCATTACGAAACTGGATGTTACTTTTGTGAAGAAGGCTTTTATCTCATCTAGATACCTAGCCAGGGAGACTGTAGAACTGAGGAAAGGTAGTGTACGAAAACATGTACTAATAAAAACAACTTAGTTCATGGAACCGTACCTATCATGGCAAATGTCAAGCTATGACTGTTTTTTGCTGACAAGGTTCAGGCTGGATTTATTCCACTTACTTCTGGCTGTCCCTAAGGGATCTTACCGTGGACAAGTGTTGCCGGCTTGCGGCTGCGACGAAAAGTCTCCGCAAGACCTGGCACACTTTTTATTCTTCTGTCCTTTTTATAATATACCAAGGAGGCTATATTTAAAACCTTGTCTTAAAAAGTTGAACTTTTCTCAATTCAGACCAGCACTTTATTACCTCCAGATGCTAAATAGCGAATGTACCCGGTTTGTATGTAGCTTTTTAAAATTGTCAATCAAATTTAGGAAAAGTATGGAAGGATATTAGCATTGTTGATTGAAATGATAATATTGTCTTGCTTTTAGAATATTTTTATCTAATAACCTGAATGTTTAACCTGCTAGTAACTTATTGCGAGCTTTTCCATGTTATGTCATTTTTAACCGTGCTTTTTATGTTAATATGACTCAATATGTGTATAGTGTGCTATGGTTTTATGGTTGTCACTTTAAACAACCGAATAAAGTTTTCTTGACTTGACTTGACTTATGCTTGTGAACACAATTTCCTGTTGGACGTATGGTTCTTGTGGGGTTAATCAAGGTAACACAGTTCAACTCTTTTCTGGACAGTTCGGGCAGTAGAGTTTTATAGTCAAGTTCTCCAATAAACATAGTGCCAGGAACAGAAACGTTTTAGGTCTAGTTAGAAGCTGCACATCTGCTCATTGCAAACATTCACCGATGTCTGTTTTGGTTGATCTAAATCCTAGACGACTGAAGCCTTCGGCATAAGAGTTTCTTTCTGAAATATAGAAGAAGTGGGCAGAAGTAAATTACGAGTATTAATTATTCAGATTTGCATACGCACCCTTACATCATGAGCAGGCATATTTGAACTTCCAAGAGTGAGTGTTTTTTTAGAGCTAATAAAAGGAATCTGCTTCTAGTGTATTGGACACTCGTTGAGTGTTTCAGATTGATAAGAAGATACAGTTGCGGGGAAAAGGAGGTAAAGAGTGGAATAAGAGCTGTGCTTTTCAGATTGCTTTTAAGACTTAAGCTCCTGGCAGTTTTTTAGCCATCATCCCATTATCTCGACATGATTATACTCCTGACTTGACTCCCACAACTCCCTAAGCTGATAATTATTCAATATCTTTTCAAGGTGCTGCAGCCCATTGACTTAGTGAATGTTGGAATAACTTGACTGTTCAACCAAGATCAAACTTTTTAGGGACTCTTCAGGTGCCATTCTCAGCCTCTGACAGTAATTTATAAAGGTGAGGACAGCTAGTGTGGTTATATGCGGTAGACCAATCTCGAGCCGTACCTGACTGGCTGACATGCTATTGATAAGTGCAAATGTGGTCCTGGTTGCTCTTCTCAAGGCTCTTATACAGTGATGATGCCCACATTGGAGCTTCATAGAGTAAATCAGGAATTACTTTGTCACTAAATATTTCCAAGATTGATGTGCCTTTTGGATATTTTAATTGGTTAGAGATGAGCCTGAATTGATTATGGAAAAGAAGAACATCAGGTTGATAGGGCTTATCATTGATGTTCAAATTAAAAATTTTCATCAATCCATACCCCTAAATACAGGGAGGACGCAGGTGTTGCTATCGGTTGAGTGTTGAAGCCTCATGAATGTTTGGTCTTGCAGCTGCTGAATTTCACAATTTTTGTTTGGGCTGCATTTAGTTTTAGGTCATTATTGAGATTATAGATGTTGAGTCTATTATGGGCCCTTGGGAGGCCATTTGGTATCTTATCAAGCAACACAGTAGTATCAGCATTTAGTAAAAGCTGCACATGTTGACTGCTTATTTCCGGTGGGTAGGTCTTCAGGTTAGCAAGTGATGTTCATAACTCAGCTGTATAAAGGTTAAAAAGTACAAGTGACAGCACACAGCAGCCACCCTTTAGGCCCTGGTCAGTTGGAATTGTATTTTAGAGCACAGACCCGGTGCCCAAGTTGATGCAAACCCATGTATCCATGTGCAGCACTCAAATTGCCTTTAATAACTGCTCTGGACTACCCCATGTTTGCAGTTTCGCCCACCATACTGTACTCTAAAAAGCTGGCATATAAGTACAGAAAAGTTAGTCCATTAAGCCAGATGTTATAGCAATGTCTCTTACTGTGTGAAAAGCTGCCAAATCATGTTTTTGTATGACATGCTGAAATGCAACATTTACTGCAGCACCCTTACAGAGATGACTACTGTCCCTTCTTAGTCTGGAAATACCTATTATCATATAAAATATTAGAGTACATTTTTCATCCTAACCATTTCCCAACTGCAGTGGCTGTCCTCTAACTGTTTTCCAGGATTAATGTTTCCTGCCTGAAATTTTGCATTGGGGCTGTGCTTTCACCGCCATGTCTTACCCACTTGCTTAAGCAATGTTCTTACCAAGCATTAACGTAACATTGTGGATATTTGTCAACAAATGAAAGGGCGCTAGTAAACTAGTGGCTTCCAGATAATCCACTAAATAAATCACTAAATTATCTTTTCACCCTGCATTGACCCACTATTCTAAGCTACAGTATTAGCGGAGGTATGGAGAGAAGTCTCTTCCAGTCCCACCTGCACTGTGTGGTCTCATTCTCCAACTGCCCTCCTCTGGTGATGATTGAATAAAATGGTCACTAACTGGGCAAAACTAGACCCCTCGCTGAAACAGGCCTTTATACTACTGCACCTGCTTCAATATTGGTAGCTCACCGCTTGGATAGCACTCATTGCCCCACAAGACACTGAAAATGTGTTTCAGGACAGATTCCATGAATAATGCTTATGGAGAAAATGGTGGTTGAGTCACCCTGTGTCTAAAAGCTGCTGGTAAAGTAGAATTCGAAGAAACTGTTGTTTGACTGCTCCAAGATTTTACAGTCTTTTTATGCCTCTCCATGGCTGTCATGAGTAAAGGGTTAAAGGTGCTCAAAAAACCCATGGGTGAGTACTTTCCCTTGTATATTACTGACGTCTAAACAAAAACAAAAAATATATATAAATTGGACATTTTCATTTAAATATAAGTAAATATTTACTGTGAGAAAGACAGCCTTTTTGTCCTGATCACCTTCATTTTTTGCTTGATACTGGTGGTCACTGAGTCTGACTGTGCTCTGGGCTCTGCTTACTAGACCCAGGGCCAGTGCCCTGGTTATAAGGTATATACAAATTAAGTTTAATTACAATTGGTACTGAAAGCCTAGCTATAAGTCCCAAGTATATAATAGGGCATCTAGATTTAGAGGCCCAGTAGACTTAATGCACTTAAGTGTGCACTAAGTGTGTTGCCTAGTGTCATTTTAAAGGCAGCACTGCTTTTCAAGCTGCCTCTACATTAAACTTATATGCAAATTCGACTTTGGAATTAAAAGTAGTTCCAAAGTCTTATACAACCGTATTTTTACATATACATCAACCCTAAGGTCTACCCTGGGTGGCCCAAGGGTAGGGTGCATTATAACTATAAGCAGGAACGTTATAAAATACTTTTTTATAAGCCCTTGTGAGGGAGAAACTGCCAATTCCATTGTTCCTATTGTAGGTTAACTAGCTCCATAGGCATACATGGGAATCATTTATTTGGGTATAAATATTTTTAGGAGTGATCTGAAATTATATTCAAGGACTTGGAGTGATAGTTATGATACATCCAACAACTTACCACTGTTAGATTTATAATAACTGTTACAGAATAGAAGTTATAGAACATTATTTTCTATAAGTCAAAATACAGCCTTCAGAGGCCCTCTCGTGATTGGCCAGCCTCTGCCAGGCTGAACCACTCTGTTCTAATGAGGTTTAAAGTGGTCCGCTAGGGAGACAAGGGATTTTCTGTGGGAGGAAACTGAAAATGCAGAAGCATAAGGCAGGATGGGGGTGGAGTAGCCAAACGGGCCTTCAAAGACGGAATGACACTTTAGGACAGCACAGGTTCACCCCCACATCCTGCACTCCCAGCCACACAAGAGCCCCTGTAATTTGATTAGTGAATGGGCAGTAAGGGCAGCATTAAAGAATCTTAGCCACACCAGTGGGTTGGCTTAGCCACATCTAAATCTTTAGGAGAGACTTTCTCCATTTTGAATTTTGGAAGAATAGTGATTTCCGCTGCAAGAATATGACACCTTTTGGAGGAAGTTGTCATATCTGAAGGTGGCACACTGCATCCCATTGGTCAGGGGTGCCCCCCTTGCTTGATGCCCAGAAACACTGAATAGATATTGGAGAATTGCCAAGCAACTCAGATCTGCTAACTGAAACAACAAGGAGAATAAGGACTGTCCATCCGGAACCCTGAATGATTGCACTCAGAAGGACTGCACTTGATGTACAATCTGATACTGCAAAATTCAAAAACAAAACAAGTGCCAACACAGATCAGTTATTTTCTTTTTCACAAGTGGAACATCGAAGGCAACAATGTAACCATAGAAACTCAATTTCCATCTGAATTAATCAAAATGTATTTTTCATTGTTCCAAAGAAATACACAAAAATACACTGCTACATTTCTTAAAAACTTTTATAAAGATCACACATCAAATTACACACATATATCTCTGTCTTTTTCCTTACATTCACACTAAATTCACATTCACCTCATTTTCTACATTCATTCAACCCACTTATATCACATCAGTTGCATAACAGTCTCAATCACACTACACTAACACAGAACCCAAACCCTAGCCCACTACCCAAAAGGGGACATTTTTCAGATCAATTAATACAATTCAATCACAAGATCAATCAAGAATCCAGGCCAAAGATCAAAATTATTTTCAACTGTTCAAAATTTTTGATTGTTTGAAAAACATGCACTACGCAATTGGCCTAAAACAAAGGTCGACGCGTTTCCAACCCTTCCAACTACAGGGTACTCTTCAGGACCAGTACGCTGTAAAACAAAAACAAATACCAAATAGCTTTAATCTCGGAGTCGTCACAACACTCTCCTCAACATCTATGCCTCACCCTAGAAAGGGTTTACCTCTTACCTTGCAACATTATGATCGCTGGATCAGCCGACCCATGCCTCCAGTCTAAATTGCCTGCAACAACAACATGAACTCATAGGGCCCGACCTCATGGCCCTAATTATAGGATGTTTATATATAATATAAACGCTAGATGCTTACAGTTCGCGTGGGGTGAGGATACACCATTTTCAAAATGTATATCTTATTGCACCGCTAATTCCTTTGATTTTAAACTGCAACGGAAAAACACAGTCATAAGCACGTATTTGATCTAAAGCCCAGTTGTTGGATTTCATGAATTATTTGTGCTGGACGCTCATACCTTGTATCCTTAAGGAAGTTTTTCTGCTCCGAGACTGCTCGTATGCCAAGTTTGCCGCTTCTACTGTACTGCAATAGAGAAGCGAATATATCTCTTAATATACACAGTTTTTAAAACAAAGACCTGCTTCCAAATGCTATATACGCGGCACCCCACTCCATGTAATATAACTATATACGCGACACCCTGCTCCTAGTAAAGAGACATGTCTTGTGTTTTGTAGAAAGAGCGTACCTTGAGAGGATGGGTCTTTGTCGGACAGAAGTATGGCTGTTCCGTATTTTGTTATTCAACCTTCACTGTCGCTTGTGTTCCTGGGGGAGAAAACAAATCTTTTCTTAATCCCCATAAGCGCACTACGTTACTTGCTTGCTTACTGCCACGTTCTCGGTCTCACTCTAGTACGGTCTCCAGTTCATGTATTCACAATGCGCCTCCTGGTCAAAACTTACCTTTCTCTAGCGGTTGGCTCCCAAATGGGTATTCTCTCATCTGGACCTGTGTATCTAGCGATCACTTCCTGTTGGTAACAGAAGTCTTTTTGCACATTCAGCGCCTCCCTCTGTGTTTAAGGGCTTATAGGAGATGTAGTCCCAACACGTTTTTCAGCTAAAAGGTATGGTTGAATTCATACTGATGGTCACCGCAAATGTTGATTCAACATGGGCATAAAAACTACGCTTGCTTCTTTCCACAAACTGTCTTGTGAATTGTAAATCTCCGACAGTTTATTCAATCCATCTATTGCTGTATTAAACTTGACAAGTAGCATCACCTCCCGTCTTGTCAGTTTTAGTTCCAAATCGCCTCTGCCATTATCGGATTTCACCTTAGATATTACAGTTCATTGCAGATCTTGGACGGTGTGAGAGTTCAACCTCCAATGATTGACTAAGGGGGCTGTAAGAACATTTTTGCTTATCCTTGACTTACGTTGGGTGATCCTAACTCGAATCTACTGGTTTGTTTTTCCTATGCAGAGCTTTCTGCATGGGCACCAAACCCCATAAACTACGTTTTTTCATTTGCAGTATGTGAAGGAATCATGTTTCTAGTGAATTGCATTATGGGTGTCCAACGCCCCTTCTTTTGTTGAGTCGCAGCAACCGCAATTTCCACATTTATGGTGGCCTGTTATCGGTGGTTAACCAACAAAATCTATCATTGTACTCATTCTCTGTTTTGCCATCGCTGCTTTAACAATTTGATTTGAAATGCTCCTATCTTTTTTAAAAGCAAAAGTGGGCCAATTAGCAGTGACTGGTGAAAATTCTTAACTAAATGCCAATTTTGGCAAATCACCTTTTTCAACAGTTCAGAATTAGGGCAAAAAGTTGACACACAGACAATTATTTCAACTGGAGCTTTTTCTTTTCTTTCCAGTAATGTTTTGTGTGGGGTCCACCATGTTCTTTTGATTAATCTCTTGAGCAGTTTTTTGGGGTAACCACGAACTAATAGGCGATCCATCAAATTGTTTGCATGTAGGATATATTCATCTTTAAACGTACAAGTACGTCTAATTTTTAAAAATTGCACGTATGGCAGATTTTCTTTTAAACTTCTCGGATGATTACTTGAGAAGTGCAATGCTTTGTTCCTATCTGTTGGCTTCTTAAAAAGTGTTGTCACTAGAACTCCATCCGCTGCATAGACATCAACATCTAGAAAAGCCATTTTTTTGTTTGAATAATTAAGACTGAATTTGATGTCTTCCGTTCTCATATTCAACCAGTCATGGAAGGATCCTAGATTAGCCTTGTCTCCTTTCCAAATCTAGGGGATATCATCTATAAAGCAGAACCAGCTCCCTGTATATTGACTAAAGGGATTGTTGTTGTAAACAAAAGTTACCACATATTTGGCCATATAGAGCACTGCTAATTCTGGGGCCAAAGGACACCCCTTTGCCACGCCTTTAAGCTGAAAAATGATTTTGCCATCAAAGTAGAAATTATGTTTCTTTAGAGCAAAACTCACCAGTTCTACAATAAATTCTGTGGGTATTTGTACTGGTTTTCTTCTGCTCTCCAAAACGGAGGTCAGTACTGTTAAGCCTTAATTTTGTGGTATCTGACTATGTAAGGACACCAATGTCAATAAAAGATCTCTATTTACCACACACCGCATTGACTCAAGTTTGTGGATAAAATCTGTTGTGTCCTGGAGGAAGGATGGAACCTCCTCCATGAAAGGTTTTAAGAAGAAATCCACAAACTTTGATATGGTTTCCGTTAGTGACTCACACTCAGACACTAAGGGTCTTCCAGATGGATGGGTTTTGTTTTTATGCGCCTTTGGCAGGACATGAAACAACGGAATTCTATAGGTGTTTATTCTGCAGGTATTCATACTCTTATTTGCCTAAGAAGCTTTAATCGTAACCCTTTTTCAAAATGTCAAACAATCCACCTTGCAAATCATGACAAATCTTTTGACATTATCCTATTACATTGACGATCTCCAAGCTGCTTTTGAACTTCTGCTGTGTATTCAGGTGCTCCCCAAACTACTATAGAGCCCCCATTATCAGCTATTTTTATAATTATCGATGAGTCATTTTTAAGAGTGGCCAGTGCTTCTTTTTCTTGTTTAGAAATGTTGTATTTCAAATAGTTTTTTCTTTTTTTCATCTCTGCAATTGCAGATAGCACTGTTCGCTCAAAAGTAATAACTTCTTTTGGAACTTTGGTTTCCGCGGAGCAGAACACAGATTTTTTTCTTTAGGCTGGTTAGTTCCATACTCTCTAGGCTTGGATTGTCCATAAAAAATGTATTGAGGCGAATTTTGCGACAAAACTCTATGGTTTCCATTTTAATTTTAACAAAATCCGTATTTTTTGTCGGCACAAATGACAATCCTTTTTCCAAAATCTTTTTTTCTGCAGTGCTCAAGATCATTTTTGACAGATTATAAATTGGAGAGACGGTTAGTTTTTGTAGTTCTGCCGTCTTGGGGACATCTCCCTTGACTGGTTAATTAATGTGCTTCTGCCATGTGGCCTCTGTTGTCCCCTTCCTAAAAAAGACGGTTGTTGTTTTTGGAAATTGGTCCTTTGGTTTTGATTTGGTCTACCTCCACTGTTCTCAGTTTCACTCCCACTTGAAGATGACGAGGACAGAGAAAGAGATAAAATTATTTTTAGATCTTTCTTGAAATTTAGGAAGGTACCTCGGGCCTCTGGCCATGAGTAGAAATCACTTTGAAGGTATGGGTGCACTTTTTCCAGAGAAAAGTTTCTCTCGCCCTTCTCTAATTTATTGCCCTTTTGATTGATGGTGTAATCCATAAATTCCAAGATCTCTTTCTCAACTTTTCCCAAAAGCGCTTTGCAATCAGTTATAGTTGGATTGTCCTTAAGTTCCGGTCCTAATTTGTTTTTTCTTTAATCTGAGTAGTTTTTCAGATTCTGAAAAACTACTCAGATTAAAGAAAAAACAAATTAGGACCGATCTACACAGACATTTCCTTGTTGAACACCTATAGGCACGAACAATTCCCGGGGGCTTGCAAATTAGAAATGTTCCCGTGATTTTCACGGAGGACCCCATATATAACAAGCATTTACAATGCAACGGTTTCGCCTTTGGAAAAGTTTGAGCTATTGGCATTGTAAATGACAAAATTTGTATTTATGTGTTTGTTTTGAAAACAGATAAATAAATGGCATTGTCATTTACATTGCCAATAGCTCTAACTTTTCCAAAGGCGAAACCGTTGCATTGTAAAGGGAGAGTTTGTTTGTTTGTTTGCAGAGTTTTATATAGCGCGAACTAGAACCGAACCGAATCAGTTATCAGAGCGCTTTACATAGCACCAGTTATGTTACATGAGGACACACTTTAATTTTTTTTTTTTTTTTTTTTTTTTAGGCACGGGGAGATTAAGTGATTTGCCCTGAATCACAGCGGGTTTTTGGCATTGTTACCGAGAATCGAACCCAGATCCCCAGGTCCGAGGTCGAGCGCCTTAGCCGTTAGGCCAACACCTCTCCCCCAAGTGTGCAGTCACCTCCTGTTCCCCGAGACTCACTCTTCCATGGCAGTTGACAAATACAAAACACTACAGGAAGCCTCTGCAGCGCTTCAAGCGCTATGCAGCAGATGTTTTATTTCCACACACGGGGTGTCCTTGACGCGATATTTACCACTATTGACGGGTAAAAGGTGGCGTCCGTTTCATTCTGCGGGAACACGGCCACTGTTAGGTAAACACGGCAGACTATGTCACGACGTACGTATGTTCTATATGCACGGATCTGTAAACTAGCCCGCAGTTAACCTCCTCCGCTGCACATGCGTGTAATGTCTCGGGGCTCCAACTGACCCCAGAGCCTGCTGGCGCCGGGACTGCCCTGGCCCCTCACTCGCCCCAGCCATCCGAGCAGAGGCCCCCCTTGCGGACTGGCTTCTGATCTCTGTTGCGGCTAGATTCATGCCCTGCGCCCCGCATCTCCCAGGAATTGTGCGGGCATAGGTTTGTTTTGTTTCATAGCAACAAACCGTGCCGGGGAATCAATCTGAGCCTAAGGTTTATAAACTCAGCACCTGTCACCCTGAGCCGCCAGAATGAAAACTTTCCACTGAATACGGGAGATGGAGAGTTATGCAACGGCATCAACAGGTTCCACACAAACAATAAACAATTAACAAGTCTTGAAACCAGGGTACCATTCCAGGTGGTTTATCGTAACGGCATCCACAAACGTTTTCGGAAAAAATAAAACAAGACTATGGATGACATTTCTGTTTAAAGGTTCTCCCGAAGGTACTAGAACAAAACCAGACTCCCTGCCAAATCCTAAAACGAACAGGTTCTAATCTTCCAAAGATTAACAGGTTGTGCTTTTAGGCAAGAACGTAACCGCTTAAACTACAATCCACCACCCATATATTCCTTCACTCAGCCGTGTGCAAAAAGTAACAACAACACAAAAATATCGGGTTAAACAAGCCTCTAAACCCTTGTATCAAAATAAATGACCTTTTGTGTGCCAAATGTTAGCCCATTCCGGACAAAATAACCATGGGTCCCGCCCTATCTCTTTTGACATGTTCTATTCCTGGCACGGTCCTCTCACTCAGGCCAGTACCACTCACAATCACAAACTTAACCCCTCATAACTGCAATAAGAATGAAGTATAAACTCATCGTATCTCTCTCAACGCTGCTCTAGAGCATAGCTCTTATTCTTGATAGCTTCTCACCTTCGGACTCGGCTCGCACAAGCAGAGACATCCCCTTGAGCCGCTCCACGTAAGTAGAAGAGACATGTCCGGTGCCCCGGTCATCCCATTGCCGGTCCTCATTCAAAGTGTAGACTTTCACACGGCGCCGTCCGACATGCTGTGGAGTGGGTCACGGACCCCTGGGGGCCACACTTCAGCGCGGGCCGCACTCCGTCATTTCCGCCTCTTACTGAACTTGAAGCTGCTCGGGAACCGCTGCCTATGAGGTGGCGGGTCCCCGGGCTCCTGGGCTTCGGTCCTGATGGCCCTGCGCCGCTACTCGTCGGCCATCTTGAAAGCCAACGCTCTCCCCTTTCTCTTCCTTAAGGGGAGCAACAGAATCAAAGCTACGGGCTGTACCCGAAGGGACTACGGAGGCCGCCTAGGGTGAACAACTGCACGTAAGCCCGCACCCGGCTTCCGCAAAGCAGGAAAGAGCGAGAAGTGGGTGATGGAACCCGAGAGCGAAACTGAAACTATTTTCACGTAAAATAACAGATACAAAAACTGGGCATCTTTCAAAGCGACAAAGAAGCCCAAAGCAACACAAAACAAACGTTTTTGGTTGTAAGGAGAGAAAAAAAAGATTGTAATAAAAACAAACGTCAGGTCCCGGGCCGGCAGCCAATCACAGCGCAGCCCGGGAAATGACGTCACGGGGGTGTCCCGGCCGGCAGATTCGGGGGCTTGTTTTTCGCACTCTCCCCTTCCCATTGGCTGGAAGGTAAAATTCCAGCCAATGGAAAGAGGAGAGGGCGGTACTTAAAAAAAGACACGGAAACGCCCCCGAATCGCGTTTTCACGGGGAAAAGTGATTGACGCTGATGTCTTCCAATGGCTAGCCTCCATTTATGGAGCTAGCCAATGAAAGACAGAGGCGGGACTAAGCCCCACACTGTAGGAACATAAGATTTCTCCTGGGCGGAGCTAGGAGCTCCGGCCCAGGCGAAACCTAAAAAGGACTATAGTTTTATAGAAACAAAGTGTAGCAGAGACCTGATGGTCCTAACGATTGAAACAGCTCAGAGAATTTCAAAACAACAGCTGGAAGAAATTTCAATATAAGAATCGGAAATTAAAGACAATCCAACTATAACTGATTGCAAAGCGCTTTTGGAAAAAGTTGAGAAAGAGATCCTGGAACCAAAATGTTTCTGTGCTCACCTCTGGTAGCTGGGCACAGAGCAGACACGCTTAACTTAGAAGGAAATGTTTAAAGTATTTGGGCAATACCTCATATAGTAACACAGTGATAACACCACAAAAAGACTCCACAGCATTTAACAAAAGAAAAGGTATGGCTATAAAAACGAAAGAAGAGAAAAATGACAAACAATCATATCTGTATAAGTTGAGAAATTCAATTAAAAAATTTAAAAAGTTGAAGAAATTAATGCAGTAAAGCACTTAGAAGCAAGTAGGGCTATAAAGGTTACTTTAGATCTTGCCGGATCGGGGATAAATCAGGGTTCAGGCTGCGATGGAGCACCAGCTGCCTACAAGACCCATGCAGGCCCTGGTAAGCAAAGCAACTTTCCTGGTCGCAAGCAGTGAGATGCATGGATCTTCTCCATGCAGTGAAGGCAATGCCTCAGTTCCAAAGACGGGTGCCGGAATTGAGAGACGTTGATCGATGCCAGTTTCTGCCATGCAGTTGAGGGGATGTGTTGATCTCACCAAGCTGCAGCAGAGACAATACACTGTCCAATGAGTCCATCTCTGGAGGCAAAGCGTTGGCTCTGAAGTGATGTGCCCAATTGATTCCCACAACTGGGTAGATATGCCAGTTCTGCTACAAGCAGACAGGAGATGTGTTGTAATTCGTGTTTCCAGTACCTGGGCCACTTCTAGTGAGTCAAGCACAGGAGCAGGGGTAGAGACCAAGCAACAGGAGGCAACTAACAGGCCCTTGGAGATCACTTGAAAGAAGGAAGAGTCCAGATCTCATTAAGCATGGTCAGAGAATAGGAGGCAGCAGGACAACAACTTAATGAAGCAGGATTTCCAATCAGCAGTCCAGTTGACTCATTGGTGCAGGACAGAGGTTGAGGTGTAGGTCTAGAAGTGTCTGATTTAATGGGGTCCAAGCCCAAGGACCTATACACAAATATGCCTATGAAGTGGGAGAGACTTCAAAGAAATGCTTTGAAGTGCACCTGTATATATTGGGGGCAATCAGTCCCTTGTATGGGGTCAGGTCACTACCCTTAGTAGTGAGAGGGTGAGACCCTTACTCCCTTCCTGCCCAGGAAGGGCCATCAGAATGCAGATATATTTAGATGGGTAGTCAGCCATACATATCCTTCCTGTGTCTGTGGCTATCTGAAGGGAATGCTCAAAGTGTAACTGCTACCCAACACAGATGTGTATTTGAGACAGGCTGCAAGGTACAAATAGCAAGATAATGCCAACTTTCTAAACATGGTACAAAAGGGGGTGGTGATGGACGGAGCATCTGAACCAATCAAACACTCACACCCAGTCAAAAGATCTGGGTTTGATCCATCACCATTCTTTAGCCCACTCTGCCACCTCAGTTCAGACATGGCTATATGCAAATCAGTCTGACCCTGTGCCTCATGGGAACAGTCCAGCCCGAACTGCCAAGCCATGCCTTCCCTTGGCCGGAAACAAGCTTCCGAGGACCGGTTTCTGGCATTCCAGCCGTCTTCAGCCACAGGGTCAGACTGATTTGCATATAGCCATGTCTGAACTGGGGTGGCAGAGTGGGCTAAAGAATGGTGATGGATCAAACCCAGATCTTTTTTAAGCCAGTGTTTCCATGTTTTAGAGAGTGAGCACATGCTCTTTAGCACTGGTTAGCAATGGTAAAGTGTGCGTAATACTAAAGGCAGCAAAAATGAGGAAAGAAAGATGGAGGGAGGCAGGCAAAACATGGGGGGGGAATGCCATACTAAGTCTGCCGGGTCTAACAATATGACAGTACAGAGAGAAAGCTGAAAGGTGGGCTCAATGATGGGGGTTACAGAGGGGGATAAAGAGACTCGTTCTATAACCTATGGGTCTCTGTTGATTCAGTCTTCCCAGTACAGTGAACTATGGGACCCAGGACCATGAAAATCCATGAGAGTACACCAGAGGAAAAATCATGGCTCAAGAAGGACCTTCGTGGTATTCATAATTTGCCTACATCAGTGGTGGGAGGTGTTTTGTACCAAGGGAACCTTTTCAGAAGTTAATGAACAAATGAAAAAAATGTATAGAGCATGCCCCAGGGGTCTTGGTGCTAGATGCATGGTGATTAAATGAAGGGAAGGGCTAGTGGATGCTGCCAGTGTTGAATGTGCCAGGGTTAATGTTTTTTTCCTGAATTGGAGTATTTCGTTCCTCAAAAGCCTATGAATTCCAATTCTTTGCTGTCAAAAAAAGGCAGTCGTCCTCCAGCTTGTCTGTGCAATTATAGTGGTGACCATAGCATTGTGCAGATAAACTATGCTAAGTTTGAAAGAGGAGATGTAGCTAGTGATCTTTTTAGTGATATAAGCAGGGCCTACTTGTGAAGAGCTTTAATGATCATTGGCACGGGTATTATCATTAGTCTCTTGTGCAGCCAAATCATGATTTTCAATGTAAAAGTCGGTGATGGATTTGTGTTTCTAGATATCTTAAATGGCCCTGCCATTGCATTTTGTGGCACCTGCAGCCTTTGGGAAAGGGTGTGGGAGAAACCAAAACAGAGGGAGTTGCAAGATTCACATCTTGATGAAACTGAGGCCTGCACTATCATTTTTCATGATAATGTAGGATAAGGGAAAATATTTTTCAAGTATACGCAAGATAAAGAAGAAGAAAGAGGCACCCTGGTAAATTGTAGTGGAGAATATGAGTATCCTATAAGGATAACTCAAAGGTTTCTGGCTGAGTTGAGACGGGGAGAGAATCCAGCTCCTCAAGCCACCAGGAGGGTGACTAAGTAGATGACCTTTTGCTGAACAGTGGGACTCCAGGATTGTCTCCATTTAGCCTAGGACAGTTCAAATTAATATATACATTGATTGAAATCCATTTGAGTAGTGTCTGAGTCATCCGTAATAGTGACCAAATTATAGGTGCTGTCTGCGTTGATTCATAAGTACAGCCAGAGGACACATGTACATGTTGACGTGAGTAGGCCTTAAGAATTAACCCAGCTGTATTTAGAGCAAAAATTATTGGAGGCCATCGTCTAGTTTCTCCCAGATAGAAATAAATGGAGTGGTTTCAAGGCCTTCTCACAGATGTCTCTGTACACTAAGCGAGCTGGAAGGAAAGTGTGAGAAATACTGAGGATCACAGTGTGTTTCAAGAGCAGAAGGTCAGCTGCCCCAACCTTGTCCAAGCCCAGTATTATATGATCCATGATATTCACTTGTGCTGATTCCTTTAACTGGAGTGCTTGGAAGCCAACCTGTCCACTGTCTTCCAGGGAAGGAGACTGCCATCACTGCATGAGACGTGACTCTTGAAGGAGTGCCAGAATCAGGTTCAACATGTTATTACGAAGGAATAAGAAGACTATTGTGAGTGATCTGCAAGCCCTAGTAGTGTGGGAAATGGTCTCTCCAAGATCATGGCTTGGAGTGGGAATTCTTGAAAGTGGTTGTTGCTGCTATGACAAAGAACTGAGACTGATGGAGAGGATATTGCTGCATCATTTGTTGTGCTAAAGCAGACATCGCTGGTCTGACCACAACTATGCCAAGGCAGACTTTTATGCTGCAACCAATAACAATGTCCACTGTAGACACTGCCGCTGTGACTGCCCTTGTGCCGCTATGACCCCAACCCAGTGATGGCACATCTATTGCACCTCAGTCTGTAACTCATAAGTGACCTAAATATTTGTCATGAGCCTTCATCAACACTGAGTGTCTGCAATGTCATCTGATGGCAGCGATTGCTGCTGTATTATACTCTGGGCTCCCAAACCCAGCCAGCTGCCAGAAGCTAGATAGAAGGGAACATTGTACTGCAGGTCATCACTGGCTGCCAAAGGAGAACACTGAGAACTGCACTGTGATGAGACTGAACCAAAGGTGACTCTATTGAACTAAGTCTTAAGGTACTGAACAGAGGTCATTTGTAGTTGAGCATTGATAGACACTCTATACCCTAGGAGGACCAGCCTGGACCAACATGAGTGGGAGACGCTTGGGTTAGAAGATGAGAGGGACAGAATCCAAAGCTCCATAATCCAAGTGCCAGTCTATGTTTCAATTGCACATGATATCAGTTCTTGTGAAGTATTTTATTTTAAGCTTCTAGACTAAAATACTTTTCAGATCTAAAGTAAAGCGTTGAGCTGTATAATAATTTATTGTTCTGCTGAGTAATTATTGATTTCTGAGTATGTGCATATCCACACTACATCCATGAGTAGCTTGTGACTGCTCATCATAAATACCAAAGTGAATCAAGTGCAGAAGAGGTTGTACTTAGCCCAGTTTGCAGAGTCATGGCCAGATACATCGTGGGACTTCAGAGACAAACAACTCCATCCCCGAAGGCTGAAGGCCAGAAGCCTCTGCTTTCCCAGTGGTCCTTCAATAGGACTTGACATATAGTGCAAAGCAATATATGCAAATAAATAAATATGTAGAAGATATTGCCACTGGTGGAACATTTCCCACAAAAGTGATGGTTGTGTAATATGCAGGCTAGGAAAGGTATAATAACAAAACATTTACAGTGATTTTCCAAGGCAGTGTGAGCGTTAAATAACCAACATCAATATGTGAAGAGTCAAGAGTATTATCCAAATTGAAAGTGATTAAATTAATATGTAAAGGGAAATTAATATTGCAAAGAAACCAGTGCAAATGTATTACACATGCTTGTGTGTCAAAGAGTATATTCACTTGATGTCATATGAACATGTCCTTAGTAAGTCTGATAAATGTATCTTCAGCAATACCATTGCATGTTGGTAGCTAACATACAATAACAGCCAAACCTGAAGTAGTAGCCCTTGAAAAAAATTTACAGGCACAAATTTCTGATCATTTTGTATAATTTCTGAATTTTACAATATGCTTAACTTCTCAAATGCCTCAAAACTCTGCTTTACACAAACTAAAATTCGTTTTAGCAAGTTTGAGGCTTGTTCACACACAAAAGGTTTAGCTGAGAGACATTTTCTACTGAAACCAGTCTCCTGACAGTATCTTGCAAAACCTTTTTATGCAAGGTTGCAATTATGTAAAAACATTCATAAAAAATACTTGCAACCCATATGTTCCTCTAATAGAATAATTTCATGATATGTGTATGAAGTTTTTGTGAAATGTGAAAACAAAATATGTTTTTTGCACAACCCTAGTACTTATCAGTTACTCAAGAAAAAGTAATGATTTGCAGCCAGCGACTGAAATATATAGCTTTCAAAATAAGAAAAAGCACTTTACTAACATTAACACCACAAACTAAGGAAGGGAGAGACCAATGGAATAGACCCATCAATTAACTGGTGATATTTAATTGATAGTAAAACACAGCCTACAGAAAAACATTGTTGCTGCTCACACCAAAAAGTAAAATAGAGAAAGGGGAGGAAACAGAGTCTATCAAATATTGAAAGTGCATTTGTTTAAGCCATAGATGTCAAGTGGTCATGTAAATGGTCCACCAAAGTTTTCCATTGGGGTAGTGCTTTCAGTGAGAGAATTCATCAAAGTAAAATTGCCAATTTTCTTAATGAATTTGGTTCTCCAGTAGGAGTTGCCAAGAACCAACAACACCACTGTACTGGTACTCAATTGACATTATTCTTGCATCTTTAGTTAGGTACATATTGGCATATTTATGAAAGACTAGCATCACATTTGCACAACACAAAGTCATACATGCATGTAAGTTAGATTTATGAAGGAATACAAAGCCGCTTTACTGGGGCCGGACTGGGAACCGAAACCGGCCCTGGTCATTCGCTCAGCCGGCCCAGGGTGTGTGTGTGAGGCTGAGCTGTTTGCTAGGGCCGGTTTCGGACACTTTTGTTATAGGGGCTTATTTTGCCGACCCTGGTAACAAAAACAGACCCCAGGGACCCAAAGCCATCCACCACCCTGGCGGCCCACTGGAGAAATGCCCGGTTCCCGCTATGGCCAGTCTGGCCCTGCACTTTGTATGGCATAGAAAAAATATGCAGTAAGGCAATGCAGCACAAATTGCTGCCTTGCCCTACTCTGCACAAGGGAGGCATTCCTTGCACAAAACTCCAATGATTTTTGATGCATTCTCAGATTTACAAGGACTTGTAAGCCTGTCAAAATATTAAACCTTCCCAGGTGAAGTGTAACCAGTGCAAACATCTTTATTTCTCTTAGTTGTTACATTTTGCAGCACACAGAAAGAGGAAAAACTCTCAGAAATGCTTTTGCTTTTTCCAGATATTTGTTATTTGCTTGGTGGAAGAGATCCAAGATAATCAAATCTGCTCTGGGGAGTAGATTATGATCTCGATATTGTTTATATATGTCTGTATTGACGCTGATTTGTAACTGTTTTTTGAAGCTGACTATGCCCACATTAGAACACACTGACAGATGAATTATGACTGTTATCTGATTTGTTCATAATTAAGTTTGCTGCTAAAGGGTCTTGGGATGAAATGTTTTTAAGTAGTATTTTTAAATCGTTGTTTTATGAGAAGTTTTTTTTATTTTAAACTGTATTCCTTTTTGCAATGATCAAGTGATTGATTGAATAAATATTCTTCAACTCTCAGGAATGTTTTTTTGTGTGAAGGTGCCTCTACCTGCACAAAGGCATTCCCAGAGGCACCCTTGTACCATGATATAAGCCTGCATTGCCGATAGGTTGCTAAAACGACACCAGTGCAATGGGAAAGCACAGGAAGGTGCCATATTGGATAAATACAGTGCATTCCTGCCCTTTCCCAGTGACTCAATGCTGCGCAGCAAGGTGACTTGCTGTGCTGTCCTTCGCCACTTATTTCATAAATATGCCCCATAATATTTATGTTAAAGAGCTAGCAGCCAGATTCATCAAACAAAAATCAGCTCGCAAAGGGCCAGATTCTGAGAATCTGGCCCTTTGCGAGCGGTATTTTTGCATTTGGGATGCATCATCCCAAATGCAAAAAACGCTAATTAAGAATTCGCTAAATTGCGATTCTTTGCATTTAAGGAATCTCAAATTGAGATTCCTTAAATGCAATGCATGAAAGTGAAAAATATAGCGAATTCGGTATTAGGGCACCCAAATTACCATGAAGTACAACTTCATGGTAATTTGCAAAAACTCTGAAAAATACACTAAAGTGCATTCTTCAAAGTTTCATGTTGCGCACACACATGCCCATTCATTCCTATGGGCCTCTAGTCCCATAGGAATAAATGGAGAGATATTCCTTAATTGCGACTCGCAATTAAGGAATTATTAGAAATCGCTATTTTTTTAGTGATTTCTTGATGCATAGCATTTTGCTATTCCTTAATAGCGATTCGATATTTTTCGCTATTAAGGATTAGCAAAATGTGTTCCTGATGAATCTGGGGGTTTCCATTCTAGTTTGTTATTGGTTTTGGTGTCTTTCTAAACAGCAGTAATCATATTGCTGCCCAAATACTTAAGCAGATTGGACACAGATTAGAGAGCTGTTTTTTAAAATAAATTGTTGTGTCATTGTCACAGGTACATTGTTGTGTTTAGTGAGATCTTCCTTTGTTCTCCACATAGAAATGTTTGCTTGACTCTTTGCTTGATTGTTGCAAGCCAGCTTTGAGCTTGGGATTCCATTTGATAAAGTTCATGTTTGCAAAAACCAGATGTTACATGATGTGTTTTTAGCCTTGGTTTTAAAAACTCCTAATCTTAACATATTCCAAAACTCTTGTTTTCCTTAAGTGATGATAGCTGAGGTGCTGTGAGCTAACCCACCAAACTTTAATTTGGCAGAAAAATCAAAGCATCCATTTTTCTATTTTACAAAAACTATAAATACCCAATTTCTAGAAGGGTCTTTCTTATTTCTCTTCTTTCTCCAACCCTTCCTCTAATTCCTTTTCTCATAACTATGCTGTCTTTTATCCTCATCCCACCTTTCTTCCTACTCAAGCTTTGTCATCCTACTAAACTCCCACTAACTCTTTGCCATATGGCAATTCAAAGCACTCTGAACAAGGCCCTTTAGTCTACTACTATGTTCTTTTTCGCTGTACTATAGGATCTCCACTGGAACTTTGTGAGCAACTGGTTGAGGAGGGATAACCCTTCTCAAGTAGCAACCACATATCTTGTCAGGGTGAAACACAAGCTAACCCCAAATTAACCTATGCTTAACCCTCTGATAGTTTGACACAAAACCAATCAGGTTTAAATTAGAGGCAACATGTAAAGTATTTCTGCAACACTTCAAACAGTAATAAAGTGAAAATACAACCATAGAAAAATCCCTTGCTAATTTAGGAGACTCAAGTAAAATGTAATAAATAATTTGATATCAAAATGACAAAAATCAGTGGAACCGGAGACATACAGCTTTGAAGATTTAAGTAGAAAAGTGCATACAATTATGAAGCATCAACTGTAGTTCTCTGGTTACACCAGGACAAACTCACAAGGTCAGGCCAACCACAAAGGACACCAGTCTGAGCATAGAACCAAGTCTGTCCCACTCAATATGCCGTCTTTGTGGCGTTACTTTGCGAGGCATCGCGGCTTCCGGCTTTGGTTCTTAAGATGATGTGTGTCCAGTCATTGTGGGGCTTTGCCTTACTCTGTATCGGTTCCAGTGAGCTGTGCAGTGAAGGCTGATGGGGCTTTGCATTGCTTTGCATCAGTTCCAATGAAGCTGGCAGCTGAGTGACGAGGCTTTGCGTCATCAAGCAGCAATTCAGTTGAGGCTGGCAGGTGTGCCACAAGGCTTTGAGGGGCTTCACGTCAGTTCAGATGGGGACCACAGCTTGGCTAGTAATGTACTTTTATCCCCACTTGCGTGGGTCCAAGACTGGAGGGGCAGCATTCAAGTGCAAAGTTAAAGAAAGTTGGTGCCACTCTGATGGGCTAGGGTTCTAGAGGAAGATCCTTTTCACTTGAGCAGCAGGACAGGAGAGTAGCAGGGCAGCAGAGCAGTGGTCATTCTTGTAGCAGAGCAGTAGAGAAGTCCTTCTGATATTTCCACAGGTCCTGAGCTATACTAAAGAGTCAGGACAGAGGGTCCACTATTAATCCGTTGTGTCAGCTTTGAAGTTGGAAAAGTTTCTATAGTGTTCCACACTCAGATGTGTTTTTTACATTTCCTTGCTACCTGCCCAGGCTCCACATTGCTTGGGACCTCAAAAGACTATTATGAAACCCTTTGTGAGTATGCTGAGGCAGAGCCTTTGTGATGTGTAAATGTGGTAGGTGACATCTCCGCCCCCATCAACTCAGAGACGTCCAATCCTGCCAAATCCTATTCACACTTTGTCTCACTGTCTGGGAGAGCAACATACAACAATCAACTGCCAGCTACATCTAGTCATGTGGCTTAGGATACATCAGGTACCAAATGGTTAGGACAAGAAAATGACAACTTTCTAAAAGTGGCATTTTCAGAATTGTGACTTAAAGTCTGACTTTACCATAAAATATGGTTTTAAATTGGAATTCCTCAGACACCACACTTGACATTCTTACCTGCTCCCAAGCAAACATTATTGCTATTTTATCCTAAGGGAGAGGTAGACCTTGCAATAATGAAAGAAGAATTTGAGAGTCTTTCACAACTAGCTCATGTAAACCTAAAAAGTTCTTGTCCTGCTATGGAAAGATAATACACCCTGCCATATGGGCTGTGAAGGGTCTACTTTAGGGGTGACTAATATATATTAACAAGGAAGGCTTAGGCTTAGCAAATGGGTTATTTTGGAAGATAGAAATGGCAATTCAAAACTGTACACAGGCTGCAATGGCATTCATGAGACGTGTTTAATAGGCTACTCAAGTGGGTGGCTCAATCAGTGCTGCAGGCTCACTAGTAGCACTTCATTTACAGGTTCCCTGTACATGTACTACCACCTTACTGAGGACTTACAATTAAATTAAAGGTGCCAATTGGGTGCAAGCACATTTTCCCATGTTTAGCTTGAAGGATAAAGCAGAAGCCCTTTAGCACTGGTTAGCAGAGATAAAATGCCATGGGGAATGTTCACGAGGAGCTATAGCGGAATTAACTGCACTTTATCGCAGCCAAAGTCGTGATAAATTTACTAACCCTTTCATAAGCTGGTGCTAACAGCCCACAGCACCACTTTTCCCGTGATAGCAGCCGCAAAAACATCGCCACAGAGGCCCCCGCAACTATCGCTAATGAGATGCACAGTAGACGTTCCCGTGAAAAAACCAGCTACAACACCACACCTCAACATTCAAAATGACCAGACAGAACCGCGAACAAAACGCGTTAGCAGCAGGAAGTTTACACCTGCTCTGACCTAGTGCAAAGTTGGACCACAGTCTGCACCACAAAAGTGAGCACAGCCCACAGCCACACCTGAAGACAAACTGATGCCATGGAGCAACTGAACATGCAGCACGGATACCCGAGAGGGCCAAAACCCCCACCAACACCACACCCATACCATGCCCGCAACATCCCCCTCCCGGGCCCAAGCCCAAACCCGGACCAAGAAACTGCACACCAACACCAAGAATCACAAAACAAATATGTTGCCTGAGGTGGCATCAGCAGGAAAATCAACATACATGCCTGGCCAGAAAATGGAGAACCAGTCATACAGCAATGCAATCACAAACACAAAACACCATACAAACAAAAATATTAAACAACCATTTGGATGAGTCCTAGCGGGTCCACACTGGACAATCAGTAGGAAACAGCCTGGAAGTCGAAATACAACAGAAGAAGGTGTGCCATGGGCCCATCAAAGGAAAGAGAGGGAGAGAGTGAGGGAGAGAGACAGAGTGAGATGGCACCTGGCACCACATGCCAATGTTGCTTGTGTGTGTATGGCCATCCGTACACAATGAGCCCAAGGCTGTGTTCCAATTGCAGCCACAACACCACGTCACATTCTGAAACTGCAAGTAGTAGTCAGACAAACTTCCAGGATGTAGGCTCCATTGTCCCAATGCAGAAGGCTGGAGTGTGATGTATTCCTATAGGTTCTGTATCGATCCCCCTATTCCTGACCCTATTCTGGTTAACAAGTTAACTAGCAGCCATCCCATGAGGCAGAAAACACCCATGATGCAGGAACCGTTATCTGATAAAGCCACACTACGGCACAGGAACGTGTTATCTGATTAGGTCATAACGCTTGCCATCTAATTAGACAAGCGATATTCCTCCAGCCCCTGATAAGGCATACGGAGTTCTCAAAACAAATCAAACCTATGACAGACCTGGGAAAAACCCTGCGGCCATTGTTTTGATTTCACCGAGAACTTCAGCAAAAGAATGTGCTAACGACCAGGTCGTATGACATCCTTATTGACGTATCTATGTCCATCCTTACGTCAATCTCGGCACCTTAAAGGTATAAATATTACCGATATTGCCCTATGCAAAGACACGCGGTGGTGACGAGATCGGAGCAGCCAGACTTGCCGAAGCCCAGAGCAGAGCAGACCCCGCTGGCGCAGCCCCGCCTTCCTGACGCGCTGAGAACGAGACGCTGCTTTCTCCTGCCGAGAAATCCAGCTCCGGCGCTTCCGGGTAGCCCTCGCAGGCAGCCTGGAATATCGAGACCAGAGACGAGAGATACCATCCCTCATTCATCATAGATTCCAGGTACAGAACTGAATAACCCCTTGCAGAGAATTCTTTAGTCAGTCACTTGGCAAAACAAACTTAACTTAAACTGTAACTTTCTATTCCCGCCCACGTATTAGGCTTAGGTCAGGTACACGGGGTAGGCGTAGTTAGAAACACCAGTTGAGTACGATTAGTCAAATGTAAATGTGTATGTATTCATTTTATTCATTTTATTCATTTTATTCATTTTAAACCTTCATATGGCTTAGAAACCATATCAATGTTTTTACAGTATTATTTTATACTTCTGCTTTTATTGTATGCACTTTACTTAACCATAAGTATTGCAATAATATCGATCCATTTCTCTTGTATGAGAAAAGAGACTGATCAATAAATAACATCTTTTATTGAACACGCCCGTCTCTTCCTTTTCTCTACAATCTGGTGAGACTAAGAATGCACGTACTGACTGAGTAAAATAAGTCGTCTTTTGTTTTCACACGACTCTAGAGATACACTCTTGATTAGGGGAGAGCAAAGTTGTCATGTTCTATGGTTGTCAGAAACTAAATCCCTTCTTGTCTATCCAGGGAGGTTCAACTCCTCCTTGCCTATTCGAGAAAGTTTCTAGTGAACTCTGAGCTAGCTGGCAAAACCCAAAACTTTAAGTCTAATATCGACAGTAGTAGACCTAGTTAATGTCTGGTCTAGGCCTATACTATTGAAGGTATTATTCCAATGCGCAGAGCCTATTGGGATAATAGGAACTACACTACATGGCGCCCAACGCGTTTGGAAGGGCGATAAAACTAACGTGAGACATTTAGAGTAACTCAGTCGTGCTTTTTCACTCAGACCCCTTTTTTCCCATAATACTCCAAAGACGTCTGGAGTGGGTAAAAGGTAATATCCGCCAGACCTCGCAGGAGGAAACTCCTATGTATGGTTCTTGGTTTAGTCAACGTTGAAGGATACACTGTTCCAAAATATTGTGCATCTAATCTTTGTTTCCATAAGAAACCTGATCTGCAAACAAACTAAATAACCTTCCTGTCGGTAAAATGGTAGACAGTGATGAAGAAAGAGAGACAGTTAGGATAGCAACTGAACTCGCAGCAGCTGATAATGCACTGCTAGACACAGACCCGGATATAATACTCATCCCGGTCATCAAGAGGAAATCTATAACTTTAAAACTTATAGAAAATGGACTGACACCTAGAGGTGGCACAGTCATATTCGTGATTGAGGCACACGAATATCGGCAGACAGAGGTATATTATTCATGGATACACTTTCCAGCAGCAAATGCTGTAACAAAGTACTTCCACTATTACAAAACAGAGGACTCTCCTAATGAGTACACTCCTTTCGAGGAGGTGGAAGTACCACTTAAATTTCAAGAGCATCTGCTCTTATTTAATGGCGCCCTAAAACATAATAATCACATCACCAGGCTCGGTCCATTAGGTAGACCAGGAGCAACGTGGCCGGTCCTAGCCGGATACACACCACATCCAGACATCAATGGGATGTCTCAAGCAGAGCTTTTAACACAGCTAAAACAATTAATAAAATTACATAGACAATTAGTCCAATATGTGATGCGGACTTCAACAATTCAACCAGCAATTAAAATTCCACAGCTGACCCCTCATCAGGGGAACACAAATAAAATTACACCACAGAACATACAATCCTGCCTAGGTAAAGTACCAGCTAAACGGGAACAAATACCATTCTGGTTAGCACAAAAATATCACCCAAATAGAGGCGGTGTTTCCAGACACCACCCAGTTAGAAAAACACAGGATTCTGACTATCTGTCTTCCAATGGGAATCGCACCACACGTGGAGGACTGTGACACTTGGGGTACAGTCTTTGCTTCCATTTACACAAAAACGCACGGTGTTCCATCCATTTCGGTAATACCAGATGTGCTAAAACAAATTCAAGACGAATACGGTCCAGAACCCGCTTTAACTCTTGGTATGAAATTACTAAAAGACTTCAAGCAGGTCTCGGCTATATTATTAGCCAATATAAAGGGAGAAGCAGCAAACGTGGCGATCCGCCAGAGGTTAAAGGAGACAGATATAGCAGACCAACCAGCTGAAATTGCCAGAATTATAGAAAAATCCTATGAGGAACTAGGTAGAGATAGTTTAGGTGGAATACTAGTAAAACCACAACTGATTGAAAGTCCTGAAAAAATATTTTTTAATAATAATTCTACATCACAAAAAAAGAGCTGGGATGGAAACAAACAATCCAATCCTAAAGAAAAGAAATTCCAGTCCAGAGGAAGGTCTCCTCGGCGGAGAGAAAAATCTCCGAACCAAAGACACAGGTCACCCCAAAGTGACCCCTCCGGGAAAAGATATAACCTTAGAAATAGGGATAATATAAAGAAGCCTGATAGATATCAAGACATTGATACACGTCCCTCTCAATCTTTTCAGACTTCCTCGCAGAAATCGGAAAGAAGAGGACGATCAGAACAAAGAGAAGAGCACGCCAAGTCCAAAGACAAGGAACCTGCTCATCTAAAAAAGAAATTACAATTTCCAAAAAAGAAGGTAGCCAGTATCAAGGTAGTTAACAATGCGGAGAATATTGAGGACACAACTGAAAAACGGAGAATGGGCTCAGACAATGCTAGACAGCGCAGCAGAAGTGAGCATAGCTCGCAAAGTCCTTATGAATCTTCTGGAGACAGTGGACACGAATGAATATCTTCAAGTGGAAACTGCAGACACCAGAGTTAGCAAACCTCACAAAATATATGAAATAACTTTACGTATAGAAGGGGATAAGACTAGAAAAATAAGGGGACTATTTTGGGATAATCTCTCCAAGGGCTATGACATCCTTCTAGCTGAAAAAGACTAGCCACCAGAGTTTGTCAGGGAGTGCCCTCATGGCGAAGAAATAATTATGCCTGCCTTCTCAAATCATATCCCAATTCATGAAAAATACACACTTGCCAGAAAGTGGGCAGTAGCTCAAGCTCCTGCTTTATATAAAAATCATGTAGGATGGGATGAGGACTCTCCTCCTCACAAAATCCAGTTAAAATCACAACCTACTGCACAAAGACAGTACCCAATTAAGCAAGAAGCTAAAAAACAGGTAAAAGAAATCCTAGATCAACTAGAATACCAGGGGGTGATTGAAACTTGCACCTCACAAATGAACAACCCTTTGTTTCCGGTCTCCAAACCAGACAATTCATATCGTCTAGTTTTGGATTACCGACACCTTAACTCATGTTGCAAAACTTTTGCAGTGCAAAACTCGCATAGTGCTGCACTAATGAATAACATAGTGCGCAAAAAATACAAAACAACATTAGACATCTCTAATGGATTCTTTTGTCAAAACATAGCACCAGAGAGCAGATATTTGTCTGCATTCTCAATAAATGGCACTCAAAAACAATTCTGTCGGTTAGCCCAGGAGTACAAGAATAGCCCAGGGGTATTCTCAGCGAGAGTAACAGAATTACTACAAACATATGATGACGAAGCATTATCTTATGTCGACGACATATACTTAACAGATGATGACTTGGATACTCACTTGAAGAGAGTAAACACCATAATACTTGGGTTCGCAGCAGAGGGTTACAAATTCAACTTTAAAAAATCCAGAATTGCCCATCTAACAGTCCTGTTCTTAGGATACGAATTATCAAGTGAAGGCAAAAGCCTGGCTGACAATTTCCTAGAGAAATATGCCGTACTCCAAGCACCTAGAACACTAAAAAACCTACAGTCAATTCTAGGCTTCCTAAATTTCGGAAGAACATACATCGCAAATTACGCGGAAAGGGTCAAACCCCTTTATGATCTAATAAAACCAGATTTTAAAAGAACCAATTGGACTCAAATACACACAGAAATTTTGAGATCCTTACAAACAGACATGTTAATTAAAACAAAATTAGAAACACGTGATAACACACGCAATCTTGTGATTCGAGTCATCCCAGGAAGATGCGGATTCACATACCTGACCTCTAATGAGGGAGAAAAGGTACCAATTGCATTCAAATCACACTTGTACACTAAGGCTGAAATGAAATATAGCCCAACGGAAAAAATTCTTACTGCAACACAGACAGCTATAGCAAAAGAACGAGCCCTGGCACAAGGTAAACGAATAATAATCGTGACACCAATACCAGCCCTAGAGGCTGTAACAAAAGCAAGCATTCCAAATGCTAAAGCGCTCCATCCGAGATGGATACAATGGGCTAATTCTCTTGCTGCAACAGACGTGGCATACAAATTTGATCCTAACTTAAAAACACAAGAATTTCTCCAATATGAATTTGAATGTCCTCCGCCGACCGAAATTCTGCCTCTAGAACATTACGGCTGTATAATATATACAGACGGATCAGCACAACCCGCAGTAGGGGGTAAACAAGCTTACAGTGCTGCGTGCGCGATTGTTAAAGGTCGCTGGCACGAAGGAAAATTCAAACCGGCTATCACTAAGACACAATCTCTAGGAGATTGCACAGCTCAGCGAGCTGAACTACTGGCGTTTAAGATGGCGCTTGAAAATACCGATCGAGAATTCCTCACACTCATAGTGTGCGATTCGTATTACTGCGTTCAGTCTTACAATGAATACTTGCAGATCTGGCTTCAGAATGGCTTTAAGGATGCAAAAGGAGGCACAATCAAGCATAAGATGCTCTGGGAACTAGTAGTTCTTTTACAAAAAGAACTACCAAAGACTCACGTGATACATACGCTGAGTCATCAACGTGATGGCGTTCACATTGCAGGGAATTCATTGGCTGATGAGGCCGCGAAGGCAGCTGTGCAAACGGCTTCCGTAGCTGCCATCACACGGTCAAATTCAAAAATAGACAGCGAAATATTACAGGCTGTCAGCGCTACAGAAAAGGATTCGATAGAAACACTCCCGAAAGGCTTTCCAGTAAAATACTCATACATAACTGATGCAAACAATGTTCCTTTTGCTCAAATCCCTGGAGTGGGGGATAGGGCAATTCCAAACATGGAACATAGGTTAGGACTGATAATAGCGGCACACGAAGGGCTTGCTTCTATACATGCTGGCGTCTCAGCCACAGTATCATTATTAAAACAGAGATACTGGTGGCCACAAATGAGAAGACAAACAAGGAACTATGTTTTAGAATGTGAAATATGTCAAAGAATGAAAGTATCAACGGTGAGACGTCCAGCGCAGACGCCCCTTCTAATCTCGGATAAACAATTAGCCTGTGTTTACCTAGACCACTGTGGTCCCTTACAAAGGGATGGTAACTATAAATACATCTTGGTTGCAGTGGACTCGTGCACGAGATTCATATGGATGTGGCCCCAGCGAACGGCTGACGCCAGAACTGTTATAAAAGATTTGCGAGTCTTTATCGGCACATACGCAATTGGCATGCTGCATTCGGACCATGGTCCTGCTTTTAGCTCTAGGGCTTATAAGGAGGCAATGGTCAGCATGGGCGTTACATTGCGGTACTCTTGTCCATTTCACCCTGAGGGGAACGGAATTGTAGAAAGAAAAAACCGTGACATAAAGCAATCTATAACGGCAAAGGTATTAGGTTCGGGAACTGGGTGGGTCAAACATCTAATAAGTGTCCAACGTAGTCTAAATAACTTGCCAAGAAATTCTCTGAAGGGATTCAGTCCGTACGAATTATGATTTGGAACTAGGATGTTAGTCTTAGATCTCGACAGTCAGACTTCAGTGGTGAAGGAAAAATGCTTTGATATCAAAGATCGTTTGGCTATTTTGCAGGACTTAAACGAAACAAGAAAAGACCTGAGCAACATAAAGTTGAAACAGCAGCCAACAACCACTGAAGAACCACCACCTGTCCCAGCAAGACCTGTCTGGATTCCAAAAGTCGGGGATCTAGTCAGAGAAAAGATCGCGGTAAAGAAGGAATTTGGGCCTTCTTACAGGAAAGCAGTTCCTGTCCTGTCTGTCAACGGGACAAGATCAGTTGTACTACCGCCGCTTGCTGGTAAAAAGGAGAACCGAGTTGTATCCATCGACCTGGTAAAACCACAACATGTGGCCGATAACAAATAGTAGGCCAAGTGGACTCCCGAGAAGTAGTAGAACACCAAGATTTCCTACTAACACAGAGGTTCAATCTAAGAGGCTAATCACATTCGAAACGCCTACAGAACTACAACAAGGACTATGCAACAATGCAATGGAACTTAGACCTCTGAAAACCCAAATAAAAACATTTAGCAGAGACACACCAATCTATAATGAAGTAACAAACGAGTATGCAAGAAACAGCAATCGTGAAGCAATTGGAACTATTGACAGAACTGCATCCGGCTACTTCATAAACTTCGATGATTCCTCTGAAGGCTTCACTGAATCAAAAACACAGCCATCAACAAAAAGCTTTAAAGATAAAGTTAAAGTACTGTTGAAACAACTGAAAGAAACATATCTAATTTCTCCATGGATTGAATTTTGGGTGGGTTTTGGTGCATTTATCCTCATACTTTGGCTCATCATGGTACTAACTTTGGGACGCTTCATTGAGGGAAAATATGCTAAAATGGACACAGCAAGTCAGAAAATCAACTTGATCCTCAAACCACACACATCTTCACACGTCGAGAAAAGAGAACTTTCTTCAGTCAACTTCACAGCCAATCCTATACCGGGTGGGGTAGCATGGGACAAAACTGACTACGAAATTTATGGTCCGGTTGAAATCCTGAAATATCCACACCAAATTAAGATCTCATTGAGTGACTTTGTAAAACCAAGCTCATTTGCTGATGATTGGGACTTTGAAAGTATAAATAATATGATGTCTGCTAAATTTACCAAACATGATTATTTGCAGGGTTCGACAAATTATGATAGTATGTACTGTTATAACCACTATGGTAACCATTTTCTACATAGATCTGCACATCCTAGAAATGTTTTAAATTATAATCAAGGGGAACATTGTGCAACCCCTCCAAAAGGAAGCTCAAGAACCGTTTATGACAAATATTCATACTTTTCAGGTTTTAACACAAGTAATGCTGAAACATTTTATTTCAAATTGTCAAATAAGACAGGGACAAAGACCATGATAACAAACACAAAATTGATATATTAGGACTCATTCTTTGAACAAATGAATACTGTTGGTTTTGATTATTGGGACAAAAATGTTGAAGTAAAAAGTGTTTGGGGTACAAAAGAATGGCAAGTACAGGGTATAGAATCTTTGTTTAGAGCCTGCATGATCCCAGAACAAATTATATTTTTAAATGACACTGTTCAACAAACTACCTGTCTTGGCTTAGCCAAAATCAAAGACTTAAATAAACCGTCTATTCCAAAACCAACAATGAACAGCAATAGCTCCACAGATGAAGAGATAGACGTAAATTATGTATTAAACCAAAACAGAACACATCCTGATTGGAAACAGTGGTTGATCTGGCCCACAGATACTAATAACTGTCAAAACAGATTCCTGAACAAAACACAGGGGTTCAAAATGACCAGGCCAGACCCTAGATATTCCCAAAGACAACACCCAGGAATAATAACCACCTACAGTGTGGGCAAATTATGCCTTCAATGGCTACAGACTTCCACACTGGCAGAAATTAAGCAACACCTAACTTTACTTACTGATGGTGCTGACTTGCGTGATTTCATTATGGGACCGCGCAAACAGCGTCAGAAACGTTTCATAGCAGCCTCTGTATATGCAGCATACAACGAGGCCTGGAAGGTGACTCAAATTGAGACAGCAGAAAGAATACGGGAAATTGACCGTATTAATTTGGAAAAATCACTTTCTGTAGTGGACAATGGGTTAATGACTCTGTCCTCCAGAATTTTTTCTCTGGACAGCATTGTGTCTTCAGCAATCGACATAATATCGCAAGACTTACTGTTGTTACAACACGGTCAGTCTCAATTGCGTTCTATTGTACAGCTTGGCTGGACGTTACAAAATCTGCGTTCAGGCTATGTGCCTTGGCGTTTAATCAACACAACGTCACTATTCAATATCTTTAACCTTACTGATAAACAAATCAGTATGGCCCAGAAGGGTGCTGATTATACAATCCTGAGCATTGAGAAACTCGAGAGATTACCAGTGACAATGTCAGAACGACCTGTCAGTGAATGGATAATACATGGGATAATTAATATTCCAATATCAACCTTCAGGTTTCAATACTGCCAAAAATATATACAGGCTGGCATGTACGAAAAATTGGGAAAGGGGTACATTAAAACAACATGGAACTTGCCCTATTCACATGCATGTGTCACTAATAAAGGCCAGAAAGTGTTTCTTAGTGGCAATAATTGTGCAATGTCACTGAGCGGTACACTTCTGTGTAATGGAATTAGTTTGCATGGAGCCTGTGAAGGGAACTCAAATAACCTTTCATGTCACCAGCTAGGCGCACCTGCAACAGAGATAGAACCATTCTTTCAAAGACTCTATAATGGGAGTTACATTCTAATTGTAGATCGCAGATGCTGTAGTCTTATGCCCGGGACTCCTTATCTCGTAACTACGACTGCGAAGGTCAAGTGCTGTGGACGCTTATTGTTCCCCAGCTCCCTTCCAGACAGGGAGGCAAGGGCATGGCCCAACTTGAAAATTACTTCTATTCGAATAGATACTTTAGGCAGAATGAAAACAGTGCTTCTTCAGACGCCGACCAGACTCACGTCATCAAAAGAAACGTATGATCTCCTAGTCGCAAGGACGACTGCAGAGATTCACTCCTTATTATCAACTAATTCCCCCATATATTTCGCAGAAATCCTGAATGAAATCTTAAATATTTCTGATACCAGTGGAGTCTCAAAAGTATTTAAGACAGTATTTTCGATGGCATTAACACCATTCAAAGCCATACTGGGTATTTTTCCAGATTTCGTCCATTCGATTTTTGGCGGACTTCCCCTCATTTTGGGACTAATTGCAGGAATCCTATTCTTAGTCCTTATATTTCGTTATGGCAAACCATGTCACAGACAAAACACCTGCGACAAGGGAAGAAACAATCCTAGCCATTGGATACCGGGACCGGATATCAAAAATCCTGGGACTATCCCGGCTTAGAGACCTGAACATGACTTGGTTTCTTTCATTTCGACCAATGTGGCATCGATGTGTTTTACCTGTATTAAGGTGCTTGCTATGCGGAGAAGAATGCGTGTTAGACACCTGTCTGACTCTACAATCAGATGCGCCAATGGATGCAGAAACATTGTTGAGTCCGATAAAGGCTCATACTTTGTGCTGCCCTCAACGGCTACCAATCCTGATGACGGCATTCGTGGAAGCTTCACCACTACGATTAAGGGGTAGTGAAGTTCAAGATGAAAGCAGCATTGATCAGGTACGACCTTCTGTCAGCAATACTAATCAAAACGTCAATGGAGACAATCATGCGCACGAATGCATGGTTACATCTTTTTCCGAGTTAGTGGAACTCTCCCAGGAAGCTGTTGACAACTTTTTCGAGAGTCTAAATGATATGATGTTCTCACCAGAGCAGAAATAGAGACTTTTGAGCAAGCTCGCACACGGCGTTCCCTGAATTTGGCCTTCAACTAGAATAGCAAATTTTTTTCAGCAGCCCCAAAATATTTTTACGAATTTTTCGGGACACTTATTTTCTGCTTAAAGTAAGAACTATTCTTAGAGAACTAAGATTTCTATTTTTAGATACTTTATAGACATTAGCTGCCCGCTGGTATGTTCATAATTATTTTATTCTGTGATGGAATGGTCTCGAAACTTTTTTCTGTATTAAGAGCCATTTCATGTGTAAATTCTCATATACAAATTAGTGATAATGTATAGATATGCGTGATTACTTTAGCATTATTGTACAGCTTGAGTGCATATATTACATGTGACTGTTTTTTCCGTATATTTGATAATTTCAAAATGCATTTATGTATTTTGGGGTGGTAAGGTATACACGATACTCTACAGTATGTTTTACTATGCATAGATTCGTAAATATGTCCATAGTTATCGTGGAGTGGGTGTGATGTATTCCTATAGGTTCTGTATCGATCCCCCTATTCCTGACCCTATTCTGGTTAACAAGTTAACTAGCAGCAATCCCATGAGGCAGAAAACCCCCATGATGCAGGAACCGTTATCTGATAAAGCCACACTACGGCACAGGAACGTGTTATCTGATTAGGTCATAACGCTTGCCATCTAATTAGACAAGCGATATTCCTCCAGCCCCTGATAAGGCATACGGAGTTCTCAAAACAAATCAAACCTATGACAGACCTGGGAAAAACCCTGCGGCCATTGTTTTGATTTCACCGAGAACTTCAACAAAAGAATGTGCTAACGACCAGGTCGTATGACATCCTTATTGACGTATCTATGTCCATCCTTACGTCAATCTCGGCACCTTAAAGGTATAAATATTACCGATATTGCCCTATGCAAAGACACGCGGTGGTGACGAGATCGGAGCAGCCAGACTTGCCGAAGCCCAGAGCAGAGCAGACCCCGCTGGCGCAGCCCCGCCTTCCTGATGCGCTGAGAACGAGACGCTGCTTTCTCCTGCCGAGAAATCCAGCTCCGGCGCTTCCGGGTAGCCCTCGCAGGCAGCCTGGAATATCGAGACCAGAGACGAGAGATACCATCCCTCATTCATCCTAGATTCCAGGTACAGAACTGAATAACCCCTTGCAGAGAATTCTTTAGTCAGTCACTTGGCAAAACAAACTTAACTTAAACTGTAACTTTCTATTCCCGCCCACGTATTAGGCTTAGGTCAGGTACACGGGGTAGGCGTAGTTAGAAACACCAGTTGAGTACGATTAGTCAAATGTAAATGTGTATGTATTCATTTTATTCATTTTAAACCTTCATATGGCTTAGAAACCATATCAATGTTTTTACAGTATTATTTTATACTTCTGCTTTTATTGTATGCACTTTACTTAACCATATGTATTGCAATAATATCGATCCATTTCTCTTGTATGAGAAAAGAGACTGATCAATAAATAACATCTTTTATTGAACACGCCCGTCTCTTCCTTTTCTCTACAATCTGGTGAGACTAAGAATGCACGTACTGACTGAGTAAAATAAGTCGTCTTTTGTTTTCACACGACTCTAGAGATACACTCTTGATTAGGGGAGAGCAAAGTTGTCATGTTCTATGGTTGTCAGAAACTAAATCCCTTCTTGTCTATCCAGGGAGGTTCAACTCCTCCTTGCCTATTCGAGAAAGTTTCTAGTGAACTCTGAGCTAGCTGGCAAAACCCAAAACTTTAAGTCTAATATCGACAGTAGTAGACCTAGTTAACGTCTGGTCTAGGCCTATACTATTGAAGGTATTATTCCAATGCGCAGAGCCTATTGGGATAATAGGAACTACACTACAGGAGGACACCTGCACCTCTGTCCTTGGTCCAGAATGTGCCTGGAACACCCTGAGAGAGATGCCAAGGCAGATGCGGATGACTCCCACACCACGCATTGCGCAAAAGAACTATCCAGATTATCCACACCCCACACACCGAAGCCCCTGTCTGAGGTACCTACGCATGTGATGGCCTTGACTCACACGGAAACAGCAACCCATGCTGTCCAAAGTTGCACATACATTCGAACCATTGCTCAGAGCCGTAGCATATCCTCCACACAAATGCCGCAGCACAGAAGAGTGCTGGTTCCACGAGACGCACCAAGGCAATGGCAGGCCATACCAGGCATATGCACAACCCCTGTCATGTGGGACAATACCGTGCACGCATGCTGCATTTACTGGGCACAGTGTCACTGGCAGTGCTGCAGATCAGTTACCGGCTCAGCTTCCACATTGCCTACGTCACCTGCATCCAGCCCTGGATCCACTGCCGAACATGCACATTTGAGTATCCCATGGAACTCTGCCTATCCAACACAACCGTAAATAAATTGGACTATGATTTGAGTGTGCATCCCCTGTTGGAACATGAACAGGAGTGTAACCGAGACAGCCAAGCATGGGATGCCATGACATCCTGTGCATGCATTGCAGTTGTGCATGGGAGATTACACAATTCCTCTTGTGCAGTCACCAGATAGAGGCGCTACCCTATTGGGCTGTATTGTGGATTGGTGAAACGGCGTGTGCTTAGCACAACTGCCCGAACCAGTTAATGAATTGGCTCACCCTGGTGTCACTTGAACACGACAATGATGTACTATTGGAACACATTGCATATGAAGCTACGCGGGCATTCATGGACGAGTAACTACGTCCCTGCAGCCACATCCGACTGTTACCCACAACACAGGTCCCTACGACATGTTGCTACGTGGGGATTGCTCACATGTCCCACCACAACAGAGGACATGTCGGCCATTGTCCGATCCCTGGATGCATGTGTGTGTAACAACGCCTGTCGACACACACCTGTGCAAGGTAAGGTAGAACCGTGGTCGTAGCCACACAGCTTTGTTTGGCAAAATAGCCAATTCGGACAAACTGCTGGGGGACAGCACACTCACAGCACTGTGGCACGACATGTGAACACGTCGGACCCTCTCACCTGAGCACTGTCAGCAGAGCAGACAAAACGCGCACCCCGGTGACAGAGCACCATGCAGATCCCATGGGCAATGAGTCATGCCCCCTCACACGGGGCAATGGGCCGACGTCAAACAACACATGACTCATCCAGTATGGCAAGGTGGGCTTGAAGTGTTGCCATCCGTGATGATTTTTGTCCATTTTTGCTAAAACAATGTCTGAACCTCGACATGTACCCATGCTGCGTGCAAGTGACTTAGACATGTCTCTGCCTGTTGTGGCCGTTGCCTCATCCGTACTGACACGCACATCCCATTAAAGTTCATGTCACCCCACTGGAGTCTACCTGTGTGGTGTGTTGATTTGATTGTCTACTCATGTGCCACAATGAGCATCGTCCCTACACAGGGAGGAACTGACTAACGCATGTGCAATGGTGATGTGTCCCTTTCGCACGTGCAACCTCTGTGAGCCTGGCATTGTCATGGGATAGGTGTTGCCCGACATGTGCACTTACGTGACTACAACAATGTGAGTATGATGTGCAACCCCATACCATGTGGAGCACTGTCATACATCATAATGGAATGTGGTCACACAGATATGTGTAAGAGGGTTTGCGACGTGCAGTTCTGTTGTCACATGTGATGTAGGGCAGCACTCATGGGCTGCTACCGATTTGGTCACTTCTACAGTCTCATTCAACACATGGATGTGGGGCTATAGTGTGGGGGGTTGTGAGATTATTGTTGTTGTGCAATGGGGATACAGCTAGTACTCACCTTCAAAGTCATCCAATTTGCCATGTGTATCAGGGATACACGTGCTCATAGACATAAGTTACCATGGTGTACCTTCATGTGCAATCATTGTCCCCACATCCAGCCATACTTCCATACGTGAGAACACATAGTAATGAGACAACTGTGTGATTTAGAATGTTTTATTCACATTCAGGTGATTGACGGAGCTGGTGCTGTACATGGTCATCCAAGCACACATCACATGGAAGCCCAGTGGTGGGCCAAACACAGTCCATTGTGGATTGAGAAGTGATTAGGAAGTGAATGAATGAATGAATGAATGAATGAATACATTAATTGTGTGGTTACTCAAAACCATTACATTAAAAACAGAGTACAAAACTACAAAAGTTAAAAGAATCAGAGGAGTCATCTTCTTTAAGACAAGTTTGTGTGCTCAAAGTCCAGGTACTTGTAAACGGAGGGGGTTAGAGTCTATTTTCTTGCGGAACAGCGTGCGTCGGGTAAGACTCTGGACGTTTTAGCTTGTGATGGCCATCAGCTTGGAACGAGTCTGTTGAATGAATTTGCCAAATGTGGCCATCTGTTTAAATGAGTTCAGTGTGTGTAATTAATAAACCGCCTTCTTTGCGGTTCGCGTCCCCAGTTGTAAGAGGATGGGCCTGAGGTAAAGACGACGGGCTGCGCGCAGAGCCGGGAAGCAAAATAGGAGGTGGACCAGGGACTCCCGTTTGTAGTTACAGAGCCTGCATTCCTTAGTCCCTGAATCTGTTCGTTCAGTGGGGTATAATTCTTTGAGGGGCTAGAATTTTATATAGAGCTGGACGGCCCACTGCCTGCGTAAGATGTTGTTTAGCGTTATACGATGTGTGCGGCAGGCTTTGGGACTCATGGAAACCTATTTTTTCCAGTGACTCTAAGTCCAGTGCACGAGAGCGGAGGAGGACTTGTTTTTTTATTACATTTTTAATAGCAGAATAGTTGACTAGCTCAGAGCCCCAGTTCTCCGTGGCTAAGCTGAGGAAGTCCTTTGCCGCAGTGCCCCCACCAGTGGTTCCTTGCCTGTCCATATTTACTAGGGAGTAGTCGGTGGGTACTGCGGTGTGCCAGTCAGGCCCAGATGAGTCAGCAGCCCACGTTTCTGTTAGGAAGGCCAGATCAACCTTATTGTCTGTAATAAGGGCAGCGATTTCGTGTTTATGCTTTGGCATTGACCTAACATTTAAGAGTACGTTTTTCAGAGTTTTGATAGGTGGCTTGTGCCGACAGGTCGGGGGCTGATCTGGGGAGGGACAGATGTTGGGCCCTGTTATTGTGTGGAGGTTGTTAAGTACAGGATGTGGTATTGTGACACCACAGGCCCGACAAGTGCAATTATGCATCTTACCTCTGTCAGGGAGCATTATCCGGCCTTGGCATTCGTTACGTCTTAATTGCATAAGTGCTTCTCTTGAGTAGACTTGGTTAGGGGGGGCTACTGGAGTTTGGGCATAGTTTAGGGCCCTGGGCGCTGGTACAGCGCGGACGGGCGCAGACGGGCTTGCCTTTGGCGCGCCTTCGGCGCGCCTTCGACGCGCCCGCTGCGCGTCCGAACCAGCATCGGGCTAAATAGGCTCGTGGGCCGGAAGTCGCGGCAGCTAGAGCGCGTGGCACCAGTCATCCCCACCTAAGATGGCGGCTATGAGGCCTGCTGGTGACGAGACAGCCCAATATTCCCTCCGCAGCAAACGGGACTTCCCGCGGCGGAACGAGGAATGGGGCGTCGGTAGGCAAGTGCAATTAGTAGTCAATAGTGCAAATGCGCAAAACACGTTATGTACAGTTTAAAATTTAAGGCTCTTTAGTGCAGGTTACTAAGACTATGCAGTACACAGGTTAAAAAATGTTGTAATCACGTTTCTATAATCATTTAATGTGCAAATGAGCAAGCAATGGAGTTGTGCAAGTTTCAAACGATAAAAACAATAGTGCCGGTTTTTTAAAAGTATGCAAGTGTACAAGTATACAGAGCGTATTAGTCACGCTGCTGGTACCGTTAGTTAACAATTGGCAGAGATAGACTGGGGCTGAGAGGTGCTGACCGCAACCAACTCCACCCAATTTGTCCTAGCCGTCATTCATCGTTCAACTTTTAAAATAAACTTTCTCCCACAGCCCGGATTAGAAGCAGAGGCTTTATCCTTCACGGTTAAATTAAGCAACCAAGTAATACTCTCTGGCATCCTGGTATACTGGCCACCAGGTCCCAGAGGTCCCTTTACTAACGCCCACCTAACTCTTCTGGAATCTACCTCAGACCAACCCCCCTTCACCGCACTAGGGGACTTTAACTTCCATCTTGAGGATAACAACTCCATTGAATCCACCACCCTCATAGAGAATTTCCGCAGCTACGGACTCTCCCAACTAAGGACAGGACCCACTCATGCTGCTGGCCATACCCTAGATGCCATTTTCACCAATAATCGCCATATTAAAGTTAGGTCCACCACTATGTTTCCCTGGGCGGACCATGCCGCTATTTTCTTTACCCTCACAGCTACACTGACAAATCCCAGGAGAAATGACCTTGCTCTTCCCACTAAAATTCGTCCATGGAAAAAACTTGAAGCCACATCTCTTACTAATACACTCAGAAGAAACATGCCCCCTCTCCCTAGCACAGATAGCAACAGCAGAGCAAATAAATACCACACCTGGCTTACCCAGGCCATTGACGAACTAGCCCCAGAAGAAACAAAGAAACCCAGAACTCGCTCAGCCACCTCACAATGGTATACCCCCGAAGTTAAACTGCTAAAGATAAAATGTAGAAGTGCCGAGAGGCGGTGGCGAATTGACTACAGCTCTCAGTCTAGAACTGAGTATACAGCGGCTCTCCATGAATATAAGCTAATTATAGAGCAAGCCAAGGTAGCCTTCTATACAAGGAAGATACAGGAATCCTCGAACTCCTCAAAAGAACTGTTTAAAATCATTACCCACCTAGCTAAAAGTCCTAGAGACACCATTTTCAAACCACGTCAAGACTTTGTGGAAAATATAGCTCAATCCTTCCAACAGAAAGTTCAGACAGTCTATAATGATCTTAGTCGGCTACCCACTTGTCAGAAATCTCTTCACGAAACAGTTCGACAGTCACTAGCTCCAGAATTCCCCAACTTTGCTTTGCTTAGCGACGTCCAAGTCGCTACACTGCTTCTTCACACTAAATCTGGCTCCCCACTTGACCCATGTCCCCCATATGTACTGCACCTGGTTCCTGACACGATCAGTCAAGCACTCACCCCGCTCCTCAATTCCGCAATTACCTCCGGCCAGTTCCCCAGCAGCTGGAAAAAGGCCTGTATCAGGCCCATCCTAAAAAAAGAGACGCTAGACCCCAATGAAGCAAAACACTACCGCCCAATATCATGTTTACCCCTTCCCGCCAAAACCTGGAAAGTGCAATGAACAAGGAACTAACCAAACACCTGGAGGACAGCCATTTACTAGACTCGACACAACATGGCTTTAGGGCATGTCATTCAACCGAGACAGCCCTAATAATAGCCCGGGAGAACATACGTCAGACTATGGCCAAGGGAGGCAGAGCCGCACTGATCCTTCTGGACCTCACAGCGGCGTTTGATACCGTTAACCATAATGTCCTCATAAACAGACTCAAGGAGTTAGGTATCGCACACACAGCCCTAAATCTACTCAAGTCCTCCCTTGAGGCGCGCACCCACTTAATTTACTGGGATGGCCTCCAGTCGGACGAGTTCCTCCTGCCCTGCGGAGTTCCTCAGGGATCGGCCCTATCACCAACCCTTTTTAATCTCTACATCACCCCTCTGGCTGCACCGATAAAATCCCATGGCCTGCACTTAGTTTCCTACGCTGACGACACCCAACTGGCAGTCTCACTTGCCCAGACGGTGGAAGCTTCCGCCACCAGTTTTATGAACTGTCTGTCAGACATAAAGAAGTGGATGAACGATCACTTCCCCAAATTAAACACAGAAAAGACAGAGGAGATCGAATTCGGCCATAAACCCTCCATTTGGAATGATCTCTGGTGGCCTCCAGAGGCAGGTTCCGGCCAACAAGGTTAGAAACCTGGGATTCATAATGGATAAAGACCTCACCTGTACCGCCCAAATCAGCCAGGTCACCTCAGCCTGCTTCTTCACACTGAAGGTCCTCCGTAAAATCCTGCCCTACATCCCATTCGCCCTGAGGAAAACGGTAGTGGGAGCACTGATAATGTCCAAGGTAGACTATTGCAATGCCCTCTACATTGGCGCAGGAGAAAGACAACTTGACAGACTCCAGTCAATTCAGAATGCTGCGGCCAGAGTCTTGCTTAATCTCTCTAAACGACACTCCACCTCCAAAGCAATTCGCGACCTTCACTGGCTGCCAGTTAGGCACAGAATCCAATTCAAGGTTATGTGCCTGGCCCACAAATCCCTCTATGGGCAGATATCCAAGCAGCTTTCCAACCTTCTTCTTCCATATGTACCTGAGCGCTCACTTAGATCTAGCTCCCAAAATCTGCTACATATCCCTAGGACCAAGAGAGTCCGCTGGGGTGGCAGATCCTTTTCCCATCAAACACCCAAGCTCTGGAACAGTCTACCATCTGCACTTCGTTCTGAAAGGAGCATAATAAAGTTCAGAAAGGCCTTGAAGACATGGCTATTCACGCTGCCCTAAGCCCACACCACTTTTTTTTCGTCCTACAGCGCCAAGACGCCTCGGCATAAGAGCGCTCAAAAATATTTCAGTCAGTCAGTCAGTCAGTCAGTCAGGGTCGCTGACCAAGGGTTCCCGGGTTCCTGGAGGATGTTTTTTAAGACTGCCTTCAGTGTTTTGTTGTGTGCCGCTGTCGTGAGATAATAGTATTTACTCAAAGCAGCCATCTCTTCCAACTTTTGTTGGTTCAGAGAAAATTCAAGATGTACAAGGGTGTTTCTGGTGCACGCAGGTAGGTGGAATAATTTCTCACACACTGGTAGGTGCGGTGTTCTTGCAGTTAACTACTGTGCCTGTTCGATCTGTGCCCTATGCAGGGGGTGGTGGGGGGGTTGGGCACATGTTTCAAAGTGTCTTCTATGGACAGCCGCTCACGGGTACGGAGTAGCTGCACTTTCCCTTCCTAAAGGGAGAGTAAGTAGTACTTCTCAGCAGGAGTGCAGTACTTTTAACGGGCAGTGCTAGCATTTCTTGGTAGGAAACAGTACTATGGAGTTGTAAGCACCAGCACCTTTAATTCTATTTCAATTTTAGGGACTGGTTACCCGAGGGTCAGATTCCCGTAGATGCCGGGAGCGTGTTTCTCGTGTGCTGTGCAGCAGCATAGCTGAACTGAAAAAAAGCCTGTGTGCTTTGTGGGTGTGTACACTTTACAGCGACATTCATTGTTCAGGTGATGTTGTATTCCACCTTCATATGTTTCTCTTAGGAGTGTGAAAAGGCAGGAACATGTGAGGTACATAAAGCACCTATTCTCACCTGCAGTTCACAGAAATATGATCAGCACTTCCACAGATTCCCCCCAACAAACCAGATGGGCTATAGTAACTTCAACCCACATCTACTTCTCCAAAGCATACATCAGTTTACTTCGACCCACCACACTTTTCCCAAATACATCACTACCTTCTGACCTTAGCTCCTCTATATTTCTCCAATAAACCACTTACAGCCCCTCACTATTTCCTGAGACCTACTTCTTTCCACATCTGCTGCTCAAGGCATCCGGTAAACTTCACATCTGTACACCTTAACTTTTCCAGGGCCCCTTTCCATTCCTTTCTAGCCTCCCTTGCACTTCTGAATGTATCCACTTCTGAGTTTTGCCACCTCCACTTCTCTGAGTCTTCTTTCGTCAACACCTCTATACTCCGTGGATTCACAAAGGAGCCCCATCTTCTGACCTCTGTCTACTTTGAACTTTTCTGGGGACACGCTTCAACGTAACTTTATGCGGTGGGTGGGGATGAGGACTCCGTGCCCTACGACGTGTAACAAGCGTCTTAAAGTGAAGATTATCTGAAGACCCTGAGAATGTGAGGCTTCATGTGCGGGTTGTTTGGTATTATAAGACTGTAACACAACTAATTATAGGCCCATAAGTGGCCTCGAGCAGAGTAAGCATAAGATGGGCACATTTGATTTTGGGAGGGTTGCGGGCGGGGTGAAGGAGAGGTTGAAGGCAGTGATGGTATTCTTCCACATGAACATCTGATTGAAATTCCGAACTTGTATTGCTCAAATAACCATGTGTACCATGGCCCCATGAGGAGGTTACAGCCTCTCTCCAGGGAGAGTCCTTTAGCTCTGTTTGCTTGGACAGCTGTTTTAGTTTTTAAGATCAGCGCTACGCTGCATCCTTTCACGCTCTTTTCACTACCATGGTCACTAGTAGGAGGGGAGTGATATTTCCGATATTTCCGGAGTAGGTTATGTACACTCCAGTGATGCCTTGAAGGGAGTGACTGTGAGGAGAGGGTTGGTGAAGGATAGTGCGAGGAAGATTGAAGGATTGCAAACTAATGGGGAGGGCCGTGCTTGGTAGAAATGGCAAGGAGTGTTGAGGATGAGAATGTTAAGAATTTCTTGAAGGTTAAGGGTGGAGTCCAGAGGAATGGTGTGAGGGAGAGCGTGCAAGAATGGCACGAACAAGGTTATTGGTGAAGAATGGTAGTGGCTGGAGACTTAAGTGGTGAGGAATGGTATGAGGGCGATATGGAAGCAAGAGGGATGAGACTAGTATAATAGTGGTGAGAGTTCTTCTGAGATGAAAGGTGCAGAGTGGTGAGAAATGGTTGGGGGGAGGAAATCAGTGCTGCAAAATGGTGTCTGAATTCAACTTGCTTATATTTGATGCTGCCAATTGCTTATGCTTGTATTATGATCAGGGCTCTTGGAATTATGTGGCAGGGGAGATACAAAATAATGCTGTAGTATTGACAAAATTATGCAGCAAAAAAGCCGAATTATGCCACGTAGTTTACCACACTTTGTAATAATCTTACTTCATTATTTTGTTATTTGTTCACATTAATACTGTCTGTTCAAAGGTTACACCTCATTAGTATTAGTTTAATGCCCAAATATAGCAATACAGAACTGAAAGGTTACCAGGCAACCTTTGAAAAGGTCCTTCCACTCTGCAGTAACACAAGTCGCTACATTTTAGGAACTTTTGAGCTAGAATTGTTTCTTTGTTAAAATCTGAAAATTATGCAGTAGGTGATAGATGAAATGGCAAATGTGCCAAATTGATAATTCTGTGGAAAATTCCACAGCCTCAGAATCGCATAATTCCGGTGGACTTGCTTATAATTCAGAGGATGAAATATAAATAACGTACATTCATTTAGGAGAAGGAAAATGCAATTGCAATTTTGATTGTTTTCACTATTATTATAATCATAGTTGTACTAATGAGGATAATAATAATTAACAAGCATTAAAATGCAATAGGACTCACCTTTCATTAAGTTAAAGCCATTTGCTTTGCTATACAATACCATTAGCAAAGCAGATAGCTTTAACTTAATTAAAGGCGAGACCTATTGCATTTTCAATGCTTGTTCAATTTAAAATCAACAAATGGTTTAAAAAAAGACCAAATTGTCTGTCAGATCCTTACCAGAACTGCGAGAGGACCATGGAAATACTTATGCTTGTGAACACAATTTCCTGTTGGACTTATGGTTCTTGTGGGGTTAATCAAGGTAACACAGTTCAACTCTTTTCTGGACAGTTCGGACAGTAGAGTGAAGTTCTCCAATAAACATAGTGCCAGGTCCAGAAATGTTTTAGGTCTAGTTAGAAGCTGCACATCTGCTCATTGGAAACATTCGCCGAGGTCTGTTTTGGTTGATCTAAATCCTAGACGTCTGAAGCCAGGGCATGAGAGTTTCTTTCTGAAATCTAGAAGAAGTGGGCAGAAGCAAATTATGAGTATTAATTATTCGGATTTGCGTACGCACCCTTACATCATGAGCAGGCATATTTGAACTTCTAAGAGTGAGCGTTTTTCAGAGCTAATAAAAGGAATCTGCTTCTAGTGTATTGGACACATGTTGAGTGTTCCAGATTGATGAGAAGATACAGTTGCGTGGAAAAGGAGGTAAAGAATGGAATAAGAGCTGTGCTTTTCAGATTTGTTTTAAGACTTAAGCTCCTGGCAGCTTATTAGCCATCATCCCATTATCTCGACATGATTATACTCCTGAATTGACTCCCACAACTCCCTAAGCTGATAATTATTCAATATCTTTTCAAGGTGCTGCAGCCTATTGACTTAGTGAATGTTGGAAAAACTTGACTGTTCAACCAAGATCAAACTTTTTAGGGACCTGCAGGTGCCATTCTCAGCCTCTGACAGTAATCTATAAAGGTGAGGACAGCTAGTGTGGTTATATGCGGTAGACCAAACTCGAGCCGTACCTGACTGGCTGACATGCTATTTGTCAGTGCAAATGTGGTCCTGGTTGCTCTTCTCAAGGCTCTTATACAGTGATGATGCCCACATTGGAGCTTCATAGAGTAAATCAGGAATTACTTTGTCACTAAATATTTCCAAGATTGATGTGCCTTTTGGATACTTTAATTGGTTAGAGATGAGCCTGAATTGATTTTGAGAAACAAAGAACATCAGGTTGATAGGGCTTATCATTGATGTTCAAATTTAAATTTTTCATCAATCCATACACCTAAATACTGGGAGGACGCAGGTGTTGATATCGGTTGAGTGTTGAAGCTCCATGAATGGTTGGTCTTGCAGCTGCTTAATTTCACAATTCTTGTTTGGGCTGGATTTAGTTTTAGGTCATTATTGAGATTATAGATGTTGAGTCTATTACTGGCCCTTGGGAGGCCATTTGGTATCTTATCAAGCAACACAGTAGTATCAGCATTTAGTAAAAGCAGCACATGTTGACTGCTTATTTCTGGTGGGTAGGTCTTCAGGTTAGCAAGTGATGTTCATAACTCAGCTGTATAAAGGTTAAAAAGTACAAGTGACACGGCAGCCCCCCTTTAGGCCCTGGTCAGTTGGAATTGTATTTGAGAGCACAGACCCGGTGCCCAAGTTGATGCAAACTCATGTATCCATGTGCAGCACTCAAATTGCCTTTAATAACTGCTCTGGAATACCCTATGTTTACAGTTTCGCCCACCATACTGTACTCTAAAAAGCTGGCATATAAGTACAGAAAAGTTAGTTCATTGAGCCAGGTGGTATAGCAATGTCTCTTACTGTGTGAAAAGCTGCTAAATCATGTTTTTGTATGACATTCTGAAATGCAACATTTACTGCAGCCTCCTTACAGAGATGACTACTGTCCCTTCTTATTCTGGAAATTCCTATTATCATATAAAAGAATAGAGTATATTTATCATCCAAACCATTTCCTAACTGCAGTGGCTGTCCTCAAACTGCTTGCCAGGATAAATGTTTCCTGCCTGAGATTTCGCAATGGGGCTGTGCTTTCACCGCCATGTCTTACCCACTTGCATAAGCAATGTTCTTACCAAGCGTTAACGTAACATTGTGGATATTTGTCAACAAATGAAAGGGCGCTAGTAAACTAGTGGCTTCCAGATAATCCACTAAATAAATCACTGAATTATCTTTTCACCCTGCATTGACCCACTATTCTAAGCTACAGTATTAGCGAAAACATGGAGAGAAGTCTCCTCCAGCCCCACCTGCACTGTGTGGTCTCATTCTCCAACAGCCCTCTTCTAGTGATGATTAAATAAAATGGTCACTAACTGGCCAAAACGAGACCCCTCGCTGAAACAGGCCTTAATACCACTGCACCTGCTTCAATATTGGTATCTTACTGCTTGGATAGCACTCATTGCCCCACAGGACACTGAAAATGTGTTTCAGGACTGATTCCATGACTAGTGCATATGGAGAAAGTGGTGGTTGGGCCACCCTGTGTCTAAAAGCTGCTGGTATAGTATCACTCGAAGAAACTGTTGCTTGACTGCTCCAAGATTTTACAGTCTTATCATGCCTCTCCATGGCTGTCGTGAGTAAAGGATTAAAGGTGCTCAAAAACCCATGGGTGAATACTTTCCCTTGTATATTACTGACTTCTAAAGAAAAACAAGAACAATATATGAATTGGAAATTTTAATTTAAATATAAGTAAATATTTACTGTGAGAAAGACATCCTTTTTGCCCTGATCACCCTCAGTTTTTGCTTGATACTGGTGGTCACTGAGTCTGACTGTGCTCTGGGCTCTGCTTACTAGACCCAGGGCCAGTGCCCTGGTTATAAGGTATATAGAAATTATGTTTGATTACAATTGGTACTGACAGCCTATCTGTAAGTTCCACGTATATACTAGGGCATCTAGATTTAGAGGCCCAGTAGACTTAATGCACCTAAGTGTGCACTAAGTGTGTTGCCTAGTGTTATTTCAAAGGCAGCACTGCTTTTCAAGCTGCCTCTACATTAAACTTATATGTAAATTCAAATTTGGAATTAAAAGTAGTTCCAAAGTCTTATACAACCGTATTTTTACATATACGTCTACCCTAGGTGGCCCAAGGGTAGGGTGCATTATAACTATAAGCAGGGACATTATAAAATACTTTTTTATAAGCTCTTGTGAGGGAGAAACTGCCAATTCCATTTTTCCTATTGTAGGAAAACTAGCTCCATAGGCATACATGGGAATAATTTATTTGGGTATAAATATTGTTAGGAATGAGCTGAAATTATATTCAAGGGCTCGGAGTGATAGTTATAATAAATCTAACAACTTACCACTGGTAGATTTATAATAACTGTTACAGAAAAGAAGTTATGGAACATTATTTTCTGTAAGTCAAAAAACAGCCTTCAGATGCCCTCCCCTGATTGGCCAGCCTCTGCCAGGCTGAACCAATCTGTCCTAATGAGGTATAAAGTGGCCCGCTAGGGAGACAAGGGTTTTTCTGTGGGAGGAGAACTGAAAATGCAGAAGAAGAAGGCAGGATGGGGGTGGCGTAGCCAAACGGGTCTTCAAAGATGGAATGACACTTTAGGACAGCACAGGTTCACCCCCACATCCTGCACTCTCATGCACACAAGGGTCCCTGTAATTCGATCTGTGAAGGGGCAGTAAGGGCAGCATTAGAGAATCTTAGCCACACCAGTGGGTTGGCTTAGCCACATCCAAATCTTCAGGAGAGACTTTTTCCATTTTGAATTTTGGAAGAATAGTGATTTCTGCTGCAAGAATATGACACACTTTGGAGGAAGTGGTCATATCTGAAGGTGACACACTGCATCCCATTGGTCAGGAGTGCCCCCTTGCTTGATGCCCAGGAACACTGAATAGATATGGGAGAGTTGCCAAGCAACTCCGATCTGCTACCTGAAACAACAAGGAGAAAAAGGACTGCCCGGCTGGAACCCTGATCTGCACCCAAATGATTGCACTCTGAAGGACTGCACCTGCTGCACAATCTGGTACTGCAATATTCAAAAACAAAACAAGTGCCAACACTGATCAGTTATTTTCTTTTCACAAGTGGAACATCAAAGTTAACAATGTAACCACAGAAACTCAATTTCCATCTGAATTAATCAAAATGTATTTTTTTTGTTCCAAAAAAATACACAAAAATACACTGTTACATTTCTTAAAAACTTTGATAAAGATCACACATCAAATTACACACATATATCTCTGTCTTTTTCCTTACATTCAGACTAAATTAACATTCACCTCATTTTCTACATTAATTCAACCCACTTATACCACATCAGTTGCATAACCGTCTCAATCACACTATCCTAACACACAACCCAAACCCTAGCCCACTACCCAAAAGGGGAAATTTTTCAGATCAGTTAATACAATTCAACCACAAGATCAATCAAGAATCCAGGCCAAAGATCAAAATTATTTAAAACTGTTCAAAATGTTTGATTATTTGAAAAACATGCACTACACAATTGGCCAAAAACAAAGGTCGACGCGTTTCGAACCCTTCCAACTACAGGGTTCTCTTCAGGACCAGTAAGCTGTAAAACAAAAACAAATACCAAATATCTTTAATCTCGGAGTCGTCACAACACTCCCCTCAACCTCTATGCCTCACCCTAGAAAGGGTTTACCTCTTACCTTGCATCATTATGATCGCCAGATCAGCCGATCTATGCCTCCAGTGTAAATTGCCTGCAACAACAACATGAACTCGTAGGGCCCGACCTCATGGCCCTAGGTACAGGATATTTATATTTAGAATAAACGCTAGATGCTTACAGTTTGCGTGGGGTGAGGACACACCATTTTCAAAATGTGTATCTTATCGCACCGCTTATTCCTTTGGTTTTGAACTGCAAAGGAAAAACACAGTCATAAGCACGTATTTGACCTAAAGCTCAGTTGTTGGATTTCATGATTTGTGCTGGACGCTCATATCTTGTATCCTTAAGAAGGTTTGCTGCTCCGAGACTGCTCGTATGCCGAGTTTGCCGCTTCTAGTATACTGCAATCGAGAAGCGAATATATTTCTTAATGTACACAGTTGTTAAAACAAAGACCTGCTTCCAAATGCTATATACGCGGCACCCCGCTCCTAGTAAAATAACTATATATGCGGCACCCTGTTCCTAGTAAAGAGACACGTTTCATGGTTTGTAGAAATATCGTACCTTGGGAGTACGGTTCTTTGTCGGACAGAAGTATGGCTGTTCCGTATTTTGGTATTCAACCCTCACTGTCGCTTGTGTTCCTGGAGGGGAAAACAAATCTTTTCTTAATCGCCATAAGCACACTACGTTACTCGCGTGCTTACTGCCACGCTCTCAGTCTCACTCCAGTATAGTCTCCAGCTCATGTATTCACAACGCGCCTCCTGGTTAAAACTTACCTTTCACTAGCGGTTGGCTCCCAAACGGGTATTCTCTCATCGGGACTAAGTATGGGCGAAATTTGCGAATTCACGTTCTGTGAATTCGCGCGAAATCGAATTCGCAATCCCCAAAATCCGCGAATTCCTGCGAATTTGCGGAGTTTTGGTTTTTTGCGTGTTCGCGGGGTTTTTTGAGTGTTGGCGTTTTTTTTTGCGTGTTCGCGGGGCTTTTTGCCTGTTCGCGTGCCGCTTGCATGGCGAAGTTACCCATGCGGTTGTGTATGGGCACAGCACATTCTCGTTCACCACTGCCACCCTCTGGTTCATCACTGCCACCCTCTGGCTCACCACTGCCACCCTCTGGTTCACCCCTGCCACCCTCTGGTTCACCACTGCCACCCTCTGGTTCAGCACTGTCACCCTCTGGTTCACAACTGCCACCCTCTGGTTCATTACAGCACCTCTGGTTCACCACTGCCACCATCTAGTTAACCACTTTCACCCTCTGGTTCACCCCTGCCACCCTCTGGTTCACCACTGCCACCCTCTGGTTCAGCACTGTCACCCTCTGGTTCACCCCTGCCACCCTCTGGTTCATCACAGTCACCCTCTGGTTCATCACTGCCACCCTCTGGTTCACCACTGCCACCCTCTACCGAGACCTTTTGTGACGCAGCGGCAGCACAAATGATGCGCCATGGTGCTGGGTATTAACAACGTGACGCATCTGAGAGATGGGTCACGTTGTAAAGCCATGAGCCATCAGGAGGCGTTCCGGCGCAGGGGAGGGCGTTCCTGCGCAGGAACGCCTCCTAAAAGTGGCTAAGTGAAATCTACAAGATTTCACTCAGTCACTTTTAGGCCAATGCTGCGTCAAAACCCTGCGCCTGTTTGAAGCAGGCGCAAGGCTTGATGCAGCATTGGGGAGATAGGGCCCCCCAGAGCATTGCTGGAGCTGGGTCGCAAGCGCGACGCAGCTCCAGCAATGCGCTGCTTTTACGGCACAGATGCGTCACGCATCTGTGCTGTTTTTGACACATGTTGCGCCGCATTGTAAATGCGGCGCACCATGAGTGGCGGAGCTGCGGCGCACAATAATTGGCGCATCCCTGGGGATGCGCCAGTTATTGTAAATCTGCCCCTATACATTTAGCCAACGAGGGAGCACTTACTGATTAGACAGTAGAAAGTACTCCAGTTGAGTAGAGGTATTGCACAAAAAGGTGGCATCTTCGTGGACAAACACGCAGGGCGGGATTTATTCTGCCCCCTGTGAGACTCGTTTTTTGTGCCCTTCTGCCCTCTGTTAGACTCGTTTTTCCCTTGTTTTTCTGCCCTTCTGCCCCCTGTTAGACTCGTTTTTTGTGCCCTTGTGCCCTCTGTTAGACTAATTTTTCTCTTGTTTTTCTGCCCTTCTGCCCTCTGTTAGACTCATTTTTTGTGCCCTTCTGCCCTCTGTTATTCCCTTGTTTATGTGCCCTTCTGCCCTCTATTAGACTCGTTTTTGTGTCTTTCTGCACCTTTAAACTAGTTTTTTGTGCCCTTCTGCCCTCTGGTAGACTAGTTCTTCCCTTGTTTTTCTGCCCTTCTACCCTTTGTTAGACTGCTTTTTGTGCCTTGCTGCCCTCTGCATCACCACATCATCACTCAGCGCTACCCCAGCATCACTCAGCACCACCACATTATCACTCAGCACCACCACAGCACCACTCAGCACCACCACAGCATCACTCAGCACCACCACAGCATCACTCAGCACCACCACAGCACCACTCAGCACCACCACAGCACCACTTAGTGCCACCACAGCATCACTCAGCACCACCACAGCATTGCTCAGCACCACCACATTATCACTCAGCACCACCACAGCACCACTCAGCACCACCGCAGCATAACTCAGCACCGCCACAGCATCACTCAGCACCACCACAGCACCACTCAGCACCACCACATCATCACTCAGCACCACCACAGCACCACTCAGCACCACCACAGCACCACTCAGTGCCACCACAGCATCACTCAGCGCCACAACAGCATCACTCAGCGCCACCACATTATCACTCAGCACCACCAGAGCACCACTCAGCACCACCACAGCATCACTCAGCACCACCACAGCATCACTCAGCACCACCACAGCACCAATCAGCACCACCACAGCACCACTCAGCGCCACCGCAGCATCACTCAGCACCACCACAGCATCAATCAGCACCACCATATTATCGCTCAGCACCACCACAGCACCACTAAGCACCACCACAGCATCACTCAGCACCAACACAGCATCACTCAGCACCACCACAGCACCACTCAGCACCACCCCAGCATCACTCAGCACCATCCCAGTATCACTCAGCACCACCACAGCACCACTCAGCATCACCACAGCACAACTCAGC